>NC_134953.1:9925000-10525000 GCF_965638725.1 Aptenodytes patagonicus | reverse complement strand
TTTCCTGCGAGTCCAAACTTTTGCTCATTTTAATTTTAGGTCCTTCCCACAAGAAGGGTCTGCATCTACATCAAGTCCTTTCTTTCTCTAACTTCCCTCATGCTAACTCCAAAGAACAAAATATTTAAAACAACAGTGCCAAAAATTCAACAGTGTTCACTTACAACGTAAGGGAGGAAAAGAACTGAGAAATCTGAACCCTGGAGGGGAGGAGGACAGGTAAGATAGTTTTCTCCAAGTAAGACTATGTATAAACAATCATAGATAACAAGTTTTGTAATTCACACAGGTATGATCAGAAAGTACTAATGGAATTTACACAGAAAAATCAAGCACCACTAACAACAGGATGACACATTGAAGGCAGACAGAAAGCCAGCTAATGAGTTACTACAAGCCAGCTGAGCCATGGGAACTGACCACATGCGCATTATTAGTCTTTCACAAATATAAAGGAGAATGCACACATTTGAAAGTCTGGGCAGCGGCAAAACTGTCTCTGCCATGACAATTGTGACAAGTGAAGAGTACTGGCACACCACTGGACAGGGTCTGGGACCGGGCAAAAAAAAAATCCTCACTCTAGAGCAGAAATATTAGTCCACAAAACTAAATAAATTCTACTGTGTTTGTGTATATTACAACATTGTAACCCAAGCTGGTATTCTCCCCGCCCTGGCCCTTTTGCTCAGACGGCATTAAAAAGCAGTTGGTGACCACCACAGTCCAGCAGCGGGCCATACACACATGCAGCAGTCAGGGCAGACTAGAAGCTTTGGCTCCGTTTCCAGCCATTGCCGTAGTGCCATGAAAGACCAGCAGGTATGATGTTAAGAAACTGCGGATGCCTGTTTCCCCAGCATCAATGACAATTTTCTTATTTCCCCAATCTCCTCATTAAGACTGCAAGCACGTATCCTGGCCAAAGACACATCTCAAGGAGATGCATTTGGCTGGCATTTTGGCAAATCCCAGGAAGCCACATCACATACCTATTAGTGCATATGAGAGGAACTTATTCACAGAGGTGAGGGCCAATCCAGTTATGGGGCCTGTAGTGTCTTCAGAACGGATTACTTCCAGGAAAGGCCGAAGGAATATGTTGGGTTCAATTTCAGATAGCTCTGTTAAAACAAAAATAATTTTAAAGAGACATTCAGTTAGACTTGATTCATTAGGATTCATTTTCTCTTTAAGAATCTACAGCAACCTTAATCTCAGAGGAGAGAGGCCTGCAATAGCTTAGTTTCAGAAGGCTGGTGAGAAGGTCAGGGTTGCTTTTAAATGTACATACACACACATATACCTATATATTTTTAAAAGCAATGGTTTGTGAAGTTCACTTTCTTATGCTCTTCAAAACAGCTTTCTGGAGCCTTCTGAAACAAATCCTATTGTAAGAACACTCTGTAAACACCACAGAGCCACTGCTGCCTAAATTCAGGCTTTAATTAATTGCCAGATATGGTTGCATTCTCCTAGTACTCCTGGAATTGTGTGATCACATTATATAGACCCTGCCCCACCTTCCGCCACCTCTGTAACACCCTACTACACATACAGCCTCATACCAATTACATGCATAGTACAAATGTACAACCAGGTTAGTTGGATCTTTTGCAGCTCTTTGCCCGAATACAAATTGCATTTCTGCAACACGAGAAGTTTGCTTGGCAAAGACAGGAAAAACTCATAAGATAAACAAATGTAAAAACTCTCCTGTCTTGTTCTCAGAATACCTGTAAAGCCTCTCAACCAAAGAAGAAAAAAGGGCACTCTTCTCTACTTGCTGCTTTGGACAGCAAGTAACCTCTCTAAAGCTGCAATACAAGAAGGCAGATGCACTGGGCTGTTGAGCTGGAGAAAGAACAACTAACGAGCTTCCTAAACTTTTCAAGATGATCAATGGAAGCTTTGGGAATGAAAAAGAAATATAGAAAAGAATAGCCAGAACCAGGGAAAGTGACCAAAAAAAACGCCACCCCACCCAAAACAAAACAAAAAAACCCAAACAAAAAAACCCCAACACAAGGAATCAAGGTAATAGGAGTCCTGAGGAGGATTTAGGAGAAAAAGCATTAAAAAGCAGGTGAAGGTAACCACAATACAGCCAGTACACAGGCAAAGAAGAGTGTATTTAAAGTAACTTAAATATTTCTGGTCTCAGGATTATCCAAGTACAAACACTTGGCTCAACTTGCTGAAACCTACATTTTATTCCTAATAAAAGTTAACAAGTCTAATGGCTAATAGTGTCACAGGAACACTGGCATTTATATTCTTGGTGATCCAGTATTGCACTTATCTGTCACATGAGCTTCTTTGAGGCAGGGGAGAAAAAAGCCTGTGATTCCTGAATCCTTAGACAAGCTGCTGCTTTTCTATCTACCAACATAACTCAATTATTTTACTTAAAAAAAAAAAAAAAAAAAAAAAATCCAAACCCTCCTGATTCTAAGATAAGTGAAATTCCATTTTATCATGGTTCCTATTGAAAAGCCCTAAGTATCAAAGTAAAAAGCTTATCAGAAAGCATGTTAACTGTGACAAATTTTGGTGAGGAAGCAAAGGAGGAAGAATAATGCAGGGTTTTTTTGTTTTAAACAGTTAAGACCACAGAGAACAACATCGATGTGCAATAGTTTTGCTGTTAACTAAAGCAAAACTGCAACTAAAAAAAAGGAACTTTGGGAATCATTATGCAGTCTCTTACCTTTCAGCCACCAGTTCAAATCAGGCCAATGCCACTAACTTGTGAGAGGTTAAAAGGAACATGATGATTCAACCTTTTTGGCTTAAGAACAACTCCCCCAACTTGTCAGATAATATCCTGGTGTGACATTACAATTGTGTCACCTCTCAATAGCTCATGGAAATGCAGAGGATCATAAGACATGCTTTCATCAACGTTTATTTAAGTGTGCTTTATAGAGCACTTGTCTGGTTACAAGCACTTGGACAACATTAAATATAGTAAGACTACTAGGGATCAACGCTCAAACTCTTCTTCCCCAAAACTGATCCTTTCTATAGAACAGTCAGCACCATCATGATCTGGTCAATTCCTCCAGCCTCCTTCAGTCCAGTGAGCCCCAGGATGGAAAAGCTGCACCTTGGTTAGTAAGAAAAATGGGACTTCAGCAGAAGTATGTAGATGCACAGGTGGAATGAGATGATGAAGACAAACTTGCTAGCAGAGGATACATAGGATATCACACTCCCCATTAATCCATTTTCGGGAAAACAAATAGACATTTTCTTTATAAGAGGGGGGAGTTTCATTTTTTTCTTTCAATTAAAGTTGTGAATCTTGCTGTGGTTAAAGATTAGATTCCCCTGCAGTCTAACTGAAATCCCCAACTTACATGAAGATCACAAAATGGCTTGTCATAATTAGGACTTAACTTAGGCACATACTGTTGATTACACAGCAACTCTGGCCAGTTATTCCAGATAACTGGCCTGATATTCAGAGACTCTAGCTTTTATGGTAACACAGCATTTTACATTAAGCTCTCTGAAACTGACTGTGTATGCTGTAAAACTGTTTCAGACTGGATAGTTGGTGCTGTGTTATTGAAAAAAAAATTTAAAATATACTGAACAAGAAGAAAGTATTTTTAGTGCAAGACTTACCCTCTAAAGGACTACTATCTGAAAGATCTCCATTTCAGTGAAACACCAATCACACTGCTAATTGCCTGCACCTGAGGAGCATTCACTTGATTACTTCAATGACCTCTTCTTACCAGCAGCATTTGCAGGCATTGAGGACTTACAGGGGTCACCAGCTCCCTTTTCAAAGCAGAACTCAATCTCGGCAGTGGTGCTTGCTTCAATAGAAAGACTGGGAGCACAGAAAAACACTCATACTGTAGCTATTCTTGCTATATCCTGTCTTGAAGCAGATTACTCTCATTGGCTGAAGTATCAGTTCAGCATCTGAAAGTGGCACTAAAGCTACTTGGAAGTTTTTAACCAAGTAAAAATTTTGCAAACAAGTCAGTAAGTCAAAGATCAATCCTTTTCTTTTAACTTAATCCTGTTGAGCTCAGTGAAGTTAGTTCAGAAGCTCTCTCCCTGAAAGGTTTTCATAGCCTTATATCCTGAATGTGGCAGTGTCCAGAACCAACCTGCCAGCCCTTTCAGATCAGTAACTACAACTGCGAGGTGCACTCCGTGCCAGCTTTTACTACCAGAGCTCAAGTTTAATCTAAAGCACAGAACAGCAGGAACTGAATAACGCTCTTTTCACAATACTTTGGTAAGGTAGGACCATAGTCTTTAAAAGGGAGTTGTTCTGCCCAGCAAGTTAAAACTTCATGAAAGAGACACTATATAAAGCCTTGATCTTTTTTGGCACCTAACTGTAAAAGCAATGCTATGCTCTCCTGAAAACATCTAAGAACCTCAGAAAGGGCAGTAAAATCAATTATAACTCTAATAATTCCTTTGCCAAAACAAGGCTATATAAAGTAAACATTGAATGTTTGGAAGTACATACTTGAACTTTTATGAAAGCTTTCCAAAAAAAGCAGCTCTGATTTTCAACTCTCTGGTTCTTGCTCTGCCAGATTCAGGTTCAGGCATTACAAGAGAGGAAACCATAACCAGTTAGACACTTGAGATTTGCTTATAGACATGTTTCTCCAAGTATATCTCCTAGCAAGAGACATTTCTCAGCATTTGAACTAGAAAACAGCGGATGGTTCTCTGCTTAGGTAACTACTTTCAACTCTGGGGAAAAACAAACAAACAAAAAACCCACCCCAAAACCCACCAGCCCTACAAGCATGACAGCCTAGGGTATTACAAGAGGAAAAACTGACTAAGTGTCCATGAGGAGATCAAAATTTCACTAGGGATTCCTACAAGCAGCCTTCCTTTTCAATCTACTCAAAGCTAGGGAAAATTATATTAAAACATGATTTAGTCTTAAATGAAGAGCCTGGGCTGCTTTGGGGACCAGCTAGAAAGCACTTCCCATTCTTTTCACGCAGGTCCCTTCAACGAAATTTCAGGGAAGCAATCATACACCAGCACCAGCACTACACCCCAAAATCCTCAGCTAGCCCAAAGCACTGCACGGAGATTGAGAAGAAGGGAAAGAATATCTTAAGTAGCGTATCAGAAAGCCATCTCTTCAGGCTGGCAATTTTAATATGAGGAGGGAATTCCTTTGAGACCACAGTGCTTTCCTTCATTCATCCTATGGATTATTTGCGCTTAGACACACATGTCTATAAAGATATTTAAACAACTAATTCATGTTTAAGCACCTAACTCCCATTTCAGCAATCCTATCCAGCCATTCTGGCACTTCAGCAAACAAGCTGCATCAGACCTCCGGCGTCCCCTTTCTCCTGAAGTACAGGAGCAGGTCCCCCTCGGAAGAGGTTTCTTATTGTTAGCACACTGTTGGCACATTCCTGATCTAAAACGCTCACATAAGCTGCTTTCTCTGGCAGTTCAACTCTTCACTCCTGAATGACTCTTATCAGGATCGGCTATGCGTTCCGAATCAGAGTAAATGAACGAGAAAAAATTGTTTATGACAAGTTATTTCAACATCATTTGTCCCCAGGACAGGCAACTGCAACCCAAACCACATGACCTGGACTCCTCTTATGCAGCAGCTGTTGGCCTTTGACGCCCAGCCTTCAGAAAGGCTGTCTCAATTGTATCCCACGCACCTCTCCAATGCAGACGAGCTCAGACAAGAGCAATGCTTCAAGCATGTGCTATTACCTTCCCTGCTTACGCACTGAAGTGTACAACAAACAGGCATCCTCTTTTCTTCTAAAGGTGAGAAAAAGACAAAAATAACATTGTACAGAGCAGAAATTCAGCTCTTCAGGACTCCTGCCTGAGAGCTCAATGAGTTTATGCCACAGAAAATTGAGGTACCAGCAAGCGCTTCCTGGCTCACCCTCAAAACCACTTGCTGCAAACACTGACTTTCTGGCCTATGTGACTTCGTATACGCTTTATTCTCAGTTCACCCACCAAACACCAAAACATTTTGTCTTTTCACCCAAGGGTGAGAAGTCCCTGCAGTCTCTCTCAGCAAGTTAGAGAGAAGAAAAGTTACATGGAAAAAGGACAAAATTGTACTTGCCTCTTAAAGCCATCTAAAAGTATTGAGTAGCCATACTCTTCAGATTTTCAAAAACATTTCTGAAGTCTTAACTGCTGGAATAAATACTGGCTTAATCTCACCCAGATCAAAATGCAGGATCACAGGGAAAGGAGAAATTCCTTTGAGTTAGTCCAGTGATTATCTGTTAGTTAATTTAGAGATTAACAAATCTAGCGAACAGAACTAGAGTAACTTGTTCCTCTCTCAAAATTTCCAGAGCTCAAATTTGCTTTACATAGAGTCAGTTAGGTAACAGCCACAGAGCAGTATATGCATATTGGTTCTAGGTCCCTTGGCAAAACTACAATTTCAGCAGCTCTACAGCTGATGAGCGGAGGCGGCGCATGTTTCACCACTCCGAAAACAAATTCTCTGGACTGACTGGAACACATGCCACCCTGCACCTGCAATGAAAGACATGCCCTGACTTCTTCTAGCTCGGAAGTTTAGTCCAACATTTAACTCCAGTTCACTAACGGCCAATTAATGTAGGGTAACAAGTGTAAAAAAGCTAAGCTAGATGATCCGCGTTCATTTGTTCCTGAACGTATGTTCCCCTCTGCACAGTTCTGGTACAGTCAAGGTTTCAAGTGAAAAGAATCCTCTGCCATCTCTCCCCGCCAGGGGTTTTTGTTGTTGTTTTGGTCTTGTTTTTCTTGCAAGGTCTAGACCAGCCCCTGCAACACGGTGCAATGCGTAGCATGTTTCTAGAGATTTTCTCATCTGAAATGAGAACAGATTGCTACCTATATAGTCTGACCTAGCAGCTAATGTGATCAGAGACATCTCTAGTCCTACTTCCTGAAAATAATGATGGCAATGTCCACTAAACTTGATAAATAAGAGGTCATCAAAAAGAGCAGCCACCTGACATTCCCTACAGGTTCCCCAAAATATCATTGTCTTATCCCAATGTAAGCTCTTAATAGATGAGGAGAAATGGATTCTGACAGCTAGGGAGAAGCTGAGGAGCCAGGAGCCTACATCCTAGTTTCCAGAACACAAATACTGGAAGCTATTTTAAAAGGCTGCTGGGACTGCACAACACAACATACAAGCTCACTGTGGGGATGTGTGGGAGCAAGTTTTGTGTGTCTCTGAAATCAATACTTCCCTATAGTAAGTGTTACCAAAAGCTTTACATATGATAGAAGTAAACATAGGCCCAAAATTAAGGATATTCAAGCCAATGAAGGAGAAGTGAGAATTAACTGCAATCCTTTTCAGTATGCCTGTAAAATATACTCTTCAAAGCTAATTCCCTGTGAATTAAAGTGGTCATTCAGGAGTCCGGGCCCACCGTACCAAGAGGGAAACAGTGTCATTCACAGCCGCACATTAATGCAAGGCTAGAATTACAAATGCAGTTTGACAGGGGGAACCCAGAGCTGTCAAGCCTGTTCTGTTTGCCTAATTTCATTACAATGGCACAAATGCTTTCATTTGTCACACTCCAGCTTCATGTGTTTATCTCCCTTTCACTAAACATGACTTTAACAAATGATTGTTCCATAGTGCCAAGATCTCAAGCACCCCTCAGAATTGAGATTTTTATTTTGGGGAAGGATGACAGAATGCATACTGAGCATTTGACTCTTGGTATCCTCTGGTCAGGGTGGCATAAACTCAACTGAAATATTGTCTCCTATAGGAATTATTTACATCTACCAGTGAAGCAGGAGCATTGACAGTCCCACCAGTGTTAGCCATTAGTTATCAGGGGTTTATCTGATGCCATGCTTCAAATTCAGCTGTTCTGACTGCCCATTAGAAATCCCTGGGCACTTTTTCATAAGCAGGTACTTGCTAGAGTATCTTCAGCCAAAATTACAGCTGGAGTTTTCAGTGTCTCCGCTGTTATTCCAAGTGCTTTTTACCCAGCGTAGTATTCTGTTCCAGAGGGAGTGATATTATGAGAAGTAGAAGATACTCACGTCATTCACAAGGAAAACAAATGCCATCAACAGGAAGCACGGAGCTACACAAAGTGCAAGCTTTCATGGCTTCTGTCTAGATGGACTTAAAGTACAGACACAACTACTCGCTTCTCCTTGAATTTTTAAGACCAGTCATACAGATTGCCAAGTGCAGAAAAAAACTAAGTTGTTGGGATAGCAGCTTATTTCAAAAGCTAGAGTTGTTTAATTCTGCTCTTATTGCTTAGCACTGAGGAGACAACAGAGATGGGAATAATTGCATCTTGACAAACTTTTTTCTGAGCTATGGTTGACATGTATTAGTCAGAGGTTATATTCAAAAGGCTCTGCTTCAAAGCAAGAATAGCTCTTAAAGTGAACTGAGGGGTAATTTGGCATAGCAAGGTTGAAGGTCACCAGGAGAAGACCTTGCTACGAATCCTAGAGTATTTCCTCCCACCCTGTGACCTGAATACCTCTGAAAGGACCATGACTATTCTGATGAAAGGCAACAAATCAATTAACTCCACATAGTAAAAGGCTACTGTTTCCAAACTGGTCTCCCATGAGTGTGTTTATTGCCAGTGTGAACAGTAATACCCATCTACCTTTAAGGGGTGATGGGTATTACTGTTCAATGGCAATAAACACACTATGGAGACCAGTTCTGGAAACCAGTAGCCTTTTACTATGTGAGAGTTAATGATTTGCTTGCCTTTCATAGAATAGTCATGGTCCTTTCAGAGGTATTCAGGTCACATATGCAAATTCAGAATTACTTAAATAAATGTTGATCTCTGTTACAGAGAGGCTGATTGCTCTCAGGGAAAGGAGATGCGGGAATACAGCTGACCTGAGCCTCTGATAGGTTCTGGAATATACAACCGATTTTGTGGCTTTTTCAGACAGATGCAAGCTCTAAACTGTTATTACCAATTGTAATGGCACTTAATCCTACTCCAGAAAACTGAACTCCTCGATAGCTCTGCAAAAACTCATTTGAGATCCTATACCTTTCTGAAGGGTTTTTTTCCCCCATGGGTGTAAGTTACTTAACATGAAGCTCTGAACAACTTCCAGGGAAGAGAAATCAACCTTCCCATACACCTACAAGGAAAGAGTCCTTCAATAAGCTAAATCGCAGTGAGTTTCACAGGTAACTGGAAGTTTAACATCTATTCTTTAAAAAAAAGAAAACATCCCATAACAACGGGGTGAGTGAAATGCAGGTAAGCTTCACCTTTTGTCTCTGTTTAGAGCCAGCTGAAATTGTTTCGAAAGATTTCTTACAGAAAATCACCACGCACATGACAACAGCCAGTTCTTGTGATGAACCTGCACCAGCTCTGAGTTTCAGAACCCATGGGCACTCCTCTGATGCAATGACATTCAACTCTAAATGAAATTACTAAACCAAACTAAACCAAAGCAAAAAGCAGTCATCCCATGACAAATTCATCTGCCCCTGACCAAACGCTGATAGTTATTGATCTTGCTGCTGTTGTGAATTAGGGCCAGGTTTCCCAAGGTTCCCTCCTAATACGAGAAAGAGAGCATGGCCACTCTAACAAGGCCGACTAGGCTAAATGAAACCTATGGGGAATTGCATTGCACACTGTCAAGTCCAGAGGATGGACTGATCCGTCCATCTTACTGACAGCACAAGTTTGATGTATGTCAAGTTTAAGCACTCTTTTTCCTCTCTAAAAGAAACTGGCACATGTCGAAGGAAGAGCAATTAGGTTGTGACACTCTACAGAACTCTATTCAGTCACTGGACTTGCTTCACTATGGTATTTGATACGTCTTGCACAGTACCAGGTCCAAACTAAGTAGGCAATTTAAAAGCCCAGGAGAAATTAAAACTTCTTCCCTGGTATTTTAAAGCACAGTAATTCTTCACAGCTTTGTGTGTCTACCACGCTATGAATAGCTCTCTCATTGCAAATTCACCATGTTGTGAAAAGGAAACCTTCGCTATTTCTAAGAGGCTGGAGAAAAAGACTACAGTTTTATCATCAATTAGCTGTCTAGATGTTACCCCATTCTGTTTACCCCTTCCTCAAGGGAAGCCCATGAGTGCCAAGGGGAAAAATTAAAAGGAAATTGAAGAACAACAAATCCCAAACAAGCCAAGACATTTCTTGTGTTGTCAGAGAATCTAAAAAGCATCAGTGAGACAGACAAAATCCAAAGAACGAAATGAAGAAAAGCCTGATGGCCCAGGAGGAAAGAGAATCTTTTAATGACAAAAATCTCTCTAAGGTTTAATGTACCTTGCTGTTATGATTTACACAAATTCTTCTATCCAACCTGAACCAATCTACAAGACATTGTGCTTCACCATGTTATTACCAGAAAGTAAAATTCCCAAGTGCTAATGGCAAGACACATTCGCCCAGAGCTCAAGTACCAACGCACTAAGTTACTACAGATGCAAAATGGGAGCCTCAGGGAGAGCAGGGTGCAAAACATCGTGGGAATATTAGTTTCAGACCTACAGGGGTGGAAAAGGGATACCAGAGAACAAAAGCAAAAGGGAGAAGAGACTGGCCTGGTGGCAGTCAATCCAACTGTTGCTTTAAGACACTGCAATAGTAAAAACATTAAGCAACTTTTTTTTTTCCCCCCACAGCAATAATTGAAGCAATCAGCGTACACATAGTGTACACACACACAAGCAGAAATTCAGGCTGTCTCCATTAAAAGGCAGCTTGATTCCTAGAATAATGAAAACGAGTGAATATTATGTTCTTGAGAATGGACTGGGGAAAGAAATTAATTTCTGCATACTGCTATGTGCTAGAGCGATCTACTGATACAAGGTGCTGATGGTACACGAAGGGAAGCAGAAGCCCGAGATTTAACACTCATTTACAGTTTTTGCAACTGAAGAGATCTGTGAATGCAATTCAACTTCAGTGACCACCAAATAGGATGTATCTTAAGATGGGCATCATGGAAACATACTGGAAACAGTATTACATCAGTCCCCAACTCCATTAAATAAATTTTTTCCACATCCTGGAATCAGGAATCAGCTGTAAAACAGTAAGATGTCTGTCAGGAATCAAAATGACCTAAAAGTCTAGGTGAAGAAATGAAGGGATTCCACACATTCATAAAAAGTTAGTTGCCCTTATTGCAGTCTGGACAGAGGAACACACAAGCAGTTAATTTCTCTACCAGTTGGGAGCCTAAGCATTATACTTCACCATATCTGAATATGAAGACAGTAATTCAGCCTCCATTAACAAAACCCATTAGCTACTAGGGTCAAAGCACCATCCCAAAGGAAAGAGCAAAGTTTATTAACAGGTGAGAGGTGGAAAAGTATTTTTTGACTCCTATTCTGCCTGCTCCTCCAGACTCAGAGGACCTATTTACTTAAATAGAAATGATATGCTTTCAGCAGAAAAAAGGTACAGGTAGTTCAGAATGATTCTTCTTCCAAGAAGCAAGACTTTGGTGCCATTTGACGTTCAGCCTGAACTAGCTGTTTCCCCAGCAAGAGATGATCTTTGTTGGCGAGGTCCATAATTGGCATTCTTAAACCAAAGCTGGGATTGTTTTCGTCAAGAAAACTTGCCAAAAACGCTTTCTTCTTACAGCCTGTAAGGTTAAATACTATTGATTTTGTTCCACTTGCACTGTCTGAAGAAGCTGATGCGACAGAAATTAAAGAATTTTAAGATTTCCAGATTTCACATTGTGTTCTACCCAGTTCTACAAACTTACCCAGGATTTTGACATGATTTCCATCAGGAGGTCTAAACAATGCTACAAATCCTACTTATGCTGCTATTTCAAAAGGCACACAAGTACAGGTAGCCTATGAATGCAACTATTTCCATGAGGCAACATGATACTCTGAAGCACCAGACTGAGTCAAAGCTCCCTCTGCAATACCTTTGGTCAATGACCAGTTGCAATCCAGGACAAAATTTTTCTGTTCACATCCTTAACGTTCCCAATTTAGACAAAGTTTTTCAGGGCAGAAAGAGTCTATGTGTATACTGACAGCTCGTATCTCTCCTGGGAAGACTGCAAACACCAAATAAAGATTCAGGTACAGTATGGCTTGACATTAGCAACCCCATGGTCCTGCTCCCTATTGCATCAGCTTCTCTGAAGCGGTCATTTAACAGATGACAGATAACCGGTATCCTAAGCAGCAGGCTCATATATAAGGAGTATGAGTAACTCCTCGGTATACAGGCCCCTAGCACTATACCTTAGAAAGATAATACTGGTTATTGTGTCTAAGAAAGTGCCAAATAGATCTATTTTAGTCTATTGCTAATGTTTTTGATCTAGTACATGCCCATGACAGAAAAAACCACTAGGGTGCTTCAGAAGCTCAACTGAATGATCCTGTCCTAACTTTATAAAGGCCATCACTGACTGCACGCTGTCCAGCAAGAGAGATCTAAAAGCGACAGCACAGCACAAAACTTCAACTCACACAGATAAACAGGGATGTTTGTTCAAGCCAGTCCCCGGTTCACACACTTATGTAGGCTTCTTCAATCCCTCTCTCCTTCCCTTAGGGCACAATGCAGCCCGGCTCTCCAAGCGCAATACACAACACACACAGAACAGGTCAGTGGACACAACTCCGCTTTAACCTCTCACCCCTAGCGTTTCTGCTACCATGACCTCTGGGATGGAACCATTATACTTCAACAGCGTTTGTTCCCAAGACTTGGTAAAAAGGCTAAGACAGAAGAATTTCCTTTTGATTTTTCAAGCCCAGACCTACAGAATTTGCTCTGACAGGACATAAGCACATATGCAAATAAATTGAGCATCAGGTGGTAGCAAGGTCCTTGATCACAGCTAGGTAAATCAGTCTACCCTCCGCTTCTGCCACTTGTCTCCCCTTCATGCTCTTGGGCAAGTCACTTCATCTCTGCTTCAATTTCCCATATGAAACGGGGACACATTTGGCCTTTTTCTTCCATTAGATTACCTGGAAATAATCTCAGAAAAGCAGCTCACAGTAATAGCAATCCAATAAAGGCTTCCTGCCCTATCATCCCATGTTTCCCCAAAATGAAAAGTTAACTAAGACTCTTCGTGAAGGAAGCTATTTTTCAAGTTCAGATTTAAGTTAGGGAAATATGACAAGCACTGTATAACACAAGTTAAGATCAAAATAATCTTTATAATCTAATCACACAGAAAACCAGTAGTTCAGTTTGTGAAGTATCAAGGAAATTAACAGGGACATACTAGAGTCACATCCAGAAACAACTTGGCAGTGCTTGGCCACTCACTTTTGGGGTGTCAGTGTTAAGGAACTTCATAAAAAAAAAGCAACTAACTTTGAGGAGCTTATGAATGAGGGGAAGAAAACGTACATAATTTTCTAAAACGCAGCAGTTAAACAGCTAGTAAATTCTCACGGCCTTGTCAGAATGAAACCACTTGACACAGAACAGCATTTTATTCAGCTTTGAGGCCAGTGCTTAAAACCAGAAAGTGACTCTAGGTAACAGAAGGACTTCGAGAGCCTTTCCAAAAACTTGGGATGAAATCCCAAAGCTCTGGGAGAGCAAGGCAAGCACCTGTTTTCCTGAACAGTCAATTTTTTTATGCTGCATACTTTACACAGAAGCTGCTTTATTCTGGAGAAGCTGCATTCCAGCCAAAAGTGCACAGTTAATGTTTTTTGCAGCCCCCAGCCTCCAGTGATGGATGACCATTTTATAATGAAATACTTTATGCTCAATCAACTTACAAATAACGGATGTTTTATCACACTGAATTAAAAAGAATGTTTTTTTTTAAAAAAAAAAAAGCAACAGACAAGAGGATCGGTGATGAGCAGAAGCAAAAGTTATTCCTGTTAAGGGTGGTTAAAAAAAAATCCAACTGATGTTGCACTTTAACTCTTTCACTGCTCTCCAATAACAAGTGGAAATGATGCATGAACTAATATTTGCTCTGAAAATGCCTACACGTAAGTCCTGGTCCAGACTATTGAGACATGAGAATATAAGGCTTCTACAAAAAGGTTTTGGTCTGTAATGTCTCAGTTAGGTTTCCAAAAAGCTAAGGCTAATAACTAAGCACCGTCTGAAGATAAACCTTTCAAAATACTTTAATCTCTCATGCCCATTCAGCATTACAAAGATCATTCCTCAGACACCCCTTAATCAGCTGTGGGGTTTTATCCTCCTAGCACTGCTTCCACCTGTCAATGCTGAGTGATAAACCAGAGAAGTAAATGCCCTGCACTCAAAGACTACTGCAACTTCTAGATCAAGGTTTGGAACCAAACATCCAAATTCAACTGATAATCTTATTCAAGACTCAGTGCTGGCTGTTATACCACAACTGTTACTGTTGTTACACACTACAGGTCAAGAAACCCCAGAGCTTACAGGGCCATATTTGAATCAACACTAGCCCTTGAAAAAGCTCACAGCAGAAGCACTCATTGTGCCTCTTCTCCCAAATAGCACATGAAAAAGTCTCTAATCTAGTCCAAACATGCCAGAATGTCTCTTCATTGTCATATTACCTTATACTTTTAGGAAAAGAGTCTCGTCTAATAGCAATAAAGCAATGGAAGAATGCAGAAGACTATGAGATGCAGTGGACACAAGCTGCAACAAGGGAAATGCCAATTAGATATCGTGAAAGACATTTTCTAAAGAAAGGTGGTCAAACACCAGAACAGTTTGCCCAGGGGAGTTGTGGGAGCTCCATCCCTGGAAATACTCAGAATTCAGCTGGCTCTAACCCTGAACACAATCTCACTTCCAAGCTGGTCCTGCTTTCAGACAGAGGTTGGAGCAGATGACCTCCAGAGGTCTCTTCCTACCTAAATTATTCCAATTCTGACCTGTGCTTACCAGAAACAAAAAAACCCTCTGACATTGTACATTACCAATATAGCCACTCTAACATTCACCGAGTGAAGGGTTTCCCTTCCCAGATCTTCTACTGGTTAGTATCAGCAATAATTAAATACAAAGCAGGAGCTCATTCTAGAACTATCCCTAGAAAACATTCATGATTTTCTAAACCAGTCTCTAAACAGAAGCTGCAGACTCAGGCTGTGACTGAACTGAAAAAAAAAACAAAACCAAAAAAACACCCAATAAAACCCACAGTTTACCAAATTTGGGGACTTCCAGAAAACTAGCAGAAATAGAGCATGTTGCTCCTGTCTTCTCTTAAAAAGATGGTATCTGCTGCAGATATTGAAGTCACCAAACAAACAGCACCTTGGTCCTGAGTCAGAACTTGAGATCTAGACCAATTCCCCCAGTCTCACTGCAACCACCTCATGTGCCACTAAGTTCAGAGTTAATTTATGGAGCCTTCACACTACTGTTTGAAGCACTGCAAATATTAATCAGTCCAAGATTTTAGTCACAAAATCAGTTCTCCTCCCCTCCCCATTCCTCAGCTGAAGGCTGGCACTCAATGAATCAGACCAAAGGGAGAATAGAGTTTCCAGCACCTGCTTCAGCTTTTAAGTGTCCAATTGAAACTGCTGTGATCTGGCAGCAGGCAGTCTGAAGATGTCATTTTCCTGCTCTGTGAAGGACTGAATCACAGTACAAAAAGAATCCAAATAGAGAAATGAGTGAAAAGAGCAGCAGCAGGCAAAGGAAGCCACAATATTAACTTAATATGGCCAAAGAGAAAGAGCAGCTGAAGACAGTGTGTACAAAGTACCATGTCCCCTCTACAACTGAGCATCTTATTCAGCCTCTGCCTCATGATGATTACTATGGGCAGTACTGAGTATGCGTTATTTTCCACATTTGTGACAACACTCTTTCAAAGAATCGTGTAAAATATGACTCAACACTGTTGTGTTATTTGGAATCACTTTACTACTAGACGTTATAGATTAGGGTTGTTTACCACAGTAACATTGGGATTTCAAATCTAGAAATATAAAACACATTCTCTCCTGAGAGGAAAATCAGCAGGTTCATTTTATACCAGCATGCTGATGGGAAGCTTCCTTCTTTTACATAAGGACACACTGGTAATTCAAAAATATAATTCAAGACATGGTTTTCTCATGCAGAGAAATAAAGTCAAACACATTTATTCCTCATTACAATAGGTCTCTTAACAAGTGATTGCAAAACTGAAACAAGAATGTACCTACAAGCAGATTCCTTCCACAAACAGGAAAGAAATCCTCACTCTTAGCATAACAGTCTGCTTCAAGACAAAAAAAAGGCACACCCTTTAGCCCTGGTCAACACAGAGCATCTGTACCATTTCCCTTAAGAATGTAATTTAAGCCTAGGAGTTAGAATGGCAAAACTCCTAAGATGAATGCAGCTTTACTGGGGTAAGAGCCTTTGCAACAGTATGGCAGCGCTCACAGTAGGTAGGCTGCACTTACAGACTACTGTCAGCAGTTTAACTTCAGTTTAGATTTGCCACTAGCACAGGACAAAAATGGAGGGGTGCAGGGACTGCGTAACAAGTTTGCAAAAAACATAAATGTCTCAATTGTTTTAAAGAAATTATTAAAAAACTCCTACATACATCACATCAACACTCAACCCTACTTAATCATATTCCCTTTGCCACTACGACCATTGAGATCTAATTCTTCTTCCAGCTCTCAAGGCTTCCTTGGTCACAGAAACTGCTCACTGAAATTTCCCAAAATGCTGGAGAGGCAGAAAGCAGAGTGGAGAAAGGGTTAACCCACAGCTGGGAGAAAGTTTCCCTGGAAAATTGGAACACATGCTGTGGCTGTGACTAAATTTCACACTGGTTCTGTTGAGTACAAACATCCACAACTGTGTGCATTTGAGAGAGTTGGAGAAAAAGAAATGCTCCTTATATATTAGCTTCACCTGCTAGGTTCCTTCAAATGGATAATGACATGCTCTAGGGAACAGCAGAATCCTTCAGATTCACTTCACATTTCAAGCAGAGATGAGGTGCCAAGGGTGTGTGTGTGTGTAATAAATGGAAGGAAGTAGTCCTTCCCTTCCCTGCTCCCACATTTTTTTGGAACATACTGGAAAGTGAAGCCTATGGTCTGGCAGAGTTGATTCCGCTGTTTAAGACTAGATGTGTCAGCACAGCAGTCACCTGAGCTGACACTGAAGACATCTGTGCCATCCGAGTACATAAAAAGAGGAATTGTACAGAGTGAACATGGAAGAGTGTGTGCGCACGCACACACGCACATGGGTTTTAAAGATCAACTGATTATGTTTTAAACAGACAGGCAGCACTTAGCTGGTCAGAGATAACTACACAGTGGAGATTAAGAATTACCAAGATCAACCAGCACAGAACCACGGAAAGGTTTGGATTGGAAGAGGTCTCTGGAAGTCACCTACTCCAACCTCCTGTTCATGCAAAGGACAGCTCTGGAGTTGTATCAGGTTGCTCAAGGCCTTGTTCAGTCAAACTTTAAAAGTCTCCATGGATGAAGATTCCACTCTCTCTTTCCATGTCCAGTATTTAACTCTCTCTAGAAAGAATTTCCCCCTACGTCCAACTGGAATGTCTCCTGTTAAAAATTCATGACTATAGGTCTCTCAGCCCCTCTGAGAAGAAGTGGCTCTGTCTTTTCTCTGATCCTCCTTTAGGTAGTGAAGTCTGCAATTAGGTCCCCCTCAGCCTTTTCCAGACTAAATAAACCGACATATTTTTAGAAGACTACAGCCATGGGGCTGTGCGATAAAGAAAGTGTTTGAAAGCAGCAGACTGCAAAAGGAACAAGCAAAGCAGACTACAATCCTCTAGAGTCAACAGTGAAAAGAATACGGTATTTCATGATGTGGATGGTTCTCACAGAAGCTTTAATTGGTTAAGCACGCTACAGTTATAAAACCACTTCATAAGCTTCAGAAATTGTAGGCTATGATCTATTCTGCTTGTTCATAAAGAAAGATGGGGGGGCGGGGGGGGGGGGAATGACACACTGTTTTCATCCACATTGGTATGAAGACTAGGAAATTGAGAACTATTCTGCCGGAGAGCCAGATCAGTGTTTTAGGGAATACTTCAATGTCTGGAGAAAATTTAGCAGACTACATGGACAAAATCAACAATATTTGTACCTGTAATAGGGGTTTTTATTCTAACCGAAGACTGTTCTGTTACAGAATGTCAGGAAAGCGTTTAAAAAAGGAAAAAGGAAAAAAAAAAAGATGTATCTTCACTGAAAGGAGAGATCTCAAGAGGGGTTATCAATGCCAAAAGACAGGCACAGAGGGGCTAGCATTTATACTTATCTTCCCTATAATCAGTAAACAACAGTAGATTAAATACATAATAACACTTTCTTCTCCTCAAAGCATTTTCCACCAAACTACACAGGGAGAAGCAGAAAGCTGGCAGACAAAATATCTAAAGTAGATAGATGATTACTGTCATCTCCAGGATGCCCAACACTGTGCCAGGTAGGGACAGAGAACTTCTGCTCTGCCCTTTTCAAAAGGGGATTATTACGTGTCCACATTTAAAAAGAAGGCAGGTGGGGAAGACCTTGATTAACTGTAACAGGCTATCTGGTTTATTGCCTCTATTTCCCAAATGCCCACAAAGTTCTGTTCAAGTACATAAGGACCATTTTCTAGCCATGCCTCCTTGACAGGAACTAGTAAATGCAGGGTGAGCAGATTAGAGTAAATCACCGATTCAGTTTTCACTACCCATTTCACTACATAAACTAACTTACAAGGTTACAAAAGACCCTCAAAGAAAGGTACTAATCACTTGCTCTCACCATGGCTACATAACAGACTTCCCAGCTGACTTTAAGTACCTACTTTCACACTCCAAATTCTTTTCATTAATGGACACACCAACTTTAAAAAAAAACAAAAAACAACAAACAAAACCAATATACCTCTTTTCCCAGTGTCCTCTTCCAACAAAACTAACCAAGACTCCAAGTAAAACAGACATGATTCATCCCTAAGTCATATCACATGAAAGTAAAAGTACTTTGTGAGTTTATTTTCTTTAGCTGAATTGCAATCAGGTGTTAATTTATATTCTTTTACATATACTGACAGTGACTTGTACTTCCTGTCCCACCTATCTACCACAGTGCTCACACAAACAATATATACTTGCATCTAATCTTTGAATTTCAAAGATTACAGAAATGTAGTTAGCTACCGACCCTAACGCCTTATGTTCCTCTCTGTCTCAGAGAGGAGGGCCACCTAAAATCTGGCGTTGTTCTGTATTGGATGTTGTTAGATATTGGTTAAGAAACTGATACAATGATTTCTTTAAAAAAAAAAAAAAAAAAAATTGTTTCCACACACCGTGAAAAACAAACCCCTTAAAAGACCACTAAGTGCCAATCACAAACTTTATAACCAGGACACAGTGAAAGAAGTTCAGATTCAGGGGTTTGGGTGGGTAACTTCCAATAATTCAAAGTATTAGCTGGTGAGGGGTCTGGTGAACAAGTCTTATGAGGAGCGGCTGAGGGAACTGGGGTGGTTTAGCCTGGAGAAAAGGAGGCTGAGGGGAGACCTCATCGCTCTCTACAACTACCTGAAAGGAGGTTGTAGCGAGGTGGGTGTTGGTCTCTTCTCCCAAGTAACAAGCGATAGGACAAGAGGAAATGGCCTCAGGTTGTGCCAGCGGAGGTTTAGATTGGGTATTAGTAAAAAATTCTTCACTGAAAGGGTTATCAAGCATTGGAACAGGCTGCCCAGGGAAGTGGTTGCGTCGCCATCCCTGGAGGTATTTAAAAGACAAGTAGATGTGGTGCTTAGGGACATGGTTTAGTGGTGGACTTGGCAGTCTTAGGGTAACGGTTGGAGTCAATGATCTTAAAGGTCCTTTCCAACCTAAATGATTCTATGTTGTTGTGCAGTCCCCATCACTGGAGATATTCAAAAGCCGCCTGGACATGGTCCTGAGCAACCAGCTCCGGGTGGCCCTGCTTGAGCAAGGGAGTTGGACCAGATGACCTCCAGAGATCCCTTCCAGCCTCAGCCATTCTGTGATTTTTAGCATTCTACCTTGACAGCCACGCTACTGAAAATGTTTCATAAGGGCTCAGCTCCAAAGAGAATCCTGTGACTACCAGGGGCTTAGTTTTCTGCTAAGGATTTCTATCCTTTAGATTTACAGAGGGCCACTTGAAAAAATGAAACCTCAACAATGCAAAGCTCAAACTATTTTAAATAACTCTAAAATTAATTAAAGATCTCATGACTTAAAGGTTTTACTCACAGCTTTCAATGCTTGAGGCCATCAAAACCAGAAACAGACTGGAAAGCTTATTCAGCTGTTCTTTTTAAGGTACCTTATATGACATGCAAGGCGGAGGGGGCAAATTACTTAATAGCATATCAGACTCTGCAGTCTTTATTCTTGCACTTATATGCATGAATGATGATTGGTGTGGCTGCCTAGCAAGACAGACTTGAAAAGAGATTAGAAACTGACCTATAATTCAAGATGTCAATATTTATTATTAACTATGCCATCTGGGAAAGCTCCCAAAGCGTGTTTGATTTGGGGTATGGTTCTTTTTAATTTCAGGAATTTCAGGCACTAAAGGTAACTCTTAGAAAGTAGAAGATGGAAGTTACTTTAACTTTGAAATTAGCTTTTGTACCACCTTAACATTTTCCTCCTTCAATAACTATTATCTTGTGGGAAGCAGTCCCCTGTATTTTCCAGTTCTCCTTGAAAGTGCAAGCAGCTGCCTTGCTTATAAAGCAGCCAAGTTCTTCAGACTATTAAAACAAAACAAAAAACTGTATTTTTTGACTTTGCTCAATTCTAAATCCTTTTATTCGAAATGCTGTACATCATTTATTAAACTGAATTTTCAGGCATTTATTTACTTTAGAAAGTCATTGGTGGGGAGCATTTAAGAAATATCGGACCCTCACATTTTATTTGTTACTATACAAATTAATGTATGATGACATTCTAGCAGAATTCAGCTGAGAGTTACATCTGCCCCAACTGTACTAATAGGTGATCATCAGTCACTAAGCCATGCTGTTACCCATTGCATAGTCCATGCTGCATTTCACAAAAAAAAAAAAAAACACCACACCAAAACCTTCTGCTTCACTTCTAAATAGCTCCTGCAACCACTGAACAAACATGACCGTATACAAATGTGCACTATTTGGACAGTGAGCAACTAGGACAAAACAAAGCACTTTTCACAGACTCGCAGAAATCACGACTGCAGCCTATTTAAAATATATTTTTCTGAGTTAAACAACTATCTCAGAAATAATTTGACTAACATATGAACAGCCACCAGGTAAGCTAACAAAAACCCCTCCCTGCCTCCTCATTATTAGGCTTTTTAGAAGCAACAATTATATATCTTGCTCTGCTCTACATTAAAATTTTGCTTTCCTGGAATAAGTCCTAGCAGTTTCTTAGCTTTTTAGTATGTTTTCAGAGTAACAATCAACTCAGCAATCCAGAAGACATGAAACTTCAGAGATTACGTGGATCCTCCTATACGTACTGTAATTTCACTGTCTTCCAAACAAATCTTTTGCACAGTCCTGTTAGCTACTGAAGAGCTGTAGCAGCGCTAGGGAGGGGGCTTGGGGTGAGGCTGGGGAGAAGGTACCTCAAAGTCAGAGAGGAAAACACAGGCATGTCAGGGATCTACTACTATTACTCAGTAAAATCCAAAATCAAGATAAAATAAAACAACATAAATTGATTTGATAAATCATTAACAGGACAGCAATTATTTTGACAATCTTGTAACTTTGTATCAGGCAATCTTATTTCAGAACCAATGACAATATACAACAAAAAAACCCAAACGTACAAGACCAAAACATACATTTCAACAAGCTTCATATTTAGCATACTTTGAATTTCCTTAGCTACAACCAGATTTATTCTATCAGAAATTGTATATGTTCTCTGAAAAACTAGTGCATGACCTTGCATCTCTTATGAGAAGTCACAGCTGTATTCCCACATTGACTGATAAAGACAACTGAACAGGCAAGCAGAGTCCCATCCCCTCTTTGAAACAGCCCAGACGTTTTAACTCATCTCACTGAAAAATGATTTGCTGCCATCATAATTAAGCATTTCTGGCGTTCTATTACATGGTTCAAAACAAAACAGGTCACACTTAAAGTGCCAGACAACTTCATACTCTGATCCCAAGTGACAAAAGGTAAAAAAAAAAAACCAAACCACTATGAGGTCTCATACATCCCCTTTTAAAGGCCAACATCCTAGCAACACAGATCTTAGTATGGTCAGAATTGGGTTAGGTCTTAAAGAAGATTCAGTCCAAAACCAGAAGTCTTTGAAGTCAGGAAGAACTCTCAGGTACAGAAATTAAAAAAAGTGGGAAGGTATCACACTTGTGGAACCAGAAGAGCTGGTTAGAAAAAGTATTGTTAATAAAGCTTGGGAGCAGCAGGAAGGAAAAAAAAAAATCTTGTTGGAAGAACTTATGATTAACATGACCAACATATCAGACTGATACTGTGAGCAACAGACTGGCCCAAAGTTAGCAAGTGGTCAGTAATATCTGTCCCATTGCACAGAAAGACTAGTCTGTTAAACACTAGTGTGATACTAAACAGACGTCTTCCAAATCTCTGCCTGGGTAAGCATTTCAACTTGAAATGCAACTTTCTGTTCTTATTAATATTGAAGAAGTCAGTAGAACAAACTGCAAGCCCTCCTTCCACAGAGATAATCCCTCGTCAGCTCAAGGACTCTTTAGATATAGGACTCCACTTCTTTTCCTGAGAATTTAAGTGAAAAATAGAATCTACTAATAAATCATTTCTGAACTGGTGTCAGGTACAGCTCAGCAAGCTCTGTCCCTCACACCAGGCTCTGCCTCTCCAGCCCGCAGCTCTGGTTTAACAAATCTGCCCCTTTCCACCACATTCTGGGAAGGATTAATCTGGCCACAACCCAGTTTACTTCCCACCCTGTTAAACGCTACTGGTCCAGCCGTGTTGGGTCCATATTTTCATCCTTTCTCCACAAGTGAGTTGCTGAAAGCATCTCAAAACAAGCAGCCTCAAGAAAAGCTTCACATTTCGTGTTTTTAACTGAAAAGATTTAAAGTGCAAAAAGCAAATGATAGGCATAAAGACCTTAAAATCTTGGCATACAGATCTTAATCTTTCCTTGCCAGCTTTTGCACGGCCTCTTCAGCTCATGCTAAGGTTTTTTCTAGGATAAGCAAGGAATCTTGTAGTGCTCACAATGCAGCATCTTGCAGCCTGTCAGCTTTAGCAGGCACTGATCAGATTGAACTTACATAATTTCCTAAACTCTCACGATCTTCTACCTCCAGCATCTAGAAACTGATCAACTTTACCTTTGATCTCTCTTCCCTACCATGTCAAAATGGGCACATCACCAGGGCTGGGGTCAGGAAGTCATGTCTTCAGAGCTATATACACAGACACTCCTTGCCCGGACCACTGTTTTCTGCTCAGTTTCTTTAAACAACACTTTCTTAATCAAAACCAGTAAATAACCCATCAAAAACAATTCCCCAGAGACCTCTCTCATGCACATAAGGAAAAAAGCCAGCTATTTTTCCAAACCGTTGTAAGAGGAGCCTCTCTTATTTTGAAATAGCAGGTTAATGCTCATTAGCTTAGTACTAATTAACTGTCTTCCCATTCTATAGCTCGAATGTTTGCAGACAGGATGTTAATTGGCACACCGCATTGGGAGGATCAGAGCAGACAACTAAGAGGATCTGCTGTCTCCTCACAGCACAGCAAGGAAGCCAAGCAATTTCTGCTGTTGAGTGCAGCATATAAATGTATCCGTGCTTCCCCCAATCTCTTAATTCTATTTTTTAAGCCTCATTTAGGTTGTGGTTACCTCTTGGCACATGATGTGTCCAGCTAGAAAAACCATTACCACTAATCCAAAAAAGGTAAACTCCATTGAACCGTATGATAAGTATCCCTTGCACTCCTGTTTCTTCCTAGCCTGTCCTGCAATTGTGTCCCAATCTGCCAGCATTAACACAGATACACAGCGGTATTTATTTGATGCCTATTCCACCAAGCTGTATTCACACTAAATCCTCCATGTGTATTTAATAAATCACACTAGTTAGGTGGGCAGGATTAGTTCCAAGTCACCTAATGACTATATCATGAGCTGCAGTATTAAAGGGATTAATATTAATCTTAGCCATTTCAATTCACTGAGAGAGGCCAGTCCCCGCTCCAACAGGAGCCGCAGCAGGCAGCGCAAGAAATTCTAAACAAGAGCACGAAGATTAATGAGGGCTTCCTCATTCTGCCTGTGAGTCTTTTCTACCAGGATACAGGGCAGCGAATCCCCAGCAAAGACAGGCTCATAAATAAACACACAACACCACAAATACTTTGAGCAGCTGAGCCCGGCATAGAGTTGTTTTCACTCGCTATCTGCTTCTCCTGTAACCCACACCTCCAAGCACACTCAGGAATTTGAAAGGCTTGCACAGAGGCCGATTTGTTTTCTTTCACATAAAAGCACACACCTCATTACTCATAATAAATTACTCATTTTAAATGAGTCTGTGGAACTAACAGCTAAAATGAGCTGTGTTCAGAGAGGATGAGAGCAGCAGGGGAATCTGAAAGGGTAACTCATTGCACTGAGGTTAAAAAGGATGTCAGACTCCAACAGATTTGACCTGCTTTATTCTCGGCAAGAATGATCATTACAAGATCAGCCCTTTCTACAGTGTTCGTGTTAAACTAAAACATAAAAATGGACTGATACAACTAAACAAACTAATTTTTTTGACAGAGTGCTGCATTTCATCATAGCACCGGCAAAGATCCCAAAGTGAGTGTCCTGGCCTCACCTCCATTGATATGTAAGAATATCAACCATAATCATTAGCACAAAAATTCCAAGTCAATCCTGGTCTACTGCAAATTTAGATATAGCTGAGTGCTGAAAAAGAAGTAGCCTTTTACAGCTCACAGTTAATTCAGAGCACCACAGAAGCTACAAGAGTCAGTCAAACAGCTGCATCCTGGAGACTAGCTGGGAAAAACATTAGATGGAAAAGGGGGAGTTGAGTCAGCAATATTCCCTGCCTTCACCGAAAAACTCTAGACCCTCAAAAAAAAGTCAGAGATCAGGTTAAACTGGAGTATAGGCCTGTCACAAACTATTAACAGCTCAGCAGGTCCTCCAGGTGCACCAGCAGCCTCAAAAATGCAGTGTGGATGCAGTGCAGAGCTGAATACGGTACACCCGCTTGGAAGCAAGTGGCTCACAACCAATGGAACAGGAAAGGACCACTGCATTAAATATGACAGAGAAAAAGTGTTGAACTTGTGTTACACTAACATGTAAGTGATGTAAGGAAAAGGTGCCAGTTTATCCAAGTTTATAAACTAAGTGCCAGCAAACAAACTTAAAGTGGAACGGCATCACATGCAGCTGAGCAGATGGGAAGGGATCCATAAAGCGCACTGTCCCAACCCTTCCAGAGGCAGAATGGAGCAGAGATGGAGTTGACATTTTCTGTGTTTGTAAACAATTTGCTGTTCTTTCACATGAGAAATATCTGGCAGCAAGGAAGGGCACAGCGCGCACTCTTACACCTGTTTGTTTTGTTTGGGGGTTTTTTTTGGGGGGTGGGTTCATTTGTTGTTTGTTTTTAAGGAAAGCACAAAGGAGGAAAATTCAAGATTCAAAAAGATGCAACGCACACGAGTTTTATACTCCATTAGCCCTCAGCGATCAAAGAACTCAATTCCCAATGCACCTTTTAAAAGGTATGCTACAGGCCATGCAGATAAAACCATTTCAGACACTTGAGGAAGGACTTTGTGTGGTGGTCCATGCTATTTTGGAATGGACAGAACATTTTACATTCCAAACGCACATTCAGATATAGGCAGACTCTTGAATATATTTTTCAGAATAAGTAACCAGATAGCCAATATAGCCACATAAATGTTTAACAGTTTTTAACTCTAGAATGGCTGATTTAAAAACTGACATATATCGAGTTTGATACTCAAAACCCCACAAAACTGAAATCTCAATCTCATTATTCAAATTTATTATTAAAAAGAGCACAAAACAAAAGAGTCTGAGAAATATGAAATATCCATCCCCAGGTTTGAAGGTTTTAAGTTCCTATTGAGCTATCCGTAAACACCATTATGATTAGTCTATCAGGAAAGTAACATCTGCCAAACTTCTAAGGCTGCAAGAGGCTAGAGCACTTGACATGTTTTCATCTACGCACGCCCTTAATACTGAATGTGCAGACTCTAAGGCAGAGAACCAGCCAAAAGAAACAAAGTAGTAAACCCTATACTCTTGTGAACAAATGGGAGTCATGAGTCATTAGTTGTCTTTCCACATTTACTCTAGTCCAATCTGAAATGCATACTCAAAAACTGTAGTAGCTCACTTAAAAATTCTATTTCTGGGTTCTCTTAAACAAGGGAGTCTTCATCAAATCTACTTTTAGAAGACGGGTTTCAGTTAGAGAGAGCCATCCAGCTTGTAGTTTGCTTTTCGACCTGTGAAAGCTTTAACTCTGGTAACTCAGCTGACACAATGTTGTGAGCAAGAAACTAGTTTCATTTCTAGAAGTGTTTGGTCTTTAGAACCAAAACTAAAAAAATACTTTAACATATTAAATACCTTCTAAGTTATTTGTTTTCTGGGATTTTTAGGGTTTGGGGGGGATTTCTTTTAAATGCAGAAAGCAAGACATTTAAAATAGAGCCCTCTACACTCAAACCCCTGAACACTGTTGAGAACACAATCTGAAACTTTCACCTTATCTTACAAAACCAATAAAAGCAAACTCTGCTTACAGCTTCAGAAGAGGGGTAGATGGCAGGATATTTTTAGCACTTGGGCAGGGACAAAGACAGTCCCAGTACCAGACATTCTTGTAGTGCTAACAGGCTGCAAAACCCTCATACGAAAGATGCTATTCAGACCTGTGGACACTGTATAAATATAGGCGTATGTGAGAACTATTTCTGTGCACGATAGCAAATTTTTCCTCCCCATGAAGTCCTCTATAGATGAAGCCATTCTGCCTGCTGCTGTGTCCACAGTCCATTCTGCACACAAGGTCAGGCCCATCCAGTGGAGCTGCATCAGTCTCCTGGAATGCTGAAGTCCACATATTTGCCATTCAACATGAAAACTGCTTTTCAAGTTCAATCAGCTATAAATGTTGCTTTGTTTTAATTTTCCACTGAACTTCCTGGAACCTATTATCAGACTGTCAGGGATGTATATTTAGCAATGGCAACACGGCCTCTTTGCCGCTGCCCCACTGCTCATGTCACCTCCAATAAACAGAAAAACAATCCCCCAGCAAATGACATTTTTTTTGCAGGCTATTTACTGCCAGCACGAGGTAGTGGGTGAAACTGGAAGTGCATGAGGAAGCCTTCATCCACTTTTTTTTTTTTTTTTTAAATCAAGTGATCCCTAAGGAGAGGGACAAAAGCAAACATTAATTTAGCACTTACACATTAAGTCTCATCTACTGCTTTGAGCTGATATCCACAAGGCTCTTAGTCTAAGTGAAAAACATTTGCGAAGAAAAGCTGATTCAGTGAAAACACTTGCCTCTTATACCTGCAATTGTCTAAATTTCAGAGTCCTTTTAAATGGTCATGCATGAAATGATTGCATTTGCATAAATGACTATTCTCGTGCAGTATTGCTTGAGCGCTAGAGCATAAAAAAAAAAAAAGATGATATAAAACCATGAAGTCTGGTTCACCTCCCTGCTGAAAGACTACCTCATAGAGAAGGGCTCTCACTCCTGTTTTTGCAAAATAAATTTAGCAATATCAACTTCTCTCAAAAGAAACAGAAGATATCACCAACTGGGAAAGGAACACATACAAAACTCAAACAGCTAATGGACTGCAGTATATTGTTAGCACCCTTCATGACAGATGGCAAGTTACATATGGAACTAAGGAAAATAACAGTAATTCAAAGCATTTCATATGGAAAAAGAAGTCTGCTTCAAGAAATCAGAGAGTCACCAAGTCAAAGTATTGAAAACCCTTGATACAGCTAATAAATGCATACAACTAACTCTAGAGCGTGAACAACTAGTTTAGCCTTCCGCTCTTCTATTTATGGCAATCTTCATTTGACGCTTGAAAGCAAATACTGCTTTAAACCTGTGGAGATGTGTAAAGCCAAGCCCTAGGATCTGGGGTTTTACCTCTCTGCAGATGGAATCACTAGGTTCTGCACAGGAAGGGAATACACATGCCGGTCACTTCTAATTTCAAGTCTGTCTGAATAACTAAAGGTTTAGGAAACCAGTAACTGAAAGGAACTCTCAACAATTTGGAGTACTTCAAATAGTCAGACTATGTATCAAAAATCTCTATAAAATTTGGCACACCAACATCAGAATTACAATTGTTGCACCCTGAAACATGCCAATTTTTAAATCAGTTCATTAACGGACTCTTCCTGAAATAAATTTTCACCAGCACTGTGAGTACAGATACATCAAAAATCATACAGCAAGGAAGTGCCACCTGTGCACTGTAAGCACAAACAGCCTCTTTTCCTTCCTCTCCCACTCAGTTGCTCCATGAGACTTCTCCTCAATGATTCTCACTCAAACCAAGGGGCATCCTTCATAATGCACACACAGAATTAAATCTCTATGACAAATAGTAAGAAAAAGTGCAATAGAGAAAAAGTTGCAACAAAAGAGAACACTGTAAGAGAAATCCAGCTGTCCAGCCACCCCAAAAACATCATGTGTGCAAAGCAGTTGGCAGTTGTAAGACAGTGACCATCGAAACTTTTCCCTTTTCAGCTGCAGAACCTTTGCAACAAAAAAGGCAAGCCAGCAAAGCTTGTAGAGCAGTACACTGAATTCCTTCTCCTAAGGTTCACTTCGAACAGGAATCGTGGCTGCACAATTACTAGACAATTGACAAAGTAGACATACACAACAGCTTAGAGCAAAATTTGTATGACATTTTAATGCACCAAACCACTAGGGAGCTTCCTGCCACAAACAGCAATAGGTAGAAATGAATTAATGAAACACCTTTTTTAAAGCTAACAGTTATCTTATATTTACTGCCTATTTTTCAGAGACTGGAATGTCTTCCCTCTATTTTCTGTCAGAGCTAGTTATGGACAAATAAACAAAATTTGAAAAGCAATACCAGCAAACTTTATTGACTGAGGTCACTTAAATGAATAAAATATAACCTATTAGACAAGAAAAAAAAATACCTACACTTGTGAATTGCATAAAGGTGAATTAAGAGGCAAAAGTCCATTTATGACCTGAAAAAGAAAGTTCTTGTCATCTAGGGATTGCGACAAACATCTCCCTGAAGGCCAACTCTTGTGAGACCTACAAGATGTTAGCTCTGCCATACTTGCTTTATGTACTTTTATCTTAAAAGAATAGATAATGACTTACTTTTTGCTGAGGAAGGCAGCGGGATATTAGGAATTAAAAAAAAACCCCAAACCCTACAACTCAAGCTGAGGACTGATGAGGCCAGTATTACACTAACAGATAAAGAGTGACGCAGTGCTGCGAATTTCTTACAAGCAGGTATCTAACACCGGAGGGGCCTACACAGAGCTAATGGCCACCCATCTTCTTAACAGAGAGTTGAACAAGGCAGACTGTTGTCCACTTCTGAAAAGAACTTAAGAATTACGGTAATAAATGTGTGGGTGCAAGTACCCCCCAGACAGAAGAATTAGATGAAACACCCAGTAAACATTAAATTATCATTAAACAGAAACTCCACCAACACAAATACTCATCAGCCTAATTTTAAGCAACTACCCAACTACTTTCAGAATAAAGGTAATATAATGCAAGCTCCCCAGGGCTAGAATTTATGGCTTTACGCAGCACCTGGGATGATCAGGCCTCACTTCTAACTGGGTTCTTTGGATGGTGTAACAAATTAAGTATTAAGAACATCCATCAAAAACATATACAACATGGTACAGGAAGACCCTTGTAAACATTCGGACCCAGTACAACCAGATTAGTAAATGGAAATTCTACATGAACTCTGAGCGGAATCTCTTTCCACCTTTCAGATAATTTATAGCTTAATGTCAGCTAAACATAGTAAGTAATCCCATTTGTCCACTGAAAGTAAATTCTTGGCTGCTCTTCCAACGTCATTGCAGGCATTGCTGTCAATCCCCAAACTGTGGCCTGTCCAATCAAAGTGTCAGCACTTACCTGCTGCTCAACACTTCGGACACATGGACTGTCATATCAGTCAATGACTGATCAGGCGCAGAAATCAGATAGAGCTTTCTCTTGACAACCAGATATGATTAGAGTCCAAGCTACGCATCAGTCTCCAAAGCCTAACAAATGCATGCCCGCATTAGTGGAAGGCAGCTTTACTGTTTATGACAAAGCTGCTATCATCTTTGCAAACGCTTGGTAAGAACAGGCCAGTGAGAACAGCAATAGCTGTAGAAAACACCCCCCTCCTCCTCTTCTGTGTGTAAGTGATTAAGGTCAAAAACGCTGAACAACCAGTACAAGGATCAAAAGTCCTCTGCAGACTCATAGAGGAAGTAAAAAAAACAAGGAGAAAGAATGACCACCTTGAGCCTGAATTCCCACTACAGAGTCTAAATCCAGAGATGGAGAAAGGAGTCACTCTTGAAATTAGACTGGTCTCTCTCCAAACACACTTTAATTTTTACACCAAGGGCAATATATCAACTGAAAAATGATAGCAGAAACAAAATGGTATCATTCACCTTATAGAGGCTATTGAGTAGCTGAGAAAGAATTTTCATTTATATCTGCGTTTTTGGAGGTTCAGAAGGCAGTCCTGAAATTTGAACCTTGCATGTACTTTTTTTTTAGCCACCTCTTCCCTGACCTTGGCTGCATATGAATCAATGAATGAAAAGTCATTCAGAATTTATATTTAGAATTTTAGATGCTTCCAGCATCTTGTGCTGTGTGCTGGTTTTGTCTTTGCCAGGTAGGGCTCCACGCAAGTCATCTAGCATGCTCATCTAGTGGGAAGAAGACACAGCCATCTTGCCAAGACACTGTTCCCTCAGTGAGTCCGCAGCCCCAAGGCAGCATTGAGCAAACGCAAGCGAGGAAGTATTACACCATGCTATTTATAGCTCACGCCAATCACTTCAAAACCAGCAACATGGCCCCAATAAAACAAGTTCAGCCATTCCAGTACTAAGTTTATCAGTAATAATGTCAAAGCTCCACAAAACTTTTCTTCCCACCACAAGTGCAAAAAGCCTATGCCAGGATGACCTTAGATTTTTTTAGCTCATGAGTCAAGTTTGCCCAGTGCTGTCATATTCTAATACAGAGCACGAACCTGACAGCAGGAAATGACTCCAGAAGCCACAGCTGTTACAGGGTCCAGTCTTCATCTTCCAGCCATGAGAACTACTTCGCTTCCTTCTTTGATCAACGTGCCCAATGACTAAAAAAGGGTGGTGCCCCAAACCTACTACTAACAAAGAAATTTCCACCATTCACATCTCCACTTCAAAGGCAGAGAAAGCCTATGAAAGAACTGTTACTTCTCTCCTGCTCAGGAGCTCAAGTCCTTAGAGACTTGCTTCTCTAGCACTGTGCATTCACAGAGCTGTACCACCAAATCATGTTCAACAGTCCAAAAGGCTCAGAAAAATTCAGTAAAATCCACCACAATATAATACCGAATAATAATTGTTCTTTACAACAGAAATATTTTAGGATAGAAGTGACTGACTGCAAATCCACACTGCCATGAAGACTTGACACCACTGGGAGTAAGAAGATTATTAAAGGCTTTCTAGGCAATATTCCAAAAAAAGTTAGTAAATTCTACTGCCCACAACTGTCTTCCAGTTCCTTTCTCTACAAGAAGCAAATTACAATCTCAGGGAAAGAGGGGAGTAGAGAAACACGTATGTCTGAATTTTCATTTATATCTGCGTTTTTGGAGGTTCAGAATTTGAATCTTGCATGTACTTTTTTTTTTTTTTTTAGCCACCTCTTCCCTGACCTTGGCTGCATATGAATCAATGAGCTTTCTATTTGGCTAAGTTAAAACATAAAATGAAAGTGAAAAGCAAAAACTGCCAGTAAGGAAATCCCTTCTCATTTCAATTTACTTCAACATGCCACAGACAAAAAGCTAGCTTTGCAGTTTGACACCAGATTAGATCCACAAGAAACACGGATATAATTCCTCGGGGTGTGTACAACAGGGTTCCTAAGGAACCTGTGAAGGTTAATTCTGTGCTTCAATTCCCCACCTGTAAAGTGGCAGGAATGCTCCCTCTCTCCTGCTCTGTGCCACTTGTAACTGAAATATTTATGCATGCTCAACGCTTAAAAACATCTGGCCTAACCATACTTGGAGCTTCTGAGAACTACCAAAGTACAAATATTATTATTAAACTAAATACATTAAAGCAGTAGCTCACACTTTGATTTAATCAATAGAGTTCAATTAGTCACCAGATTCCTGTGAACTATTTTTATTGAAATCACTGTTGAATACCGTTCTGCATCCATTGCAAACCAGGAACTGTGGCTTTGCAGACTCCCAATGTACTATAATAAACAGTTTGAGAACAAATGGACTCCACTATATTGGAGGCTGATCGCAACTTTGTAACTTGAGTAGCATATGAGGATTTTTTCCCAGGAAAGGAACTCCTTTACCGTATAGTCCCTCCCTCCAAGAGCATCCATGATACTTCACAGAGCCCTGGAAAAGACTTGGTCAGCTCACAGAGTGAAAGCAGAGGAGTTCTATTCCTGGAGGAATAACTGTTTTCATAAGAAAAACAACTGCCTCACAGTTTTAAGTAATTACTTAAAACAAAAAAGCTAGGGGAAAAAAAAAATCCCCTATCCACTCCACGTGCATTACTTTTATCCAAGTACATCCCCCAATAACAGAAAATAGGGACTGTCAAATTGCTCCCCAATTACTCTTCTCCCATTAGCCTAGGAAAGCCTGCAGCTGAACCATGGTATGAGCAGTAACTAGTCCCAAAAGTCAGAACAATAATACTTCAGGATTCAGAAGCAGAACTGCTTGCATGTATAAGGAAGAAGTAGAAGGATATCCATTTTGCAGTTCTAGTTAAATCCCTCTACATATTCAGGAAGAGGAGGCATTCAGTCCTCTTCACAAACAAAGCGGACATCAGAGGAAAGCATTAACACACAATTTGATGACCCGCTAATACCTACTCCATCATCTCTTCTCTAAGGGAGAGGAAGGAATACAACCTAATGAATGAGACATTCATTAGGGTTTTGTTTACACATTATTATTCAATACTAACTTTCAAAATGGACTATGATAAACAGGAGAAAGGTGATCTATACATGGTATTATGCAGAAAAGCTGTTGTGCTTTAAATTCACCTTCTCCCTTAAAACAAATTAACATTTAAAGTATAGATAAATTTTTACCGGGGAGTAAAGTGATTGCTTACAGAAGGGGTTCGGGGTGGGAGGAATTACTTGCACACAATACGACAATAGTGCAAAGATAACAGAAAACTGGGTATTTTCATGCATAAACAAACACATTATTGTAGTACCCTCTGCATGACTTGCATTTGAACATCTAATTTACCAATAATCTTTAAAAACTCGAGGAAGAGTGGAAAAAACACCACCTGTAGAATTCTAATTTGGGGGCAAAAGTACATACTCATCTTTACTTTTACATATTGTCCTTCATCTCACACTTTACCCTCCATTTACTTAGTCTGCCTACCCATACACGTTCAGTGCTAGAAAACAACTCATCGACACTACAAGACTAGAATGAAAACTTAATTCTATTGCCTGCAGGCTGCACATAGGCAAACCACCGATTCTGCCTAGCAAGAGAAATGAAATTAGGAAGGTACCCTTAATCAGTACCAGGACTGCTGGCCTCAGCCTCTCCTCTCTCTCCTCCACTTCGTAATGCCTATTATCTAACTGAAAAGGAAAACTTTGATCCTAATGGTTTCCGACACCTGATGAGAATAAAGAAACACAAAGGGACCTGGTGATGTGTTATTTAACGCATGACTGTTTTAATAGGGCTGTCTAATTTTTGGAGGCACAGGGCCCATATCCAATGCCCCTCACAGCAACTCATCAGCTATTTGCCACATTCCATTCACCACATCACATGACTGCATTATTGGCAGTTCCTGAAGGTTAGTTAAATCAACTTTTGTATACTACGATAATTTCCTGGGTTAGAAAAGGTTAATTAGAGGCAGAGCTAAGAGCAGAACAATTTGCTATATTGCAATATTATGAAATTTTTACTGTTCACAAAAATCTCAGAACTAAGTATGAGTTACAACCAGTTACACAATAGCACTGTATTTTTCAACCTTGTATCTCTCAATGCGTTACATGTTGGCGTCTTTAGCCTAATTTTCTCAAATGTGAAATTTAAGACACAGACTGCCAAGGTGATCTTTCCAGTTCCCATTCATCTAAATATCAATTCACGTAAATATCTTTTATTCACGTAAATATCTGATGGGTATATCCAAAGTCCTTTACACCAACTTGAAATTTCTGCATAGAAGTCAGCTGCACAGGAAGACCAGTGGTTACCTCCAGTGTTGTAACAGGCTACCTCCACTGTTGTAACAGTCCACATCTCAGGCTGCAGATGTTTCAGGTCACTAAAGGACGACTTCTTTATTAACACCTACTTTTGCCATTTGTGCCTAGGCTAGCTAGATGCCCTATTCCCAAGTTTGAAAAAAAAAAAAATCTTCTTCCATTAAAACCCAACTCAGCTCAAGACAAAACCCCTACATCTCCATTTTTAATTAATTTCTGTGTAAAGCAGCTTACTGACAAATTCTCAGAAATCCGTTCTACACTTGACACCCTACACATTCACAGAGGACGCACTGAAATTCTTGTCACAGAAGAAACCAACTAAATCCTAGCCTTCTGTTTAAAACTTAGTCTTAAGTAGGAAACCAAAGCTAGTATTTGTCCAGACAAAGCTGACATGCTACAATTATTTGGGGTTGAAGATCAGACAAATTTTTACTTGCAATGGTAAGCTAGTAAAACAAGTACTTTTCTGACACAAACTGGTCCCGTATTTCAGCCTTTAAACTGGATTTTCCTACAAAGGAAAGAAAGTCACTCCCCTCACTCCCCCCTCCCCAAGGTGTCTCATGCACAAGCTTCAAAAATTTAAATGCCAAATTTTAAACAGGACTCTGCCCCTGTTCTCTAAAAAAAGGTACCTCTCCAAGTAGCCGGTTGAGTGCTTCTCCTTACCACCAAGTCTAACTCCATCATATCAAGGTAAAAAACAAAATCCGTCACCAAGTAATCTGCCTGATAGATTCCATGCTTGCTATTCCAAATACTGACTGCTCAAACAGATACCACCAACCATTCTAAAACCAAGGGATTAAACTAAAAATTGTGAGAGAAGACCCTCAACATGAACAAAGACAAAGAATGATGAAGCCAGATTTGGTTACCCTAGAAATTATTAGCCTCCGCAAATGCTGGAATTTATTTTTGCTGTAACTAACAGGAGATGAAATACAAGTGCTATCCAGAACCAGGGGATGCACTGCTCTATTAATACTACACAGCAAACAGCCACATCTCCTTTCTAATACAGGGAAGTAGCCAATAGTACACATGCTAAGGTTAAAACGTGCTACAGAAGAACAGAGACCCTCTTTCACCACCGCTTCATCAGCCACAATCAGAATTACTACCATTCTGATTTATACTACCACCAAAAACCCATGCAGCAGACCAATTGCCAAGCAATTGCCATTCAGCCTCTTGCAAACCCTACTGGCCAAAGTTAATCCAGCAGTACAGCAGCTGCAGTTCAGAAGCTGGTTTTGTATCCTACACAATGCTTCTGTCAACACTTCAGAGACCCCCAAACCTGATTAATTACATTTGTCTGGGACCCTCCATCCACCCAGCATATTGTTGAAAGCTGCTGAAGCAGGACAACAGTTGCACCTTCCTTCACACCAGGCATAAGCCAAACTTGTCATTCCCTGTTTAAAGTGCCATTAACTGGCCAGATTTACAGCTCCTAACCAGCCGCTCCAAGGCAGCTCATTGTAATGCCTTCTGTTAATCAGTACCATTTACCCAAAGTCACATGGAAACTTGCAGTCTTTTGCTTCTTCCAGTCCAGGTTACACAGATAACAACATTTCATCCCAAAAGACTACCTCTCTGCTCTCAGCCACAAGTCACTTCAAAGCCCACACAGGCAACAGAATTGCACATTTGTCTCTGTTTCTGGTAACACGAGCAGCAGCAGGAATTATGCTATCATTCCAATCATTTGATTTATGTATAGAAATTAAATTTTCAGATGGTAAAAAGCCTAAACTAAAACAAAAAAAAACCACCCAAAACCAAAAAACAAACCTTTAAAAATCTGACCTTCATTGTTACATGGGTGGCTTAAAAGAAAATTCACTACTATCCTTTCCACACCAGGTCATTTACCAGTCCGTGAATCCTGGAACATCATCCTTTAAGCAGCAATTTACACAGTGACTGCACACTACATTCTTCTTTACAGACATGTATTACTAACAATAGAAGGGATCCATCAATGTGATTGAAATTTCAAAAAGGAAGAGAAAGTGACAAGATGTCCTTCAAATGCCTTCAATAGATGTAAGTCATCTCCAAACAGGCAAGAGAAGTGACCAGGATGAACCTGGAGATGAGTCAGGTCAGGCAGCTGACATTAGCCTCTGTCGCGACATAAACACCAAGGAAACCTTCCCATCCGTCTTTCAAGGGGCGATGGGTGGGGGTGTCATCCCAAACATTTTCCAACAAAGACAACAGGAAAAAGTTACTCAAAAAAGATAAATTAAGTACACAGCTCATTGAAATAAACTGCATCCCACTTTCTAACAAATTAACAGATTAATCCTTTATGCTTCCAGACAGCTCATTATCCATGTAGAAATCTCTTTCCCTCTCTCATGGCTTATTTCAAGTCACATCCGACCTGTATTATCAGCACAATCAAGAGTCTGCAGGCCAGGTTATCTACACAAAAGGCAATTACCTCTTGTTTTGTTTTAATTTTATTCATGCCTTTTTAGTTAGCTGTTACCTTAATGCTCGCCAAATGCCCTTCCCCACCAGTTTTCTGAGGCTCCAGAAAGTTGGGTGGAACACATTTAAATTGATCATTGAAAAGAAAAAAAGAAAAGCCTCTGAGATACCAAAGTCTCTTAATGTAATCACCAAGACAGACAAGCTTTATGCACTTTACTTCCCTTCCCTCTTGTTCTGACTGATTAACCATGACCTTATGTTTAAAATTGCTACTTGGGTCAAACCCTTCTGAAGGCCTGGCTCGTCTATAAAGCACCAAGGTTAATCTTCAACAGATTCCATTACAGTCTATTCAGCTATTCTAGCAATGCTGTTTGAACACACTTCCTCCACAGAGTAGGTCTTTTTCCAAGGTGGTGTTAGCTGTCTTGTTATTTTGAGAAAGCAGACTATGTCCTTTTCTTCAACCTCCATACCCAACCCTTCTCATCGTGGACTATATGGAACTCAACGCAGGCTTTACCCACTCAAAGAATGAGGGGTATAAACACAGGAGTACAGTCACTAAGCACAGTGACAAGCAGGCTTCCTTTTGCTGGTGTCAAGCTCAAGTCATCCTTGCCCACCACATTTTTTCATTTAGCAGCCAAAAGCCATTTGCACAGGAGAGGTGATGAGTTAACACATTATTGTAAGTGGCTGCCAAAACACTTCTTCATTAGCCAGCCTTTAAGTGGACCTCACTTGGCTAGCAGACAGTGTACTAAGATACTTTGGACCATCACCTTTCTGCTTCAGAACACCAAGCTCAAGAATGAAATAGTATTCTAGCATTGAGGCCAGTCAGAATCAGGACCTTTTTCTAAACAGGAGTGAGCAGGCACATCCTCAGAGGTCAGTCCCTAGGGCTCCAAAACAACCGTTCGCCACTCTCATCATGAGAACTTTGCAAGAAGCAACCAGCTAAGTCTGTACCTACTTAGCCTATTTACATCTAAGGCAGTGCAGAAACTCCTGGCTAGCTGCAGAACGCCTCCAGAGAAGTGTCTTTGCAATAGCTAAAAATATACAAGACATTAAGATTAAAGCAAGCTGACAGTGATCTGTGGTAAAATATTTAACATTTTTCTTTATTCTTCCTAACACCACATCACAGTCTAACCATTACTGGGTTTAACACACCTGAGATACCAGAAAACATGCTAAGCCATGAAAACAGCTCTGACAGCCCTCCTCCCTGCCCCATACTTTTGCATCAATACACAAAAAGCCCACAGGAAAAGCACCCTCGCAGTTATCTACACTGTGTTGCTAGCTGTGATGGAAAGGAACTGTAAGATCCAGGTTCTGAATATACTGCGTATCTGCACTGTCTGAGGATGTATATTATACTGGCAAAATTTAACATGACGAAAGTTAACAAAACTGCTTTGTATGTAACTCTACACAAAACATGCTATGTAAGCAGAATGACTTCTGCACATCTAACAATCCATATCATAAATTTACATAAACACAGTGACAGTGGTTAGGGAACATAGTTCTTATTTATAACTAGCACAGATGTGCTGACAGATGTAAACAACACAGGTAAGCTTGAGGAGCAGATAGACTAGCTCTGGAGAATCCTGCTGTGATGAAATAAGCACTAAAGATTCTGCCCAGCCCAGCCTTTGCAGCTCTCTGCTCCACCTCCCTCCAAACTTATCAACCCCTACAGCAGACTTAAACAAAGGAAACATACGGCCACTCCACAGCCACCTCAGTATGAAGTCCAGCAGATGATAAAAAGGCACAACCCCTGACCATTATCCCTATGTTGACACACTTTTTTTTTTATGGATAATTACACAACAAAAACTCCACCCTGCCAGCATAGCATTTTGCTCAACGGAATGGTTTACAATATTGTATAAAACATCACAGTATGACTTGCCAGATCTCATCTGTCAACTGCCTTAGTCAACAGAAGCTACTCTGGGTAAGAAAAGGAACTTCCCTCTCCTAAACCTTTTCCCTTCATCCACATTGAAAAAAGGCAAGGATGAGGACTTCGCAGCTGCTGAACGATGCCTATGACTAGCTCTCCAGGGAGGAAATCACTGCCAGTCATCCCTAAAGAAAGGGGGTACCTAGTCTTCATTTACATCCCAAAGATCAGCAGCACATCACACAGCTTTTTCAAAGCTGAGTTGCATATAGCTACATAAAACCAAACTAAAAATAGCTTCAAGAGGATTTAACACTGGGGACTCCATTACTTCACTGACTGGGTCAGAACAGGAAAGGCTCAAAATGAAGTATCTTACGGTCTCATCAGAATGGACTAGTGCTAGATGAGTAAACGCGGTATGTCCACATATGACAGCTCTTCAGCCTTGAGCCCTATGCCCAGGAAGCACCCAGGACAAGAGTCAGGACACGGCTCCACAGCTATGAGGACACCAGCCACCCTGTGAAACCAGCCCACTCAGTGGCACAGAGAGATGCAATTTCTACCATGCATTCCCTGTGCAGTGCCAAGGGTTAATATTCAGATGGCAGGTTCAGTCCCGAAGAGATGCATCTCTGAATTGAATTTAGGTTCAGAAGGCTTGTACTGAGCTTTATGCGCCTCTGAATCCTGGGGTGACTCTTGCTCACTAAACGCCGATATTTGTATGAATAAAAATGAAGGGATTTAACAAATCTTGTTCCTGCACACAGTTGTCAAAAAATCTGACCTTTAGAACAGGAAAAAGAGGGGGGATTTAAAGGTTTAAAGAAGAGGCAGTGGCTGCCTGATGTATAACAAATCTTTGAAAAATTACGAAGCAGTGAAAATCCCCTACAGGTCCCAACAAAATGTGTCCAATTTGCATTCCTGCAAGCCTTCCATACACACCATTCTGCTCCTGTGTGTACACAGGCAAATAAATCCCTAGGAATAATACAACTGGGACCTGAATCTGATCTCTGATATATTATTGCTCCAGAGCTCCATTCCAACCTTCACAAACGGCTTTTTTTGTTCCAGATAACTAAATCAAAGCAGTCCTGATAAGCTTTCAAAGCAGGGAATGTGAGGAATGGTTTAATGAATGTTACAACTCAACCTATTACAGACTACAGAGCATTACAGAAGAAGACGGGGGGAAAAAAAAAAGCACATATGACACTCCATGTCTGGAAGTCTCATAAATTCAAATCCAGAAGCACCTGCCTTTCTAAGCCCCTTTATATTAAGCCCAACAAAAACTCAGTGCTGACTGTGCAAAGGGACATAAAGAACGGGAAGTGAGAAGAACTGTGTCAGACAAATACAGGGGTTTTCCTATTGAAAAGTTACATTAGTTGTTAATTTTGACACAGAAAGATTAGAGTCTTAATGGGCTTACATGGGAACAGACAGCAAAAAAAAAAAAGAGCATAAACAGAAAGTAACAGCAAAAGAGAAAAAGGGAACATGAGTCATGGAAGACAAAGCTAAAAAAATTTTGGAAAAGCATGCTCTTTTTGCAAAGCAGCTTCTGTGGCATTTACATTTGGCACTAAGTGCTGTTTGGGCACTACAAGAAACTCAGGCAGCTTCTGCAGGTACAAAACTTCAGCTATGCATGCATAGGGTACGCCTGAAAGGTCTATGTCCTAGTCCCAAGTTTTGCCTTGCTTTCACTGCTTTTCCTATCTCTAAGCATAAGTGATTCTTCTCTCAAAACCAAAAGTAAGGTTGCAGCATAAATATTTTACAATAGCCTGTTGAAGCTGAAAAAGTTCTGCGCAGTTTAAGTTTGTGTGCTCAGACTGAAAGATTAAATTAAGCTAATTCTTCAGGTGATTTTCATAAAGTGGAATTTCACTCAGAAAACACCAGACACTAAGGTATCTCAAAGGCAACGATCACCTCCATTCCCATACAGCTTACCACCTAGAAGGTGTTCAAGAGGAGGTCAAGAACAAAGTAACTATGCTCCCACTTAGATTCTATATACTTACATGTCCCTGTTTGCTCCTTTCATCATCTTATTACATGCATTCTTGTCCCAGAATTAGTAGCTAAAACAGTAAAACAGCTTAAAGGTTTCAAATGAAACAACTATCTTCTTCATACAATTAAACAGCTGAGATTATCAGAACAGGCTAACAATTCAGTATCTACTGCCAGTAAATAAGGCTTAAATACCATAAGCTTTCAGTATTACCTAGACAGTTGCAACTGACTGTTGTAGAATGCAAAATAGTTTTACTTACAGAGATTAAATGCTTCCTATTTACATGACAACACCTATCAACACAGCTAGATCAGAGTTACACGTAATTCTACAGCCATCCTGAATGAATCATCATGCAGACACAACCAGAGCAAAGCCATTCTTATCGTGGAACAGCAGTCCCAGAAGAAATCCCTGCAGAAAAAGCTCCTGTAGAAGTTTTAACTATTCTAGCCACTTTCCTCAGAGCAGCAGGTCCAAAAACTTCTATAATTGTTCCAGAATTGCAGTCTCTGAGCATTCTTCTCATTCTCACTTATTACTGAATCCTTTTCTCTTTCCTTTCCTTCCAATTTCATCTAGCACAAATTATCTACTATTATTCTTCCTGCTTCAACTTCTAATCCACATTTGGTTCCCTTACAATATTGCAGAGCACTCCATGCAAGAGGTATGTAATGATTAAAAATAAGCAACAGAAATCTGTACATTTTCTACTGCTTTAAAGACATTTAGAGTCATCTTGCTCATTACCAAGTCAAAGAAAACAGATTACTTTTCATGGACTACGAATACTTGGGCTTTCTGTTCACATCTCTTTGTGTTCAGAAACATTAAGTGTTTGTGGGAAATTTAAACTCTGCTAATATACTGATACCCCATTTCTTATGCTAATTCAAACTAACATCCATCTTGTATGCCTCCCAGTACTACTTCATATTTCATTGCACATAATACTTTACAATTTCAAGGCCCTTTACAAATAATCTCCTTGTGCTTTGGTCCTTCTAGATTTCTTTCAAATTTAAGTAACTGCAACTCTTTTTAATATCACAGTCTGATTCTTCTAATACACTTTTAATGCACTGTAGACAATCTCAGCTTCTTGCCTTTAGTTCACAGCAGAACTCTGCCATTTTAAAACAAAATATAAATGTTGGGGAAAGGAATTATATCCTTTTATTAAATGCTGGTAGACACATAAGCAAAGATAATATATTCTGAATGTATGTTATGCTTCATTTAATTTATGTTGCTAGATACCTGATTAAAAAGTAGTTTGTTGCCATACATACTGACAGTTGATGCACAGAAAAACAAACAACAGTTTACCAGTACCAGATGATCAGACAACACAGGTGTCCTTTGATGTGAAATTTCACCTGCAACATGAAGTTCAGCCCTTTCAGTTTTACTCCAGGGTGAGCCAGGCAAAGCAAAAATAAAATGGAATAAAGAACTAGATTAAAAGGGCTTTGAGGAACAGCGTCCGGGCAGTCTGAAGAGAAACAGAGGCCTCTAAGGGATAGACTTCAAATCTCAATTGCTGGAAGCTGGAACACCTGGGATAAGAGGCATGCATGCAGGCAACAGTGCAACAATAAGATGAGCACAGACTTTTTTTTTTTTTTTTTAAATGTACTGTTCCATCTGCTGAGGAACATTTTACATTACAAAAGGCCTAGGCAAGTCAGGTGTGCTATGTAACACAGCTAGTAAATGGAGTAACAAGCCTTGAGTCAGCTCTGTGAATGAGAAATGGTGAGGTTTTATCCCTGCATAAGTCATGGCAAGCAGCACAGTATTTGGACCTGGTGCAATCAGAAGAAATAATGAAGTAATCCTGAGGGCTTACAAATATTTTTTGAAGAACACTGTACATTGACAAAACAGTTTTCTCTACTTAGTCATGCAGGTTTTACTCAAAAAGCACAGAATCCCGTATCTTATCCTACCGCTTGTAACTACGGAAAGTTTTTGGACAGCCTCTAGTCTGAATCAGTTGCATCCTCCAGCAAACTACTGATTTTTTCCTATACACCAAAGAAAATTCCAACATCAGTTTAGCTCTTCACACTTCTGAGGATAAAAATTGAAGCTTATTACATGGAAGTTTGTGGGGCAGATTTTAGAACACACTCATTGCTCAGTGAAAGTGTTAGCATTCATGTAACACTTTTTACAACTACAGTTATTTACCCCCAATGCCCTTGGACACAAATTCTCTGCCTCCACATTCGTGTGGTATGCTGTGCACCTGTTGGCTGCTAACCCCACCCCAGACGCAGCCACATCACAGGGCAGCAGACTGAGAGCTCACTTCGGTGTGGAGCAGCGTGCAACCTCTCGGGACAAGCTAGAGAGTCAGTAACTAACCGCAGGCAGCTACCGTGCACAAAATTGTCATGGGTTCCATCTTCCATAAATGCTTGAGCAAGCAGATGAAAAAAACAGCCCACTGAATCAAGAATATGCTGCAAATGGTATAGATGAAGTTATTCAATGCTTTTTGGAGAGGGAAAAAGCATAGTCAGCTATTAAGTAGGGTTTTTTTTCTTCCAATCTGTAGTCATCTCCAACTTCCCTTGATAAACTTCAGAAAGTCTGTAATTTACTGTTCCATTTTCTACTGTTTGCATCTGTTAAGATTTTAATTGTCATTGCCCATGATTATGCCTTTCTGTATAAAATATAGCCTACACCCCCCTATGCTTGCATAGATTTTTGTAGGCCACTCTCTAACGCCGTTGGTTCAATTTTCTCCACAAACGGTGTAATTTGTGTTGAGACTTCAGTCAATATCACAATGGTTCAAGAAGCTTTATGCCTTTGCTAATCAGCTTTTGCTGGAGGAAAGCCTTGTAATTGGCTTTTTCTATCCTTGCTCATCTTCTACGTATCAACTGCCAACAAAGAAAAGAATTTTAGAATATGGGCTTTCAGCCCATTTTCAAGGGGGGGAGTTGGTGGTTTTTTGTTTGTTTTCTGGAACCATGTGAGCTAGCAACAATTTTGCACCTAACCAAAAGTCAGGATTCTTCAGTATTGCCATGTCCTGAGGCTCTGGGAGTTACTTTTCACATTTGATGTCCCTGCCTATTTTCAAAAAGGGCTTAAACAAGAATAAAGTGTGTGCCGAAACACCATAGGATATATTGGTATCAGTTCTCTATAGCTACTCCTACCGATTTTACCATTTCTGGTAACACTCCCACCATAAGAACATACAACAACAGAACACAGCAAATATGTCAGATCCTGCTGGTACCTTAGCTACACTGAAAGAAATAGGTAAGTCTCAAAGATAGGAAATTGTTACTCAGACGACAGACAGACAGCACTTCCTTTCCCAGAACAATCTGTCTCCTGCCCTGACAACCCGTTCCTGCTATATTTACCCAACCAAATTTTGCCAGTGATATATTTCCAGATGCACTTGAGCCACATGCCCCTGTCAGTCAGCCCAAGCACAGAGGAATCTGAGCAGAGAACAGCTCCTAGAAATCACTACATGTTAATCCATGCTTCCTCTCTTGCTTGCTTTTAGAGTTAAAGGAGACAAAATGTGTAAAGCATTATTCTCGGTTTATTTTGGAAGCAGTTGTGGGGACAAGAGGTACTTCATTTGATATAGCTATTTACTTCAACTGCTTTCCTTATGGCTGACAGAGACACCTGAACAGTAAAAAAAAAAAAATCTGAAACATGCAGTTAAAAATAACTGGCTGTTTCAACCAATTAATACTGGGTGTCTAGAAAGAAATTGTAAGGCTGTCTGAAAAAAGGCTAGATGCTAAACAAGGAGCTTATAGCTCTCGTCTGCCATGGGAGAGCCAATTCCTCATCCAGAAAAAAAAAAATTGTGCCATCTTTGCTGGAGAAAAGCAACAAATACCAAGCAAGGAAAATCAGTTCTAGATTTCAGATAGTTCAATTTAAGAATGCTGACCAGCTAAAATGAGTTGAGTTGTGGAGCAATAAGAATAGGATCTAATGAAAAGTTAACTTTATTTCTTCTGAGCTAAGTCACTTTACTATTTTAACAGTTATATTCTTCCTATATTCTACCATACAATTTTGATCTCATGCTATCTCTTCCAACCCTAACTGCACAGCTAGGTTCTTTTATTTTTGTAATTTTATGAAATCCTTAACACCTGACTTCTGATAATTATCTTGAGTCTTGCTGAATTTCTAAGTTCCCTGAGATCCTTTGAGCAAAGGACTAAATAAACTCTCTTCCCCACTGCCATATTTTTAAAAGGTGCTCTTCACAGCTCCTACCTCAATATGGCTTCGATTCCAAAGTGCATTTTTTGAGACTACAGCAATGGGAAGGAAAAAAAAAACCAAAAACCAAAACACAACCCCACAAAACACAAAAAAACCCAAACAAAAAACCCAAAACACCAAAGTCACCTCTCAGGATCTTATTAGCAAGAAGACTTTGTCATCACGTTGGTGGCCAGTCAGTGGAACCAAGGTATTTCTCAGCTCTAGATACTATGAGTCTTCCAGAGAAGGAGATGGGAGCTAAACCAGTGATGCAAGAGGAAGAGGTGAACAGAGGAGCTGAAAGGGTTTAAAATTGTAAATATCCTTCCTTTGGCTCCCTCCTCCCCTTTTCTGGAAAGCGCAGACAGGCAGTTTCAACCTTTCCACCGTTTATTTAACTGGCTTAACAGAGGGTCCTAACAGGTCACAAATAAGCTTTTTAAATAAAAAGCACAAGTTGAAATCAACTGTGGATATATCAAAACTCATGGCCAGACCAATTTTATTACTCGAGGTGGAATGAAAAACCACTGCAGCCTTCTTTTAATAGCAGATTCACGTAACAAGACCTCTTCAGCTAGCTGAATGAAGGTTGAGGTTCCTCAGAACGAAAGCACTTTTGACCAACCCATTCTTCTAAAACAAACAAATGAAAAGACACCTAGGTTTGTATCCAAAACTAGTATTGCTTAAGGACAAGTACATCCTCTAGAACAGTCTATTTTCGCTACAGCATTAAAACTTTAAGATTTTAAAATGTTTTTGCTGGAGAGATTATTCCTGCTTCTTTAAACCCTGTACATTTGCACATTTTCTGATACCCTTTCCTTTTCAAATCTGTAACGCTGGAACACTTCAAGCATCCAACTGGCACATCATACGAGAGGAGTGGAGACCAGCATGACAAGAAAGAAAAGGAGCATCTTATGGGTGGCATTGAAAGATGTTAAAAAAAAAAAAAAAAAATACTGGCCGGTGCTGAGTAGGATCAAGTGAAATGCAGGCAAAATATGAACTGCATTACATGTTAGAGTTTATTAGCAGCCTCATACAGCTGCTCAAATTCAGGCATCTAATACGGGGATGTGAACAGCTGGTACCATCACCTGCTGTTCCTGCAGAGTGAAAGGGAGTGTGTGACCTTCCGCTGCAGCACATGGGTCTTGTGCATGTGAAAAAGTACCGGTATGGGTTGCGAAACTCAATAGCATTAAGAACTGCCATCCAAAAAGAAACTGCAATTTAAAGGCAGCTGAATGAGAATTAACTTCACTTTCAGATTTTTAAATGGATTGTTAGTAAAAGCGGAAGGGAGAAAACTGTTTGCAAAATTTAAGTCGATGTTGCCTCTGACACAAAGCTTTAATAGTCTATTAACTATTAAATTAATCATTCCAGGATGCCTATGATGGTCTTCCCCCCCATTATTTAACAACATATTTCTTCAGCAATTTCTTTTTCTCTGAAGAAAACATTTTATTTTTTTCAATTATTGAACTACCATTCAGCTACTGTTAGAGTTGCTCTATTGCTTTCTACAATGTCTGAATCTTTTCATTTCTTCCTTTCCTATGTTTCCAAAACTCTTGGCAAAGCCTTTTCCCCAAGAAAACATTACTTTTTTATTTACCAAACATGGATATTTCTTCCCTTATGTTCTTAGTGAAGCAGAAGCCTTCATGATGAAAGCGTTCAGACTCCTGTATCACGCAAAGCAGCCATACGCTTTCAGAAAAGTTTGTTGTTGAGAACTTATCTCTTTGCCAAACCAAAATCTAGTTTTCCTACAATATCACAGTACTCCTGTTTCAACTGAAAAAGTCTCTTCTCGTTGACCGTATTTTAACAGACTGGTAAATATCTGAGCAAACATATTTCCTACACCTTTGTGTTCATCATCAACAATGTCACCAAAGCAAATATTCCCAGGACTGTTTTCTCCCCACTCCCTGTACCAGCCTGATCACTTCACATCTGAAGTGCTAACTTCATACTGAGGCAGAATGTATTTGAGAGGGAAAGCACAAACGTAAAATTTGATAGTGCTTGTCAGATCTTAAGTCTGACAATATATTTGCACTTCAGACACTGAAAAACCAAATGTTTTAACTAAGAGCTGAGTATGCAAAGAAAAACATAGTATTTCTGAACGACAAATGTGAAAACCTCAGACTGAAGTGAAAACCAGCTAATGATGTCTCCTCCCATGCTGCCATGACAGCCACCTTAGTTATTACAGAACTATTACAGGCCACTATAAACTGTCTAATCCCGCTTTGAAGAACATCCAAGTTCCTCAGTGCAGTTACTAAAGATGCTTACATAAACAACCATATTTTACCACTGCTACTCGTTTTATTTCTAGAATAAAGCCCCTCCCCTAGGCTATACCCAGATCTAATAGACCGTTCTCCTTCAATACGCCATGATCAAGATAACAACCACATCTTAATTTATTTCAACAATACCTCATATTTACAATTTGCCACCTAAATTATTTAAGCAGTTAATCAAGAGGTAAATGGAATCTAATTCAACAGCCACTTGGCAGACTTCATCACTGTATCAAGAAAAATGACAATTTCCTGAGAAGTAACGGGGCACAAAGACACATTTTAATAAAAAAACTTCCTCCCAGAATTAAGTTAAACACGATCAAAAGTGAACAGCATTGTTTTAAAGTCTCTTCTCTCATTTAAGTAGCATACACGTCAAGAATTATTTACAGTCATGCAAGCATTCGGACTCCTGCACCAAGCAAAGGCAGCATACACTTTCTGAAAGACTGCTCTCTTTATAACTTACTGTTTCAATATGGCAAGGAGTAAGTTTCAGCTTACTGCTACAAGGACAGAACTGGAAATTAGAATTCTGAAGTGCTTAGAGGATCAAACAATCGAAGTACCACCATCACTGAAGAATTTAACATATTCAGCTAACGAGCATTAATCAAGTGCACGCCTTCGAGTATTACAATTGTGTAATTGTGATTACAGCACAAAATACATTAGCATAAGCTGTCATGAAAACAGTTTATCAAGCTGTTAATTTTAACAGGATAGCTAAAGCCAATGTCACCCCACATTTTAGTTCTATTGCATATATGTGCAAGCTCTCACCTAACATGTTTTACTTTTACATTTCTACCCATCTCGCATTGTCTTTTTTTTGGTCACAATGTCTCACCCTGTTCCTCAACTGTCACGCAACTATCACCTCCTCTTTCTTTCACAACATGCTTGAATACAAAAGTAGTTTGAACTGACAAGTTTTAATTTCACAATTGCACCAATGAAAAGAGCAGAGACACATTCATTTCATGAAGTTTAAGTGATGAGGAGTCTATGTCTATCTGTGCCCCTAAACTAAACAAGAAATGTCCACATATAATTAGGAGTTCATAGCAAGAGCAGGTTGCTTTAACACTTCCAATGGCATTTCCAAGTCACATGGCTACAGTACATCATACAATACTAATGTAGATCTACCAATTTTCTACAATAACTATGACTAGTCGATAAATGTTCCTTCTCGAGATGGGTTTTATTTCCTACAATTTCCTACATGTACTGATTCACTGTCCCTAGAAGATTTATATATATTTAACTCACTCACGATTTAGCCTTCCTCACTCTATTAACAAATTCACAGATTTCCATTCACTCCCAAAGTTTTTCCCCAGAAAGAATCTGTTGATACCACCAACACTGGAATGAATGCACTACAAATTCATCCATGACATGACATTTCCATCCCTTGCACCTCAGAATCCATCATATCACAAGACCTCAGACTCTATCTTTAAGCCACTGTATTATAGGCAATATATACCAAACTTTCTTTTCTTTGTAGCTTTTAGAAGTGCTGTAAAGCAAGTTAAAATCATGTCATCTAAAAAATGATAGTTTTCATAGGACTGCATACAGCTGTAAGTTTTATAGCTCTGTCCTGGACAAATTTGCTGTGTTGTATCATTTTCTAAAGGCAAATTACGAAAGCAAGATCTTGACTATCCATCTGAAATTTTTTTTAAGAATGTACAATGAGGAGGTCCGTAACATGTTGGAATTTTTTTTTCCTGATTGAAGAAAACAAACAAACAAAAAACCTTCCGCAACAATCTATTCCACAACACTCAGATAGCAGACAAGCCAGGTACAGTTACCTTAAAAAGAAAAAGCTCTTGCAAGTTTACCTCAAATGGGCAAGCCACCAACTGCACATCCCTCACTATTAACATTCCCTAACCAATCAACTCACTATTTCAATAACAATGTTCTCCGTTACTCTGCTACTTTTATACTTATCTTTAAAACCCTCCCGTTCTATCTCTCTTCTTGCTGGCTTTTTTCTTCCACACTAATTATTGAGAGAAGCAGCACTTTGTCACATACCCCTGCACTATTCCTGAGAAAAGGACATTTTGCCCAATTGAATCTTCTTTCAAATCTCTCCTCCAAACTCACATCTTGCTACAAACCATATTAGGGATCAGCCAACGACGGCGTGTTTAAAGGACATATGGAAGTAGTCATTAAGAAAAACCCTCAAGTGTTTAACAACTTTGTATACTTAATGACTTCTCTCTCCTACCCTCTTAAGCTACAAACTCTTTGAGGTGAGGAATGCTTCAGAATGCTTGTTGTGTATGTACGACCAATGCTTCTCGGCAGTCCTATTACATATTATGCAACTATATAAATATGCACCTGCACTTTCTGACACAAGTTAATTGCTTCTTTGAAGTAAATCACCTTTGAGACATTGTTTTTGACAGGTTAGATAGCAGCAGTTTAGCGAGCAGAGAAGACAGTTAAAAGAAGGAAAGGTGACGGAACAGAAGAGCTATATATTTAATAAACTTCTACTGGAATTCAGCAATTTCACGTACACTCCTACTTCCAGAGGGTTTTTACTGTAATGCAAATAGCCTTAACGTCTCTTAATTGTCCACAATTTCCTTTAACTAGTCTTGACCAAAACAAAGACATCATCATCAAAAAAAACTGGAATAAAACCTCCACAGATGACTTAAGAGGAACCTTAACTTCAACGGAGCATCTGGTATTGCCTTTCTACCAAATCAAACTGCAATTTATTGCCCTCTAATGTATGTACATTAGGCCATTTCCTTTATGGCTCCACTTCACACAGAAGCAGTAACTGAAGGAAATAATGGAGTGCCCAACAAGTGGGAAAGTACTTGCTCAACAAGCGTGGAACAAGAGAGAGTCAGTTGCGCACCGTGCACATGTGGCAGCTCTTCAGAGCCCAGCCCTGCAGTGGTAACAGAAGGCTGGTGTTACAGAACAAGCCCACTGTGGGAACTCTGCCAAGCAACAGCCAGGAGCGCTTGTCCATCTAAATCCTTGGGTCCTTAAGGATTAGGGGTCAGGAAACAATTCCTCCCAACAGCACCACCTCCTGCCTGTACCTGCCAGTCATTAGCCATGCACAGATGGAAGACTGTTAAGCTCCAAGCTCTAGTCTTAAATTGCACCCAAAGAACTGTATTAAAAGGATGCTGAGGTGGTATCTCAAGGGTGGTGATGCTGCACTGCAGAAGAGAGTTCAGATGTCCTGACTTTAAGAGAAATGCAGAAAAACCTTGTGTGAAGACCATCTTACTGGGTTGGTTGGTTTTTTTGCTCTAGATATTCCCAGAGTCGCTCCACTTCTTTTGAATTTGTTCAGTAAGTTTCTTACTACTCAGAAACACAAAATAGAAGATGAACACAAGAGCTAAAAAGTTATCAAATTAAGGATGCTACGCAACTGCAGTTTAGCCCTTTCTGCCTGTTCACTCCTAGTTATACAATCTCTCAATTACAAGTTTCCCTTTCTCAGGAGTCCCGATTTCATACAGTAACCTATGTTGAAGGGCTCAGTGAACAACTCAGTAGAATCAATTAGAGTTCAGAGTGACCTCATCCATAGCTGACTCCTCACACACTCTGCATAAATGCTGTCCCGCACACAACACACAAGCCTTGGAAAAGGTTATGGTGCTTGTCTTGGTGCACCTATAAGCTTCACAAATACTAACAGTTATTCTTCATCAAGCACATTCCTCCTCTTTCTTCCTTTATACAGAAAATAAACTAAATCTTAAGTGAAGTTATGACAATTTTGGTGTTAGTTTTGGGCTTGAGAAGTTCACATCCCAGGTGTCCCAGTGCAGCTACCATTCTTAGGGCACATTAGCGTCACTCCAGAAAAATCGCTTAGAAAGGAAAGCACAAAATTAGCAACCACATGGGTAAAGTCTGGTTTATTATTTCTCCAGTAAGAAAATCTGTGCCAAAAATATCAGTAGAAACCTATTATCTGAGGGAAATTCAAAGACCTCAGCTGTAAGACAGTCATTTGATGCTACAACGAGATTAAAAAGAAGATTACCCTCTCTCTAAGAGAGTATCTGGAACTACCTGCAGCTTCAAAGCAAAAACACTGCATTGGTTTACATTCTCTGTAAACTTGGAAGGATGCCTGCATTCATGAAGACTAGGACCTTGCTTTTAAAATGACAACTTTTACTGCATTACCTGAACACAATTTGCAAAAATCAAGTCTGGATTCAGCCTGCAAGCAAAGCATCAAATTAAGGTTGTCACCTTAATCTTCATATTTCTTATAGTAAGAAGGTGACAGAAAATATTAAGAGAAGTTAATTACCACTTCTGTACACTGTGTCAGGTCATTCGATACGGACTAAAATTGTATTGCCATCCACTAATTAGAGTAAGGCTAAGTTAAAGTTATGGAAACCTTACTCTACCAATTTCCTAACCTTTCTTACACCCTTTCCATTCTTCTTAAAAATTTTATAGAGAATGCAACAAAAGCTAAATGTTAGCCTGAGTCGCTTGGTCTTCCAAAATACCAAGTTAACATGTATGGATACTCGTTATTTAAAAAAAAAAAAAAAAAAAATTTTTTTTTAAAGTTATCACAGGAACAGACATAATCTAGGAGACCAGCAAGTCTTCTAGATCTTTTATATGAAGCTGATATGCAACAAAAAAAAGCTTAGGTGATTTTTTTGTAATGTCTGCTCTGGATAACACTGCAATCCTTCAATGCAAACAAAAGGAGAAGTATCACAGCTTACAGTTCATCAGTATTTGTTATTTGCGAATAAGTCCTGGCACTTCCTGCAGAAACTCAAGATATAAATAATAAATAAAATACGGCATCGCTCTTATCTGCAAAGTGTAAAGTAACAAGCATTGCAGCACTATACATATCACACATCCACATAATCTAATTCCTACACTTCTTTAAAAACAAAACATTATTTTTTCTGATTTCTTAACTTGAATAGACCACAATGAATATCTCCGATTCTATTCGACAGCACTGCAATAACATTGAGAACAGGCCGCACATTTATATTTACTACCGATTTACCACCACTTAAAACTAGATCTTTCAGAAAAAGTTCAGACATTAATCCCAAATCAGGATAAAATTCCCATACTGTTTTATATGTATGTCAGATTGTCCCTAAAAATTGAGTTTCCAGAGCTGAGACATGAGAAAATGAGCGTGCAATCAAATCTACATACCAGAAAACTCATGGCTACAGTAACAAGTATATTAAGTCAGTATACTGGGCAAAGGTTCTCTTACGGTTACAGTCATTTGACCTTTAGCCAGCTCTTAATGCCCCAGCCAACGCGCTAAAGATGGAGATTTGCAGCAGCTTCTTGTCTGAAGTAAGCCATGAAAAGATTCTTCTGAACCCACTGTACAAGCATTCATTTAAAATGTCATGAATGTGCATGAAATCAGAGTGCTTCTAACAGCTTACTTCGTAGCTTCTGTTTAAATGCACTAACTCTGAACCACCAGAGGATAAAAGGACTCAAACCTTTCAGTCTGGCACTCATGGACCTAAAATATACACAAGCACCTCTTCACAGGTGTGTTTACCTAGTTTAAACCTTATTTAAATAGACTCTTGATGCACACACTTTCCACAAACATCTGCTTCTCCCACTGCAGTGCTGACTTGTACAAGGCAGTTGTATTCAGTCATTTTCTGTCCTAAAGCCATCCTACACACCAGTAAGCAGTACTTCAGTCATGAAAATCCTGGTTACTGACGCATCCCCCCAGTCAGAGCAAAGCACAAATCCTGCAGTGAAGAAAACGACTACAGAAGTACCTGCTCTTACCTCTACATCGTACTGGAATGGTCTGGACTTCAACAGCTACAGCAAGATTTAAGGAAACCCAATCCTCGTCAGATCACGGAAAAGCAGGCTTATAATTAATTCACATTTCCAGCCATTTGTGGTTATAAAACCTCTCCCTAGTGAGCTCAAGAGCATCCTAAGTTGGAAACACTCATGAAAGAGAAGATGCCCAGTTATCACTGGATGTCAAAAAGAAGCTTCCTTTTGTTGACCTAAATCCATAACAAAACTGACAAAATGAACAAAAATTTCAACATCCAGGCACATTTTCTAGATACTCAGCTTACTTTAAAAAGCAGTCAAATGGAAGCTGTGGTGACAGTGACCCTAGATCCAAACTTGTATCAATACTAAAGGCTTCTATCAGTTTTAAAATAACCTTTGAAGATGTAGTCGTATTTCAATTTTGCATGCATGGACCAAGCTTGATAGTCACTGCTTCCATATGGTCGTAACTCAGGACACTGATTTTTGCTTTTTCTAAGCATTGGAAATATAAGACACTGCATCAAACTTAGGCTTACGGTGCTTATCTTAGTACAACAAGTATTCACCTATTAAATTTATCTTGGAGTAACTTATGCATCACCCAAGACAACAGAACCTCTATTTTTCCTTTCTGATTTTCAAACAACTACTATCAATAATAATTAGAATATATGCAGCCCAGAAAAGTGTAAAAGTAGCATACAATAAACCAAATTATAGTGGATCAGAGCAGACATGCTGTTCATTTTCAAATTATTAAACTGTGTTTACAAATCTACATAAAATTGCCACAGAAATTAAGTTTCTCTGTCAGAATTTTAAAAAGCAACATCATTCCACATAATTCAGGTCCAAGGCCCTTAGCTAGGTATGCTGAATGGCAGAAGTGAAGTTACTCTTACCATAATCATGGGATTGTGCTGAGCAACAGCATCTTCTCTAGATGCTTCCTTCGAGAGCCCATTTAGACATTACAATGGGATGGGATACCACTACTTAGTTGCAGGCAAGCTTTTACTATTTTGGTAATCAAATAAAACACATTATGCAATTTAGCTACTCTTGAGGAGCAATACTTTGAAATGGGAATCTTTAGCTGCTGGAGGCATACGGTGCATCTTTATACCCTTGACCAGGGTATTTCAGCATCACAGTCATGACAGAGTTAATACCCACTAGCTCAGAGGAGAACAAAAGGTACTCCACTGCAACATGCCTAACATTTACATTGCCTCTCTTTGCTCATTAAACAGGTTTTGGTTAAATAATGAACAAACTGTATTACAGACTCCGATGAGAATTCCAAAATTATAAATCAACTGGTAAAGCCCAGAGGAGAATGAAGGGAGTGGGAGGGAAGGAAGGATAATATTGACTAATATAAAGGGCGCAGCTTGACAGTGGATATTCCTGCCACACCTGATCAAACATGCTCCATGGGGGAGGGGAAGGGAGGGCGAGAGTAAGAGGGGAAATGGGACAAGGCAGCCTGAAATTTGCATCCGGAACAGATTAAAATGGGTTCTTGGGGGATTGAGAAAATACATAATATATATTACTATAAATGCAAAATTGTACTAAAAGCTAACTCAAATGTCAAAGATTACAGCTTGAATAAATTTAAATATAAAAGCAATGTGTTTCCATGAGCTAATGAAAGAGACATGAACGGAAGGTCCAGGCAAAAAAACCCCCAAACCCAAAAAAAAAAAACCAACCCAAAACCCAAACCAACACACCCACAAAAAAACCTAAGCTTGGACTTTTCACTGCCTGGAAGACGAAGCAGGAGGCTCTGTATCGTTCAAGTATTGCTTGGGAACCAGTCCATGTCTAAAACTGAAAAAAAAGGAGCATAGCAACGATGCCCTATCTCAAGACACTAGATGGTAAACAGCAGTCACTGAAGCTGAAATGACCTGTTTAAAAGAACCCCATGTAGTCAAACCAACATGCTATCATCACCATATATAAGCAATTATTATCTCAGCATGAACCACACTTACATGATGACTAATACTCACAGGGAGTCTCTGAATCTCTCAGTACATTAAACTTTACTTTCTCTAACAAAAGCAGATAGTGGGCTTGCATTTTTTCCCCCCAACAAGTCAACAGCACATTGTATCTAGCTACTCCAGATAAATGGCCAGTCCCTGACATTTACTCATACTGCATTTATTTGAGCATCCTGACATTCCCTGCTTTTGTTGATCAGAAGAGATATTTGCAATAATGGCAAAGAACTTCAGGAGTCTTAAAGAAAATTTTATCTCATAGAAGGGAGAGAAGGAAAATTTCCTCCCAAAACACTTTTGGTGACTGTATGCATATCCTACAGAAGATGAGTGAGCTTACAAAAAAACCACAAATCCAGACTGTCACGTAGTCTGGGTACAAGCATAACATCCAGAACAAAGATACTATCCAGAAATGCAAGTTGTGCAGGAGTTCCCTAAGATGTCATGACCTGACAGAAGAGTCCTGCTCACAACCAAGGGAAGTTCACCTGGCAAAGAAAAGTAAAGCATTACACTTACAGGCAGCCACAAAAGAGAAAGGAATAAGGGCTTAGAACTGGCACATGTCCTCAGCACCTCTCGTCAGCACCGGGAAGCGGCACTACTGTACTTCTAGGGAACATACTTTTTATGGGATTCCAGGCTCAGCGCTGACACAATGAATGGGCACACTTTGCAACTAGAAATGCAAAAAGTCCATCTCAAACTTAGGTTGAGTGCAGTTCTGAACACTCACTGTAATGAAGGGACCAGAAATAAAGCCTACTTTCAAATATTACAATCAGTAAGACAAATCTTGGGAAGAACCAGCAGAATGCCACATGCAGCTCAGGATTAGCCTCACTTCCAGACTCTCAACATATGCTTAGGTTACACTTAAACAATCACTCCTGAAACTACAAAAAGAGAAAATGTGGGGGGAAAGGGGAGAAAGATGGGTTGGGAGAAAAAAAACTGGGCAGAACACATATCACAGCTTTGTGTTCTACTTCTGTAATCAATATAGATTTCCAATTCCTTTCAGTGTAACTCGTCACAAAGTAAGCCTTTCGCGTCAAAATTCAAGAAACCCAAATGGAAAGTGAAGCCTGTGCTTCACTTATTACTGATAACAGATGATGAAAACCAACAAACCAAAGAATGTCAGGAGAAAACAGATAATGGGAGGCTACTTTCTAAGCAGATTCTTCCCATCATTCACAGACCGGAAAGCATAAACAAAGCACAGAAAGACTATGCATAATAATACACGATTTCATATATTACTACAAGCTTCAGTATATTGAAGAAACACACACATTTATATATAAAAAAAATGGGGGGGGGGAGACAGACAGACAGACCAACCGACCTCTCTCTCCAGATAGTGGCAGCAGTGGTATTTGTGTACTAGTTTACGTTGGTATTATTTGTAAGTATATACATATTTGCTCTTTTCTTGTTATGACCTCTGGACAGTAAATAAGACAAACAAGTACACCTGTACATTTATTTACATATATCCTAGCAGATACACATACCTGCTGATTTCTGTATAAGCTTACCTGTTATATTATTCAGCACTTCTTTTAAGAGGCTAAAGCTATGCAGCAGGGGATCCCTTTCTTCATCCTATAGGTTATATATAGGAAGGAAGTCATTAACGAGGCAAACATATTCCTGAAGAAAAATCTTAATAATGGGTGTGTAAAGACCTCACCTTCGTATTCACAGAAGTACTGTGGGTTGAGTTTATCACTGTCAGCGTGTTTATTCCATCAAAATCAAAAGAAGCATTTTTATTTTCCTGCTAGTGCTCCCCAATGCCATACAGCTCAAATGTCAAAGCATAGGTTCAAGACTGAGCATTCTGGTTTGGTTTTATTGTCCTTCGAAGTATTTCTGATTAGCCTTCCACTGTTCAATAAATTTCAGAGCAGATCTACCTCATACCATATTGAAATGGCTCATCTGGATTTGCTATAATGTTAATCTATGCAGATTGTAACGGGAACAGAAATACAATGACATTTGGTGCCATTAAAATAACTTGAAGAAAGAATCACAGTGCAAAATTTATATGAATAGTTGCATCCTTTAGCCTTAGTCTGTCTTTACAATATTAAAATAAGGACGAGCAGCAGTTTCTCCAAGCTGTGTACATCCGCAGCCACACCTCCTACTGGGTGGCAGTGAGCTCTAATGAAGAAACGCCTGTTAGAAAGAAAAAGGGCCCTGCCCTTTGACAAACTGAAACCACTTGTGCTGGATGACAGCCATCTGCTATTCATGTGACATTCTGAAGTGCACCACAGATACAGTGTGCCACATGCAGACATTTACACTGTGGAAGCCATAAACTGACCAATACATCATTAGACTTGGAAACATTGTATTAATGGCTTTTAGCAAAACAGGTTTGAAAGTATTAACAGGTTGCAGTCAGGAATATAGCTAGCTGTCACAAAACAGAGTTAAAAAAAGATACTATGCCGTATGAAAGATTAAAAGATACCCTATATATAATGACTTCCCCAATTTTTATTTCATGGCTTTCATGATGAAGACCGTCTTCTCTAAGAGGGCACAAAAGATATATAAAAACACTGTGCTAAATAATGTAACACCATATATTCAAAATCCCTGACATACCAGGAGATAAAAGTCTAAATGAGATGATTCCCATGTGGAATACAACGTGGGGTTTTTTGTTTGTTTACAGGGTATATAGGTAGAAGATTTCCAGCTCTGTACCTCTTACAGTCGCAGGCACACAGGAAGCCAAAACTGCTCAGCATGAAACAATGTAGAAAGTTGTTCCAACTTTACTTACGAAAGTACTATAACAAGCGCTAAAAAAAATGGAGGTACTTTTCTAAAACCAGGTGGTTTCTGCCATAGCACTAACAGGTAGCAACCATTCAAGGTAACTTACCAGATGTGTGTGAGTGCTCCATCGGGCATTACGCTTTATGGCTCCCACCACCGCATTGATTTCACCTTGTACAATGTAAATGTTCTTATCCACCATCCTGACAATCCTGAAAATAAAGGTAATTCAAATTAATCTCCAGTCCCTCAGAATCATTCTCTTCCTCAGATGAAACATCAAGTTGGCCCTAGTCAAGCAGGAGGGCCTGAAGAGATGCGTCGTGGTTTAACCCCAGCTGGCAACTAAGCACCACCCAGCCGCTCGCTCACTCCCCCCCTCCCCGGTGGGATGGGGGAGAGAATCGGAAGAGTAAAAGTGAGACAACTTATGGGCTGAGATAAAGACAGTTTAATAGGGAAAGCAAAAGCCGCGTGCGCAAGCAAAGCAAAACAAGGAATTCATTCACTCCTTCCCATCGGCAGGCAGGTGTTCAGCCATCTCCAGGAAAGCAGGGCTCCATCACGCGTAACGGTTACTTGGGAAGACAAACGCCATCACTCTGAATGTCCCCCCCTTCATTCTTCTTCCCCCAGCTTTATAAGCTGAGCATGACGTCCTATGGTGTGGGATATCCCTTGGGTCAGTTGGGGTCAGCTGTCCCGGCTGTGTCCCCTCCCAACTCCTTGTGCCCCCCCAGCCTGCTCACTGGTGGGGGTGGGGCGAGAGGCAGAAAAGGCCTTGACTCTGTGTAAGCACTGCTCATCAACAACTCACAACACCCCTGTGTTATCAACACTGTTTCCAGCACAAATCCAAAACACGGCCCCATACTAGCTACTATGAAGAAAATTAACTCTATCCCAGCCAAAACCAGGACAAGATGCAAGAAACTCTTTCAGATCTTTGTTTTGTGCATGCAAATACAGTTATTTTGTCAAAAGGAAGACGCTTTTCCAGAGTGCGTTTTCAAGACCATGAGAGCAGACAGTTAGTTATAACAGGGCATCTGCGAAGCAAGAGACAACTTTGCCAAGGCACATTCCTCATTTTTTTCCAGTCTATGTAAGTTCACAGAAAGATAAAGCGTTAGGGTACCAGGACAGACATCCATGACAATGCAATAACATACGGATCTCCAGCACTTATGCAAAGTCCCACAGCTCTACACAGAACACAAAGCCAATCTTGTACTCTGTTAAATAAGCATCAGTGGCTTGAATAAGCTGGCCAGAGCAAAACTCTTTGGGACTTTAAACTTTGACAAAATAAAGTAATTTATAACAGATGTTGATTTCACACTTGCTTCATGAAAAAAGCTTTCAAGAAAGCAGGCAAGTAAAAAAGTCATGGGTAAGACCCCACAAAGAAATGAGCAAAACTAGAGACAAAACTGGATGGAACACAGGGAGAAAAGGTGAGAAAGCTAAAGGCAGACATTTACTCTCATGTAGCCTTAGGTCTTACAGGGAAAAACTTAAACTGATGTGCCCAGAGAACGAGGCAGAAGAGGGGAAAAAATTTTACAAGCAAGAAATATTTGTAATGGTCTGAGAAAAAGAAACAAAGAGTGGATTACTATAGGATTGTTCTCTCTATACTAGCTGTAGCCCAGATACAGTCAAGCATAAAGAAATAAGAATGGAGGGGAATGAACAGACATGACTGTTTATAAAGACTAAACAGGACTTATAAAGAGGCCAGAGAGTCAGATGATACCATGTCTGCAAATGAGAAGGATTTAGTGAAATGGTAGCCAAGTAATGAGACTTTCTCAGAAGATATGAAAGGAAAATGAGGACTCCAGCTTGAAATCACAATAGGCCATCCATAGGGAAGCAAAAGACTGAAAGCAGATGAAACATTGATCATAACACTTCAAATCAGACAGGGTCATTTAAAGGACTCAACTGGGGAGGCGGGGCAGGGGGTAATAAAACACAGAGAATATGAGAAGGATTTTTGCCCACGTAGCAAAAGCAAAGCTGGAAGGAAACGGTTTTGGTGTATTACTCCAGACCTCAGAAACACCACTACAGAAATTTCAGAACATACATCCTAGATCTGTCAGGCTTCACATTAATTAACATGTTTGAATTATCAACAACACTTTAAATATACAAATATCCTCTGAGTGAAAGAGACTAATTTGCTTCAGGACTCTGTAAATAACGGAAAGAAAGCAAAATATTACAAGAAGATACCTTATCAAGGGAGAGCATCAGATTTGTTGTTTCGGGTTTTTTACATGTTTGCAATAGGATGAATAACCTTATGGCAAAACTGTTTCTTACTTCATTAGATTAATTATACATAATGGTATTCCTAAGTGTTACACAATAAATCAGGGGCAAAGACAAAAAGTATTTTATAATATAGGAACTGCCATGACAGACCAGATCAATGGTTTATCTCATTCACTACTAGATGATTCAGAAAAATAAACAAATAGTTCTGCCAAGTAGTTTGCTTGTGCCCTGAAGAACAAAGGTTTATGTCCTCCCTCGCAGCTGTATGTAACAGAACCACAGATATTCTTCCTACTCATGTGTCTAATGCTCGAGATGTTCCCATCCTCAATAGTAACTTATTCCATATATTATTTATATGACTGCATTAAAATACTGCATAAAATACCCTTGATAGCATTTTTTTCTGCTTCAGTATGTTGTCTTTGTTTTAGTACAAGGCATTAATGGGAGATTTTCTCCTCCATGTAAAATTCCTCACTTATTTATTTCTTCTTTCAGTAATTCAAATATTTTCCATATTTGTACATAGGCAGTTTCAGGGTTCAAAACTTTGGCCCGCAGAAGTACTTTTGGGGAAATATATCTATATTCATACATTCAAATTTGTCAAAACTCAAGTTTTTCCTGTCTTCACTGTTACAAAACAATATTGAGCATGTAAACTTTGTAGTGCCATTCTATGCATTTAGCGAATCAACATGGAAACAAAGGCTCCCCCAACCTGATTTGGAAAAGCATGTAAAGAAATACCAGATGTATGTATCACATGCCTTGCACATACACAGATACTCAATAGTTCTGCCAATATTTAAAGTGATGCCAAAGCTTAAATGCTATTCTGCATACTACTGAATCTGCTTGTAGGACTCCTATTTCTTCTCCTCTACTTTTAACCTAAAAGAATCAAGACGGAAAAGTTTGTTAAACTCAGTCCCTCCTGAACATAGGAGACTTGCAATGCTCAGCTGTTCCCAAACCTGGTGCTATCTCCAAGCAGCAAAATACAAAGACGATAGACACAAACCTCCAACACACACCTTTTCGTTTTAACCTGCTGGGAAACTGAATGTGATGATCCTTTCAAGCAAGTGTGCAAAAAATCCATGTTGCTTGGCAAGGCTCTCCTGACATATTAAAATCCTGAAAAACTTAAGGGTTTTTTTTTTTGCAATTATATCCTTTCATTGCTAACTATTTGAGAAGACTTGATGAGAACGCACTCCTTTCCTCACTGCAGATTCCATTAAATGTAGCTTTATTCAAAAGTACAAAAATTCACTTTACCCATGCCAAAAAATTTACTGGTCCAATGCAATTGAAATAACCTATCATGCTGGTGACACAAATACACTCTCAGATCTCTGAACATCACACATACAGCCCACTTCACCACAAACACTGGGTAAAGACAGGGGAAAAATCCTGCTCTACATTTAAGCTTGCAGTTAACCAAGCAATAGCACACACACATTCCAAAGTAAACCAGAGCCAACTATCTTCATTCACGCAAAGGACCTTTGCAACTGTGAGCTGGAGAAGGAAACAGAAAATAATTACAGGGTGGGGGGGAAAGCCAGACAGCTATTTTCAGAGGGATGCACCTTATAAGCTGAACCCGCCAAAAGCACCATCCATCCCTGTAAAAGTTTAAAAGTTTATTTCAAGCAATGGAAACAGCTTCTCTAAACTCTGCACTTCCCAAAGCCTACCTCTTTTAAACTATGAGATAATTTCAGTATGCATTTCTTCAACTATATCTTCATCGCAAGCAACAACTGCTCACACTTTAGAGCTCAGTATAGATGTACTATATTGAAAGAAGTTTTAAGATTGTAATTAATGCTCTGAAGCTGCAGAAAGTTACAAGATTTACCAGACCAGCACTGAATGATCAGTTAGATTTACGAGAGCATGATGGTAGTCAAGCAAAACCCCTAAATGTTTGTTCAACATACAAAAAAAATTGCTAACGTGAATTCAGGCTTAATGTTACAAAGGTATGGTCTGAAGAGTGGGATATTGTATAACTTTTGGTTGGACAGGTTAACAGAACTACTAATGCTGAAGACCATGAAAAAAGTTGAAACAACCTCCCTAGCAAAGCCATGGTTCTGACACCTCTTGATGTTTTCAGATCAAGACTGGATGCCTTGCCTGAAAGCAACCTTCAGTCAAACACTAGGTAGTGGACTCAGTACAGAAACAAATGGATTAAGTTCTGTGGTCTTGAGTTATGCAGAAAAAACAGGAAAGGTACCTATTAAATTTCAAATGCTTTTTAGCTCCTTATCTCTTCAGTTAGTCCTTCATAAACTCCTGTTTCTTCCTCATGATAGGTTCATACATCTGCTTAAATCTGCAGACCAGTCCTCAGATTTCACTCCTGCGCAGAATTTTGACAGGCAGCACAGTGAAAATGACAGCGCCAAACCAAGGCAACACAGCTGCCCAGCCCACCACGAGAAACAGGGAAGCTGTTAGCATTCACAGCCTCGCTGCTAACAAGGTTAGGAACACTATGAGTAGAAAAAGGTAGATGCCGGAGCATGTCATAAAGGAACAAAATCTAACATTCATATGCTTCCCAAAGCCTTCAGCAATGTTCTGTGGACAGTAATTATCACTATTCTGAGACTCCTGAAATAGTATCAGATGTGAAATCTTCATATAAAAACACTGACGAGATTTACATCTGCAAATGTTCTCTCACACGTGCACTGAACACTCCACTGCTCAACCTTGGAACACGCTACCCCAAAACATCCCAGTGCATAGGAACCCAATTTTTTCCTGGGTATCACCATAAGAAGTCTCAGGTACACTTTTAGGAAACACTCCTTCCGCTGCAGGGAAATGTCTGCAACTCTTCTGGAAACAAGCAAGAGTTAGCATCAGAAGTGACAAAGTCTGGCAGACTTCCATCAAGTCACTTCTTCCTATCACTAACTTTAGCCTTCAGCCATGGTAACTGACTCAAACCCGGTGAAACTACTCCAATAAATAGCAATATTAAAACCCAACATAATCACTACATATGAAAGGTAGTGTTTCAAAGTAAGCTTCCGTTGACCTAAATTTGCACTGTTTATGATAAAGCATGAATACTCTATATAGCCTCCGACCTAGATTTGGCCACTCGAGTCCTGATACAATACACTGCCACCAAACCAGAACACACAACACCCTTCAGTCCATGAATCACAAACAATTCCTGCCTAACTCAGAGCTAGCTAGGTTACCCAGAAGCCCAGCTGACAAGAAAAAGCTCCTTTTCTTCCTTCTAAACCGCACACTGAAGGTACATGAATCTCTACCAGGAAATTTAACTTGCTTGGGTTTTTCATGCAATAACTACTCTGCACTAAACATCACAGGCAGTAAAAGTTCCAAGAACTCAGGATGTTTCTTCGAAGGCTAGCTCCTGATGCCTGGACAAAAATAATAGAAAAGTATTAATGTATAAATATGGCAAGGAACTGTGCAGTCCAGTGATGGCAAAATTCTGGGCAATTAAGAACACCCTTTAAAAGATAAGCAGCAGTAACATGACAGCGGTGGCACATCAGAAAGGAAGGTGGGACAGGCTTCTCTGCAGGTCTCCACATTTGGTTGCAAGACTGAGATAGCGCCTGGGAATCAAGAAGAGAAGGCAACTCACATTTATCTGCCAGAACTGCAGAGTAAAAATGAAACCTAAGGTAAATACGGAGGGGGATTTTCTTTCTTCCGATTACTTCATACTGTTGAAACTAAGAAACATGGTACCAGCTGAACTCATAACGTACACCCTAAGTCAGCGCTCAGCCTTCCTCCTGCAACAGCTAAGAAGCTGGCTACGTGCTGGGGAAAGTCTCCGTTTCCACCGATTTTTAAGCAAGCCGACTTGGCGCACGGTAAGCGGGTGCCCGTGCCGGTGCAGCGCACCGCCGGCACCTCCCTCCCCGGCCCGGCCCGGCCACCCCGGCCGCTGCGGCGCGGCCACGAGCCCCGCTCCGAGCCCTGACCGTGCTCTTCTCTTACGCCTCCGGCCCGCCGCCGGTCGCTGCCCACAGCCGGGCGGCCCCCCCCCTCCCCGGCCGCCCCCCGCCCTGTGGGGCACCCCGGGCAGGACATCACGCGTGTCACGTCACCGCCCGGGGGCGGAGGGGGCGGCCGCCAACCCCCGCCGCAGCCCCCACCCCCCGCGGGCCGCCGCACCCCCCGCGGCGGCCTGCCCCCGGCCCCCCGCCCGCCCCCGGGGCTGCCTCGGCTCCGTCCACGCCCCCCGCCGGCACCGCGCGGTTCCCCCGCCGCAGCCTCCCTCGCGCCCGCCGCCGCGTCGCGACAGTATCGCGACAGGCACTCGCCGCCCGGCACTGACCCCCGCATCCAAAATGGCGGCGCCTGTTCCCCGCGGCGGCGGCCGCTTCACATATCGGTCAGGCGGGCGGCGCCGCGAGCGGGAGGGCCCGTCCCTCCCTCCCTCCCTCCCGGCGGCGGCGGCGGGAGGCGGCGGCAGTCCCGGCGAGGCCGCCGAGCGCGGGGTCCTGCCGGGCACGGGCAAGCGAAACCGGCTCCGCACCGCTCTCACTGACGTGGAAACAGGCGCACCGCAACCCGCTGCCTGGTTACTGCGCCGACGGACAGCCCGGAGAGCCAACCCGCGCACGGCGCGGCGGGCAGCTCCCTAAGGTGTCCAATGAGATCACGGTCTGAAACCGGAGGAGGCGGACCCTCCAGTGACAAGCGGAAGAGAGCCAATGAGAGGAGAGAGCGTAGAACTAGCAGGACCGCTGGCCAATCGCGAAGGAGTCCTGCGGTTGCGAGGCGCGGCCTCGCCTGAGCGGGCGCGGCAGGGCGGTTGAGCGGAAGCCGGGGGAAGGGGGCTGCCCTCGCAAGGGATTGTGGGCCGGGCCGCCCGCCCGCCCGCCCGCGGCCCCCGGGGCTGGGCAGGCCCTGTGCCCCCGGGCCGCCCCGGGCATGGCCGTTCGGCGTGGGGGGGGGCGTGCGGCTCCCAGCCAGCCCGCCCGCCTGGACACGGGGGCAGGGTGGGTGACGGCGAAAGGGCCCTTCAGGCGCGTGCCTGGGGGTCTTCCTGAGGGAGAATACAGGGCGAGCGAAGGGTTGCGAGGGACGCGGGGCCTGTAAAGCGATGCTTGGGACCAGCCACCTCTTGTTGGCGAGGTGAAGCGGTGGCTGCAGCAGTGCCTCTCCTCCGTGCCTTGCAAGTATGTCCCAGCTTGCTCCTGCAGCCTCTCCCAGCTGCTTCTCCGGAGCCGGTTGGGAGGTGGTGCCCAGCAAGCGGCTTGTTTCCTCACGGACACTTCCCTGGGTCACAGTTTTACTGTTCCCGTTGCTGGAACAGCTCCCCCGGACCAGGCCCTGAGCGGGCAGGCAGGAAAATTCAAACGGACGAAGCACGGCATGCAGCTATTGCGAGAGTACACACAACGGCACCCAGAGGGGCACGCGCAGCTGCTCCTTCCTCTGCAGTCTTGCTCGCCTCGTAACGTCCCTCAAACCTGAACACAGTTGCTGCTTTGCTCAAGTTGGGCTACAAGCCATGTGCCATGGCCTCAGTTCATCCAGCCCAGCTAGCCTGGCAGCCAGGGACCACCGTTCGGTTTAACTGCTCTTCGAAGCCAGTCTATTGGCCGACGCTGCAGCAAGAGCAGTCACAGCTTTGCAACCGTACAGCACCTAGCGCAATGAATTCTTGGTGCTGGTCCAACCTTCTCAGCCACGTTCTGTGTCTATGCCCCAGTGTCAATGCAGTGTACTTCTATGGCAGTAATTTGCAGGGGTCGCTTCTGCTTATTTTGAATTTGGGGCAGAGGACAGAAGGTCCCTGCAGTTAGCTAAAAGTTTTATAGCACTAGCATCTGCAGCCAGGTCAGCCTGGGGATCTGTTGTGGCAGGTGTTAGAGTGGTCAAAGCAGCAGCTACCCCAAAATCTTACACTCTGTCTGTAGGGAAAACGCAAATCGAACTGAAGGTGAAGGAAAGGTGAAAGGGTCAAAAAGTATTCATTCGCGGTCGTAATCACAACTTCATCTGCTGCAGCGTGCCTGAAGGAGGGAAGTTCTCAGACAAAGGCCCAAGGGAATGTGGAACAGGACTCTTCCCTGGCCAGCCAAACCCAAATCTGAGGCTGACTCCAACACCACCCTAAAAGATGGCCAGATATCATCATGTCCCTCTCTTGAGGGCACATCCTCCAGAGAGGGTGTTGTGGGATGGGACACCCTGGAAATGGTGGTCACCATATCCTTCCCTCTCCACATGAATAGCTGCCCAAATATTGTCTGATCAAGAATCAATGTATCTTAGACTGAAACTGCCGTTACCTCCCAGCTCTGACAGCTGGAGGCCAGGGGACCTGCTTCAGCTGGGCTTTACCTGACAACATGTAGGAAGCCTTTGGACTTGGAAGTTTAAACTGTAATTGCATTAAGCAGCCACATTTTTCCACTTTGGATTCCACTTTTGGGGAATCCAAAAGTGGAACAAGAAACAGCATGTTCCAGTGGCCTAACCACGGGCTTGGAAGCTAAAACGTATCACCCCAGCCCCTGCTGCAGCCATGGTACGTGCAGTTTTTAGCTTGAGTTCCTCAGCTGTAGAACAGGCAGTTAAATACTCGCCTAGCGCAGAGAGATTGCAAAAGCCGTGAGTGAAGCATTGCTTGAGCCTAAGCAATGAGTGAAGGTTTGCAGAACAAGCAGATTAGTTGCTAGTGCTTTCTCCTTCCCTTCTGCCCCGCTCCAGCAGCCGCTAAAGCCCCTGTGGTGTCTGCCATTGTCGCTCTGTCCATCTGCTCCCTGCTCAGGGAAGGGGGTTTTGGGTGCTGGCTTGGCCATTGCACACAGCGCAGCCCAGTCCAGGTCAGCCAAGCCTGCCTGCCCTCCCAGGGAAGGGGCTGGAGCCCGCTCCATGCCTTCCTGCCCCTTCCAGTGCCAGCTGCGCAGCTCAGCCTCCCACCCTGTCCGATCTGGTGAATCACCAGATCACCCTGCTAAGGTGTTATTTATGGAAGCCTGTCACGGAGCTTGAAAGCGAGCCAGCCAGGAGCCTTCTGCTTCACCCGAATGCATCTTAGTGCATTAATAAAGAGCAAACATTGCAATGTGCTTTGCATTTTACAATCCAGCACTGCATTGTCTGGAGAGGAAAACAATACGGTACAGCCCCGCGCTGCCCGGGGAGAAGAGAGTTCACTTGCACGCACTACGGCACTGCGTTAGTCAGCCCTCAGACAGCCCAGCACCGCCCTGGCCGCACAGAAAATCCTGCTGATGTGACAGTGCGGCACCAACACCCCCAGCTCGGCGGCAGCAGCAGGGAAACCTGGGTTGCCCGGACTGCCGGATCCAGCAGCGCTTTGCCAGAGCGGTGCACAGCTGTGTACAGATCACGTGTGGGCAAGTCGGAGCGCTCTGTTTGCACCAAAGGATCCAGTGTAGGACCAGGACACAGGACAGTCCCTTGTCCCTTTATTGCCAAGATAACGCACTAGTTCTTACACACAGCGTGGTACAATGAAACCAAAGATCGGACGAGCACAGTCTGTGCAAATCCCTCAGGTTCCTGCTGTCTGGTCAAGAAAGCTGGGCTTTATCCTCACTGCAAAGATGCAGCTTTTCAGCAGAGTTTCTATCTTGAGTATTCCTCCTCAGCCCACAAGGAGCGTATGGAGGGGCTGCAAACTCACTGACAATCATCCCCTCAGGCCTTGCCCAGTTACCTGGTCAGCTCACCTGCTTTCATCCGAGAGACCTGAGCAGCCAGCTCCTTGCAAAGAGCAGTGTCTCCATGGGGCACACCAACTGCCTTCATTTGGGTCCAGGCTGCCAGCGTAACAGCCTGCTCCCCACAAGCCTTTGATGACACTGTCACAAATCCGTGTTGCCAACCACCTCCGCCTCTGCAATCTGCACCGATGGACAGGACCGACTTTGCACGGTCCATTACTCTTGCTCAGCCCCTGCCAGTTCACGGTCACCCGCAGAGCCCAGATATCAGACCCGTGGGCACATGTAACACAGAAATTTTCCAGCAGGTTAAACAGTCTGAGAGAGCTTGAACTTCCATCCCCTCCTCTTGGAGGCTTTTGCTATTTCTTAGAGGCTTAGTAAGGTCTCCAGAAAAAGGGCGGAAAGAGGGAGTTGACTCAGAAGGTACAAGCAGTTGTCACGGCTAGAAACTACTTGCAGCCACTCTCCCCAGAGCTGAGCATCCCAAAAACACTACTGAATGCTGAACACAGTGGTTCTCAGCGGCTGCTCCTTTCCAGAGCAAGCTCAGGTAGAGGCTAGCCCAAAGCCAGCTGAAGGCTCTCCAAAGGAAAACTGACGTGCTGCATCTGGTGCAACCTGCACTCGGGCCAGGACCTACAACTGAAGCAACAAAGCTAAATTGAGACACTCAAAAATATTAAAACCCTTCTCTGGAAACTATACAAAGTACAATACTGAAGCTGCAGAGCAGCCTCCTTAGGCTAAAATACCCTGTCAGCTGTTCTACTTAGCCCGTGTCTCAGGAACACTCCTGCACTTCCCCGTGACATGAAACTCTCCCGATGAACATCCCCATGTAATGTTTTCCATTGTCTTTTCTTGGCTGAGGCAAGCCATGCCTTTTTGGCAAGAGCAACCCGGGCTCAGTTAGTCACATCCTCGTCACCTCTTGGCTAGACTACAGCTACGTGATACACCTGGGCATGAAGCCCACAGCACTTGGCAAATGCCAACCAGAAGAGCGTGCTGCAGTGGGAGCCCTGGCTACCACAAACACATCAAACCTACCCTCTGCTCCCTAGGTCACCTTTTGGCTTGGAAGCTAAGCCGAATTCAAGCCTGAGTCCTGATCTTCAAGGCATTTGATAGCATGGACCCCACGTGGCTAAAAGATCGGTTAAGACGCAAAGATGGAAACCGTGATCAACAATCAACAACTCCACCACTCTCCAAGAGCAGGGGACCCATCCAGCATGAGGCCGATACCACAGGGTATCTGCCCACCCAGCGTGGCAATGGCAGACACCACAGGGGCTTTAGCGGCTGCTGGAGCGGGGCAGAAGGGAAGGAGAAAGCACTAGCAACTAATCTGAGAACAAGCTCTTCCCGGCTGGCGAAAAATGAAGTATGTCTAAGATGCTGAGTAATTTCCTCCTTTTGCATATCCCGTATCTCTGCCAAGATGTGAGTCAGGTTCACTCTGGGTTTACTTTGCTTTTGCTCTTTTTTTTTTTCCTTTTCATTTTCATTTTATATAAAATAGTAACATCTGTCCCCTGAACTCAGATGAAGTTCTTGGTCCCTTCCCTAGCAGTGAATTCTCCAGCTGGCGAGACAAGATGCACTACAGCTAGGAAGTCTTGGCACTAATCGGCAAGATCTGCTACTTCATTTCAATAACAGACGCTAGAGCACTCCCTCCCAAAGAGACCCTTCAGGGCTCAGTCCAGCAGTTGCACCGAGGTTGTCCTAATGAAAGACTCCTGGTGCAGGTCCCTGGATGGTCTCATCCAGCAGTCTTCGTACTGCCCTCCACGGGGAGCAAGCTTGTGACATAGCGCTGGTTCGTATTTCCAATTGCCCAAGGGAAATAGGTAAAAATACCTTTGTTTCATTATTACTTGAAAGCGTAAGTACTAACTGTATTTGCTGCGGGCTGCTGATGGTGAAAGGTTTGGGGGGAGGGGGAGGCAATTCAAAATACGGTCCCTTCGTTGCTGCAGACCTTGAGCAGGGGTTTCAGCTTCCCTGCGGCATGTGGTGATAGAGATGGACTGCACCGTGGAAAGTGCTAGTGCTGCTATACTGTGTCTGCTTCTCTTGACGGAGACAAGCCTATGCTGGGATGGATTAAAATCTGGGCTGGGAAAAGATGTGGTCTAGCTTGCTGTCATTTTTGGCGGGCAAAAAAGCAGTAAGGCAAACACAAACCCCAGATTACTACCATTAAAAAAACAATGGTAATTTCTCATAAGCATGTCAACATTGTGGCTCCTTTTAAACTCTCCGCGTTTCTACTGAATTAACGTGTTTGTGCATGTTTTTGAACTGTAATCCATAATGCCTGGGTCTACTTAACCTTTCTTTACATCCTGTGCTTCTTCGTGTGCATTTTTCTTCCCATACACATCTATATGCCACGTTATGCATTTAGCAGGCTCCCTAAATACGGTCCGTAAATCACCCAGGGTTAAAATTCACTCCTCAATTCTCACAACATTATTTCCTAATCTCTAAAACATGTCAGTGGAAGAGCTTGAGGGTGACCTTTGGCATCATAAATCGGAGAGCAGGTTGACATGGAAATGACCTCAAGAAAATCAGACCGTAGAGTCACGCATCCAACTCGGTAAGAGCCTGGCAGGGATAAACCTCTCCCCTGGGCTCAGGCATCCCCGGGCCGGACGGAGAGGCTAAGCCCGACTTCTGCAAACCTCTCCCCGGGAGCACTGGGAGAGAGGGGACGTGTCTGCTTGGAGTGAAATGTGAGTGCAAACACGTCCGAGGCTTGCTCGCAGGGGGGACGAGCGTTCGGGAACATTTCGGGGAGGGATCGCACCCTGCACCACCGCACCGGGATTTTGCCGTGAACTTCGGTAGGAGCCAGGCTGGAGCCTAAATTACATGTGGCTTCCCGGAGAGCCATCAGCGGGCGGGAGCGCGGCGTTTCCCGCACAGCCGGCAGCCCCCGCGTCCCGGGAAAAGCGGCACGGTATTGCCAGAGAAGCGCTTCTCGGTACGGCCGAGAGCCGGGACAGAGCGTGCGGTAATTAGCCCGTAATTAGCATCCCCTGCAACTGCTGCTCCGTCGTGCAGGGGAACGCTTCCAGCAGCCGACTACGGACTCGGCTCCCCCCAGAAAACTCTGCCTGGCTGGTGGCTCTAACTGTACAGCCCGAACAGGCTCGCCGCGCCGGTACTGAGCGGATGCCCAGCACGGGCTCCAGGGTACCGGATCGCCAAGCGGTGAACAACGCACGCGGGCAACGGGGACGGCAGCGGTAACAACAATATATGTGTACATATACCTATATACATGGACACCCCCTATGTGCCCTCAGGGCTGGCAGAGCAGGGAGCCCAGCGCCCGGGAGATGCCCCCGGCCCGCCGCTCGCCCTGCCCGGCGCGGCCGGGGCGGCGGCCCCGGCGGGGCGGGACGGGGGCGGGGCCAGCGGGACGGGGGCGGGGCCTGCCGCCCTCCTCGGCGAGTCCGGGGGCCCGGGCTGCGGCGGGATGTAAATGAGGCGCGGGGCGATTGGGCGGTGGGAGCGCCGGGCGGGGCGCGGGGCGGGGCCGGGGCGGGCGGTGCTGGACGGGGCGGGCGGCGGCGGGCGCGCAGCTGGAATGGGGCGGGCGGGAGCGGGGCGCCCGGTGCAGCTGGCGGGGGGCGCCGGCCGCCCGCCATAAAGTGAATGGCCAGGGTGAATGGGAGGCAGTCGGCCGGCGCCCTCCGCCCTCCCCGTGAGCCGCGGGCCGGCAAGCGAGGCGCAGAGTGCCCGGGGAGCCGGGGGGATTTACTTTCTGACAGCGGCAGAGCAGCCCGGGCCGCGGGGCGGGGGCCAGCTTCGACCCTCTCGCAGGATTAAGGCCGCCCAGCCGAGCCCGCATCTGGAGCCGCTGTAAGTGCCTCTCCGTCCCCGGCCTCCCGGGCAGGGTTCTCCCCTTATTTCCCCGTGAGCCCCTCGGTGCCAGTCCGGGCGTGCGGCGCCGGCCGCCCGCAGCCCTTCCGACGCCGGCGCAGGGTAAGAGCATCCCCGGCGGGGCGGCTCGGCGCGCTCTGCCCGGCAGCGCGGGGGCAGCCCCGCTCCCGCCCGGGGCCCGCTTTCCGCCGCCTCCCGCGGGGCAAGGGGCGGCAGCCGGGGTCAGGGGGAGAGCGGGCGGATCGAGCCCTGCCCCGCCATCCAGAAGGGGTCCCGGGGCCGTGTGCGGCGGAGCTGCCCCCCCCCCCCCCCTCGCGCCCCGGCGCTGCCGGGACCGCTGCCCGCCCGGCGGCGGGGCGCGGCGCCTCCCCCACTCTGCCCTTGCAGGGCCCGTCGGTCCCCTGCCCGCCGCCGCCGCCGGGGTGCCGCAGCTCCGGCCGTCCCCTCGGGGCCGCCGCGGGCCCCTCCCGGCAAGCGCTGCCGGAGCTTCTCGCCGTTGCTAAACTTAGTCATTTTCCACTCGGGCGAGCGGGGCAGCGGCTGTTTAAATTAGCCGGGGCTCGCTGTAAATAACGGCGCTGCGGGCTGCGGCTCAGCTGTCTGCAGGGTCCGGGGGAGAAGGGCGCGGGGAGCAGAGGCGGGGAGACGCCGCCGGAGGAAAGGAAGGCAGCCCGACGGCTTTTGGACAGTTGGATAAATGATATTTATGTAACGGGCTGGCTCCTGTTTACAACACAGCCGACCTCCCTGCAGCGCCGGGGAGAGGGCGAGCCGGCCCCCGCGGACGGGGCGAACCTGCCCCGGGACGCCGCTGGCTGCTGCTCCCCGGCGTCCGGGGGCCCGACCGGGAATAACAGACCTGGCCGGGCTGCGGGGGAAGGAGCGGGGGGGGGGGGAGGGGAGCGCCGACCTCCGCGGCGGCTCCGCCGGGAGCTCCGAGCCGCCCCGGCGGAGCGCGGCCGCCCGGCGCTGGGAGGCTGCGGGCAGAGCCGGCTGTCGGGCCTCCGGGCGCTTGTGCGGGCTCCGCCGCCTCCCCGGCGCCGGGGGCACGGTGCAAACCGGCGTTCCTCCGTCCCGCCGGGTGCCCGGGAAGCCCGGCCGACCGCAGCGGGCGCCCGACGGAGCCCGGCACCGGCCGCTCCCCCGGCTATTCCCCGCTCAACGAGTGCGGCCCCGGGGGAAGCGCTAGCCCGCCAGCGCGGCACCCGCATGTCCTTCCCCCCGTCCTCCTCCTCGGAGCGGAGGAGAGGGACGGCTTCGCCGCGGCTCTGGCGGGGGAGGGCGGCCGAGGCGGGGGCCGACGCCCGCGCTCCGCCGCAGCTGCTGGAGCGGCCCCGGGGGGGCGGCGGGGCCCCGGGGGGCGGCGGGCCCGGTGCCGCCGAGCGGGGCACACCTGTCGGCCCCTCTCCCGGCGCCCCCGCGGCTGGACAGCTGAGGGGACGGGCTGGGGAGGGGGGGCGGGGAGCGGCTCTGCCCCCCCAGCAGCGCCAGGGCCCTGCAGAGGCGCTGGCGGGGGTCGGTGCAGCCCCCCCCTCCCCGCCGGGGCTGAGCAGCCCGGAGCAGCAGTCCCCCGGCCGGAGCTCCCGGGGCTCCGCACACCTTTCCCACCCGGCCCGGCGGGTTGTGAGATGCAGAGTTTGGCTCTGCGCAGGCGGCCGCAGAGAGGCACGCTGTTGCAGGACCCCGGGGCCCGGCAGAGCCCGGGTGTAAGCCCCCAGTCACCGCACCCAGATGATGCTTTGAGCTGGCGGTGCAGGAATCAAAACCAGTTCCTCACCTGCCTCCCCATTCCTTCGCCTTAGAGGGAGGCAGCCTCCCGACCGATGGGCCCACGATCCGTGCACTTTCCAAGTGGAGACTAGTGCTGAAGGCAAGGAGGGGAATTTGGCATCCCCCAGACAAGCTTGTGGGTCCTCCACGCCTGGCCCGTGGCCTGGAGGATGCTAGGGATGAAATGGCTCTATCCCCTCTGCAATTTTGGGAGATGCTAAAAGCAACAGCTCAGGAAGGTGCCTTTCAGGAGCGTCACCCCCGTTCCTGTCCCGCCTTCCAAAGGCAGGGAAAGGACCACCTTTCTGGTGATGGGATCAGGGTCTCCCTGGCTCCCCGCACTCCCTTCCAACCCCTCGGCCTGTTGGTGAGCCGGAGGGATGGGTGTTTGTGCAGGCTTCGATGGTGCCTTCCTGTGAGGGACAAAGAGCTGCCTGCTGGCTCCTGAGGGACCAGCAGAGCATGGTAGCTGCTTTCAGTCTCCACAAATGTCTGCAGAAGCAGAGCAGGGTTTGATTTTTTTTTTTTCATTAGCTAACGGTCGCACCATGCCCGGTACTCTTTACAGGGAGCCCTCGCGGGGAGATGTCTTTCCCCGACAGCCTGGAGCAGGGTCTGGGCAAGGGCAGTGTTGTTTCTGGTGTTACTGGGTTTGCGTGACCTGCAGCCCAGGCTCCCCCCATGAAAGCCCACCTATATTCCTGAGTTGTCTCCTGTCCGAGGCACTGGTTTAAAAAACGTATCTCTCTCTGGCAGAGAAACTGTTGCAAGCCTCACTTAATATCTATTACATTTCTATAAGGGCTTAATTCAGGCAATTAATAGATCTGAAAATTGTGACTGGATTGCAAAAGTATTGGTTAATGTACCCTATGGAGAGCTGGCAAAAAAGAGTGGCACCTTCTCTCTCTGTCAGATGCTACCCAGACCCTTGAGATTGAGAGGTGAGGCTGACTTTGGAGACTGCCAAAAAGAAAAAGCCAGAAACCTGATCTAGGAGACCGCTCCAAAAGGAAGATGAGATGAGCTGGGGACATGAGGTCTGTCTCGTGACCTGGCACATGTGCCCCGGCTCCGGGGACAGGGGAGGTACCTGGGCTGGGAATGAAGTCCCAGATGGGGAGAACCGGTGGTTTCATGCTGTGTGCCCTGTGTTGGGAAGGCAGCGGGATGAGACCGCGGGGCCGTGGAGGGAGGGGTGTCAGAAACGGGAGGCTGTGGCGTCTCCGAGCAGGCTCAGCGATTATATGGCTGTTTGAAAATGGGAGATTGCTATTTACTTAGGGCTTGACGGCAGAGGGGGCAAAGCTCTCCCTCTTGCCGTGGGCCGCCAGGGCCGAGGGCATCGGGCTGTGCCAAGCCTGGGCATTTGCTGTTGGCAGGGGGACAGCCTCCACCAACTGGCATCGAAGTTAGTGCTGAGACCGTAAGAAAAACCCTCTCTTGTCAACACCCGGCTGAAATGGGCTGGGGTTTCAGACAGCTGGAGAAAAAGGATTTCTGAGGCCAGCCCGCTGCGCTTCCCTTCCTCCCCTTTGTGTGCCGCTCCCCCTCGCCAGCACCCCTGCCCTCCTCCTGCCTCACCTCTGAATATTAATGCCTCTGGCAGATTGGATAATAATGTGACTGGGAATTGAATGAAGCTGGTTATTAGCTCTGGGCTTCCTTGGGGCATTTAAGGGAGTCCACAGGCTGTTCCTGGAGGCTCGGCAGCGTAAGTGACCGGGGCCAGACTCAGCGCAGAGGGGTTGCTTCTGTGGGAAAGGATTTGCTTGAAATCCTCGTCTCTGACCCTGGAGGAGGACAGGTATGGCAGCCTGGCTAGAGCCGCAAATTCCCGTGGGATGGTTAGCGATGGATCTGCCATTTTTCAGCAACAATTAAATATTAAAAGTTGTTTTCAGGAAGGAACTAGGAGATCTAGCTGGGCAGAAGCTGAGAAACGTTTCTGTTGTTATTAGGCTTTAAAAAGAGATGGGGAGTGAGTGCGGGAGGTCCCCCTCTTCCCCCCCACCGGTGTCGGAGTATTGCCCAGCAGATTCGGGAAGAGGGCCAATCCCCCGCACACTGAACAGGAAATTTCCTGCTAATTTGCAGGGTACAAGTTCAAGCTCGGAGCCCCCATTTCTGAAGAGCTGCACCTTACGATGTCTCTCCTCGGGAGCTCCCTAGCCTTTTCATAGGTGGATCTCTGGATGCTTTAGCACGAAGGGAAATATCCCTGTTGCGCAGAGGAGAAACTGAGCTCTGGCAGAATTACCTGATCTGATCTGAGCCAAAAATACAACCTCTGTCCCTTGACCCTCAATCCGACGCTCTTTGCTATCTCCCAAACCGCAGCTCCACCAGAAAATAAATATTTACACCCTGTTAACTAGTGCAAAAGAGGAGGGAAACCAGAGCTGAATTTGCAGAAGCTGCTATTAATTTAGTCCATCTGATTTTTCAACCGTTCCAAGTGTTCAGAGATGCATTAATGGGGCTGTAGCTGCTGGGGATCTCAGCTGATGTGGGGAGCTGGGTCCTGCCTGCATTAAATTAACCCCTCAAAAATCACCATCAGAGCTACTGTGATTGAGACACCAGTTTGTAAACCCCTGTCAAAGAAGTTCCATAATCCCAAATCTGAGAGCCTAAGAAACGCTTCTGTCTGCAGGATGTAGCACGTATGCTGCTCTATTTCACATAGCCCTGATCCTGCAGACTACTCTTACTAAATAAATGCATTTATTTGCTACTTAGGGAGCTTCAGTGGGTTGGCACGGGCTGGAAGGCTCAGTGCCTGCAGAGCTGCCTGTAAAAACTGAAAAAGTACAAAGATGAAATAAAACGAATGACGGGGGAGTTCGCAGTTACTTTCGCCTCTCTTTCTCCCTCTTCGTTCCTTCGTCCTCCCAACCTCATTTCACGCAGAAGCACCCCCCCCCATTGCCTTTTCTCCCCCTTCCAGTGCTGCTATTTATGCAAATCTAATTTTCTTAAAAAAGCTTATTATAAATGACCAGCAAGAAGCATGAGGATTTAACTGTAAATCAAGTTGACCTGTCTGTGTGTGGACATTTTTATTTACTCCTCTTTCTGAAAAACAAATAAACAGAGAATCCCTCCCAAATAAAGCAGCAGCTCCCCACTTAGATTTGAACACACTTTAAAAGAAATCTCTTTTGTTTTAGCCATTTTTATTTCCTGTTTGTTTCTGAGCTTAGACTTGACAATGAAAACCACATGAAATTCCCTTTTTGTTCCATCAGTTTTATTTTTGGTGCCACAATATCCCAACTTCTTTTTTGTTTTGTATGCACTTATTGCAAGGTTATTTTTTAAAGTAAATTCATGGAAGTTTTCCTCCAAAATAAAATAAGTAAGACTTTCTAGAGGACAGGAGGTACCAGGATGATTAAAAAAATAAAATCTAAATCTTTAAGCTAAATTAATCGATCCATAAAGGTCAGTCTGGGTATGGATCCATACCTAACCGGGGAGAAATTCCAAAGTGATGAACAATACGCACTTTTGTGTCCCATTTTAAAAGGGTTTTGCAGCTTAATTTGTGTCGGGTGGGTTTTAATAACGGTGTTTAAAAAACCCAGTGCTTGAGCTCAGATGTGCCCCCCGGTCCCAGGCCACGGTGGCCGTTCCCGCTGCCCTGGAGCTGCAGGTGGGGTTTGCTGGCAGGCGGGGGGGGGGGGAGGCAGAGGTATTTCTGGGTGTAAGGTCCCTGTCCCCAGAGCAGGCAGGCTGGGCCGGGCAGCTGAAGGGAGGCGGTGTGACCCAAGCGGCAGCGTTTTGAGACAGCTCGCTTCCCTCTGCCCCATCCCTTTTCTCTCTGAACCGCTTTGATGGGATTGCCCGGGGGCCAGGCTGGATGAGTAATTAGGCCTCTGCAGCTTGCTTTCCTACCCACCCAAACTGCCTACCTCCCAAGGCTCCGCATGGGATGCAGCCTCTAGCAGATGGAAAAACTAAGGATTTGGGGGGGGGGGGGGGGGGGGGGGGAGAAGAGACAGACTTTGTACACAGTCCTTAGGCAGCACAGTGCATTTCAGGATCCTGAAATTCAAACCTCTCGTTTTGCTGCTTGCGATGTCTGTTGTGACCCCAAATTTAGGGACGTGGGGCAGTTTGCCACGGCCCCGAGCGGGGCACCTGGGCGAGAGGCTGCGGGCTGCCAGCCCTCCCTGCTCGCCCACCTGCCGTTCCTCCTCATTGCCCCCGATACGCGCAATTTAACCGTTCACTGCGGGCACACGGCACGAAAACCAGGCGATGTGTGGGCCTGATCCTGCCAGCGCAGGCCGTTTGCAAACCGCTGCAGGATCGGACCCAGCGGTGTTTGCGGTGGGGAGGGCTAATTGCCTCCCTCGGCCCCCTTCAAACAATGTCTGGGTAAACAGGCTGACCTTCAGGGCATGTTGCAAGGTCCATAAAGGCGGAGTGGGGGAGAACGAGCTCCAGCATCCCTCCCAGAGCCACCGTCCCCCTGCCCCAGCCCTACCAGCCGCAGTATCCCGAGGAAGAGGGGAGGGATACTGTGGGCTGAGATCATCCGCTTGTTTTATTTACGGCAGCCTGCGTCCTGCAAGGGTTTTCCTGCCAGAGAGCTTTAAAAAAAAAATTTAAATATAAATTGCTTGGGGGGGAAAAAAAAAGAAAAAGACAAATCATGAGGAAACCTTACAGCCAGGCGCAGCAGACATCGGCTCCCTCCGGCGCTGCGGGTTTGCACTGTGAGGCAACACATCCCTCGGAGCGAGCCAGCTGCTTCTGGGCTCTTGCTGCCTTAACCAACAGAGCCGCTCGTTGGCCATGGTGGCTGGTGGGGCCGTCACGGCACCCTTAGCAGTCGCTACTTTTCCCTTTGCAGCCCTGCAACCCTCTGGGTTCCAGCACCACCACCACCACCCCCCCCCCCAAAAAAAAAAAAAAAGCTCCTTTCTAGCTGCTGGTTTTGCCAAGTTTTGTCACAGAACAAATGTTTATGATCAAGTCGAACTTCTCCAGAAAGGATTTCTAGCAGAAGTGCTGACGGATGGCAGACGCGGGCAGCTCTACGGTGCACTGAGGTCAGCCAGCCGTAAGGGTGTGACGTGCCGACGGCATGGCGGGATCCTTCCTGACCTTCAACCCCCTGCATCACCCGCTTGATTAGGGGCTTTCTTGAGCTTGTTTACTAATTGTGAGAATCATTTACATCTTCGGTAATATCTGAGTCATCCGCCGCCCTCCATCTGCATACAAAACTCCTGACAGCAGCTGGAGTCATAGAGCTCCAGTCCTTGATCTCACTATCTGAGTGTCCCTAAAATGAGCCAACTTTATGGCCGCAGAGATACAGAAATGACCCTGCCATGCTGCTGCGAGCACAGCCCCCACGGGAATCGGGCCAGTTTCCTTTGACTGCTGGAATAATTAGTCAAATTCATACAATCGCCCAAATAAATACAGCAACGCATACCGATCTGCTGATGCCAGCCCCTGCTGTCCTTTGCTGCTGCGCGAGCAGCGCGTGCCCAGCGCCCGAGCTGCAGGCAGGCTGCCTGTGCCTCTCACTCCTGCCTGGGATCCTAGTTTGCAGCTGTCTCGTCTCATTCCCGGCTCTGCTTCTGCTCAGCTTGCAGGTGCAAGGGGAGATCACAGTCCCTTGTACGCTGGGGCTGTGCAGCTATTTCTCCCGTGCAGACGCAGGCAGATCACGCAGCGCTGGCACGGGTCGCTTTGGAGCCAGCCTGCCGGGGCTGCAGGAGTGGGCAAGGGCAGGCAGGGACAAGCAGCATCGGTACGTCCGGGCCAGGCAAACACCGGTGCTCTGCTTTAGCGGGTCCTTTGTTTCGGTTGTGAGATTCTCCCAGGTAGAGTTTCTTACTGAAATCAGTCTCTTTTCTCCCTTCCCTAAAGCAAAGGGATTAATTTCTCCAAAGGACTTTTCTCCCCCTGTGCTCACACTCCCAGCACTCCTGTGCTGTGGAGCCTCACTGTGCCAGCAACTTTGTGCGATCGCAATTTGTTCGGGCAAAACTGAGCCTTTGCTGATTTATTTTGTTCCAGATGCCTAACAAACAAAATAAGCCATAACAAAGCACGGCTTTATTAATATAACTGCATAGCCTGTCAGAAAGAAAAAACCTAGTCCTGGCTGACGGAGCCAAGGTGCCGAAAGCCTCACCGAGGCAGGGCATTCAAGGGATACCAGAAACCCAGCTGGACACAGCAAGACCTGCTGTGCAATGCTTACAAGAGTGCAAGAAGCATGAACATTTAGTTTAGGAAAAAAACAACTTTGCAGAAAGTCTGGCAGGACTTTCCTTCTGTGTTAGCATTAGCTCTTCGTTTCCAAATTGCGGGCGCCATTTTGAAAACCAACCAGGTAGGCTAAGGGCAGCACTGGGGTCCAAAGATACTAAGGCAAATAGCTTAATTTAAGCCAAGCCCAAGTGTGTTGCCCTGTCTCTGCAGGCCCCCATGCTTTAGCTCAGCGGGGTCTGCACCGGTCCAGTCCGGGGGCTGCAGATGCACCCGTTGGGGAGGACAATGAGTTATGTATGGTGCACGGTTACAGCAGGGCGCTTCCCCGGCGCAGCCCATCAAATAAGCGAACGGGACACATTCCATTGTGGGCTTTTTTTGCTGTGGACATGGGTATGGAGCTGTCAATCCTTGGGACGTTTCCACTGTGATAATCCTCCGGAATACAGGCGATTTATTAACCCTCTGCTGCTCAGAGCAGAGGTTTTGGCCATCACCCTCCTCCACAGCTGGAGGCTCCTGCCGAAGCAGAGGAAGCAAGCGGCTTGCTCTCACCTTGCAGGCTGCTGCCAGCCCCCAGGGAAAGCATTAGGCAGTGTCCAGCAAGGCTGGGCATTTCCCTAGCACCTCTTATCTGAGGATCTGGAAGCACTTAGAGGAATTTTGCTTCATTGCCTCTACCAGCTCAGATAGGCTCATTAGCATCATTTCTGAGATGAAGGATGGAGTCTCAGAACAGCCGAGTGGTTTTACTTACATCATAAGCCAAGTCAGCGACAGTGCCTTATCTCCCCATCCTCTCACCACCTCGCCGTTATCAGGAACTTCTCCGTGGAGCCATGCACAAAAAGAGAAGAGAGTGGAAACAACCTGGACACCCTCCTCAGAAAGCCAGCCTGTGCCGCTGGCTGCGGGTAGGAAGCCCAGCAGCAAGGGCCCGGGGCTGCTGCGGTTAGCGTGGCACCACGCACTGCTGGCGACACTCTTGCAGCCCACACTGTGTGCGGGGTAGCGCCAGCCAAGCCAGGCAACTTGCTCTGACAGCAATAAGACACCAAGCACCTCAGGGAGCTTTGGCAATGCCTACTGATGGGAGGAAAAAAAACCCAAACCACGTTCCAGACTTCAAAGCAGCACACACTGCTACGAAACCACCTAGCGCCAGAGTTCAGGGGTTAGTGCCCAACTGCAAGGACTAAATCGAGAAATAAAGTTTATTATAACCTGTGACTCAGTGCTTGCTGGAGGTCGATGATCCATTTCTGAGTGTGCGCCCGAAAGTGCTGCTCAGCCAGCCTGGGGCTGTGCACAGCCTGAAGTTTTTGGAGGCAGGCAGCTTGCTCTCCTGTCCCGTAATGGCTCTGTGCTCTGGGTCACCAGTTGGCTGCTGCTGTTTATCTTCCAGTGATTAATGGTCACTCTTGGTTCCTGCTGCAATTCCATTAAGATTAGAGACTTAAAGCTACACCGAGACATTTAGCAGTGGGTAACCCTGTCTCCCCATAGCTGTATTTCTGTAGTCTTGAGAAAACGAAGATTAACTCTTGTCTTGTGTCCCATCCTTTTTGCTTTCTAGCTGCAGGGAAAGAGCCCCTCACAGGCAGCACTTGTGTCAGACAGCAAAGAGAGCCTGGCTCTCAGGTCATCGTGCGATTCATGTGCTGTGCACGCTGTGGCATTTGAAATCCCAGACTGCAGGCACTCTGATGGCACCATCCCCTGAACAAATGCATGGATCCGGAGAACAAAATGCCCTTCCAGGAGGGGACAGGCACAGCCTCAGCCCCTTCCCCTTTAACATGGGGCAGAGGAAGAGGCAGGGGCTGCTCCACCTTAGCTCAGCCTCCCCGGGGACCAAAGTACAGAGGCAGATCATCTTCCTGAAAATGTACAGTCAAAGAGAGTCCCAAATGTTTATCTCTGCTGAAAGTAAGCCAGCACACAGGGAGTGCGAGTATGAGAGGAGTGAAGCAATCGGCCAGACTCCATTGGGAATCTAGTTACTCCCAGCAGTTTGACTTCTGGGATTGATGGAGCAGGAAGAGACAGCTCTGACCCTAAGACATCTAGTGTAACATCATACCTTCACCTCAGGGGATGGAAGAAAGAAAAGACACCGCCTGCCCCCCCCCCCCCCCCCCCCCAAACTGGTTGCAGAGCACCTTTCAGCCTGAGGGATAACCCTGAACCCTTTGTGGAGATCAGCAATCCCAAGCAGAGGCTGCGGCTACCGCGGCCCTGGCTGGAGGCACAGGCGGTGGGGGAAGCTCACAGGTCTGCGGGGCAGTGCCGATCTGCTGGAGGGAGCCCGGCTGGCTGGGCTTCCCCCCTGCCCACAGGTCACCAGCGGTCCGTGTGCTGCTGCCTAGGGATCCCAAGTACCAGGTCCCTGCTGAAGCACCCCTGCTTGCCCATGGGAAGCCAAATAACATCAAAACAACCCAAGAGACAGCTTTTCCCCTTCAGATCAACCTGCAGAAGCAGGTTCAGCCGGTAGCCTGCTCCCTGACGGTAGCGCAGGGAGTTGAGCAGCACGCACTTGTCAATCTGAAGGCAGCTCTCAGCAGGCAACATCCACATCACAAAAGCCACCACTATAATTAGCCTTACTTGGCTCGCAGTCAGCCTTTATGTTTCCTTCCCGCCCCTCCAAAAAAAACAAGCAAAGGCATCTTTGCTCCCGGGTGATGGAGCAGCGTGTTACTGAGAATCAGGAGAGAGGTCACGGGGACCCTCGCTTGCTCTTTTTGGGTAAACAAGGTTGCCCTCCTCGTGTAGAAGTGCCCTCCTCCTCCTGCCCCAATGGCCCTGGCTTGGGCAGCCTGGCACTGATGCAGAAATAGAAAGGGGGTGAATTTGAAAGGAGAAAAAGCCTAGAGCCAGAGCTGCTCTCTTCCCCCTGCCCTCTACCGTGCCCGCGGGGCAGGGACGGCAGCTCCCCATCAGCTGGAGGGACCTGCAGAGGCAGCCACCGGCACCATCGCACAGGAGCCAGGGAAAGGATGCACACGGGTAGTGACTGGAAGAAAAGGCGTGTTTGTTACAGAGTTGGGAACCTTTATCTTGGGAGCAATTACATATGTCAATGGAAGGAGTTACAGGTGCCAGAGCAGGCTAGGAGCCAGGGCTAGTGTTACAAAACTGAAACCTCTGAGCAAGCCTGGCTGCATGTTGCTAGTACAGGAGCTGTCCCTAAAGAAACCGTTCTTTTACGTTAAAAGAAAGTGAGATGAAGACTCAGATGGAGATGATAAATTCGATTTTGTTGAAAGACATTTCTGAGGTGCCTGCCAATATCAGTAACTCCCTGAGACCAGGCAAACAACTTGGTAGAAATACCATGAAGGTTTAGCGCTGACTCTCAATGTCTCTGCCTACAGTGAGATCTAGCCAATGTGGAAGAAAGCTCCTTTAATTAAATCCGAAAAGGCTGTATAATCTAGAATAATACCTACAGCCTTTTGCGTCAGTGGCATGGGGTTGCCTTTGGGTAAATACATTGGTACAGAGCTCACGTGCTGTCCCCATTGCCGACTTTTCCTGCGGTCCTTCATAACCGTGCTGAGCAGATCCCCCTCTCCCTTTGCTTTTGCTTCTCTGTGACCTGCTCACAGCGAGCTGAGAAGGCCTTCCTTGATGCCACCATGTAGGGCACATGCAATAGGTATGTAATTATATATACGTACAAAATCTCCTCTCTGAAATCCTCCTAGTTTTAAATTCAGTTCAAAAAGCCAACTTGTTCTGAGCCGCAAGTCCCAGTTTCAACTTGAATATGGGCCACACTTTAAAATCAGTTTCAAACTAGGTGCCCACTGCATCTCTGAGGCAGGCCAAGCACGCTATGTTGTGCCCAGCGGCTTGGATCAACCTCATAACCACTGCACGGCTGCGGTTCAGGATGGGGCATGAATTTTCAATACTGGGACTGGGTTCCCCTGAGCCTTGTACCTTGTGTTGTCATTTACATGTATGGAACCAGCTGTAAAATACTCCCCCCTGGTTTTCCCATCTCTGCTCTAGTTTGCACAGATCAAAGCAATGCAAGATGTGCAAAAAGAGTCTCAAAGCAAACAGGACCCTGTGCAGGAGGACACTGTCCTTCAGTTACAGCAAGGCAGGAGTCTGAATTCCTCCTTAAATCTGGTCCAGTACAGAGTCAAGCCCTAGAAGAGAGGAAATTGTGCTTGACAGATGCAATCATATGCAAATGGCTGTAGAAGAGGGGAAATTATCATCTACAAACATTGGGCAGAAATTCCATCTGCCGCCGCCTCAAGAAGGGCTCTTAATAAATTCTGAGACAGCAAAGTGACACACATCTTAATCAAGACTTAATCCATGGAATTAATTCACTGCGCGTTTCTGCATAATTCCGAGAGTAATGCTAAAAGCCATGGCAATATCAGCAGCAGATGGACTCCCCCTACTCCATGCAAAGGTATTAAAGAAAACACAGCCCCTATCACATCACTTCATGTACGTACACATGGCAAAAAGCAACAGGGCTGTGCCCTGCTTGCTGCCAGGAGCTCACGCAGCCGGCGGACATCAAAGGTCAGGCTCGCCGTGGGGTAGAAATGGAAACCAGCCTCCCGGCAAAGATGGAGCCCCTGCTACTTCTCTCCCACAGGAGAGGAGAAGCCTGGAGCAAGGCAAAGGTCTGGGAAACCAGCACCAGGTCCCTTCATTAGATGCTGCTTTCGAAGAGCGCTGATTGAGGCCAGTGTCAAGACAGATTCGTCGGCACCTGGGAAAGGCTGGGGATGGAGGTCAAGTGAAAGGGAGAGCGAGGGAAACTGCTGGGGGTTTTGTGAGCAAGATCTGCTGCAGAAACCAGGCGGATAACCATTAGAAACGGCTCCCTGCCCTCTCACCACGGCCTGGGAAGCACGCTGCAGGTTTTGGGGTCAGCCTTGCCAAGGGCCCTAGCGGCAGCCCTGCTCAAATTGGCAGGAGGTTTTAGACAGCTCTGAAAATACATTCTTAGTCACTGTCATCCATCTCCAAAGGAGGTGCAACAGCTATGTGATTAATCTCTTGTTTACATGTCTAAATGCTAGCGCAGTCCAGACGAAATACTGCCTTCAGCAGGCACCCTCCCCAACACGTAAGGATTCGAGGGGCCGAGCAATCCTTCACCAGCCAGAATCCAGTCTTCACAACTGACCTCCACCTGCAGTTTGGAAGTCCCAAACCTAAACCCAGGGGTCCCAGATCCTGGCATGGTGCATCAGCTGCTGTTATGTTTTAGAGTGAGAGGCTCCCTAGCTGGGAAGGTGAGGTATTAGCTGGGATGACCAGAGTTTCAGGAGCTGCTGTGACCCCCTCAAAGCGGTCCAGACTTCAGAAACCATTGCACCTGCACTGGTGGCAATGCATAGTCCTGTATACGGCAGGGTTATGATCTGAAACCCAGATCATAACACAGGGCCAGCTCACCTTTCCAAGGTGATGTGGCTGGGCTTGTAGCACTTACTGCTTCATGCCTGCCTCTTCAAGAGCGCCCAGTGTGGTCCAGAACAAAGTGGTGCTCTCAGCCGAGCTCTTCTGGGCAATACAGGTGGAGAATGCGGGGGCCTCGAGGAAGAGCATGGTGAGAATAATTGATCCTGGGACAGAGAGGTGTGGAAAGAGGTGGTAGAGGAACCCCAGTGGTGCCTGCAGTTGTGGGGAGCAGCACTGCCAGCTTCCCAGCTGGGATACTTTCAGCCAGGGGACGTGGCTCATGGGCACAGGACAGTCACTTGAGGGGACACGGGGAGCCTTCAGCCAGGATGACCTAAGGCTGGAAGCAAGCTGCTGCTGCAGCCAGGATCACTCATTCCCAGTCACCCAAGGGCGTGTAATGTGATTCCCATGTTAATTCAGGCTCCAGAGGTCCTTATGCACCCCAAAGGAGTCCACTTGCGCTGCCCCAGGTCCCTGCTCGCAGCAGCGGCTGTGCAGGCAGACGTGCCCTTCCTATCAGTGCCACGCACAGGACTGCTTTTCTTTTGGGATGTGCGCGTGTACATCTGCGTTAGTGCTCTCTGGACAGCTTTACTTGGGCTTGACCGGTTTATGGAGAAGCGAGGGAGAAAGAGGAGTGAAGCTGGGCAGGGAGGATGGGAGAGGCGGGATGTCTGGGGAAGGTGCTAACAGCCCTTGGCTGGCCCAGAACCACTTCCTCAGATCTCCGTTACACAGCATGCTCCCGGCGTTGCTATTTCAGTCTGAATGTCACCTATAAATTGGAGGATCTTTCTCTGAAGGCTGCAAATAGAAGTGTCACTAGATGATCTTTGATTTATAGGGAAGCTCAGCAGAAAGCCTGGCATGTCCATTTTCCAGCCAGGAAACTCAAAGGGGTCCAAGGATCACGCAGAGATCCTTTGCTTTTCCTAGACCTTTCCTCAAGGGTTGGCAAGTCCCTCCCAGGGCGGGTGGGGAGAGGTCACACACAGAGATTCATCTCCCTAATCAGCCTGTGCCTGCTGCTTTTTCAGATTCCTCCTCCTCCGCCACCCATCCCTGCCCCATGGATTTCAACCTGCTGGCAGATGCGGAGGCTCGCAGCCCAGCCTTGTCTCTCTCGGACTCCGGAACCCCTCAACACGAGCACAGCTGCAAAGGACAGGACCACAGCGGTGAGTGCAAGGCTTAAGATGCAAGAGAGGCCCCGACCCGTCCTTGCGGGTGGATCCGGGTGGCCAGTGGCTTGCAGGAGCTGGCTGCGGTTCTCCCGGGGACATGCTGAGCTTCCTCTTGTACCGCGAGCCAGCACAGTGCCGCAGCCACACAGCCGTCCCAGCAAGCAGGGGGAAGGCATAGGGGTGCGTATCACAATGACAGCCATCGGGAGGGCAAGAGCACCATCCTGGCGATGGGGTTGCCTGTCCCCAGCTGCAGGAAGCCACAGCTGACAGAGGGCGTGAGTCAGGCAAGCCGGGTCACTGCCCAACCAAGATTTTATTGTATTTGCCTCAACTGGGTCCCCAGAGCAGGAGAGCTCTCCCCGCAACATTGGAAATCTCATCCAAGGCACAGAAGGCTGCACCTAGTTACAAACTGCCCTTTTGTTTTTTTAAACTCTGTTTAAATTGCTTAGCTTGAAACTTTCCATGCTGCGGGTTAACCTTGGGCTGAACTTTCCAGGTTCAGGCAATAAGAAGGAAGAGAAATACTGTCTTGCCCCTGCTTTAATTGAAAAAGCCTGGTTGTCTGTGCCTTGGTGCAAGGCTCCACAGTGGGCTGCTCTTGTCCCAAGGAGGTGCCTCTGACCATTCCCAAAGGCTGAACAAACCCCAAGCCTACCGCATTCTTTATCAGGCTCTGAAGAAGAAACACCACCATTCACACCTGCTCAGAAATCAGCTACCAAATGCTATGGCTTCCCCTGGATTTTGCATCTGTCCTGTGACTGCTCCATCCCTTGTTGCTCTGGATGCAGCAGGACAATGCAAAGCTGCCAGCGCGAGGGGAGGCGAGGGCCGGGGACAGCCTGCTGCTCCCCACGTAAAGCCTCCAGGCTCACCTGTGTGCAAAAGCTAATAAGCAGAATCATAGAATCATTGAGGTTGGAAAAGACCTCTAAGATCGAGTCCAACCATCAACCCAACACCACCATGCCCACTAAACCATGTCCCTAAGTGCCTCATCTACTCGTCTTTTAAATACCTCCAGGGATGGGGACTCCACCACTTCCCTGGGCAGCCTGTTCCAATGTTTCACCACTCTTTCAGTAAAGACATTTTTCCTCATGTCCAATCTAAACCTCCCCTGGCGCAACTTGAGGCCATTTCCTCTCGTCCTATCGCTTGTTACTTGGGAGAAGAGACCGACACCCACCTCGCTACAACCTCCTTTCAGGTAGTTGTAGAGAGCGATGAGGTCTCCCCTCAGCCTCCTTTTCTGCAGGCTGAACAACCCCAGTTCCCTCAGCCGCTCCTCATCAGACTTGTTCTCCAGACCCCTCACCAGCCTCGTTGCCCTTCTCTGGACACGCTCCAGCACCTCAACGTCCTTCTTGTAGTGAGGGGCCCGAATGAATGATGCAGATTAGAATTCTCCAGAGCAAGTATCATGAACAGAGTTACGCTGGGATAACTATGGTCAGAGAATCCACCCGCCGAATTCCCCAGTGCACACGTACCTTAGTTGGGCACATCCCCAAGCTCAGTGGCTCCTCGTCAGCTGCTTTGGATGCACGGCGGTCGTCTCCATTCAAGTGGCCTTCCCGATCAAGCCCACCCTGGCACGCCGCAGAACTGCCAATTTAGGAGCTGATTTTTTTTTCCATTAGGCATGAGCAGCTAATTCCAGCTATGACTGCAGTCGTTTCATTGAGTGGGCGAACGTGCACGAGATATATTCCACAACCTATTTTGGGTTGACAATAAAGGCTGGGTGCCTGGCTATGTCACTCCCCACTGTCTTAAACGGTCTAGAAGTAAAATGGTTCCGGGAGGTGGGTGTTTGCCAGCGCTACCTGCATGCAGAGGCTGGCAGCTTGTGCATTCGCACCAGGCAGGCCAACGGCAGCCACAAGTCACCGGTGTCAGGCAGAGCAGAGCACACCACCGAGGGCTGCCCGGGACGGGGCAGGGCTGTGCTTCTGGCACTTCTTGCCTCTCCTCAAGAGAGCAGCCTCCCTGCTCCTCCTTGACTCTGAGGATGAAGGAAGCAGAGCAAGAGATCCTGAGGAAGGGAGCACAAACCTTGTTTGTCTGGGCTCAGCTCTCGGAGATCCCAAGTGTCCTCCGATGGCGTGGCGTGGTTTGTCACACCTTCTGTCAGGTTTCAGGTCAGGGGGAGAGCGAGGATGAGGAGGGAGGAGGTGAGGAACTGCCCTGCATCTGCCCGTATTCTGCTCCTCAGCATGGATTCAGGGCACCCACAGGGTCTCTCCTTCTTGCGAGGTCCCTTGTTTCCCTGTATTGCCACACTTTTGGTCCCCGCTGCGACGCCTAAGCTCTGCACCATTTACAGAGGGCGCTTTTCCCCTGCCTAGAGAAGAAGCAGAAGCAGACATGACACTCCCTATAAGCAATGCTCAGGAAGAGCCACAGGTAGCAGGTACGGAAACGGAGAGGACAATAAGAAGAATGTGTAGCTGCAGAGATTTTTCCAGGCTCAAAGTCAGGATTCCTACATCTCCTTGGACTTCACAAGATTTATGGAAAGTTCTACACCAGAAGGTGTGGAGAAGACAAATACCAAAGCAAGATACTTAGTGAGCTCTTCCACCCAGATGCAGCCCATAAGCCAGTGGTACCTCCGCTCCGTTCTCCTTCCCTCTTGGTATAGTTTCTTCCTGCGTGAAGAAGGGCCGTCCTGAGCAGGAGCTCCTGATTAGGGCACAGCCTCCTGCTTCGCAGCAGCCCCTTTGGAAATCCGCATTTGTCAGGGGCTCTTGTGGGAACATATCCCCTGGATGTATCAGGCTCTTAATTAACCCAGACTTAGCAGATGAACAAACAAACCAAATGTTGTCCCTTCATCTGTACTGAGCCATTCCTAATAACTAGCTCAAATGTGGTGGCATCGCTCCCCTTTTAATCTGTTTTAGAGTTGGATAATGCAGGAATCTCCCTCTTCCAACACTGGCTTAGAGCACTGAGCTAGAGAAATCAGTTTTATCTCTTTGGCAAGAACCACTGTAAAAAAGATCCCCATTAAGAGCGTGCTTCCAAGAGTTCTGCTGAACGTGGGATCCCCACATGAAGATGCTCATGGGAACAAGGAGAGTACCACGAGACCACAGCCAGCTCCTACCGTTCCACTTTTCAGGCCCTATGGCTTCGTCTGTTTCAAGAGTGCACTGGGAAAGTTCTCTTGCGGGTACACCCTGGATGGAAACACAAACTGGTCCTGGCACTGGGAACAGCAGACAGCACCTTCCTGCTCAGCAGAACCAGCTTGCACCCTGCTGTTGTGAGCAACAGCCAGCTCGCTCTCCTTGCGTTAGCTTTCCTGCTGGTGGATAGCATTAAACGTGCCACAGAAGCGGAGGCGGTTGGTGGGGAGCCTGCGGGGAATCCACATTGCTTCAGTCAATGCAACGCATACCCGTAGAAACAAACCTTTTCTGACCGCACACAGGTTTTCCTCCATGAAGAGCTAGTGCATGTCCTGCAAACGCTCTCTGCGACTCCAGCGTTGCTCCCTTTGGAGAAAAGCGGGTGCAAGGAGGGTTTTCCCAGGAACAACAGGGAGAGGATTCTGAATTAACACGCTGCCACGGGAATGGGGTAGTGGCACCAGGTTCCTGGGACAGGAGTGTCTCCCAGGGCCGGGCTCCATTAAAGCACCTGCTGTTGGGTACGGCGCTGCCCTGCAGCAGAGTCCTTTCTCTGTCGGGGCTCAGATGCTTTTCAGCCTCTCTCTTAGGCTCTCTCTTTCCCATTTAGCTTTTATGGGGCATATTTTTCCAGAGCACATCCATCTGACTTGAGGAACCCTTTTTTTCCTCCCCCAGCTGTATTCCAGGTTACTGTTTTCTCGCCTCCCTGCTTTTTAAGGGGCTGTACAAGACACCTTCCACGTTAGGATTTTTCTGAACTTTGAAGCCTTTTAAGCTAGCTTCCACTTAAAAAAAACCACAACCAAACAAAAAAAATCCTTTTAATCTGAATCTCAGCAGAATGATGCCAGAATTTTTTAAAGGTTCTTCTCCCGGATGCAACAGTTTGGCAACTGTTTGCAAGGATTTCTACTTAGTTTAGCTGAGTATTTCCCACTGTAAAAGACTACCTCCCCTCCCTGCTGAAAACCTGATTTTCAGTTGGAACTGCTTCACCTTGCTTCTAGATCAGAGGAAGGAGGCGGCAAACATCAGAAATTATTTATTTTCACTGGAATAATTTTCTTCTGTGGTGACTTGTCTTGGTTCCCAGCAGAATTAAACACGAGCTATAGCTTTCCTCCTTGTCGTTGTCCTCCATAGATTGCCCAAGTGCTCAAATGTGACATTTTCTTTTGATGATGGAAGATATTTATATTTGCATTCTGCCCCTGTTTGCAGAGTACCGACAGGCCCAGGAGGGGCTGTGGCACAGAGAAGTACCTGGCTGCCCACCTCCAGCCACGGCAGCCCAAGGCTCAGCATTAAGGCCCGGGCTTAATGCCTAGGAGGAGGCTGAGCTGTACTTTTCATTTAGGTACCAGCGTGAACGCTGGAGAGTTTAAAGATGTTCATTTAAGGGGCAACGAAATGAGGGATCTCCGAGTGAGGAGGTGGGCAGGGGCAGAAGGACAGGGAGATGCTGGAGTACTTCATGGCAAGGTCTAGGAGAGGCCTTTTCCTACTTTTAAAAAATAAAAATACGTGCACCTAAGTAAGGAGGTAGAGGAGTAAGAAGGGAGGAAGGATAAAAATTTGTGCTCCTCAGGTTTAGGCAATTTAAGAACCTCAACTTGCTATCATTGGCAATTTGCCTTTTCCCATCACTTGTCCACAAAACCACTACTGGATCTTTTGCTGTGTCATAAGTGGCAATTTCCATTCAGTTTTTCTAAAGGGCGCCTTAGGCAGAGAGTTTTAAGCAGAGTAGGAAACTGCCAGCCTGGGTAAGTTCTGCCACTATCACCCATCTTAACTGCGACTACTGAAAACCAGCGATTGGAAGTTTGGAAAATCCAAATCCAGTCACTTGGAAGCTGACATCCATTACAGCAGTTAAATGAGGGCAAGCCGTGCTGCATCAAGGGGCCGTGGGTTTTGGTGCAGGGTGGATGCCTGCTCGCAAGGGCGAGGGAGGGAGACAGGACCACTCCTGTGGGTGCAGCTGGAGCTGCTGGTGGCCGCAGCAGAGGGGGACCTCACTGAGCACGCTCTGGTTGCCCCAAGGACGGGCTTCCCAAATGCATCCAAGCCTCCGAGTTAACTCAGGGGATCTCTCCCACCTTTCTGTTTTCTCGCACAGACACTGAGAAGTCCCAGCAAAACCAGACGGACGACTCCAACCCTGAAGACGGCTCGCTCAAGAAGAAGCAGCGGAGGCAGAGGACGCACTTCACCAGCCAGCAGCTCCAGGAGCTGGAAGCCACTTTCCAGAGAAACCGTTACCCAGACATGAGCACCAGGGAGGAGATTGCAGTCTGGACCAACCTGACAGAGGCACGAGTTCGGGTAGGACTGCAGCCCTCCCACCTTCCCGGGCTCGAGCTTGTGGGGAGGAAGCCAGCTGTGATACAAGCCACCAAGCTGTCCCCAAACCAAGGAAGGAATTAGGGGCACTAGAAAATGTCCCTGTCCTGAAAACACCTCACCAGGCTCTACACCCAAGATTTGACACATCCAGCCACGCACACACCCCGTGCTGGTGGTGCCTTCCCCATCCAGTGCCACCTTGCAATAACACAGGGAGATGCAAAGCCCAGGCTCTGCCCCACAGAGCCCCACCAGCTGGCTGCCCCGACCCGGCAGACCCCTTCCTTGCAGTGCCATCGTCCCCCAGCCTTAGCCTTGCTGGAGGGCACTCTTTGGCGTTCCCAAACCACTGTGCAGTCACAGGCATAGCGTGGCAGGGCTCCAGCTGGAATGAGAGCTTCTCTCTGCTACTAGAAATATGAGATAGCACCATGAATAGCCTTCCAGCAGCTTCCACACTCTAGGAAGTTATATTGTTTGAGTCCCTCCAACACTAACAGATTTTCCTGTTAGAAGATAGACTTCTAACACCCCACCCCAAGCTGGTCCTGAGGTGAAGTCAAAACAAGAGAGGTTATTTCCTCCACTCAGCAGCTCTCAAACCACATCCCCCAAATACTTTGCTCCCAAGTCACACAACCCCAACCCCTCCTCTTGGGCTGTGGTCACTTGGAAATATGGCAAGTATTTTCCTCCCTTTTCCCCTTGTAAAGGGCATCCGTTTGTTGAGTGAGGTGGGTTATTCTGTGCGTTGTAAAATGGTAGTGGTTGGATTTTGATCTAGGTGGTGACTCTCACTGGGAGATGACCCTGCAGCCCAGACATCTTGCTGCAACACTTCCCTGATGCTCAGCTTCCCAGGTCCCTGGGAGCATCCCCGGCCCTTCAACAGCTCTTGCCTTGCTGGGCAAAGGGACTGGGGCAAGGCCCCTTCCAGGGACAGCCCAGAGCGATTCCCATCCCCTCCCTCTCTCTCTCTCTCTCTCAGGTCTGGTTCAAAAACCGCAGAGCTAAGTGGAGGAAACGGGAGAGGAACCAACAGGCCGAACTGTGCAAGAACAGCTTTGGAGCCCAGTTCAACGGACTGATGCAGCCTTACGACGACATGTATTCTAGCTATTCCTACAACAACTGGGCCACCAAGGGGCTCGCCACCAGCCCGCTCTCAGCCAAGAGCTTCCCGTTCTTCAACTCCATGAACGTCAGTCCCCTCTCCTCCCAGCCCATGTTCTCCCCACCCAGCTCCATCGCCTCGATGACCATGCCTTCATCCATGGTCCCTTCCGCGGTGACTGGAGTACCGGCCTCCAGCCTCAACAACCTGGGAAACATCAACAACCTGAACAGCCCGAGCCTCAACTCTGCTGTCTCATCCAGTGCCTGTCCTTACGCCTCAACAGCCAGCCCCTACATGTACAGGGACACATGCAACTCCAGCCTGGCCAGCCTGCGGCTGAAGGCCAAGCAGCACGCTAACTTCACCTACCCGGCGGTGCAGACGGCAGCTTCCAATCTGAGCCCTTGCCAATACGCCGTGGACAGGCCCGTATGAAGGGCTGCCCTCCGCCAACCAGGGACTTGACCTTAGCCTGATAAAAGGAGACCTTTAGCCCTACAACAGCGTACGTCCTGCAGAGAATGAGAGTGAACATGAGAGAGCAAGAGAGCGAGAGAGAGCGAGAGCGAGCGGTGAGCAGGCAGACGGACCTCTATGAAGATTTGTCTAACTATCGTATGGTGAATTTTGACTGTCTTTCCCCTCCCAAACCCCTTCCCCTCTTGCCCACCAAACCTCCTCCTTCGTGGTAAAGAAACCAAAACAGTCTACTGGAAGCCCCATGGGGAAATAGGAGCCCCGACGTGCGGGGTGCCTGACCCATGGGCAGCAGAACCAAGTGTGTTTCAATCTGCCCCCCCAAGACCCCAGGGGTGAGCTCCCCAGATCCCCAGGACAGCACGGGCAGCCAGATGCCACCCCTGCAGGGAACAGCCAGGGACAGGGCAACGCAGGGGCTGCCATTTGGTGCTTGGCTGACCCCTTCTCCCTGCATGCGTGCGAGATTTCAGTTAAAGAAGTCTTGCCCACTTATTTATCACACAGCCAGTAAGGAAAGCCGTGTCTCAATCGATTGGCATCTCTTTTTATAATGCATATATACACATGGCCCTTCAGACTTGAAGCCTTTAGGAACTGGGAGTTGTAAGGATATAAAATATGTGTGTGTATATATATCTTACATATATACAAATACATATATAGACATTAAAATATGCTTTTTTGTTTTGTACGTGAAATAACCTACAAAGTAGACCTTAAAACAAAAAACCCATAAAGCAAGCACATCCACCGAGGCAGCATCCTGCCTGTCATGCTTTACTGCTTCAGTCATTTCCAGTCAGACAGGAACACCTTTGCCAGTGTACATCCAAAGCATCCCCTTTTGCAACAATCAGCTCCCCCTTGCAATCTCCTTCCCTTCCCTTCTCCAAATCCCATTTCCAAAAAAAGATAATAAAATAAAAGTTGGCACAATCCCTTTAAGGCTTCTGCCTGTCTGGTTATTGAGAGCACAAACCTGCATCTGAAGACTCAGAAATCAAGCGCCAGCAGCCCAGGCGAGAGCGAGCATCCTTGGGAGCGCCAGCACGAGGCAGCCCGAGTCAGAACAGGGGCCTGGGGTTTGGAGGGGCCATCTCTCTTCCTCACTTACAAATCAAACACCTGGCTCCTCAGGACAGCAAAAGCCCGTGGAGGGAAAACAAGCCTGCTCCCTGTCTGCGTGCACCCACTGCGGCAGGAAGGTCCAGCCTCTCCTGGCTCAGGCTTCCCCGCCGTGCGGGATGGGGCCAGTGCCTTTGATCTCCTGGCAGCCCAGGGCAGGGGAGCCCCTACAGGCACTCCCACTCTGAACAGCCGTCCCCAGTTCCCCCTGCGCAGTTTCTGTTGGGAAAGCTGTAAAACAGAGGTGGCTCTCCTGAGATGTACAGGCACCAGGGGGACCTGCTGCTTCAGCCAATGCAGAGGGATGCAAGCGGGTTCCACCAAGGGCCCAAGGAAGCTCCACGGGCAGCAGGGGAGCAGGACATCCCTACCCAGTGCAGCTTCCTTTCCCTTCATCAGGCACACGCTCCAAGGGGAAAGCACAGCCCCAATATTTTACTTTTCTCTTAGGAAAAAAAAAAAACCAAACAAAAACACATCACCACAACAAACTATGTTCTTTGGATGAATGGACAGGCAAACCTGGCATAAACCAGGTTTCTGCAATGTTGTTAACATGCAGAGAGGAAGTAAGTTCTTCGCTAAGAAGGGATCCTCACTAGGACGCAGTAAGAGGTCCCTCACAAGCAAATCATATGAACCACTCAGTCTTTGCCAAAGCCTATTCCACAGGGAGCCGCTGCTGCTGAAGGTATTGATGAGCAGATGCTGAAAGCAGTCACAGATGTCAGCCCAGCTTCACTGTAACAAAATTATTCTTTGCTCTGAGTTAATCCAAAATGAGGGAGCCAAGTTACCCTGCACTGGAACAGCTACTGCTGGAAGCACGACCCTATCTGCAACGTGCATTCAAAGATCAAGCATAAACATCTAAAACATAGACATAGCGCATCCAAGACAAGACCATTCATTGTAACCTGGATCCTACCTTGCCGCTGGGCACCAGTGCTGCTGAGGTAGCTTCAGTGGTTAGTCTCCATTCTGTGCTGGAGCCTCCATCCAGCAGCCTTCCACCAAACACATGCCTTGTCTTGGTGCTATTGTGCTTAACTCCCTTCTCTGCTATGGCTCTTCCCCCTAAGGGAAGAAAGAAGGACCTGGGCTTCTCTCTAATACCCTCTCCTCCACTGAGCCTGACTCGCAGCTGAGTCTAACTCCTCTCCCTGATAACCCAAGCCAGGTGGTGCCACAACCCTCTCCTACTCCTTGATGAAGGAGCTGAGCTCTTTACACACCTGGTCCTTCCCCTACACCCTTTCCACCCACCCTGCCCCTCCACTCCGTGCTGGTCTCAAGCACAGGTGGGAACATGGCAAAGCCAGAACAAGCATCTCTCAAAAAGACGCAGCTTTGCCTGGAGAAGAAATTGAAGGGAGACCCAGCTTCCCTTTCACTTGGGTGATGTGTCTATGGAGGGAAAGAAAATTCTCCCTTCTCTTCTCCCCAGCTGAAGCCAAGAGCAACACGAGCTCCTCCTTCCCTTTTAACCTGCTCTAGTAGCTGCGCTTTGCCTTGAGCAGTTTCTGTGCAGCTTTGGTTGTTCTCCGTGTTGCTATGATGCTTGTGAAGATCCTCGACTTGTCCTGCAGAGAAGATGAGGTTCAGTTGGGGTGGGGGTGTATGAGGCTGGCTGCTGCTGACCGTTGCAGGATTCAGCCGATGAAAGATATGCCCAAATATACAGAGCAGAAGGCCAACTCCAGCACACTGTTCTCATAAGCTCCTGTTGGAGCCAGTGGGGAAAAGTCAAACCTAGTTTAGGTACTGATTTTTCAGCCTGAGGTTTTCCATGCAGTTACTTCAATTAATGTTATGCCAGACCAGACTGATTTCTGAGCAGGACAGACTCGGTCAGTACCCACATGAGGCAACTGGTGTATGCAAGTGTGTGGCCAGTGGCTCTGCAGGCTGGCTAGTTGGTTCAAGTTTCTCCTTCCCAATCCTGTACGGAGAAGATGGTGGGGTCTGTTTCTGCAGTCAGAGGTATTGCAGCATGTAGGATCCAGACCAGATGGCAAACCACGCACCAGCTCTGAGCTGAGAGCGCTTTGTACAATGGCACCAAATAACTGACACAACCTCGGGAAAACCTTAAAATCTGCAGACACCAGAGATGGCCAACAGTAAATAAAGAAGTGAGCAAGTTGGCAGCAGAGAGCTCTGGGAGACGTCCCCTGCTTTCCAAATGCCACCTGCCTTCCTGATGCAGCTGAGCCAGTACAGCCTCCTACATTTGGCTCCCTCCCTGTGGGGCCAGGACATAGACATCACGCTCTCTGGTCCAGCACAAATACAGCAGGTGTCCTACAGATCTTCTCCAGGACCTCTCTCTCTCACAAGTCCCCAGTACCTCCCTAGCTGTATCTCCTTGGTACTGCAACCCAAGCAGGTGGTTTTTAGCAGGGTCCTGCTAAAGTAACTTTGGGTGGGGTCCCGGCAAGTAACTTTGTCACTGGATGCTTCCCAATCTGCAGATTTAGCAAGTGCACATTCTCCTCCATCATCCAGGTCATTAATGGAAATGCTGAACAAAACCAGACCCGGAACAGTTGTCCCTGAACTTCATTCAACAGACCCCTTCCTTTTCAACAGTGAACCATAGATAACTCTCTGGGTATAATTATCGAATGGATTTTGTACCTACCCAACATCCCACCTACATCATCCTTAAGAGCCACTTAAATGGCAGCCAGGGCTCTTCTTCACCATGCCCTTACCCTGTCATAGAGGAAAATCAGATTATTTTGACCAGATTCTGTTCTTGATGGGTCCATACGGCTCCTGCTCATCTCCAGTGCTTACAAGTAGTCATATTATTTGTTCCAGCATTTTTTGGACTGTGGGTGGGTGAGGGGATTTAACTGTCAGCAGTTCCTGGCTTTTGACCCCAGTCCCCATTTTGAAGGGGGGGTACAAAGCTTGCATTTTACAGTCTTTCCATGCCTCACTGTCCCCCAGTAGTTCTCAAAGATAACAGCAAATATTTCTGGGATTGCTTTGCGTGAAGTTCACCACGCCCAGATGGTCTGAAAAATTCCCATTTACCTAAATACTCTCTTACTTGCGCTTTCCTTATTCAAGGCCAGTATTTTAGCCCCCAACACTGGCATGGCTTGTGCTATCCATTTCCTCATAGCTGTCTTTATCTGAAGGCTAATGCAAAGTGCACCCAACAGTTGGGTCTCCTCAGTGGCTGCCGTCAGCGTTTCCCCTCTCTGCTGAAAAGCAGCACACCACCGTCTTTGGCTAGTCTCCTACCGTCAACACAATGGGGACCTGTTCTCTGCCATCTCTTGCTTGGTGCATGCTAGCTTTTACCAGGGTCTCTCAATAGAGCTCCAAACTGCAGACTGGATGTGAGCATCCAAGCTCCTGCTGGAGAGACTAAAAGCTGGGCTGAGGTAGATAGAGAGCTGTAAGAGGCGGCTCTAATTTCTGTCTTAATCGCCTTGTAGGACCTGGTTGCAGCCAGGCACGGGAAAGCCTGGGGCGGGGGGTTACGTTCCTCACCGCCCGCAGCAGCGCTGGGGCCAGACCCCCGCGGGGCGAGCCGGGCTGCCGCGCCGCAGCGCGCCGGGAGCGGGCGGCGTCCCCCCCGCCAGCCGGGCCGGGCCGGGCCGGGCCGGGCCGGGCCGCCGGTGGAAGCAGGTGAGGTGGTGTCACCTAGCGGCTGCTAGCACCCAGGGCAGCCCGGGGCTGGCCCCGCCGCTCACCGCCGGCGGCAGCGCCCGGGCAGCGCAGGGCTGAGGGGTGCCGCGCTCCTGCCCGCGTCCGGAGGAGGGGAAAAGCCTCCGGAAAAATCCTTCGCCTCTCCCGGTCCCCGCCGGCTCTCCAAGCCCTGCTTCACCGCTTCTTGCAGCCTGGGGCTCCGTCTCCTCCTGCTCTTGAAGTCTTTCCCCTCTGCAGCGCGTCCCCCGCCCGGCCTGCGCCGGAGCTGCAGGGCTGCTCTCCTGCACCCCGCGTCCGCCCCACATCCCTTCAGCCGCCCCTAAGCCAAGCTGCTCCGGCTGCACAGGGGTCCTCAAAGGCGCCTTCAGTGGGGACCAGGGCTCCCCCTGAGCAACAACTCCCGCACAAGAGCGGCAACTAATTGCTGTCTGTGCCCTCAAAGTAAAAAAATAACAAAAAGAGACAAAAACTCAAGATACATCCCTTCCAAAACAGGCCTGCCAGCTATTTCAGCTCACCAGCAACACGTAACAAAGACTTTTCTCTTCTTCACAGAGTACCAGGAGGAGTCATTTCCACAAAGCTTCAGGGAAATAGCACTTACCTGGGGAAGGACGCCGTTATTAGCTCCCCGAGCCCCAGCAAGCGCCGTCACTTTCCTCACACCCACAGCTCAGCACTCCAGACAACTTGCCAAACAGCAGCAGCAGCAATATAAAACACGGGAGAAATCAAAGTCTTCCCCTGCCTAGGTCTGGGCAATTTATTGTTATTTCTTGTTTAGCCAGAAAGAACAGCAGGGCGAAGGGGCTGATGCTGGGCCCACGGCGTGCATTCCCTGGGGAGGGCATAGGGCGGGCAGGGTAAGGCAAGCCCTCCTGGCAGCGATGGAAAGGGGGTACCCTCATTCTGGGAGGAGGGATGTGGCCATTTGAAAAGCTGCAATGCCTCTTGGAGGGGGAGAGAGGGTCCCTGCAAGACCTTCCTTCTGCTGGGATGATTCCTGTGCCGTGGAAGATACTTCCCACCCCAGCAGCCTGCACAGATGGACCGGCAGCAAAGAGCTCTTCCAGAGATAAAGCCTTCTGGAGATGCAGAGCCCTGCCTCCAGTGCCCTGCTCTGCACCGCTGAGCAGGGCAGTTCCAGCAGAGCAAGGGCAGTTGGGCAGCTGACCTCATCCCACAGAGCATCACCTCTGAAGCACCAAGACCACGGCAGGCAGTTTAGGCGGACAAGAGCAACTGTGGAAATACAACTTCTTCAATGCTCTTGTGCTTGCGGGGATGCCTGGTGCAGCTGAGGGAGCGCTGTTGCGGCAGCCGTAGGCACATGTGAGGAGAGAGCTGGAGGCTGCCTCACCGGGACCACGGCTGTCACAGAAAGTGCCCCAAATAGCACCATGCAGGAGAGCGGTCACCCCATTACTCCCATGTGTTCACCATCCCCCCTCTAAAGAGAGCTTCCAAACATGGAGGCCAGTTTATCCCTCTTCCCCAAACACCATCACCTCAGCTGCCTGCTTCTGCACTTCCCAAAGCCGGGGAAGGTGCTGCTCCGCTCCTACCCACCACACTGGAGTGGGTAGTAAAGTCCAGAGCGGGAGCCCTGCTCGTCAGGGAAGGCTGGGCAGGGCACAGGCTGCTGCCATCTCCCGGGGTGGGAAGTGCAGCCCACAGCCCTGCGGCAGCTTTCCAGCCCACTGCCTCAAAAGGCCAACTCTCATTCACCAGGTAGGAGCCACCACCCACCCAGAGGCACGGGCGCTGGGGTGCTCCTGGCCAGACTCAGGCTCCGAGGCTCGTCTTGGCTTTATGAAGCACAGTGCCTTCGAGCAGCCACACGCTCAGTTAGGATGGTAAAACAAAAGCCTGATTTTTTACCATCTCCCTCTCATTTCTAGTTCCCTGGTGGTGAGCAAAGGGGCTTGGGCAGCAGGACCAGCTGCTGGTGACTGCAGAAGGGGGAAGCACAGAGGGACAGAGCCTGTGGGACACCTCGCTGTTGCTAACCCTCAGGAAGACGCAGGATCAAGATGGAGAAAGCAATGCTTCTCTCACAGTTCAGAACAAAGGTCAGGTATGAAAAAGGCATCAAATAAATCAATATATACATGACAGCATTTATTAGTCATTTTTACACATCACACAGTGGCAGACGCACCCTGAGAGGAGCTGGCTTTTGGACCCTTCTGCCTCCAGCCCGCGGGGCTGGCCCTAGGGCTGGGACCATAGGCAATGTCTGACACGTTCTGCAGGGCAGAGCTGGGTCCTGCTCAGCTCCCAGGATCAAGTTAAATAGACTGTTTAATATCGTACAAGGGGCACACCCTGGATAATAGCCATTAGAGTTGATGGGATTCAGTTCCTTGCACCACAGAGGAGAAGGGAGAGCCCAGGCAGAGCCCCTCACGTCTCACTGGATAACCCCATCGCCCAGAAGCTCCTTTCAAGCTGGATCACCGGTATGAAGGGCAACATTTCAACCTGTGTCTGCCAGTTCAGCATTTACAGCAGATCAGGTAAGGCACTAGTCAGGTCATTGCTTGGACTCAATTCACAGCCTTGGTGTTGCTGTACGTTTGTGCTCCTATGAGCAGAGGATGGGATTTGGCTGCAGGAGGCACCACCGCTCATCTCCTCACCCAGGGCCCTCCTGTGGAGCTCCAGGGAGTGTGTGGCACTTGGGAAGGACCCCACTGAGCCCCTGCTGGGGCTATGGGTCACAAGCTCCTCCCACGGGGTCCTGTCAGCCTCCTGCTACCAGCTCAGCCCAGGCAGATGCCAGTGGGGACAGCACTTATCCCAGTCCCAGGGGAAGGGAGCTGAGGGAGGGGCAGGGACTGAGGGCCAACATCACTGCTACGCTGGTAAAGCCCAAACTGGTGTAAACTAGGGAAGGGAAGCATCCCGGCAGGGCTTCACCTGCTAGCCAAGAAGCTTGAGGCTCTCATCCTCTGTTTGAGGACACAGGTTACTTTTGGGGTTGGAAGAGGCTTCTTCTGGCCACAAAATGCTCTTTAAGCAGCCCCTGTCCCCACAGATTGGTGCGAAGGGGTCAGTGCTACTCCAAGCTAGGAGGAGAAGCTGAGGCACAGAGATGACAGGGAAGACTTGTGCAAGGCCGTGGTACAAACGTGTGACAAGGTTGGTCCCAGGGCACGTGAGTGCCTTGGCCCACGTCCTGCCCTCCTAGTACCAGCATACAGAGGCAGAGTGGGATCTTCATCATGGCCCAGAACCAAGAGGGTCACTGAATGAGGTAGGGAATGGTTCCTCCTCTCCCTACGTTAACAGGGTGAGCCTAAAACCAGGCAGCATCATATTGGCCAGAAGAAGCTGCTGGTCTGAAGGGGAAGAGCAGCTCTGAAGGAGCCTTACAAGTTTGGTTCCAGAATGAAAAAGACGTTCTGTTTCCCCTCCCTACACAACCTTAAAAAACAGCAGGGATTCTCCAGTTCAGTGCTGTTCCCACTGGCAACCTACCGGGGCTACCCCGCACACAGAGTAGCAGCAGGTTTGGGCTCTGCTCTCCCGCTCTCCCCCAGAATTGGGGACCATGGAGTGGGCAGTGCTGTTTCGAGAAGAGTTTCCTTACCTTTTCCCAAGGAGAGACTTGGCACATGCAGGATCCAAGCAGTCCCTGGGAAGGAGGCAAGGCACAAGGCAAACCCGAGCGATGCAGAGAAGAGGAAAAAGCAGAACCACGGCTCTGAGGTCTCCAGCCCCTGGCCACCTCCCCTCTCCTCCTGCTATCAGCCTGCGACAACCCGCACCTCACTCTGGCATGCCACCCACTGCAAGGCAGACACACCAAAGGCCAATGCGCAAGTTAATCTGAAGGCTGTTATCCAGAGTGACCTCCTCCTAACCCCCATCACACCTGTCCCATCAGGCATCTGAGCTCCAGACAGGAGTAAAAGTTTCCCCTTTCCCTCTCCCCCCCCTCCACCCCAGTCTCCTCTTCCCTCCCTGGTTTTATTCCCCCTTTGATTTCTGGGTGTTCCTCAGGTAAGTCTTGAAGAAGAAGTTGCAGAAGAGCCCCAGGAAAGTGAAATACGACAGGAATGAAAAGAAAATAATTGTCCAGGTGGTGTGGCAGACGTTATCCTCCATCCAGAAGATGATCAAGATATTCATTATTACATATGCCAGCATCTGCAGCATCTGTGAAATGGTGATTGCCATGGCAATGAAGCGGGATACCTTGAAGCCTGCAGCTCGCACGGTGTAGTAGGAGTACATGACAGCATGGATACTGAAGTTCAAGACTGCAACCCAGCCGCTGCCAGCCACCATATCCTTATAGCTATACCAGGTCAGGACCATCGTGGTAACGTGGTGGTACCAGTGGAGGAAGATGAGCTGCTTTTTCCGGAGAACAATGAACACGGTGTCACCTTGGGTCAGGGGAGAGGTGCATTGTTAGTCAGGTAAAAGCACAGCAGTTGCGCAAGTTTTCATGTGAGGCAGAATGAGCGAGCTGCAATGCTGAGGCCATTATGTGGCTTGATCCCACCAAAACCTTGGTTCCCATCGGAATTGTCTGTATTGATAAAGCCCATGTAGGCACCTACCTGCTGGCACGTTTGTGGTACAAGAGCCCCTTGCCCCAGGCTTGCTTACCTAGCTCTACCTACACAGCACTTCAGACCAGCTCTTCTGTAGTTTTTTGGATGGAAACTGGGTGGAAAGCCCAGCCCTCCCCTGCCTGCCTGCCATCCCCTTGTCACAGTCATCCCAGTGCAGAATTGCCTAGTCCAGGTGCTGGCCTGGGGATCAAACCAGAGCGATAACATCAGCCTGCAACCCTGTGGAGACAGAGCATGTCGTCTGGGTTGAGCAACAGGGAGAGAGAAAATGAGTGACACGTGCAAGGCTAGACAGCCCTGTTCTCCGAATAACATTTGGGCAGAGACCTGTAAAAAAAACCCTACTTGTAAAAGCAAAGGAGTTACGAACACATGGGATAAGGAGACGTTTCAGACTCACCAAGTTCCAGGAGTTTGCTCAGCACGAATAAATAGGTCCAAAGCTTGGAGATGGGGTGGACGTAGAAGGACGGACTACACACCGATTGCTTAAATCCCTTGGTAGAGAGGATGAAGGCCATTTGCTTCCAGACCCGATGGGCCCCCATGGCACTGCAAGAAAAACAGAGGAGAGCTGAACACTGTGCCCAAGGCTTCACCAGAGCCTCCGACAGCTCTGCACCCAAGAATGTTTAGCTAACTCCACCTCGATGCCCAGGGCAGTCCTGGGGACATCTAAACAAACTGTTGTCTTCTTAGACTTTCGAGCAGGTTTCAGCCCCCTGTTCACTGGGCACAGGCTTGCCCAAGACCTCTTGGCCAGGATTTCAAACACACATATTTCTGCAAGACAAAGCAGGGAAGGGCTGCTGCCCACACCAGAACAACAGCAAGGCACAAGGAGTAAGTAGGTTGTGAGCCACCAACATGGCCCTTTGGCTTGCCTGGCACCATGCGGCAGCTCCTGGAGGATGGCAGCACCCACGGTCTGAGCAGCAAAGAATGCTCCCTCATTACACCCCCTGCTTCCACTGCTTGAAGAGGCACTCAAGAGTAAGAGCTGCCATGTCTGGTCAGAAAAGGGGGACAATTGTCCTGGTGTCCCATCTCCTGACAGGGGCCAACAGTGCATGCCCAGGGAGCATTTACAACCTCCTGTGGCAGGCAGTTCCTACAGCTTATGAGAAGAAACATCCCTTTTTCTTTGTTATCAACCTGTACGTTTCATTCGCATGAGCTTGTCTCCGAACAGACCGTGAACAGTCATGCCCTGAACCCCCCTTTCCCACAACTTGTGATTTTACAGACCACTGCCATGCCCTACCCTCACAGAGGGCAACCAGCGTCCCTCAGACTTGACCAAAGCCAACTTGTGCACGTAGGCAGAGACACTCCTCTGGAGTTATGGAGGCAGTAGTCTAGTTTTGCTCTCTTCCACCAAACAGACTGAAAAGGTGTGGAGATGAGGGGAACGTTGGAAAATTGACATCTGCTTGTTTAATTACAGAGCATGGGCTGAATCATTCTCATGGTCACTGCAGGAAACCAGTACCGTAAGACTGGACAGTTTGAAAACAGATATTTTAGATTGATCTTCACATCTTGCATGGCTGGGGAGGGGGGGAAAATCAGAGCTAGAACCTGGCAGTAGTACCAGGCTGTTCTTAAAAGATGTCTCTAAAAAATGGGCAGGAAAATAACCCTGTCTTTGTACCATCATTCTCCTGCCATTGCAACTACTCATTCTTTTTTCCCCTATATAAAAGCATACTGGAAAGACAACCCAAGGACTGGTGATTGTCAGCAACTTTGATACATTCAACCAGTTTATGCTACCGGCCAGAGAGGACCTCCCAGCCTCTTTCATGCTTTTCTTCAGATTTACAGTAAGAAAGGTGCTTCTGTGAGCGTACCAGAATTTTTCCCCACCTCCTACACAACAGGGTTAGAAAAAGGTGGGAAAAAAATCCCCAAACATCTCAATTTTTAAAAGTAATAGACCTCAAATCAAACTTATAATTATCAGGCACCCTTTGAACGAGGATCTCTGCTCTTGCAGACTTCACATTCAAATCTACCCACTAATGATTTTCAAGCACAGTCCCCAGTGGTCCTTCTGCAACTCATTTGACTTGCTGGAGTATTTCTGGTGGGGAACCAACCACCTGTATGAGCAGCTCGCTTCCCCTTACGGGAAAGGGCCTCCAAGGGGAAAAAAACATTTATTTCCCTAATGACATAGTGGATACCCAGAACTTCCTATAAATCCATTCCTGAGGGAAGGTCTACAGCTGTCTCCGGCTTTAGCAAAGGCTCTTACCTGAACAAGGCCAGACTGAGGGACCACAGGGTCAGTGGTGCTTGCAGTTTGTAGCCTCTCCGTTCCTTCATGAAATGCTGGATTCCAAAGATCAGGATCACATAAGCCACAGCAAAAAATAAAGACTTGTGCCTGCAAGTAGAGGAGAGGCAGCAGTCAGGGGAAGACCCAGGCTGACCTAGTTCCAGCCGGGCTTCTGTAGAGCCAGCAGAGCGCTCTCACAAGAAACAAAAGATCTCCCATTCTCATGTTAAGGTTGGGCTTGGTCACAAGAAGCCTACCCTGACAGCGAGCAGAGCTGACGAGGAAAAACCCTGGGGATTGCAGAAAAGAAAGCGAGCTGTTACATCGTGGAGATTTCCACAGGACCCTGATGGGACGAGGCGGGATCTGGTAACCTGCGAGCAGGGTCGCGAGCAAACACATCAATGCATTTTATCCACTTACACATGATACCCTACAGGCAGAGGATGCTCTTTGCCTAAAGAGGCCAGTTGCACCAGAAAGCTAGAGCCTCAAGGGCCATGTGTTATGTTCCACTCCTTTCCAAGGCTTTGGGGCAGCACAGCAGGGCTGAGCGCCCTGTTTGCCGGTGCAAGGGCTGCGGTGGCCATCTGTGGCTGCTCCTTGCCCTCTTGCCACATCACAACCTCCCTACACACTGCAGCACGACCTCAACCACCGTTTGCTCTGCTCGATGTGCTGCCGCAGCCCTTCCCTGACAGCCGCAAGCGTGCAGCCGGCACCTGCACCATCGCTGCAACAGGAGCCCCCCAACCTCCTCCTCCTTGGGGCTGAGGACCCCAGGCCCGCTCCGCTAGAAACAGCAGGACCCGACCAGGCTACCCGGGGTCCGGGATGCACCAGAGCCGCAACCTCCTCTCCTCTCACCAATTCTGCCTCATCCATTCCCTAGCTTCCCGGACGTTGAAGTTCTTCTCGAAGTCGTACTCCCCCAGTGGCTGCAGCTCCGACGGGTCACAGCTCAGCTCCATGTCGAGCATCCCCGGGAGCGAGCCGAAACGAGCCGCTCCCCTACCCCGCACCGGTGGATACAGTCCCGGGGCTGAGCTCCGCCCCGGCATCGCACCGGGGGGGGCGGGACCGGGAGCCGCCCGGCCCGACCGGAGCCTCCCCCCCGTGCCCGGAGGCGGTGGGCACGGAGCGGGAGGCTTCGGTCGCCCCGTCAGTCTGGGGGGGGGGGGGGAGGTCCTGCCGCCCGCTGGGTACCAGCCCCATCCAGCCCAGCTCACCCCCCAGTAGATGGGCAGGGTGTTTCCAACACTGTCATCAACGGCAGGCAGAAACACCCTTACCCCGGCTGCGGTTAGCTGTTGCGTCTTCTTCACCATAGACTGAAGCATCTGGCCACTGCTGCTGGGGACTAGACGGGCTCTGGATAATCCCCTACTTAAGTTCCTGCAGATGAAAATGGCTACGGAATAGTCAAAATCCCCTGAACACAGCATATCTCATTGCACCCTCCGGTCACTTCACTCAACTTGGTGTTTCACCCAAGTATCATGTCTTTACACACGTCCGACAGGAACATCCTACAAAGCTCACAGACTTGGGTGAGGGTTTTGCTTCATGCAGACGTCACTGCACCTGTACACAAGTCACCTGCTTAACTGCTGCCTCTTCAAACAGGAGGCAAACATCTGTCCAGATGAGACATTTGCTCTGTATTCTACAAGGCAGCAGTGGGAGGTCATCAGGAAAGAGTCTGACATGTGGGAATGAAAATCCCCTGGTGATTTTTACACCATCCCTGACTTACACTCCCCATTTTCCAGAGCACTTGCAAGTTTCTCCAGAAAGGCCAGCTTATACGTTTCTTAACAGGGTTTTGCCACACCCTGCACAGGGACAACACCCTGTACATAGCATGGGCTCCCACTGTGCCTTGCACAGCTCTCACCTTAGTATTCCCAGCTCCCAGGAGGTCCTGCCCTGACTGGAGGACTGCAGCTCAAGGACTGCACAGAGTCTGCTCCCCATCGCTCTTCCCTTCCCCCTCCTGCTTGCATCCTTGGCAGAACCAAGCTCCAATGCTTTGCTGAGTTTTCCTGCGCTCCAATCTTTAGCTGCCCTGGTGAAAAAAAAAAAAAAATTGGGGCGGTTATACTACCATTTTCAGAGGAAAAGCCTTTGCTAGTGTGTGACATGAAAGGACAGGGCAGAAAATGCTGCCCATTAATTTGCTGCTACACAGGACCTATGCTGGAACCGCTGCATCCTTTACACTCTTCCACTCCACGTAGGTCACGCCAACATCATTTCCCTCTAACAGCGGTGACCTTAATCATCCTTAAGGGAAGTATGGGTGATGAGATTGCAGTCACACATTTATAAAAGGCTACCCTTTGAGCTGAAAAGGGAACATTACCAGATCCAGTCTTGTTGACCGTGGAGCACTCTGTGAGCAGATGCCCTGAAGTTACACTACCGCAGGGTCAAGATTATCTCATGGCATAAAAGAGGCTGTACAGAACAGTCTGTAGAAGGACTGAAACGCAGTGGATGTGTAGGGGGAGACAAGAAAGCAGCTACACTAACTAGGACAGTGGCAAAATGTTATCAGCATGGGGAACAGGGGCAGTGTGGCCACCAAGGTCTTCACTTGCTCATTGGCTAGCTGGCTCTGTAGCTGTACTGTCACCAGTTACCTACCTGCTCCACACAGGTGGGGACATGGAAACAAGGAGGCATAGTAGTTGATTTTTAAAAATTATTTTATTCATTTTAATTCCAGATAGGATATGCCAGTTCAGGCTGGCCTTAAATAAGAGAGCCCTGACAGTCTCTGCAGGACAAGAGAGTGCGTGCACAAAGCCAGCCTCGCTCGGACAGACCCACGCTGGTCTGAGCTACACTGCCGTCCCTACCAGTGCCCAGGCCAGCCAGTTTTCTGCACAGGAGGCAAGGCTGAGCAGGCCAAGATGGCACATAACCACCTCCAAATCAGTTTGTCGTACTGCCTGTGATTGTTACTTGTGGTTTACACATCAGAGCACAGTGGAAACCATTGTGGGATCTCCTTGCACAAGCACTGCAAGCTTTCATTAAAGCTTAGGATAATGCCCTGATTCCATATGTCCCTCTTGACTGCGGAGAATATGATATCATACATAGGCCCTCCCAGGGGCAGCTTCTCCACCACACTGACCACACTGTGAAAACAAAGAACAATCCCTGTGTTCTCGATCAAAATATCTTTTAACCCTTTTGACGCCAACAGAGGTGGCGTGGCAGGTAAGCCATGATTTTGTTACACATGCTGCAGTTTGGTTTAAGTAGGTTTAAGAGGTGGGAAGAAATGGTAAGGATAAGGAAACAAACTTCCTCTCCTGGCTGATTCCCTAACTTTGGAAAGCAACCTCGGTTTAACACATGTTGCAGCAAAGAGCTCGACAGAAGATGCTGGAGGTATTACGCTGGGCTGTTAGGCTTACATTCAGCTAACGCAAAGCTTATGCCCACATAAGTGGTGAAACACTGGCCCAGGTTGCCCAGAGAGGTGGTGGATGCCCCATCCCTGGAAACATTCCAGGTCAGGCTGGACGGGGCTCTGAGCAACCTGATCTAGTTGAAGATGTCCCTGCCCAGGGCAGGGGGGGTTGGACTAGATGACCTTTAGAGGTCCCTTCCAACCCAAACTATTCTATGATTCTATAATAAACTCTAGATGCAAAAGCTGATGCAAAATGAGGTATTACTTACATTTTCTGACACTTCAAATGTGGGCAGCTCTGAAGAGCTGTTTTTAAAAAGGGCAACAGCAGGTAATGCAACACAATAAATAGCATAGCTGTGTTGTGGTTTAACCTCAGCCGACAACTGAGCACCACCCAGCTGCTCGCTCACTCCCCGCCCCCCCGGTGGGATGGGGAAGAGAATTGGAAGAGTAGAAGTGAGAAAAACTTGTGGGTTGAGATAAAAACAGTTTAATAATTGAAATATAATAATAATAATGTAATAGTAATAATACACAAAAACAAGTGATGCACAGTGCAATTGCTTATCACCCACCCACCGATGCCCAGCCAGTCCCCGAGCAGCGGCCCCCCCGGCCAGCTTTCCCCAGTTTATGTACTGAGCATGACGTCCCATGGTATGGAATGTCCCTTTGGCCAGTTTGGCTGTGCCCCCTCCCAGCTTCTTGTGCACCTCCAGCCTTCTCAGTCGGTAGAGCATGGGAAGCTGAAAAGTCCTTGGCTAGTGTAAGCATTACCTAGCAACAACTAAAACATCGATGTGTTATCAACTTTCTTCTCCTCCTAAATCCAAAACACAGCACTGTACCAGCTACTAGGAAGGAAATTAAATCTATCCCTGCCGAAACCAGGACAAGCTGTTCGAAAGCCAAAGCTCCAAGCACATGAACATGCACATTTCTGCATAGATTGAGGCCTCATAAGCACCAGTCTGCAAAAGACTGTTTATAGCTGGTTTGGGTAAAACCCAGGGAATGGGCATAACTTGTTCCAAAGAGAGGGAAGAGCTGCAGTGCAAGCTCTTTACCGTCAAAGGTAGAGAGCTTCAGTTAGTGGTGTAGGCAGGAGGTGGCGCTGACTCAGGGCTAAGACTCTGAGATCTGTGCGGATTTACCAATTTGTCTGCATTGCCCCTCTTTCTCAAGTTTAGCTGTAAACCTTCCTCCCAGCCACCATGACACAGGTGCATTTCTTGGGAGGTGGAACAGAAAACAAGGAGGGTAAAACCCAGCAATCAGCGGAGCTGCAGGAAGAGCTGGGGGAGACGTCGGCCCCATGATCAACGCAGTGCTGGGTAAACCCTGAGCCTGCCTGGAGCTGAATTCGGCTCGGTGCCTCACAGGTCTGCTAGCACAGGGGCACCCTCTGGCACCAGTCACCAGAGCTTGTGACACCATGGTCTCCAGCAAAGGGGCTCTCAGCTTTTTGGCCATTAGAGGGGAGCAAAAGCCCGTGGAAGTGCAGGGAGGCATCACCCACGGAGCAGAGCCCTTCACTCCCCAAAAGCAAGAGCAGGCAGGAGGCTGGCTGTGCTCCTTCCTGAGACTCCTGAGCTGTTAGCTCTCCTCCCCTGGAGAAGCAGGGCCCTCAGACCCAGGGAGAAGAGAGGATTCCTTGCTCCTTGCAAGCAGTCCATCTGTCTTCCTTCTGCTTCCCCAGCCTCAGGTCAGCTGCTTTGCCTTGCAAGAGTCACCCAAATAGGCTGATACAAACAGTTTAGGTTCAAATTCTTCACAGTACCAGAGGAACTAGTCCTTCCTTGCAGCTCCCCGAATGGCGTTTGACTGGCAGTCATTAAGAGACACAGCTCAGCAATAATGTCTCTTCTTTACCCTGGCAAGATACAGCCGTAAGAAACAGCCCTCACATCTGTACAGTGTTTTGGCATGGTCCTTCTGAAGGATGTGTATGATGATCGAGAAAGTTGGACATTTTAGAACAATTTTGCATGGAGCTAGCCAAAGTGTTATCTCCTTGATGCATATGTACTCTAAAAGATTGCTTCTGGGGAACACGCTGGACGGGACGGCCTTCCCCCTGCCAGGCAAGACAGTGTTTCCCAACAGGACAAAACCAAAGCAGACCCACTAAATGGGAGGATGAGGACTCTCAGAAGGGACTACTTGGAGTCCTTACTAGTGCACCAAGTTATATCTTGCTCTCTGACCTAGTTGCTCTTACCACTGTGAAACATCTCCAAAGAGAAAATAACATAAAGGGTAGCTAATGTCCTAAGGGTTAAACAAAATGATGGTGACATCAAGAGCTATTATGACAAAGATGTCACAATCTGCAATCACCCTTTGGATGAATGCTATCACAGCTCTAAGCTACGGGTTACAAATCCCATGTGAAACACCAATGGTGGAAATCACCTCTAAGGAGCTTTATTGTTGGCTTTGTGGTAGCATGTACCATTTACAAAACCTTTTGTTCTTTGAAGCCTGTAAGTAGGCCAACTGGTTTTTGGAAACGGTGAAGAAGACAAGTGCACTAAGTGAGCAGCTGGGATTTTGCCTAGCGTTGTTACGTCTTCAAACTTTGTTCTGAAAACAACAGTTGAATACACATGCAGAAACGGGAGAACCTGAGGTTGGTAGAGAATTTGTCAATTTAATTAATCAATTCATCAGCTGTTTTCACAGCTGAAAATTCAGAGGCTGAAGGAGACCAGTCTGTCTACCTAACAAGTTCTTGAACAAATACATGTACGAAAATCCTATTGAAGGACTTCTGATTAAGATCGAAGGTGTCCTTTAAACAAGCTGATCAGCTACATCTTTATCACAGAAGTCTCAAAGCTCAGGCTGAGTTTAAAAAACATCTATAGGCATTCATGCCTGTACCTATTTGTGTTTTCTGAACTGTTCGTTAAAGAGAGACTTTGTACAAAACAACGCTCAGAATTTCTCAGCCAGAACAGGTTCGGTGCTTTAAACAAGAGTAAAATAAACCACAGCACAATAACAACATCATTGCATTAACCAAATTGTCATCGTGAGTTGTTGCCTATGTTGGTTACAGCGTGTAAGAGCTCTCTACCATACATTCTCAAACATACAAAGCACCTTCCCCTTTGCGAAGCCAAACAGATTGTGCCCAGAGTCATTCACACAGCCAGACCTTGCCAATGGCTCTATGGCGGCCCTTCTCCACTTCATCATTCTCCTGCTCCAAAGCCCAATGAAGTCACCTGCACTTGCCGTTAGTAGTAGTTACAGCAACACCAGGCACACACAAAACTTCATGTCTTTCCTCCAGATGAAGTCTATCAAGGCTGCAGAGTCTTGGTCTATTTGCCAATCCCAGGCAAAGTTGAGAGAGCAAAATGAAAGTTCAGCACGTTGCTTTGTAAAACCCACTGGCTACAGAAGTGGGACTAAAATGCTATTCCTGTAACCAGAGCAGAAAGTGCTCGTTTCTGCCTTTTCACAAAAATAAAATAAAATAAAATAATCAGCATTCACCCTACTTGATTCTGTCTCGGGGACTATTTTGATCCCTGGTAAAGCTTTGCTCGCCACCGCCAGCTACTTGCCTTCTTTTTTGCAGCTTTTTGGAGAACCCCTCGTGAAATGTCTTTGGAAAGTCCTGCTAATGAGAACCCACTTTCCTTCATCTGGCACTGAACTGTTACAGTCAGAGGGTTCCTTGGTTGGCAAGGGGTGACCTGCAAAGGAGGACAGTCTTCAAGCCTTTGGTTTGACATCTGGGGTTTTTTTGAACCTATTAGGTGCAAGGCTTACTCTAATACAACTTCCCTGATCGGACTCAACCTCTTCTTACAATATAGGTGCTCCATTTGCTGCTGGGCAGTCCTGACAAACTGTGGATTGGTTGCAATCCAAACACTGGACTGTGAAAGGTATCTGCGTGCTGCCCAAAAGGTCTGCAGTTGTTTCTTCAAGTCCTCCCTACTTCCTAACCCAAACTACAGGCGGGAAAATGATGGCCCATTTGACTCAGAGGAGCTAAGGCTGAATGATAAAGCAGCTTTGCATCCAGAGCCGAGGCCTGAGGGAATGCACACAGGTCTGGACGTGGGGGTATTATAAAAACATGTTTCTTCTGAAACAAGAACATGGCCCTGAAGGCCACCTCAGCCAGACCTGGGACAAGAAGGGGGGATATTTTTACTGTTACGCAGTTGCGGGCAGTGGAGGGCAGCGGCAGCAGCACAGCACGCAGGCTCACGCGTGGCTTGAAGGGCTCTCCTCCCCGCTGGCTCCAGCCCTGTGCTACTTGTAACTTCCCACCCCAGCCATGCCGCTTACAATTAATTATTTCAGACTTCCTCTGAGATGCCTCCAGGCCTGATCTTAATTCAGCCAATTTTTTACTACCCATAGTTAGTCTCAGCTTCATTCCTTCATCTCTTGCCAAAATATGTCTTTAGCACCATCCCTCACTGCCGATCCAGGGGCCAAGTGCAAGAGAAAAGAGAGCAAAGCAATTAGTTTTTAAGATCACCTTTTACCAATCTCTGTCTTTTGTTCTTGCTGAGGCCCTTAGCTTCTTGCCAGTTTAGTTTTAATGAAAATAATTAACCATTCAACTCTTCTTCCCAGTTAGTTTAGATTTTAGAAAGACTGGCCTTGATAGCAGTCCATGCACTTCAGTGGTGGGTTCAGGGCACAGCCATTAATGTTTCTCTGCCTAGAGTCCAAAATCCAGCATTACCACGGCTTGAATTGATAGATCACCTCACCCGAAGCTTTGCACGAAGGGCACTGAAGTTTAACTCCAGCCAAAGCCTCTGTTGAACTCATATCATTGGGATAATAACACTGAGTTTACCACTTGCAGAGCATGTAATGTTGTTTCTATTTTTTTTTTTTCTCTTTTTTGGCAAGATACACAGGTTAATCTGTGTTGCTTTCAATAATGGTTTAGCTATTCTTCTTCTATCATACTTTTCTAAGAGCAGACATTAGATATATGGGGCTGTCCTTACCGTCATGAATGCTACTATTCTGTTTTCAGTAACTCCTCCAAGCTTCCTTGTTCTCTCGGATTTCATAAAAACAAAAAGTCATCTTGTTTCCTTTGAACTACTGCTAAATGGTTCTACATACCACTTTGAGCACACTCACCTCTTCACAATCAAGCAGGATCACTCTGGTCTTCCAGGATTACCAATAACAGAAGAAAACTCAACTCTGCAAAACTCTTTACTGAGATTGCCGAGTTTTACGTCAGCACATGGTTTGATCTCAGAAGAGCTTGCCTTACAAGAACACGTATAACTGAATTCAAAGGAGATACGGATTAGGTTAGTCAACAGCATCGCTACCATAGCACTGGTACAAATTTATTATTAAATAGTAATTCAAAAGTTTTCCTTAAGAAAATTGCTACACAGCCATTACTGCTACAGACACCACCAAGGGTAGCTGTGAGAAGCTGAGAAGAAACTAGCCCCAGCTGCATCACACCTGGAGTCTTTTATAGCAGCAGGTAGAGTGGCCCTGATGGGGGTAAACAGGCTCAGCTAGAGGGTGAGAGGCATCTTACCCAGCAGAAGTCCCTGAGCAAGAGGGAAGAGGCTGAGCGAGGAAGGAGGAGCTTCCTGAACCCCAATAGATCTGCCAGCCTTTAGGAGCAATTGGCTGCCCTCAGCTGTCCTGAAAGGCACGGTGCCCAGCTCCCAGCTGGCTGGGTGGTGCGGGAGCACCCGTGGTGTGTGTAATGTCTCCCTGGTATTTGCAAGCCTTTGGGGAGCCCTCCCAAAGCACAGCTTGGGAGGGACCACGGGTCTTTCTGTTGTTTGAGATCATGCCTTGCCTGAGCGCCCACGAGAACAGCTGCTTTCCATTGCACTGCCTTCAGGACTCGCTTCCTTTGCTCTCCAGACAAGCAGGGGCTGCTATGAGTGTCAGGGCCCTGCATGAGCTTCCCCCATCCTGCAGTTTGGCTGGCCCTGGCAAGGAGGTGCTGCCCCGCTGACCTTGCCATCACAACTGGGCTCCCTGAGCTTCGCAGAGCAGCTGGTCCTTCCTGCACCCCAACAAGGAGTAGCCCATTCACATATCCCCCATAGGATGATGCACGTTGTGACCTGTAGTTTATGCTACATCTCTCCTCTCTGAAAGGCACCAAATCTGATTTACAAGCCCCAAAGTGTCAGTGCATCCACTAAAGCCTGCCAAAAATTCATCACCTCACTGTCCAAAAGTTTCGCCCTGTTTGCAGATGGAATTTCTCTCACTTCCAGTACCAGGAGAGGGCACAGACCACCTGAGGACCTGCTGTTGCAGGGTCCCCGCACAGTGTGACCGAGCAGGCTTTTGCTGTAAGCCAACCGCAGAGGAGCACCCCTGTGCCACCATGCCTGCTGCTGCTCTGCAGCTCGCCTCCATCTCCCATCCCTGCCTGACACCACTGCCTAGGCGGGACAGTGGGAGTACTCCTGTCGGGTACCGCTGGTGGCTTGTGTCACATTGTCCCTTATGCACCTGGCTGGGAACTCGTGCCAAGCTTAGCAGCTGGCTTTTCTCTGCCAGGAACGAGGAATAGCGATCTGCAAACTGATGTTGGGGAAAGCGGTGCTTTACTTTGGAATATCCCTTCCCGTGTGTTGCCCTTTGGACTGACACCACACTCCGGCCCCTGCAACACAGCTGGCGAGCCACGTAATCCCCACCACTGAAATACAGCTCGTCCCTCAAAGGAAACCTCCTTCCTCAAATAAATCAGGGTTGGGACCTTTGCACCAATCTGATAATTCCCTGCTCCCGGGAACAGGGGTGGTTATAGGTATCAGGAGAAAGCCCTGCTGTACAGCTCCACCTGCCATGACACAGCCCCAGGGAGGTCCCTGTGGGGACAGGGGGACTTGCCCGCTCCAACAGCCGTCTTGATGGCAAATGGCCACTGCTGGGGAGTGGACACCAACAGAACTTGGGCTCATTTCCTTCCTCTGTGGGAAGTATTTGCAACATGGAAGCATCAGAGGAAGGCATTGCCCACGATCTCAAGAGCATCGAAGAGGTGCATGGAGGCCACGAGGGAGAGGTCCAGGGGCAGAGCCCTCCCGTTGGGGGCGAGTGGCTGGGGCTGAGCCATGCACAGGTCCCTGCATGAGTCAAAGAGAAGGGTTTCCTGGCATGGAGGTGCTCTGTGCTCACTGTCATTTAATGGTGGCGTGAGTCAAAATCATTGTCTTCAAGGAGCCCGTCCTCCTCGAGGCTTTCCTCTCACAGCTGGAGCGATTTCACACTCGCCTGCAGAGGGAGACAGCTCCTCTTTATTAGCTAAATTTTGTTGACACAGTTTGATGCCACCACCTTACCAGGCTAGTAAAACCAGTTGCGGAGCTGACGTGGCCCTGCTGTAGCCCATGAACAGGCTCTCCGGTAGGGATGCTGCCAGGGGGACACGTGAGGACCCTCCCACATACAAAAGCACTGGGGATGAAGCAGCAGTAGCTTATTAGCTGTTTGCAAAGTCCTGCAGGAGAGCAGCATTTGAGGCAGTGCCAGGCCCTCCTGTGTGCTCCAGCAGTGGTACGGCCACTGATGCTGGCCTAAGAGAGTGGTTGCAACAGGAGCGGTGTGAGCACGTGGCTTCACCCCTTCCCGGTCACCAGCAAGGAGCTGCTCCCAGCAAAGGTGCTGCCCCCAGCCCAGGGTTTGGGCAGAGCTGCATGGCCATCACCTGGAAAACACACTCATTTGCAAACCCAGGGTGTCTCAAACGCTGGGACGGCTCCCGCTCGCAGGGCTGCCATGCCTCATGCGTTGAGCAGGTTTGTGAGGAGCTGCCGGAGCTGGGCAAACCTGAAAAGCTGGCTCACAAGCGCCCCGAATGCCTTCCTGCCCGCAGAGCCACTCGGGGCCCTCACAGGGAGTTTTGCACGCAGTTGCAAGACTGCTGATGTTTCGGCACCCTGCTCAGGCTCCCCCATGCCTTGCCAAGAGCAAGACGGAGAGGCAGAAGGCAGCTTTGCACTGCCCAGGGCTCAACTGGGGTTGCAGCTCCTGGGTGAGGCTTCTTCGGCCCTCCGAAAAGTATTGACTCATGTCCTACTTTTCCTTGAGGGGAGAACAGAAGAGGGAAAAAAAAAAAAAAAAAAAAGAAGGATTGTTTCCTGCTTGCTGCCTCATGAACCACGATTTTAGTTTCCTAAGTTATGCCACAGCCCTACCTGCCCGCCTCAGTGCCTGTGACAAGGGAGGGCACACCGTATCCGAGAGGCACCATGCCCAGAGGTCGGATACCAAGCTGAAGGCAGAGCTGCCTGAAGAATAAAGCTCACCTCCATCCCTTCCCCCACCAAGGCTTTTAATGTGTGCGACAGGCTACTCATTATTCATAAGAGAACTTAATAACTAGCTTAAGGCTTTGTTATACTTTTTCTTCGGTATTCAATACTGAAAGAATAACAAGGAGAAAAGTAAAGAAAGCTATGCGTTTAATAGGGAGAGAGAAGATTTACAGAGGATGGGAATAAAGCTGGAAAAGCTAGAGGAGCCCTCATCTTTAATGAGTATATCCAAATACTTCCAGACCCACCCCCCACCCCCCAGAACTCAAAGAATGGATCCTGACAGTTTCTAAGCCTGTACGCAGCCCTTCCTGGGGAAGACTCTTTTCACTTCAGGGATGCTTTTTGAATGTCCGCTTCTTACTCACAGGATCCTTGGGCAGGTTTGTGCTTTACTCCATTAAAAGTAGTTCTCACCAAATTGTTGAATCATTTTTTAATACACTACATATATTTTGACTCCCTGGATAGACATGCCTCCTAACTCTGCTATACATTTGGAAGTGAAAGTAGTCATGAAAAGCTCAAGGAGTTAACTTGAGCTTGAACTTCTTTCTGAAACTGTGAACAGCAAGAAGGCAGCATCCTCAGTAAGCCGGAAAATAGACTCACATCTTCATAAGCCTGCACAGGCTCCTTGGGTCTCAAACATTTCTCTCTGCTCTTTTACTTGCAAGCAAAACAACATGCAGGTCTCTGGCCCCATCAGGCTATGGTGCCCATTTCCTCTGCAGTGCCAGCACTGGTGATCCGCATATGACCTGGAGGATTTCGCTGGGCAAGGCTGATGCTGGTACCCTCTCCTGCAGCTCTTCCAAGGCCAGAGATGACTGCTGTGGGGCACAGCCAAACTGAAGCAGCCCCTCACCTCTAGTGTGTTTTGCTATACAGCTGGGCTGTGGGAGATGGAGACAAGCCTCTCTGCTGAGGCATCAGTTTGCAGACATGGTGCATTTGTCCTCTCGCTCTTTTTTCTTCTCTTTAAGTTCAAAGCAATCCAACGCTTTCACCAAGCCACAAGCTTCCCAACTCGCTTGCTATATTCAGCCTAATCTAAATAGCCAAACTCTCACGTAGGCAGCAGTAATGACCTCCCTCTTCCACCCCAGAGATGACAAAGAACTGAGCAAAATGCCCCACCTCCACCCCCTTGTCCACACTCATCTGCTAGGAGATGACCACAAAGCCACCATAGTGCAACTGGCAACGGGCAGGCATGCTGCAAGACTTGTGCCAATATCTTCCCCCCCAAAAAAAACCCCCACACCCAAACTCCATTAACTTTTAAATTTCAACTCTCAGGCAGAAAGGTGCCAGGTGGCCAGTGTTTCTACCACTTATCTACAACCCCTCCTTTCCCCCTACTATCTGTTAGCAGTTCACCTTGCTCCAATCTCCCCCCCATCCCCCACTGGGGACAATTAGACTCCACATACTCAGCTGAGAGGGCACAAAGCCACATGGGACTGCTACAGAGCAAGACCAATGGGTTGCCATGCCCACTGACCATAGTCAGGCTTGGGCATCTCAGGAGGCAGCAAGAAACTCCAGGAAGAGCAACTTCTGCCATGGGATAGTTACAGGTCCCAGCTTAGGTCTACGGGCTCTTCTCATCTGTCCTCGATGCAAATGAGATTCTTGTCCAAAGCCTTCTTCACTGCAGCCCCTCTGCAAGCTGAGGGTTGGGGAGGAAAGGCAGCACTGTTGAGCCTCAGAGGAGCCACCCAGTCAGAGCTGGGCACTGTCCCAATCCAGAGCATCCCAGGAGCCCAGCCAAACCGCTGTTCGCTAGGTTGCACATGGCAACACGCCTTTCATCTGGAAAGAGAAACACGTGCAATAGCAAGCAAGAGCAGAGCCTGGAAACACCAGCAAGGGCAGCCGTGGCAATGAGGTTACTCTGCAGCTTGTGATGGCCCCAGCTGAAAGCATGGAGCACAGCCCTCAGTTCTTGGCATGGGGCATCACCAGTTGGACCATCAGCCAATGCTGCGGGTGGGTTGTGCAACTGCACCCAAGCATGGATTTGCCTTAGAGCCCAGGTTGAGTAGAAACACATGGGTATCGCTCCATACCATGGCCCCAAGTGGGGCAACAGCATGCCTGTTCACGTTGAAATGAGCAGGCATTTCTGTTTTCTTCAGAAAGAGCAGAGCTTGTTGTTTCTATAAATGAGCTGTATGGCCCATTGCCTATGACCAGCTCTCCAAGCTACTGACTGCTCTTCCTGTGGTCCTGACACTTGCATCTGTTCCAAATTCTTCTTTTATCACAGGTTTGGAGGCTCCATGGGCATGGGTGTGTCACGTGCTGGCAGAGGAGGGAAGGCACTGCCTGAAACCCTGCGGGAAGACCAAAACGAGTTGCTGACAGAGGTTTGTAGGGATCCAGAGGTACATGGAGACCTTAGCAGCAGTGACAAGAAGAAAAAGCACTTTAATCTTGCTTGAACAACATCCTGAGAGAACTGCCACACAGGGGAAAGAATATAACTTTATTTAAAAAAAAAATAATAATAATTTAGCTCAAACACAAACAGGATTGCAGAGGGTTGATGGAGGCAGGAAGGACAATATTTACCCACAGAACTTAAAACAGACCAATTTCATTCTCTTGTAGCCAATACTTTCAGAGCCCTTCCCTGTCCACAGCTCTACTGCAGGTCCTCACCTGCACATAAAGGAATCCTGACTCCTGGGGCTCTTGGTAACAAGGAAGAGGAGAAACGGTGTCTGCCACACATGAAATGCTATTCCTACCTCCAGAGCCCCCACGGAGATCCAAAAAGCCAGAAGAGCAACACCAGCATCTAAACCAACGTGCAATAAAAAGGGAACAACTCGCAGTCCTCCCTGGAAGTCTACCTACCCATGCCCCATTCCCAGCACCCTGGCCAAGTGCTTCCACCCATGCCTGAATTCGCGCCCCCGCCCACAGGTGCTGTACACAGAGGTGTGCACGCAGGACTTTGCAATACTCCTCCCTCCCCATCCTCTTCTCATCCAGACCTGCTGATCTTTCACCTCTCTCCGTGCCTGCGCGCCATACATTTCGTGGCACAGCAGCAGTTCGTTTCACAGTGACAGGATGTGTCCTGGAACATGCTGAGCCACTACTGCAATTTCTTTGCTTCTGTGAAGTGGCCTTTCATGCAATTGCCGTTCTGATACACAGGGCTGGCCCCCTTCCTTCTGCACCACACCACAGATTTGTAGAGGACGAATCCAATACTGGCCAGACACAGCAAGAGAAGAGCCAAGATGTCCAGGCAGAAGTACTCGTATAAGGAGAGGTCGTAGACAGCAGGGCGAAGATACGGTGCCCCATCGTGACGAAGGATGTACTCCAGCCAGTACACTGTCCTGTTGAGAGCATGCATTGGTCTGTCCAGGTGCAGAGCTGAGATGAGCTTGGCTGCTTTTCTGTAGCTGCAAGGTAAGAAGACAAGAAGTTATCCTTCTGACAGGAGCTTCATAGCTGAGAAGTGGTCTGAGGTGTCAAGTCCCAAATGATACCTTGGGAGAGTGGCAAATTCCTTCCACAATTCTCGTCCTATCTACCTCTGAAAGCCACTCTGATGGCAATCACTAGCCATGGCAGCCCAAGCCAGAGCGCATTTACTTTGTGTTTTGTTAACAAGACTGGCAGTTCAGCTCCCAAGTCCCTGCTCAGTGGGTTCATGTGGATTGTTGCTTTCTGAGGGGAGTCTGCACCCAAAGACCTCACTCAGCATCAAGCAACAGTCGCTCGCTTGATGATTGGCCAAATCCTTCAAGGTACTGAGTGACAACACCTTAACAGCTGACACTGGAGGTTAGCAGTTGAGAGCTCCTAATAGCTAACAAAACCAAGCCAAACGAACGAAAAAATAAAGCTCTCGGACAGCATTTCAACCACCAGCAGTTGCATGGGTCCTGTTGGGAAGCATCACTGTACTGCAGCAGATCTAGGAAAGGGCAGAGCATCCGGCTGTCAGAAGGAACAGATGGAGCATTACCTGCAGTCCACTCTCTGCGCTAACTGTTTCTACAGGAAGCTGTTTGGACAAGGCCAGGGAGATCCCAAGGTGAGGTTGTGATCTCACTCTCCCTAATGACAGGCTGGCGTTAAAAGGAGAAGAGGTTTGTGCCTCAGCATCTCATAAAGCTTTCTAAGAAAACTACAGTCAGAGCCAAACAGGACTAGATCACACTCTCTGACAGCAAATGGTGGAGTATCTCCTCCTGGACGCATCTCAGGATTTCGAGGCACTAATACGTCTGGCCAGCTGAGCAATGCTTGCAGCTCTGCTTGGTCCAGAAGCCACCACAGGCTGTGTAGGGGACAACACAAAGACACGCTGGTTCCTACATACAGCCTGCACCAACGAAGAGTTCGATGCTTTTGGACGCCTCACCTGGGATCAGAGATAACTGTGACGACAGCCTGGTAAAGATCCTCTTCTTTTACTCTGCTCCAGTCCATGAGGATACCCATGCCCTTCGCCTGCACTCTGGTCATGATGTCAAACTGGTCCCCGTAGAAAGGAAATCCCACCACTGGCACACCGTGATAAATTGCCTCAAATACACCGTTCATCCCGCAGTGGCTGACGAAGGCTTTCACGTTGGGATGGCCTGCAGGCAAAGAAATGGCAGCAGGTCAGTGCCTTCCATGCTGAAACAGGGCTACCGGTGGCTTCCTCAACACACAGTGTTGATGTATGTTTGGGGAAAACCAGGCATGCTGAGCAGAGAGGATGTTACTCTTTGGGAACACACCTGGCTTTTGGAAGCCCAAAACTTGCCGAGTAGTGCCTGGAGGAGAGATATGGGGGCCAAGATGCAGCTTCAAGCAGGTGTTAGGTGAGGACCATGTTTTGTATAGATCAGACTCGCAACAAGCAACAGACTGAGACCCACACAGGTGCTGTTGTCCTTGTATGCCTTTGCTGTGGTTTGGGCTAAACTCCAGGGATGTTGCTAGCAGCACACACACACACACAGAGCCCAGCCTTACCTAGCAGGTCGTTCTGGGGCAGCCACCCCATCATCAGCGTATTCTCACCCAGGTTTCTTGGCTTCTGCCCAAAGTATCTGTGGGAGAAGAGAAAGGAAGGGGGGGGAAAAAAAGGGGGGGGAAAGAAACACACAGAAAACAATTATAAATTCAATCAGATCAAGAGATGGAAAGCAAATTCTGTGTTTTGAGATGAATCACCCCTTGACATCGATTTCCATCCAACTCGAGTTAAGAGGAGTCCCATTCCCTCCTCACCTCCACACCACCCTCTGTGGGAGGCGAGCGAACGCGCCAGCCATCTTCTCCACCAAATTGCTCGGAAGAGCTCGGATGCCGATGCCAAAGGAGACAACAACAACACCCGCATCTGCTGCTTCCACCCAGAGACGCAGACCCTGCAGGCAAAACACACACAGGTGCCTTGAAGTCTTATTGGAGAAAGGCCCTTCCCACTGTTGCCTCTGCCAGTAGAAAGTTGTCTACGGAGAGGATGAAGCCAAATCCACCGGGAGCACAAAGCTACGTGGTTTTCACCAGACAACGAACTCTAAAACCGCTGTGATTTCTGCACCCAGCCAGGCAGAAGTTACTTAAGCACCTGCTGGGCTTGGGAGCTCTGCAGGGAGGTATCCAAAACTTGCATTTCATAGCATTACCTCCTGCTTTGGAGGTAACGCAATTACTTTTTGGCAAGGAGGGCTCTGAAAACATAAGGCCCACACAGGAGCAGCCAGAGCAGAGAAGGAAATTGGAGTAAAAAGAGGAAGGCTATTTTCCATCACCACTAAGGCAGGAGGCCTGTCAAGGTCTCTAGCTGTAGGCTGATACAACGGATGAAACATCACGCAGGCAGAGTCGGGAACATCTCACTGGAGATTCCCCACAAACTCTCCAACGTTGAAGGCTCCTGGAGGTGGCAGAAGGTTTTGCCATCTTGCCAGGAGACTTCTACCCATCCTTGATAGCTACTTGCAGGTAGCAGATTTACTTTTTGGTCACTAGGCAGAGAGGTAGCTACAGCTCCAGCAAAAACCACAGTTGTCTGTCCTCCATTTAGAGGCTACCTGTAATGCTACATAAACAGGTGTGTATCTAGAACAGAGTCCGTACTTTTTTCAAGGACCAGAAGGCTGCAGGGAGAAGAAATCAGCCACCACAGCTGCCGTGGAGCAAACACCAAGTATCCCCTTTTATGGCAGGCTGGGCTGAGCCTATTTCTCATTATGGATTCTGTCCTGCTTCAAGTTTCCTATCTATCACAGGAGCATTTTCGGGAAGTTTCCTAAAATCTGTCTTTGAATATGAATACTTCCTTGAAATAAACACCGTAGAAGAACACGAAGGGCAAAAAAATAGTTCTTCCTGTTATTAAAGGAGAAAAATAGGATGATTAGTTCAGAATACCTTATTAGTAGTAGTCTACAGGTTGGGGAATCATGGTACAGAAGAGTTACAAAGCACATTTTAGTGTTACTCTCTGGGGATATTTGTCCTTTGTTATATGCTTCAGGGACTCAAACCTATCCTTGCCGAAATGCTTAAAAAGCCCTAAAACAACCCAACAACCAAGAATCAAAAATTTTTCAACTAAGGGATTTTGATTTCTCCATTCTCTTGAGTTTCACATCGTTTGAGCAATACAACCGCTAAAACTGCTAAAGAAAAGAAACTGCTAATTTTACTTTTCTAAATAAAAGTACGATGACTCATAAAACAGATGATTACGTTATCCATTATAATTGGGCCTTAACATTTGACTTTCAGAAACAGCATGAAAGTTACTAGGGAAGCATGGTTGACCACCAAAAGTTCTCACCATCTCTCAGATACATATCTATATTTCACCGAGTCCTAATTAGAGGAATTCGCAATCATAGTGTTTCAAATATGAGGAAATAAACACCTTAATTATATAACTCTGCTCCAGTTCAGATGGGAGATTCCTTAAGCTACTCCTAGACGTACAGAGGCCCCCTCTTCTGCTGGTATCCCGTAACCTGGACACAGACATGCCTGCCTTCTAGCACGACAGCCACCGCCCACTGCAGGGCTCCGGACTTATCTCCATCATTCTTCCCTTAGGCGCCCTGGGATCTGTTCTGGAAGCTGTGAAGCACATGAGTAATGCCCTAGCAAACAACTCCCTTCTTTATAAGGCAGGTGTGTACACGGCCAGAATGGACCAAGCCAGTGTTTTGCAAGACCTCTGAGGTAGCCGCTCTCTGACACAGCTTTTGGAGCACCCTACATGCGTTGCATTACCTGCATGCTGTGCCACATGGGACAGGGTGATGTGCAGCCATACACATCTGGAGAACTTCCATTCTAAAGGACCTGACCTCACTTCTTCCTTTTAACTAGAAAACATTGGCACCCACCGTCTCAATAAAAGCTGCCATCAGAGATCTTGACAGGCCTCTAATAATTTGAAACTTGAATCTTATCTCCATTTCAGTCCCTTATTCAGGACACCAGGACAACATCACTGCTCGAGTGTCATTATCCAGGTCTTTTTCCCCCCAGTGTTCGTAAAAGCGGTAAGGCAATGGGAGGAATGGCAGACAGGTCCTGCTCTGTTCCAATATTGTCTTCAGCTGGAGGTTTTAAGAGCTTGTCCCTCTGAACTTATCCCTGGGGATAGTGAGGTACAGGCCAGAGAAAGCCTCTGGGATGCCTGTGGAGTTTTCCCTCAGGGCTGGACCTTGAGAAAAAGGGGATGACACACTTCAGTTTTGTACGCTTTGGGATTCCACACTGAATTTGATGAGGGAACAAACACAGCTCTCTCCTATGGGTTCTTAAGAATACAAGCTCAAGGGCAGAAATGCCCTGCGAGAAATAGGATTAAGGAGGAAATTCTGGATTGACATAAATGACTGATGAAGCAATGAAGACTAATTGTTCTTCCCATTTCTGCTTCAAGTATAGGAACAAAGAAACTACTCATGATCAAGTCCCAGGGGCAACACTGCCAATTTAGGACTTCCACACACCATCTTAAATGGACAGTGAAGCCAAATCCTGCTTCAGGGTGGACAGCTTAATTCTACATCTTCCCTGCAACCCCACAGTCCTGAGTGTTCCCTGTCTCCCTGCTGCACCCAAGCACCAAGCGCCACCCACACCAGCTTTCCAGACTCCTGGGGCTTCAGAGCATTTACAAGGTTCTTCAAAAGATTTGCACTGAGTAACTCCCCAGGTTAATGTGCAATCACAGCTCAAAGCTTTCCTGCACTTACCACTGGAAGGGGCTTTGCAGGCTCGGCAAGGATGCCCCCTGTGAAAACAACATGAGGGAGCGTCGGACGGGGAAAGTCCAACACGACATCGTTACAGAGGAAGAAGAGACTAGTTCCATGAACAAGGTCCAACATGGATATCTTGGGCTCCACCCTATGCTTCTCCATGAGACGTTCAAACTTGGGCAGGATGACCAGCTTTGTAGCCACACGAGTGATCATGTAGACTAGGAGGTTCCAAGTCCTACCAAAGAAGCTCATCCTGTCTGTCATCAGGGAGTTGAACTCGGGGACATAGGCAATGGGGGAAGTGGCACCAATCTCCGCTGGGAACCAGAAACCAGTGGAGATCACAGCATATTTGACACGGAGGATGTGGGCCAGGATAAAGCCGCACATCTCATTGGGGTCCACCAACAGCAGGTCAAAGTGCTCACGCTGGAGTTTCTGCAGAAGGGTAGAGTTTCCCAGCACCAGGTCACAGTTTTCCAGGTACTTCTCCAAAAAGGAAAACATCTCCAGAGATGTCATCTTCCCTTGGAAGACACGCTTTATCTTCTCCTGCACCCAGGCATCCGCACTCTCTGTGCTGAATATACCCCAGTAACTCTGCACACGGAAGCCAGGCAGGTAGGTTTCCACATCCCGACCCTCATGAAGTAGCAGCACGGGGTCATGGCCCCGGTCAGTCAGTGCCTCTGCCACTCTCATGAAGACTCGCAAGTGGCTGTCAAAGACTATGGTGGGCATGATCAGCACCTTGGCACAGTGAAATGACTCCAGGGTGAATGCAGCCATTAGGAAGAGAAGAGCAGCAGGGCACAGTAGCACCTTCATCATCTTCATCACTGCAAGGAAAGAAACGTGCCATTAATATAGTATGAAATGCTCTGTCACGTACGTGAGCAACTAACAACCAGGATTGTAGCTGCAAGCCAGAAACTCACGAGCTGGGAGAGGAGAGCAGTCTGGAGTTCATCACTGGAAAACAACAACCACCACCACCACTAAACAAAAAAAGCCACAAAAAAAAAAAAACCAAATCAACCCCAAACAGTCAGGTATCAGGGTGTATCAGGGGAGTTTTCCAGAAATTCAAAACCTCTCCTCTGTGCTCCTAAGGCTCAAAAACTAGCAGACTGACTTGCCAAGAGTTAGAGAGGGAGAGCCGCTGGAGGAGCTCTGCTGGGTCACAGCACCAGCAGAGACGCTCGCTGCTCAGTCCCCAGTTATCGCTACAGAACCAGCACAGCTGGATTTCATTTCTATTTCTGCCCAGCCAGAATGGCTGGTTCCCTCTAAGCCCTTGATTTCTGTGCAAGCTCACTGGGAGGCCCACAGAGCCCAGTGGGAATGCCAAGAGACACGCTCCGGCTTTGGCCCTCACAAGGCTGGCGAGCCACCTTGCTCAGCGCAAACGGGGCGAGAGCAAGCCCAGGTCACAGCAGGACCCTTCGAGAGGAACCGCAATCCCAGAGAGCACAGCAGGTGTCTGGACGGAGAGCTGCTCCGCTACGGATCAGCCGTGGGAGGATGGGGAGGCTCTGGGGAAAGGGCTGGGAAGGGAAAGCAGGTACCAGGATACTGATGCACTGGAAGAAGGCAAACCCAGAAAGCAGCCCCAGAGATAATGTGCAATACCCATGGCACACTGATGCCCCTTAGTCACACTCCTACGGCCGCCATCCCATTCCCAGTTTGGTGAAACACCCAGCACTTCTGTTGTGTAAGGGGTGTTGCTACATCACTGGAAGTGAACGCGCCTCACCCACACCTTACATTATTTTGGGAGAATAATTACGAGATAATTATTTGGGAACAGTCAGAAGCAGAGCCGTGTCCTGAGGACCCAGTTCAGACATGCTAGGAAGGGGGTGGGGGGAAGAAGTTACAATAGGAACAATTACAAGTGGATTTTGGATGGCCCCACACGCTAAGCCCCAGGGGGGCTGCAGGGATGTGGTAGAGCAGAATTTGGTCCAAGATTTTTCTGCCAGCCTCTCCACTATTGCTTAATCAATTAAGAGGCAGGAAAGAAAGTCCCAGATAAGATCTTGCTAAATACAATCTTCAGACTCCCCTCAGCAGCTGGATATCTCTGGCCAGAGGTAGCGTGTGGAGGTGCCAACACGGGAGAGTAAAAGTGCCATACTCCCCTCCACATCGCTTTCCTGTCCCATGTGGGGACAGGACATGGGAAAGAAACAGAGCAGCCGCTGGCTGAGACCCCCCCTCAGTTTCAAAGGCAACTCCTACAAGGGCTTGGACTGCCACCCTTCCCACCCAGGGACAGCTGGGTGGCTGTGCCTGCAGGAGTGATGAGAAGCATGAGAAATGCTAGCAGCTACTAAAGGAGTGGTTGGACCCTCAGAGCAAAAGCTCCAGGAGGATGGAGACAAAGGTGACGGCCTTGAGAGAAGAGAGCAGAAGCCCTGCAAGGAAAGTAAGGATCTGCCCAGGATCCTGCCTCCCTGCCAGCAGGAGCAGGCTTGGCTCATGCTGGCAGCGCTGGCCACTGTGGAGCTACAGCCCATGAAGCTGGTCTGGTTCTCAGCTTACTTGAGAGGCCCAAAAGGGATTTGTCCTGCTCAACACTAAGGGAGGCAAAGCATTTGGCTATGACATTGTGTAGCAGATCCAGAGAGCATGCAGCTTCCAGGGAGAGAGGGAGGGACGGCAGCCCCGTACTGCTGGCCTTCTCCAGCACAGCAGGGAGCTCAGGACAGGCTCCATGACAGGAACAGGTATAGGCTTGTCCTGGGGCACCTGGTGGGTCATAAGTGTGCTGAGAAGAGCAGAAGAGGTGGTTTTATATGTGGGGTGGGGTGTTTTCTCATTGGGCAACAAGTAAAAGGTGAAGAAACAGTGCAGGTGAAAGGAATAGTTATTTAAAGAAAAATTGTCACCCATCTTCAGCAAGGACCGTGTCCTGCCATGGACCGACGTGCCAGGCATTGCTGAGACCCTCAGCTCTGCTGGGACCCTCTGGGGGCTACCAAAATCCAAATGACAAGTAAAGTGTCAATCTCAGCCCTGAGGCCAGGGACAGATGCTGACACAGGAGACTTGCAGACTGCTCTTGGCTGCTTCATCCTTTCCAACATCAGGAGCAATCCCTAAAGGTGCTGGCTCAGGAATCCCTTGTCCCTGCCCAGGCACAGAAGAGGCTGTAAATCTTCCTAAGTGGTGGGAAGACGCCAGGCTGCAGGAAGGGACCTTTTTTCCTACCCCAGCTCTTGCCACCAGCACAAATCTCTGCTCTATCCACGCCCAGAGAGGTAGCCTGGCCAAGGAATCGGCTCCAGCCCTAGATCTGTGCTGGATGCATCAGACAGGTTTTTAACCAGGCACATTCCTGCTTTTTAGTGCTCCTGGGATATAATGAAGGCGTAACTACCAGCTCAAAAGGCAGCACTCTGCTGGCTCCATCCCTTGTTCAGCAGCTAGTCACTGTTAGGATCTCAGGTTGACAGCAAAGGGGAAAGGAGAGAAGACCCAAATCTTATACACACAAGGGCTAGATGAGGGAAGGCTCAAAATCCACCTGCTCACCTCCCCGCTTTACCTCTTGCCAAGACTGGACATGTAGCTACAGCTGCCCCATGAGCTTTGCAGCAGGATCCTCCAGCAATGGTGGGTACTGTGGCCGGTGCAGCTCTGTCCGCAGCGTGGGGCACTGGCTGCAGCCCAGCCCTCTGGCTACAGGAGCTCAGTTGCCTGCACCCACTGTCAGGCTGCAGACGGGTGGTCTTTGATGGAAACCTCCAAACTGCTAGGCACGGGAACATGTTTCTGCTGGGAGGCAAATTCACAGCCTGCGCCTCAGCAGAGGTGCAAAATCCAAGTAAATGACAGATCCCACACTAGATCCGAGAGCAGAGCAGACAGAACCACCTCCTCATTTGCGGTCTGAAGTCCTGGGCTAGGGGCTAAATCAGATAAATATTGCAAGAAATAGCACTGCCACTGAAAGGAGAAGGCTTGTAGAGAGAGAATATACCCTTCCCTGTTTTCATGACATGCGCTCAGTAAAGCCATGCCAACTGACTGATTTACGCAGAGGAATCCCGTTAACACCACAATTAACACTAACAGCCAGGAGTCAGGGTTCAAGAAAACTATTAAAAAGCCAGTGCCACAGAGGCTTTAACTTTCACCGCTGCAGCATGCAGGGCAGGGCAGGGATCTCGGTAAGAGCCAGGACCAGAGCCTGCTGCAGGAGGGGTGGGCAGGGGGAAGCCCTCACGTGACCGTCACTGCAGGCAGCAGCATCCCCGGCCACCCTCAGCTGCTGCGAGTTTGCTTTCAAAGCCCCAGCAAAGCATTGAAATTGAAATGGGAGGCAGCAGAAAGGAAGCAGAGAGAACATATCCCTCCGAAATCCCCCTGAGAATTTGCCCTATTTAACACATTTGACAGGGTATGATTTTGATATGAATGGAAGATTACACCAGTTTAACTTAAGTGAAGTAACTGAACAGCTACAGCTCTAAAGATAGATGTTTCTTTAATTCAGGTGCCTGTTATCAGGTTGAAGTACTAAAACCCCTGACAGCGAGCAGTCTAGGCAGAGAAGCCCATGAAGGCAGGGCGGTGAACAGACTCCAGCGCAAGGTCCTTGCCGTTTACATCTCTCCCTCTCCTCCAGTATTTTGTATTACCTAGTTCCTGCCTAGGACTTGGAAGCCCATATCCATGGGGCTGAATTATTTCCCCTCCTGTATCCTAGTCTCCATCCAGCTCTTGCCCACAGTAAGAAGAAATGTTTTCACTGTAAACTTCTCAAGAATTAACAAAGAAGCACAATTCATTTGAAGCCAAAAGGAAAGGGCATCTTCACTTGGATGCTCAAAACTCTTCCTGGAATAAGAAACCAAAGTTTGCCTCATCTGTTGGGTATGATCCAGAAAAAACAGGACCATCTGTTACCATCAAGTTGATGACAGCCAACCCAGTTGTGGCTAATTTATGGAAGCCAAAACTCCATGCAAGCAGGCAGGTATGCAGCTCTGAAAGCAACTCTGCCGCTGCAGGAAGATGTCGCACTACAAGCGGGAGCTGCCCAGGGAAATCTCTAGTAAAAACCTAGAAGATACAATGCTGTATAAAGTAAACTCAATAAAGCCTATGTTGAAGCAGGGAAGTCTAACCATCAATCACATCCAACCCAGTGCTTAGTGGGCTTCTGTGCTCTGGTTTTGGATTATCACAGACTCCTGCTTCACTAGAGTCACCTGGGTAAATAACACTAACACTGAAATACTAATATTAGTATTATGGTATACTAATATTAGTCTTACAGTATACAAATAGTAGTATTAGTATTTTAGTGTAGGAAACAATGAGCAAGGAAAAAACCTTCCCTTCAAATGTAAGCCTCCCCAGGGAGCCTACAGCCCTGAGTTTTTTAAAATGTTGTTCGCACACAGAGTGAATAGTGCACAGATGGTCTGCTCAAACCAGCGTACCTTTCTAGCATTTTTCTTTCGACATCTTCATGGTGGCCCACAAGAAACACAGAGAATGAAGAAAGCCCAGATCCCCAAAAGACCAAAGGGAATGACCACAGCAGTGATCAGGTCAGCATCAGAATAATGCATACTTTGCACCACACTGGGTGCTACTGCTTCCACACAGCGGCATCAGAAGTGCTCTGCTCATCCTCATCCATTTTAGACAAAGATTGATGTAGTCCCCAGTCAATTCCAAACCTTTGGGACCTTGGGCCATCTTCAACATCCTTCCTGGACCATCGGAGTTTTATGGAGGAAGCTCTACAGGCAAGGTGGGAATCTGCGGGCCACCAGGAGGTTGGCAGTCCATAGGTCACAGCCAGGAATCATGGTACTAAAGAAAGTACTGGTCCGTAACAACCAAGAAAAGAAATAAAGATCTGTATCTCAGCTTGTCAAGGCATTTGAAACTACACACATCTCCAAGAACTTGAGCTGGGGAATGGTGTCAAACACCACACATCTGCTTCCCCACCTGGCCTCTCATCATACATCAAATCTGTCTGGGTGGTAAGCGAGACTCCCCCCACTCCGTATCCACAGGCTTCCCGGTTGTCTTCCGGAAGGGACAGAGATGGTTTGTGACACCACAGTGCTCTGCAACAGCGAGTTCTTCCGGACTGCCTTTTCCCCCCACTTGCAACACGGTTGCAAGACAGAGAAGCAGCTGATGTGAGGCTGTGCTCCTTGTGAGCGGTCTCAGGTCTGCAGCACGGAAGCACTTAAGAACAATATTTGTAATCCCTGGATGCAAGAGACAGAAAAGCTTGGGGCCGTTTCCAAATGCTTATGTGAGCCATAGACCTTGAGGTGAGAGCACACGACGGTTCAGTGCACATTCTGGTCTTAAGAAGGGGTTATGCCTGTATGACAGTCAAGTTGAACAAGTTCTTGAGACTGCAGAGAAAACTGGAGAGATACAAGTACACCAAACTTTAGAGGAGTGGTCAACAGGGGTGAGGAAGAAAAGTCCTCCATTTACTGCCCTGTCATTTCAGCTTCTTTCTGCAGAGAAGCGCCACATTAAAAGAAATCATTAAACACCCCAGAAGGTTGTGAAACCTTGTGTAGGAAGAACTGGGGATTGATAAAGTCCTGACAGACAAGTCTGATCACATTTGACAGAATTACAGAAGTAGAGAAGCTAGAGATGTATCTTATCTTCAGTAAAACAATTGACGCCCTCATGTGAAAAAAAAAAAAAAAAAAAAAAAAAGAACCAAACCAAACAGCTCCTCGGCTCTGAGCACACCAGAGGAATGAGATCTGGCCGAGCTGCCATAAACAAGGGTTGAGGAGGGACGCATAGGAAGAGGAGGCACAACAGGAGAGGGAAGACACTCCTGAGATCTAATCTCCTTGAAGAAGATGAAGCAAGTTACACAAAAGTGCTTTGAACATTTGTTCAGGTGCCAAGGCTCTGATCCTGCACAGTTAAGCAGATGCTTAACTCGTGCCCTTCAGTAGCCCTGTTGAAGTTACCCAGGCTGTTTCACACACGCGTCCTGGCAGAGCCAGGGCCAAGCCGACAGCTGGGAACTCAAACCGTTTCCCTCTCTCCCTTCCAGCAGCAGAGGAGCAGTCAGGTGCCTCTGCCATTAGCTGAGAAAGTTCAGTCCAGCCCTTCAGCGTTCACCCGGAGCGCCACCGGCAGCCGTGCAGCGCCCGGGGCTGCTACCATCTCCCGCACCCACAGCCCACACCGAGCCAACCCGTCTGCGCAGCCCACCGACCCCGCTGCCGCCGCGAGCGCCCGGGGGCGGAAGGACCCTCCTCCTCGCACGGCAGCCGGGCAGGACGGCCGGCGGCGGGGCAGACGCCGCGGCCCTTGGCCGTGCTCGCACCGGCGGCGGCGGGGCGCTCCCCAGGGCTCGCGGCGAGCGCCCCGACAGGGAGGCAGCGCGGACCCGCGGGGCCGAGAGCCGCCCCGGCGGGACAAGAGCCGAGGAGCACCGGCCGCAGCTGCTCCCGTGCCGGCTCCTCTCGGACCGCCCGCCCCGCACCCGGACCCCTTCGACGCGCCTGCCCCGCCGGCAGCGAAGCCGGCACCCACCTGCAGCGAGTCCCGCTGGGAGCGCGGCCCGAGTCGCGGCGCGGCGGTGGGAGAGGAGCAGCCGCCGCCCGCCCGCGTTCCCCTTTCAGGCCGGCCGGCGGCGGGCGCGGGCGGGGCGGGGCCGGGCGGCGCAGCCCCAGCCCCCGGGCCGCACCCACGGGCCGCCCCGCCCGGCCGGGCCAAGCCCGGCGCTTGGCCGCACGGAGGCAGGGCGAGAGGGTCGGCAGGGGGAGCGTGGAGAGCCGCCCCCGCCGCTCCGGCAGCCCGAGCAGGCAGGGAGGCAGCGCCTGGCAGCTCCCGCTTGTGTCTCCCGCCGGGCCGATGTATCAAAAAGGTGCCAAAGCAGCCCTCCGGTGACCGGTGCTGGACCCTACTTGGACGCTTACAGGGCCAGGACCCCCTCTGTGGGCTCTGCGAGACGAGGGGAACAGGGGGCTGCGCGCGTTAGTCAGGACAGCAAAATGGAAAGGATGGCGCACAGGGGAATTAGGAAGCTAGGGACAGTGTCCCAGGGCACCCATACAGGTACAGCACGCGCCAGAGAGGGATGTCCTGTTAGTCCAGTTCCAGCATTAACCACAGCTGAATCCGCAGCAGCGATGCACAGAGAAACTAGGCCTAAGTGCTCCACGAGGCGTTTCCTTTACACCAGGGCAGCAGCAGAGGTGTAGGTTAAGCCTGCCTAGCAGCTGCAAAAGCTGGTGAAGGGAGCAGTTTTTCCTTAAGTGTCAAGCACATGGAAGAGCATGTAGCTCTGAGAGTGTCACAAAGCATTTCCCTCCCCCAGCACTTGCTCAGTCAGGTGCTGATCTCCAGCGAGACTAATGACATTCATTGCATCTGCTGCTGACACTTCAGACAGCATTGCACCTTCTCCTGCAACATCACGTTCGAGGTGGAGGGCTGCGGCAGGCAGCGTTGGTTACAGAGCAGCTGACAGCCCAATCCGCCCGGCGATTCTGTTCATCCCAACCCTTCCATAGAGGCATCGCACAAAGGGTAAAAATAAGCATTACAGCACGCAAGACCTTCACCAGGCCCTGCCTATTAGTACGTTTCTTTTCCCTGCGCACATGGTCACAGACCAGGAAGAGATCGCAGGGGACACAGAAATGACTACTTTTAACCAGGTATATGCAGAATTTTTCAGTTACGCCTATTGTTTCCTGTTCCCATAGGCTGCTGCGACGCAAGTTACGCTGCCAGCTGCCATACAGCTAACGTGGTAGCACTACCGGACAAGACCTAACGAGGTATTCTGGTGTGAAGGGACTCGAGCAGCCTCAGTTTGTCTTGGTGTCAGTAAATATTCTTCCACTCGTTTTCTCCAAATTTCTTGCGGAGTCACTCGACAGCCAGCTGCACAGGCCACCTTTCACTTCTGAAGACCTGTTACATGCACGCGGGTACGTCACTAAGGAGACACGAATTGGCCGTAGAGGGGTGTAGTCAGACTCACCCATCCAACTTCAAGAGACAGTGCTACATTACCCCGGCACCGATACCCTCCCTCTTCCCACCCGCTATTCCACACCTTCAACTATCAGACCCACTCCGATTACAAAGGCAGCAATCTTTATTTTCTGAGACATTTGTGTGCTCACACTTAAAATACCCCCAAAACATAAAAGTTTTTAAAAAGTTTAAAAGTTCCAAATGTAAGTTCCTGATAAACAGAAAAAAAAAAAAAAAAAGAGGGCAAATGACAAGTCACAAAGCAAGATGATGTTCAAATCCCCCGGCAGAAAATACTCTCTTCCCACCTTCCTTTGGCCTCTAACCTTTAACTCCTTGCAATAACTGCGGTCTCCTGGGCCCCTCGGCACTGTGGCCTAGAATCCAGGCACCAGAGTGATTGTGCAAGCCAGAGGGGAAGTCCTGAAAAATGCTCATCGGAACAAGTTGCAGCTCATGTATATGGGGGTGGCTCATCAAGACTCATCCAACCCTCAATTAGGTGACACTGCTTTGCACACAAATGTAGCTTCCTGTAACAACAGGGCACTTCTCATCGTCACCCTTTTGGGAGGGAACGGAAACATGGAAATCAGGCCCTGCGTAACCTCTCTCGGTGGCTGGCAGTTTCATGAGACGGGGTGAGCAGTTCTCACAGCCCACTACCCCATTTCCCAAACACGCACTACCACTGTTCGATTCATACCGCCTATGGGCTCAGCAGACTGCTCCACAAACTAAAATTAACTTAACCCACCTAATGGGGGAAAACAGTTGGGGGAACCATTTTCTACCAGATGTGAGTTGCACCAGAAATAAGGAGGCAGTCACACATCTGGAGGGAAAGCAAGCCAACAGCAGTAAGCCATTATATTATCTCAGTTGCTCATGAAAACTGTTTAGGCTGCAAGTTACTGAACTTGTTTGAGGCTCCCCATACCGAACATGTACTTGTAGCCAACACTTCAAACCATACAGCACCAGGCTTTATTTGCCTTAGTGCTATGGGGAAACTGGCATTTTACTTCTTGAGAGGGATTTAACAGATGGAAAACAGCTCAAAGAGCAAGTGATCCAACCCAGAAAAGAAATTTAAGGCATCAATGATACATTCATCTCGACTCCTAACAAGCTGCACGGCACATTGCTGGGAGCAAGCATAAGCTGGCACGTTTTACGTTCAGAGAGAACAAGGAGTAATGCCACACTGCGGTCAGAGCCTCTGAAACAAAAACACAGCAAAAAGCAGAGCTGGGTAGAAAAGAGGCCTTTATCTCCTCTGCCTCCTTACCCATTCCCACTGAGCCAAACCTCACAACCTCCATGCAGTCAAGAGTTTCTGCACATCTCCACTCCACAGCTACGTTCCCAATGAAAGTGTTATCAAGAGTGCCACGGTAGTGCTACAGACCTCGGCCTTTCTGACAACAGCCCCCAACTTGCAACTGCAAACAATACAGCTACTCAGCTGCTAAGGTGTATTTAGACTGTGCTTCTCCAAGTACTCTGGTTAGTGGCCTCAACAGGAGTGGAAGGAAGAGGCAGGTAGGAATTTATTGCAAGGTGAAGCCATAAAAGAAGGAAACAGAAAAGAGGAACCCTGTCACACTGCAACTGTGAACTTGAAATGTCAGGTGGGGGTGGGGATTACAGCCAGAGGGTTCGAATCAGTTGTTGCTCTTACAGTAACTAGCCAAAGGCAAGTTACAATACTTGCCATTTCACAGGTATCCGAGTTAAACCAGTTGAAAAAGAAGTGGGAGGTTAAGACACAGGAGAATGATTTCTCTTTCTTCTACTAGATGGGCAGGAAACCAAAATGAAAAATCACTGCCAGCCTTTTAAAATAAGACTGTAGAAAATTTAACTCTTGGAGGTCACCCTAGTGGTGCCAATAACACCAGCTCAAGGATGGTTCCAAATTAGGGGCCTAGACCAGATTTAGAAATAAAAGGGGGAAACATCCAACCATTCTCCCACATCCCCACGCTGGAGCTGCCTGCCCCGCAATGGGCTAGGGGAGGTAGCATTCCAGGTGGGCTTGACATCCATAATCTCCACATGCCCATCCATCCAAGCCATTCTGGTGAGCAGATGGTTTACGAATTCCCAAGGAAACATTCTCAGTCACTTTCAAACTTGACGGAATTGACTTGGGTCGATATAGTGCCCCCACGGTAGCTGCCTCGTTTTTTCTTTGTCTTCTCATGGCGGAAAGATTTGCCTTTAGTGAATTTCAGGATATTGTTAGCCTTCTCACCCCAGTCACCAGCTGCTCCTTTCTGTGAGGGATGAAGAGAGAGAGGAAAAAGAAATTCAGGGCAGTACCCAAGAGAGTAAAGGCAGTGCTTTGCACTTCATCCTACCCAGCAAACACCAGTACATTAACACTGGAGCCGACACCACTCTCCCACGCACCTCCTGCCAGAGCTCACACACTTCCTAACAGCACCTCCTGGTGGAAAAAGTTCCCACCAAAAAGACTGCCCAGAAGCACACCAAGGCTGCTCTGCTGAGGTGTATTTGCAGAGGCCCAGTGTTACCCCTCTGGGCACTACCTAGCCCTACCTTTGCTTCAAATGAGTTATCAGCAACACGGGCATCCAGCTCAATCTCTTCTTCCCTTACGCGGCGGAATGGAGAGGCTGGCTGTTAAAGAGAAAGAAAACAAGATACATTAAGTGTGGACACACGCATGACATTGCCTTAGTGACAACCTCCTTCCCTCCTTGCCCTGCAAATACGGAGCCCTGTTCAGGCCACCTCAATCTTTAAGTGTTTCTCAGATTCATAATTCTTTCCCTTCTTCAGATCAGGCAGCTCAGGGATGGTCCTATGCAAGCATAACCAATCAACCTTTGCCAGAATAATATTATGCACATACATGCACTCCCTAGGGTTCTCCAGACAAGGTTCAACTGCTTGAGGAGGGAGCAAAAATACAAATAATCCTGTGGGCCCAACCTCCCCCCAAAACCCAAAACAAGCCTACCTGTTCAGGAGGCAGAGATGCCTCTCCCACCAGTCACCACAGTCCACCCTCACTCACCTGTTTCACCTTGGGAACTGTGTGTGGTGTTTTGGCTTTGATCTTTGCCTTTTTACTGTGTGGTGTCTCTGGCTCCTGAACATCTTCCCTCTTCTGCTTCTTCCTGATCGTGCCTGTTAGATGTACAGCAGTAAAACTTCAAAGGGACTAACTGCAGTGTTGGGAAAAGTAATGGCATCTCTCCCCCAGAAAGCAAACCCAGTGTTGACACAGGTGTGAGAATCGGTCCCTGCATTACCTCACCCAGAAACCAGACTGCTATAACAGACACTAATAGCCATTCTGGGTCAGCAAGGATTATTGCCATCCTATCCTAAAGGATAAAGATAATTTTGTGGAATAGGGTACCTCTATATTAATGGTTTAGTGCACTTGTGAAAGTTCTGTTGGCTAAAATTTGCCAGTTCTTGGAGTCACACAGTATGCACTTGCACACATCACTAGTGCACTCAAAGTTATTTTCCTCCTGGAGGGATAGACTGAGATTGCGCATCGGGGCATCATCTATGGTGTCCCACTCAACACAGACAAGGTCCTCCAGCAGTCTGCCTTGCTGTCACTAACAACTTGTGCATGCACAGGTGGCAACTGGCAACAACTGTACAGAAATGTACTTCATGTTACCACAAATTCCACTGCCAGCAGATATGCAATACAGACAAAAAGGATCACACCGAATTAAAAACTAGCCCTTCCCTCTCAGTACTGCACCAGACGGCATAATCTAATAGCACATAGAGATTAGACTGAATATTGTTTAGGAAAGGCTCCCATTCATGCTTAGCTCAGTAACATTGCCCGACAGACCCACTTCCCGGACTGTAGGTAATACCTCCATTGACTTTTCCAGTCTCTTCTTCAGAGCTGCTTTCGCTACTGCTACTGCTGCCACCAGCTGGCTTAGACTTCAGGTTGTTTGCTGCTGGTGTGGATGCTTTTGCTTTCTCTGTGGAGGCAGTGGTCTTAGAATTGTTCTGTGCCCCTTTCCCTGCCTTTTTGGGCTTCTCATCCTCTTCGCTGGAACTATCAGATGAGCTGCTACTACTACTAGAAGCAGCTGCCTTCTTCCCCACAGTTGCTTTTGCTGCCCCTGTAGATTTGGTGGCTGGTTTCACTGCTGGCTTCTTTTTTTCTTCCTCACTGCTTGAGCTATCAGAGTCAGAAGTGCCTGCTTTGGGAGCTGGGGTAGGAGGCTTGGACGCTGGCTTACCCACTTTGCCAGCTAATTTAGCCGGAGTGCCTTTCTTCTTCTTCTTCTCATCCTCAGAGCTGCTGGAGCTGCTATCTGAATCAGAGCTACTTTGTGCTTTCTTTGTGGCAGCTTGTGACTTCTTTGTTGCAGGGGTTGCTGCTTTAGTTGTGGGTTTCACAGGGGCCTTCTTGTCAGAGCTATCAGAATCTAGAATGGAAAGGAAAAGAATAATCAAGGCTAAGCCCCATTCCTTCAACATGAGGCTAACATACAGATTCAATGTTGATAGACAGCGCACTTGATTAGCTGCTTGAAACAACACTGCAATGGATATTCCTGTCCAACTGCACCCTCGTACCCTGCCTAGAAGGGTCTTGACACAGAGGTCTGAGCAAGCACAACACGCACGTGGAAATTCTCCTTTTCTCCTACCCCAATACCTGAGCTGTCTGAGGAGGAACTGGAGTCTTTCTTTGCTTGTCCAGGCTTGACAGCTACTTTTGCTGGTTTGGAAGTATTCTTTATCACAGGTTGTTTAGCTGGGAGCTTACTCCCTACCTTCTTCTTGTCATCTTCAGAGCTAGAATCTGAACAAAAAAAAAAGGATGTTCTTGAAGTTAATAAGCTTCTGGTGCAAGTTACTTTAGTAATAACACATATATAACTCATGGGGAAGTGAAAAGCAAAATGGGTTGTGGCCCAAGGCCGAGCCAACTAGATAACTGGCAATAAGCAGCATTTGATGAACATTTGAATGGTCAGGGGACAGCATTCATCTTTCCACATAACTTCTTTGTTGGGAGGAAGTGGAAACAAGCAGTTTAAGTTCTTTACTAATGCATGCTCAAGGAAGCAGACATTTGGAGAATAATGTAGGAGAAGAGGTACAGAATAAGGGACTGGAGAAAGTACAGGTATCACAACAAAGTCAGGGAGAAGAAACATTGAGAAAAGAAGCTATGTGGTAAAGATGAAAGAACAGGCAAGAAATTAGGAGATAAAATTGACAAAGCAAGGAAAGTGAGGCAGCAACAGCAGAGTATCTCATTTTAGCTTTCTACTCCCTGTATCAGATGTGTTTAGCAGCAGTCTGAGGATGGACTGGAGACTCCTGCGTACAAATATGCCTTTGTATTGTGTGTCACAGCAATCTGGAATGCTAAGCCTGATCTATTCCAACATTTCTGAACACTTTTAACAGTAATCAAAACTGTGTCCATTTGTGAGAAACTAGGCAACAAAACCAGAAAACACAGAACTCCTGCCACTTGTTGAAGTGTCACACAGTCTAGTGCTAGCTGTCTGCAGATAGATGGGCAGCTGCCACCCACAGTCCCTGTCGTGGCACCAGAAATGTTGAGATATACCTTGGAGGGGAAATGTAGCACATAAGGAACTTACATGGGAAATACAGCATTACAAACCTTAAACCTGACCAACAGAAGATAAAAAGCATGCTGCCCCCATTTCTAGGGTCACATCAGGAGAGGGCATCTTCTGAGCCTATTTTGAACTTGGTATGGCGATAACATTTTTATTTCGGAAACTTCTCCCAAACACAATGGGGTAACAGAAACCAAAAATCTTAAGGCACAGATCCTCAGAAAGCATAACCATTAACCTTCCTGGAGAAACCTGATAAACATGATGCCCCATCCTTTCCATCCAGCAACACGCAGACCTTTCTGCACTTGCCAATGGTCTCATTGGTGTCTCATGGTCAGACTCCACTCTGCATAGCAGACTGCTGTTTTTCAATTTCACATCTTGTTAGCTATGGAGACTGCAAAGCTTTCGAGCTCATACGCTGAGGATCTTAGCAGATACACCACTATACAGCAACCTGGCCAATAAAAACATTAACACAAAAAATTCAAAACTTTATTTCTTGAATTACCTGAGTCACTGTCAGAACTGGATTCAGCCTTCTTGGTAGTCACAGCTTTGTTTTGGGGGCCAGGGATTGTTTTAGCTACTACTGCTTTGCCTGCAAAAGCAAGTTTAAAATTAACAGGCCACATCCACACCAAACCTTTGTCCCAAGATCCAAACCTTTCCAGAGGTGAAAAAGCTCCCTTCTCAGTGCACCAGCCATTCAGCCAGCACATCAGAAGCCAAGCAAGGACCTGGCCGGCTGCAGTAACGGGCCTGGCTTATTCCCGCTAAACTAGATCCTGGTAACTTTTCAAACCAACACATGCAAAGTAATCCAACCTGCACACAGTTTGGATCCACAGGTTGTACACAGCGTTGTTTGGGACGCCTTCAAATTACTCAGAGGCTTCCAGAGAAGCAAATAGCAACACAGACCAAAGTCAAATGGCTTTTTCAAGGAAACCAAGACATAGCCAAAACATTGTCCGCACCATGTAGTAGTTCCTCTGCAGCCTCCTCTCCTCACAACATACCTGCTCCTCCCTTTGGGGGCACCCGCTCTGCCTCATCACTACTGTCTGAAGAGTCACTGCTCTCAGCCTTTTTTGCAGGAGCCTTGGCAAGGCCTTTCTTTGTCTGTGTAGCCTGAGGAGGTGGTACAGCGCTGTACTGGCCTATGAAGAGAGACACAGCATCCAAATGCCCGTATGATAACGCGAGCAGCACACGATGTTCGTTCTAGTTAGAATAAAGCACTTCTGCTATTTATTTCCATTTATTCCCCTTCTGTAGCTGCAATCAAAGATACTAGCTTATAATTTGAAAGACTACACCCATCCCACTGCTACCTCCTGTTTCTACTGTGAGTTTAACTCTCCTCTTGGGGTTCAGCTGACCCAACCATCTCCGCACAGTTCTCTGCACTTTTAGAAGAATGGGAGCTTGTGTTGCCAACCTTTTTCAGAAAAAAACAAATAGAAGTATCAATTGTTGATTGTTTTCATTTACTGCCTTCTCAAATCCTCCGGTTAGAGAATCAGACTGAGTTTCGATGCTTGATCCTCCACTCAGATCAGCTCTCTCCTGGAATCCTGAAAGCACTATACTATATTGAACAGAGGCCCATTTAGCCCATCAGCTGGATTGCAACTGAACAGCCCTAGATACTTCACAAAAAACCTAAAAAAGCTTAAATTGCTGCAGTTACAGAATAACCAAACCACTGGCAAATTACTTCCCAAATCCTGGCAGACAGGAAGCCTGCAAGAAGAATATATTTAAAGGCTACCTGAATAGAAGACACGCAGCAAACCAAGCAGAGTCTGTCACAGTCTCTCTCACTCCCCATTCCTTGCTCAGGCAGGAGCTGAATTGCAAGCTTAGCCCCAACAGCACATACGAAAAGAGCTGCTGTATTTCTGGTTCACGATATCACCACCAGCACTACCTGGAACCTTGTGTGCAGTGAGACTTGCCTGTGCCCTGCACACGCTTCTCCCGGAACAGTGGGACTAGCAGAGAGAATCCTCCCACATAGCAGCAATGGTATTTAGTACTTACCAGACTTTGGCTTTTGTTTTGCAGGTGGCTTTTCATCGTCTGAGCTGTCAGATGAGTCCTCACTACTGGAACTTTCCTTGGCACGTTTGGTTTTCCCTGGACATGCTTGAGTGGCTGCAGGTTTCGGCAGAGGTGATTTCTTGGGAACAGCCTTATCACAAGAAGGGAAGAAATACACATTAAAAAAGAAGTTACAGAAACCTTGTGGGGACAGCTGGATGTGGATCTTGTTTAACTCTACGCCTCACTTAAGAGAGCAAATTTTGAAGACAAAGGGAGAAAGATTAATGAAGATTCTTAAATGCAAATTTTAGGAAACACATGAGCATCACAATCTTTCCGGCCACTCTGCTGTTGTTTTCTGCTGCATGAATCCCTAGTGAGGAGCTCCTCTGACTAAAGGGCACAGAACTGACTGAAATTGTAGCAACTGCCACTTGATTAAACACAACTACGATTATTTTTGTGTTGCAGAAAACATTTTTAAACACTCCCTAGTGGAAAACTCAAAGTTACAGATAGCTAAGCACAAAAGAGTCATGCAAAAATGAATATATAATGAAGACTACAATATGGTTATGACACAGTGAGATGTTTTCCTGTAAAAGGAAGGAGCAGAGGAAGCAGCAAGGAGGTATTAGGGAAGAAAGCCAGTGCATGGAGAGGTGCTAGAACACATAATCCTACTGTACAAAGGAGAAGGATGTATAAGAGCCACAAATGCTGTGCTCAGCATCTGTGTAGTCTGTACCTTTGTCTATATATTTCACAGTCCCTGCAAGACAGATACACCCAGCCTCACTAGACTTTTACAGTGTTCATGATGTTCTTTATGGTCTCATTTACCTTCTTCGGTGCAGCCTTTTCCTCATCAGAATCTTCGCTGCTGCTACTGCTTGCTGCTTTTCCATTGACCACCTTGGTGGCTGCCTGGGCAGCTTTACTTCCTTTTGAGATAAGCAAAAAGGGACATTAGAAAATATGCTATGGTAGATGAGGGGTAATTACATTCAGCATGAAGTATCACAGAGAGAAAAGAACCACAAGAAGCCAACAGGGCAGATTAAGGCAGTACTGCAAAACTGTTGTTTTATCCTGCTGCAAGCTTAGAGAAAGTTTTCAGAAAACTGTCCATTCTAGCTCATCGGAAGCTCCAGGGCTAAACGCTAAGTAAAGATCTTCTCTGCTCTTTGGGGGGAAGACACTGGCAAAAGCACAACTTAAGCAGTTAAGGTTGCTGATTACACCTACTTATGCAACAGCATTTGGGACCACGTATTTTGAGTTCTACACCTCCTTCATGTCAGAAGCAGGCTGGACTGGAGTGCAAAGGGCAGTGACAGCAGATTTTCAGACTGCTATGTTAATACATATGCCTTTGCATGTAGGTACAGCCCTCGTCGCTCCTCCCCTGGCTTTTTTGGTTTTGCACTTTGACTCATGATACACAACAAGAGGTACCCGATTTAGGTGTCGCTGTTTTTGGTGGCTGTTTCTTTGGTGCTTCCTCATCTGAGCTGCTCGAGTCAGAACTGGAACTCTCTGCTTTCTTCTGAGGCTGGATTTTGGTTCCAGCTGGCTTCACCATGGGTTTTGCACCTTTCTAAACAACAGGAAGGAAAACTGATTAGCCCTTGCAGCCATGAAAAGAAAAAGAGGGTAATAAGTGGGACACATGTACAGAGAATATAAACAGCTGTCTTTCACAGAGGTTACCATTTTGACTTGGAAACACTACTCTGCCTAACGGTTAGGGCCTGAAAATCCCTGGATAACAATTTTGCTCTGGGAAACCTCCCAGCAGCCCATGGGAGACTTCCTTCGCACCTCAGCCTCCAGTTCTGCCTCCTCAAAATGGGGCAGCTCTGGGGCTGGCACTGTTCTCTTCCTTCTCCAGATCACACTAGTTTGAAGACTGAAAATACTGACTGGGCAACTCTGGTTGGTCTCCTCTAGTGTACACTGACATCATTCTTCCTCCCCCTCACTTCTCAAGACCGTGATTGCAGCAAGAAAAAGGAAAGAGAAGATTCTCTTTTTATATATATACATATATGTAGAAAAAGATCAAATTTATTTTAGCAAATGCAAATAAATCTTTCCCTGCAAAAAAGTAAGCCCTGGCAGTCTTAGGATAAAACAAGGAGCAGACTTGGATATGAAACAAAGTGGGTGCTGGACATGAAATTAATTCTGCACCGGACCAGTCCAAATGGTGCACCGTCCACTACAGAAATGTCTTCTTACATTGCACCTGCAGCAGTCTAGGGACTTGATAGTTCAGGAAAAGCGAGCCCAATTTCAGAGAGAATTCTGCTGGTCAAATTTGCTATTATCCATCACTGTCAAACATGCATTAAAGAGGCTGGAAAGGAAAGCTGACCTTTGCTGGCTTCTTCTCCTCCTCCAAGTCTGAATCATCACTGGAGTCCTCGCTGCTGCTCTCTGCCTTCTTGGCTGGAGGAACTGCTTTTGCCTTGGGAACAGCTGCTGCTTTAGCTGCAAGTAAGGGACAGCACACACTGATGATAAGTTAATTCACAACTTTCATGTACCTATATCCTGCACTAGTGTGTATCAGGACAAAAGGATATACTAAGGTCATTAAACCATGACTGAAGTTCATAACACTGACTTTGTTTCTTGAGCAGGGTGCGGCAGAAGGCTTCAAAATGGGTAGGCAAGAGGACAAGGGCAAGTCATAGAATCATAGAATAGTTTGGGTTGGAAGGGACCTCTAAAGGTCATCTAGTCCAACCCCCCTGCCATGGGCAGGAACATCTTCAACTAGATCAGGTTGCTCAGAGCCCCGTCCAACCTGACCTGGAATGTTTTCAGGGAAGGGGCATCCACCACCTCTCTGGGCAACTTGGGCCAGTGTTTCACCACCCTCAGCATAAAAAATTTGTTCCTTATATCTAGGTCCTGCCTGACTAACCTAGTGGCCTTCTATGATGGAGTGACTACATCAGTGGACATGGGAAGGGCTACAGATGTCGTCTATCTGGACCTCTGTAAGGCCTTTGACACGGTCCCCCACAACATCCTTCTCCCTAAACTGGCAAGGTATGGATTTGATGGGTGAACTGTCCCGTGGGTGAGGAATTGGTTGGATGGTCGCATCCAGAGGGTAGTGGTCAATGGCTCAATGTCTAGATGGAGGTTGGTGACGAGTGGCGTCCCGCAGGGGTCCGTACTGGGACCAGTACTGTTTATATCTTCATCAATGACATAGACAGTGGGATCGAGTGCACCCTCAGCAAGTTTGCAGATGACACCAAGCTGAGTGGTGCAGTCGACACGCCTGAGGGACGGGATGCCATCCAGAGGGACCTGGACAAGCTCGAGAAGTGGGCCCCCATGTGAACCTCATGAGGTTCAACAAGGCCAAGGGCAAGGTCCTGCACCTGGGTCGGGGCAACCCCCAGTATCAATACAGGCTGGGGGATGAAGGGATGGAGAGCAGCCCTGCCGAGAAGGACTTGGGGGTACTGGTGGATGAAAAGCTGGACATGAGCCAGCAATGTGCGCTCGCAGCCCACAAGGCCAATCGTATCCTGGGCTGCATCCAAAGCAGCGTGGCCAGCAGGTTGAGGGAGGGGATTCTGCCCCTCTCCTCTGCTCTGGTGAGACCCCACCTGGAGTACTGCGTCCAGCTCTGGAGCCCTCAGCATAAGACAGACACGGACCTGTCGGAGCGGGTCCAGAAGAGGGCCAGGAAAATGATCGGGGGATGGAACACCTCTCCTGTGAAGAAAGGCTGAGAGAGTTGGGGTTGTTCAGCCTAGAGAAGAGAAGGCTTCGGGGAGACCTTCTTGCAGCCTATCAGTACTTAAAGGGGGCTTCTAAAAAAGATGGCGGCAAACTTCTTAGCAGGGCCTGTTGCGACAGGACAAGGGGGAATGGCTTTAAACTAAAGGGGGGTAGGTTTAGACTAGATATAAGGAAGAAATTTTTTACGCTGAGGGTGGTGAAACACTGGCCCAGGTTGCCCAGAGAGGTGGTGGATGCCCCATCCCTGGAAACATTCCAGGTCAGGTTGGACGGGGCTCTGAGCAACCTGATCTAGTTGAAGATGTTCCTGCCCACGGCAGGGGGGGTTGGACTAGATGACCTTTAGAGGTCCCTTCCAACCCAAACTATTCTATGATCCTATAAAACAAATTCTAGATTTTATCTTTGTCACGTACACATTTAAGTGCAGACCTCTATCACCAAAAAGGATACCCCACAAGGAAAGCGTCCCCACAAACTGAGATAACATTAACTGGGTCTGCACACCTTCCAGCTTACAAAAACCCGCTGAACAAGCGCAGACTTCCAAAGAGAACCACTGCAATGCTGTGTTAAGGTTCCAGATGCTTTGCTTAACATGTTTTAGCCAAATCTACTCCTTCCTGGTTACTGACTGCTTTTTAATAACGTGAAGCAAAAGAAATCATTTTGCCTCAAGTTATATTTGCAACTGTCCTTATCAAATAAAAATCAGATCTAAGTTCAAATTCAGCTTTAGGATGGCTCAAGTTAAAGACCCGTTTTCTTTCTGTGTCTCTCCCTCTGCCTGTCTACTCCTCCTCTCCCACAAATCTGCTGCTAAATACACACAAACTTGCGCACACCATGATTAAGGCAAGGCATAAGAACAATTCCAAATAAAAAGGGAAAAATACAGCTCACCACATACCAAAGTGCAGTTGAGGGACGTATTTTTTGATAGCACTAGGACACAGGCTTGTGAGAAAGGAGGGTAGTAACCTCACACAAGCAGCAGGTAAGGATGCTTGGCATTTCTCTGGAACTCGGGGATACTGTGCACAACTGCCCTGCATCAGACAGGTCACGGTGCCCACCAATACAGAGGACCCTGATAAATCCTAGCCATGCAGGAGTTTTGTCAAATTATGCATATTCTAACAAATGTGAAAGCACTTATAAAACCTCAATCAGTTTTCCTATAATAGCAACATGAGAAACCATTCTTTAAAGCTCTCAGTGAAACTGAGAGTCCCTGGAAAATAGCACAGAAAAAAAATCATGAGTTAGCTACCTCCCATGAAGAGAGTACCAGCCCAATCTACATACACTCAAAAACCAATTTCACTCAATATTTAAATCAACACATAATTTGACTGTGCCGGAGCAAGTAGGAGTAACCCTGCTGAGATAGCCTATCAGTGAGTGTTTGGAAAGAAGAATCTCAATATAGAGATTCTTCTATAGAAGACAGGTAATGTAATAGACAAGGTAATGAAGGTGCTACTTCAATAGCATCTTCAAAACTCAATACAGCCCAATACCTTCACCAGTCTCAGCCAAAAGAGACAAACTGAATGGCTAAAACCTTCTAGTGGACACAAACCCTGACGTCCTTAAATTGTAACTGGATAAAGAGATCACCTTTAGCTAGGATGAACATACCTTACATGTCATGGGCAAAAGACCTGCCAGTAACAAGATCAGCCAATACAAACCCAGTCCTCGACAGCTGCTGAAGGACCTCAAATGAGCCGCTGAAGCTGAGCTCTATATCCAGGTGAGGAGCCAATGTCAAACACAACCCTGGCCTGCCTGCCCTAGGGCCGCTCACAAACCCCACCTGGTTTCTTGGCTGGGGGCGTCTCGTCCTCCTCGCTGGAGCTGTCATCGCTGCTGGAGGACGGCTTCCTCTTCGCCTGGGGGCCGTTGGGAACGAGCTTTCTCTTCTTGGCCGCTGGAGACCTACAGGGAGAAAGGCTGAGCTGAGGACTACGAGGCCAGGGCCGGACGGCGGCTGGTGCCGGCAGGAGCCCGGCGGCGCGGCGGAGCTCCCCACCCCCACCCCACCCCACCCCACCCCCGGGCCCGGTAAGCGCGGCCCCCGCCGCCGGAGGGGCACTTACTTCAGCCAGTAACTGAAGATGTCCAGGAGGGAGGCTGCGTTGGGGTCCTGCTCCTTCTAAAACAAGGGAGAGGCCGCGTCAGTCAGTCAGTCAGTCAGCCCGCCCGCCCGCCCGCCGCGCGCGCCCCCCGCCGCCCCCCCGCCCCGCTCACCGCCGCCGCCTCCTTGGCGAAGGCGCGCGCGGCGCCCTCGAAGTGGTTCTCGCGCAGGAAGGCGAGCACGAAGGGGAAGAGGTCGCTGGGCACCGCGCGCCACTCCGCCATGCTGCCCCGCCGCCACGTGCCGCCTGCGCGCACGCGCGCGCAGCGCCACGTACCGACGTGCGCAGGCGCGCGCGCCGCCTCGGCTCCGGCCGCCCCGCCGTGTTGGGCGGGCCGTGGCGGGGAGCGGTGGAGGGGAGGCGGGCTCCGGCGCTCGGCAACGGCAGGGCGCTGGCGGGGCGGGTGGGAAGGAGGGACCCGCGAGGCACAGCCCTCCTCCCGGCGGGAGGGGATTTGGAAAGGTCCCGCCCGGTGGCGGCACCCGCGTCTGGGCGAAGGCAGCAAGCAGGGCGGGAAGGCTGCTTGTGGTGCAAAGGCAGGCTCGGGGCCCGCAGCGGGGAGGAGGAGGAGGAGGAGGAGGAGGAGGAGGGGGGAACCCGGGACAGTCTTTGCAAGGAAACTGGGGAGCGTGCACGTGACATTGGAAGAGGGAAGACCTCCGTCCGTTTAAACCCCTTCTTCCCCATCAGCCTACTCCTAGTTGTAATCCATTCTAAACACGATCACTGAAAGGAGAACGGCAGGGAGCAGGGCTGGTCCGTGGAGGAGAACAAGCTGGGGGCTGCGGGCAACCTCGGCGCTGGCGGCGTCCTCACCAACAGGGCGCAGCCCCACATAGCTTGAACGCGGCAGGCAGGGCCAGATGCTGACAACCAGGTGCATCGGTAGTCCCAGGAAAGGTGAGCTGTGAGCCAGGTCTAGGATCCGCATAAGGAATCTCTTCAGGAGCAAAGGGAGATAGCGCCAGAGGAAGTGCTGGGGTAAAAGTAACACTGGGGGTCTAAGGGGAACTGTCTGTAAGATGGAGCCAGAGCGGGAATTGGGGATAAGGTTACTTACAACATAGGTTTGAAGGGCATTGAGGAGGTAAGGTTGGAGATAGGACTTGAGACAGGTACACTTACAAAATAGGACAGGTAAGCACTGGAGACCCAGGCCTGAGCTTAAATGGAGCTTCTGAGCCTATGGGCAAAGGGTGGGTGTGGAAGCCCCAGGTGAGGCTGATCAGGACAAGCATGGCCTGTTAGTGTACTCAGGACACTGATAAGGAGGAGATTTCATTCAGCTGTTGTATATTGCCATGGCTTTAAATTAGTCCTTTCTCCACTGAAGTTTTTTCTTCTGTGAAACTGAAGGTTTGCTCTGATGAATGTAGTGCTCTCTTCTCCTTGCCTTTGTCATGGGGCTTTTTTTGATTCTCTTCAATAGAGTGTATTGTAAAGCCTGCTTGAGGGCAAAGGAAGAAAAGAGTCCTATGCTGAAAGCCCTGAGTTAGGGCTGCCAGGGTCAAACAAGTAGTAGTAGGTAGGTAGTGTTATGCTCTTTACATTTCCCCTACCTAGCCCTCTGCTCTTAACCATGTCCAAATACTGCTGTGCCCTGCTGCGCAGGGGTTCTGTCTCTCTTGTATGCAATTAGGTAGTTCCTGCTGAACACATGCTTGGGCAGGCTCTGTGCCCAGCGGAGCACACCTGGTGCTGGTGTCTGGAAGGTGCCACATTTGCAGTGCTGGGGAAATAAAAGCAGCTCATGTAGTGGTAGGTTGTACTGTCAGATTCTGTCATTTGGTACAGGTGCTGTTGCCTGTAGTGTAGATTTTTGTAGACATTCAGCTGAGGGCTTGTTAAATATGTGAACTTTATTTTCAGATGCCCCTGATCTGGCCTGCCCCTGTTGCGTATGGAATAACTCAGGTCTGTGTTGCAGAAAGTAAACTGTTTGCAGGAACCAGTATTTCTCTCAGTTCTTGTAGCTTCCATCCGCAGTAAGCTACAGCTGCAAGCTTCATCTGCAAAGCTCAGCACAAGTTCTGTGCTTTTGTCTGCATCAGGAAGGAGGAGATGCAGCCATTGCTGGTAAACTGTCCTTGTTCTAAGTCCTGCTGTCTGAAGTAACTGCTGGGGCGAACCAGGGAAATTACTGGCTGTGTTTGCTTCACTGGCTCACTTTGCTTCTCGCCTGGTTAGCAAGCATCTCCCTTTCTTGCCAGGCCTTTGCCAGTTAGGTCTGTTCCCAGATGCTGTGTGACTGCTTCTCTTCAGAGGTGTGTGTGGCTGTCTAGGTGCATTCCCCTGTGTTGTGCCTGCAACTCTCCAGATGACCTGGCAGGGCAGTAACCATGCAAGGAAAGCTGTTATGTTCTTGTATTCCCCAAGGCAGTAGTGGGAGATCCTGGGATCTGAAATGCAAGCAAATTCAACTGATTTATGTTATTGCTTGTGAATTCCCTTGCTCCCCACTTACTCCTCGTAGGTCTTTTCAGTCCTTCCCCTTGGCTGGCGTATCTCTTTTGTTAAGGCTGCAGGGAGAGCTATTCACCTCAGAAGAGAGCATTCCCGTGAGAGGTCTCCGCTCTTCCCGCTCTTTTCATGGCCAAGAAAAAGTGAAGAGAGATGGCATGGGTATTCAAACACTTGCTGAATCCTTTCCTTGTTGCCCCTCAAAAGTACCTAGCAAAAAAGCCATGGCTCCGGAAAAAGCAATCTAGTCCTTTGGACAGGGATAAGACAGACCCTTGAAAATAATGCTGCAAATGCAACTGTGTTCACATGCTGCGGTGAATTGAAGAGAGGAAGGTTAACACTTGTACAGTCAATTTTGGGCAAGGGAGGATGAGAAGCTCCCTCTATTTCCTCATTTTGTTCTTAATTCATTACAAGCCGTGTAACTCTTTCCCTTAGGCCAGCCTAATGTTCTAGGGTATGAAGGGGCTTTCGCCTCAATTTGTCATCTGAGTTTTCAGGTGGAGGTTGCTGAAACAATGTGCGAGCAGTTATTTTACTTAAGCTCCTTTGAGGAGGCATATTAATTTCACTTTAGTGGCTTAGGAAGTTTAAACCCTAAAGAGGTTTCCTGTGGGCTTTGCACTGATTAAATAAAATACGTAGCATCCTAAGTGACACTGATACATACGGAGAAGCCCCATGGGTTGTCACTAAGCAGGAAGCTGACTCTGCTAGTCCTTTGTATGATACTGCAAGGCTTTAAAGAGAAAAAGAATTTAAAAGCTTGTTCCAAGGAGCACGTTGAAATCCTCATCTAACATCAGAGATACGATTTTGGTTTTAACTTTTTATTCTGGAAGTTAGAAGATAAACAGCTTTACAAGGGAAATAATGTGGAACAATCATGAAGTCATATACGTGGTTATCCATCTGTTTTACTAGTTCTTAATATATGCATATTATTCCGTAACGGTCAAAGAATTTGGCTAGAGACTCTAGTTTCCAACTAGTAAGTTTTTGTCCCTCACATAATTCCCAAGTAGATTCTGTATTTGCACACTTCTCCAGTGCCCAGATGTTCTTTATTCTATTGTACGTTTTCAGGAGGATTCAGATGGGAAAGTGCTGGTTTCTTCTCTGTGTACCTGCAGTTTCTCATAAGGCTGTATCGTCAGGAAGTGTTTTTTATTCTAGTACTTTCTTATTGTGGGAGCAAACATTGTTTTTGGAAGACAGGCTGTGGCACACAGTTTGTAAGCTTAAAGTAGGTTTTGGGTAAAGAAGGATTTGGAGGTAACAGGAGAGTTTGACCAACTTCTAAGATAGAGTTGATTAGTAGGAAACGGTCGGTTCCTCACTGTTTGTAACCAGCTCTGTTCTAACATTAGCATTCGTGACATTAAGCAAGCTGCACACAGAATGTCCTCTGACTGCTTGGGAGCGACTGTCTTGACTGGGAAACCAGATTGCAAGGAATCTGCTTTTGCTTAACTAAAGTGCAACGATTAAAGACTTCACTGGTTCTCAGCAAAGGAATGTTTCTGAATGCAGATCAGTACACGTGGGTTTTCCAAGTTTGCAAGGGAATAGCCTGAAATAATTATTTAGGCAGAATCTGTTGCTTTGTCTTCAGCGGCAAAATTGAGTCCTCTCTGAAGTCCAGCAGTGTCCTTTCCGCTGCTTATTTTCTCTGTACTCAAAACGTGAGTATAGTCATATGGAATCTGGTAAATCTAAGTTAAAATACTGCATCTTCTAGAGGAAAACAGAGTATCAAGTTGCTTCATTCTTTATATGAACAACTTCTTTTTCCCCCTAGGAAAAAATAAAACTCCTTGCTTCTAGGAGACAGAAGTCAAAGCCTAAGTTAAGGGTGTGCATAAAGCGGGTCTTGCTCGTTCTCTTCCACGACCATCGCTCGAAGTTCCTCGCGACTAAGGACGGGGAGTTTCTGTATCAGCGTAACCTTTCCTCGTTGTAGCGCCGTTTCCTTGGCCACCTGTGGAATATACGATTTGAGCCTGTTGGAAAAAGGAATTTCCTTCCTATGGCAGGAGAATCCCGCCGCGTACCGGGAAGGCGGTGCGCCGTCGGCCCGAACGGAGCGGAAAGCAGCCGCCGGCGGGGCCGGGCAGGAGCCGCCCTGTGCCCGGCTCTGCGGGGGGCGTCGCGGCCCGCCCTCCGCTGCCGAGCGCCCTCCCGCCCCGGCCGGGCGGCGGCGGGGCGAGAGGCGGGGCCGGGCGGCGGGACGGAGCGCCCGGCCGGGGTCGAGGAAGTGGCCGCGGGAGGGACGCGCCGCGCCGCCGGCGATGTGAGGGAAGGGGAACGGCGCCTTCCCCGCCAGCCCCGGACCATGGCGGGCCCCGGTAGGTGCCGCGGCTGCTCGCCCCGGGAGCCGGGGGCGGGGGGAACGGCGGGGTTTCTCCGCCCGGCCGTGCTGCGGGGCGGGGGCGGCGGGGCCGGGCGGGCGCTGCCCCCTGCTCTGCCCCGGCGAGCCGAGGTTCTCCGCCGCAGCGCAGCCCCGTGAGCGAGCTGCCCCGCGCCCTGGCGCCGGTGAGCGGGGAGCTGGGGAAGCGCGGCGCGGTGCCCGCGGCTCTCTGCCCGCTCCCGCCTGCGGGGCGGTGCTGCTGCGCGGCTCTGCTCGCCCGTGGCGCTCCTCCGCTGCTGGGGAAAGGGGAAGGAGGGGTCCCCTCCCCGAGTTTAGGGGAGCCCCGGGGCTCTTCAAAGCAGCGGTGGCTCCTTCGTTCGCAGCCAGGTTGCCGCGCTTTCTACCTTATCTTGCTTCACTTGGCTTGTGCTCAGGGAAGGTGTTGGCAGAGCTCTCCTGTGTCTTGAGTGCACTTCGGGTTGGCAGCTCAGCTAGCTCTGAGGGAGGGTATTCTGTAGAGGAATCTGCCCCTGCTCAGCCTTTACCACCTAGGTGGTTTTCTGTGATGTTTTGCAGAGAAGTCCGTTCTTCCTAAATACCGCTTTATCCCCCTACATTTGTGTACTTCCTTTTTGGGGTATGACTTGATGCCCCTTGCCACAGTGGCACAAGTTCACAAACAAACTGAGCTAGGTTGCCATCAATGAAAATGCTTTAGCTGACGTGCACATAAAACTGGTTAGACTAGAGCTGCAAACTCCAGGGGGAGAGGGGTTTAGCCTATATTGTGTAAGTCTTGCCTAGTGCCCAATTTGCAAGTTCCCCTCCCTGCAGGGAAGTGTATGTGTTTTATCTAAAAAAGGAAAAACGTGTCATTCTCAGGGTGTGAAGTAACGTTAGTGTTTCACTGACGCATATCTCCTTGTGAAGTAAAAATAAGCTAAATGGAGGCCTCAGGAGACTTGTGGGCAAAACTACTTTTCTCCTTATAAACAGAAGGTGATTTCACAGAGACTCTTAAAAGTAGAACAACTTTAGGTTCGCATATCGTAATGCAAATCTCGTGTTCCTATCACTGAAGTTTGGTTCGCAAAGCTTTTATCTACTTTGATTCTGCTATTTCCTCTTGCTTGTTTGTAGCACTTTATTTAAAGCAAAGGTTTTCTATTCCAATCAAAGTGAGAAGTCTCGCTAGGATGTTAATAATTATTGCATGTGATCACTGTTACTTCGTTATGCATTCCAGCTAGGGAAAGAATGCATTCATTTCCTCATACATCACTTAAATACACACACTTCAGACACTGAAATATGAAAGGTGCTAAGGACTTCTGTTAATGGCCCACCAGCAGCTTCTAACACTCTTGGAAGCGCTCTCTCTTTTAAGAATTTGATTATTAAGACACCTTGGGTTTGGTTTCATTTATATCATAGGCAATTGTCTTTCATAAGAAGTGGATCCCCCTCTATCGAGGATTGGTATTTTGGACTACTGCCATATTTGTGTATCCTCCATACACATGAATCCCAAAGCAAACTGATAACAGGCTACATAGCGCTTTTTCATTTAGTCGGAATTTGAGGTGGAAAATAGATTTGCTTGCTACTGCATATGATCATCTGAGCTGGAGTAGAGGATTTGTCTGTCAGTTTTTCGCTTAGTCTGTGGACAATGAGAAGTCATGGTCTACTTAGGAGAGGGATGTGAAAGGTGACACAGAAAAGCTGTGTATTATTAGAGGCCCTGAATTTACTTTATGGGCACCCACAAGTACAATGGAAAACTATTTATGATCTGTAAATTGAAAAAGGTCAAACCTTTTGGCTTGTAGAATGAAATAATAGGTAATAACAGTTGATGACATCTGATTCACGTTTGGGAAGTGTTAAGTGGGCAAGATGTAGTCTTACCCACAGCTGATACGCCAGCTTCCTGCAGTATTCTTTCGCTATTTCAGTGGTAATCAGAACCTTACGATACAACCATAAACTACTAGCCCATGTTTGCTCTGAACTCAAAGATTGTCACCTCACTACTCCCAAATGTGGTCTGAAGATAAGCCTGATTCGTTTGCTTCTCAGGGAGGGACTATGAAGGCATGATATAGTCTATCATTATAGGGTACTTTTATTCTCTTGCCATGGGCCTTCCGTGATTTTGACTGAATTGCTTCATCCCCTTCCATTCTGCATGCAGTTTATAAGCTAGGGAAAGCTTTGTATCATGTTCTGTCTCTCTGCTATTTAGTCTGTGGGTCTTCTACCTCAATTAGAGGTCTTAGGCATTTCTACAGTACTGGTTTGTAATCTCATCAGTCTTTTATCATTGCTGTGGAGTGTGCAACTAAGCACTGAAGAGGCAGTTACAGCTGGAAAGGAGTCCAAAGGTTATGTTTTGTTATTGCAAACTGGAACAGAACTGCACCTGGATGTTTTTCTATGAAATAAATAGTTAAACATGCCCTGCAATATTATTAATAGTGCTGAAATTTTGTAAACAGAAGCAAAAGTCACTTTTATACCCTAAGTTTAAGAATGCAGAAACAAAGTATTGTTAAAATTTAAACTAGATTATACTTCAGAGTGCGAAAGACTTTTGAAACGCTTGGCTGGCACAAATCTTTCTTGAACTTGCTATTGCATATACCGTTCATATCTTTCTTACTTGAATTGAAGGCTTCCTTGTGTTTGTTTTTCCAAAACCAGCCTGTTGAATGCATTGTCAAAGCGTCAGGGTTTAAAGAAATAAAATGCTTGGTGTTCACCTAGGGGTTTCCTTATATATGTACAATAGGCAGAGTATACATTGTGCTTTGAAGTGCGCTCTGTGAGTTTTTCTGTAACTGCTGTGTGAAGAGTTGTGGGAGAAACTCCCCAAAACATTCTGTATTCTCCATTTATTACACTTTTCCCTGAGGACTGGGCAGTAGTTGGTGCTGCAAAGGGAGGTGTTTGGTTAGACAAATAATAGCACGATCCAGGAAAGCGAGTCCTGTGTCATCCTTCTTTTAAAAGAGGATGTTGCAGTTGAAACCGTTTCTAGATTTTTGTTTTCTTTGAAACAGTCCAGTTGCTGACTTAAGCTTATTTAGTTCTTCAAGACTCACTTCCAGTATTTTCGTGTATAAACATAGAGAGTTTCCTTGGCTTTAAAAGTGGAGTCAGTAATTTTATTTCTCAGTTCTCCTTTTAAAATCATTGTTCCTCAGTTTATCCTAGAAGTGTAAAAGGCTATAGGAGTTGAGGTAAGAGGACCTGAGGAGAGCTGGCACTGCTCTGTTAAGGGGAATGGCGTGCTGGCAGAGCAGTGCTATCTAGGGAATCAATACCTTTCCTGAACGCTAGGTGAAGTTCCTTCCTACTGGGTGCAGAGGCTACACCGCTCTGAGTGATGTCTCTGGGGATATAAATACTGGCAGGGAACTTGCAGAGAGTCTTGTCAAGTTTGCATCTTTTGCCTACATATTAGAGAAGGGAAGCTTCTCGGATACTTAGTGCCCCTACAGTGCAATGCATGTTTACAGTCAATGACTCCCCCACCCTGCGTCCTCTCCAAGCACAGCTGTTTCCTTTCATTGAAAGACTGGAGAAGGGGCTGTTTGCTAACAGGTTTAGTTGTGGAAGCTGTGCTCTTTTTAAAAATGCATGGTAGGATTAGGTGTTCCATTTTACAGAATGTTAAAATGCCCTGGAGGTCACTGCTGCTTTCCCCAGAGTCCGGAGGTGGGACTTCTCCCAGAGAGCACTGGGGTAGGACTTTAGGAGCCCTGGGCACACCTCAGAGAGTTGCTGCGTTGTCTCCCCATCTGATGAGGTCATGCTCAGCTGGCTGTGCTGCAGTGCGTGGGCTCTGTTCTCAGTAGATAGTTGTGCTGCCCTTTCCCACTGTACTGCATGTAAATCGACATGTGGCACTGGAAGCAGAAGTCTTTGGTACTCCTCCCTTTCTAGAATAAAACAACTGACCTCCTGAATTCTGCTTGGTTTTCCTGTTTCTGCTCATGTGATTCTGTCATCTTTGTCAGGTGGTGTTCAGCCAGAAGCGATATTTTGGTGATAGTGGTGTTCTTACTGGTGTGAAAGCCATCTTTTTTCACAGCATTTCTGCACTCTTAGCTTAAAGGTCCCAAGGCTTTGGGTCTGTTTGTCTGCTTTATGAATTTGCTGGATCCCCTCCATTGAGAATGCTGTGTCTTACAAGCCTCCATCTGGGGTTCAGGAGCTGTATTCACACAGAAACGTGCAGCCATCCTAGCGAATACTGCTGAACTGCAGTGTCCGTGTCCTCCATAGCTAGGACATCATCCTTTCACTGCTAGAGACTTTCCATTTATGCAGGTAACCATAATGCTATTGGTTAAGCACAGAGCACGTCTCCATGCTTTTTTCTGAACTGTACCACTGCTGCTCAACTACAGTTTAAAGTTGGTAATTGTATGGTTTAGAGCTGGGGTACCGTAGCCTAGACATCTTTTCAGCCTTCATTTCTTAATGAAGGTTCTGAATTCAGGTGGCAGAATGGAGTCTTTGGAGGCTGTTCAATTTGGGTTGAATTTTAATAAGGTGACCACAAAACTGTCATCTTCAATTCTGGTAAATTCACAGAGCAGATGCTCTTTTTGGCATGCCAAATTTTAGGCATTGCCTTCTACTTTAATTACAAAAATCTGCCTTTGCTTGCTTGCTTCTGGATGGAGATGGGTTGGAAATGTTGACACATTCCAATGTTGGAATTCTAATTCCAATGTTGGAATTAGAAGACGACAATTTGCTAATAAGATTTGAAATGCTCAGCACTGAAATTTACCATGGGACCAGAGCCATAATCCTCAAATTTGGGTAAACTTCTTTACAGGTGAATGGGAAAATTAAATTTAGACTTAAAAGTTTGCTTGAGATTGGTGGGAGAGCACTGCGTCATGTCATATTGGTTTAATCTGCATGTCATCATCTTAGCCAGCTGGAAACACTTTTAAAAGTGCTTTCATTCCAGAGCACAGAAATGCAGGAGTGTGTAGGTAGGAGCTGTCTCTAGAGAATTATGGAGTAAGTCAACTTCAGTGAGCGTATTTTGGACTGTGTTACGGCCACCACTATTGTATTAGTTCTTCCCCTTTGAAGAGAGGGTTTGTCATGCCAAAATGGTTGGGAAACCTTTGTATGACAGTTCTGGGGGAAGGACTCTAACACAGGCTTGCAAAGTGTCTGAAGCCTGAATGATAGGATTGCTGTGCTGCGAGCACTGGGACTGGTGTACCCTTCAGTTGCACGCATACTTTGCAGGCAGTTTACTTTCTGCTGCAATGAGAGCAAATGTCTTAACACCACCGAAGCCATAGTGGCTTCCTGTAAGCATTGTGGGACCTCATTTAAATAAAGGCCTTTCTTATTTTAGGTGTGCTATGTTTAGTGTATACTCTACTTGAGCATATAATGGTCTGCAATTGTGTTGCAGAGACCCTATAGTTGCCTAAAATGATTTCACTTCACACTCAAAGGTGAACTCCCCTTTTCAAGCTAGTTTGTTTTGGACGTCGGGTTTTTGTGGGTTTTTTTCCTATCAACGTGCTTTAAATCTGTAAATCTCCACATGTGGCTTGTTTCACTTGAAACTACACAGGAAATCCCCTTCTTCATAGGAAGGTTTTTGAGAATGAGAAACTACTTAGATTTGAGTGGGGTAAATGCAAGTAGCAGTTCAACCACCCTTAGAATTGCTCTGTGGCTGTGAACACCTCACTTTGGCTATATCTACTGTTCTTTTGAAGTGCTTTAGAGCTTCTGACATGAATTATAGGGACAGCCCTGTGGGTTTTTTGCTGCAAAGTTGTGGGTCAGTTCTTGCTTTGAATTTAATCCTCCTCCCTGTGATCATCTTGCACTTGTACAGTTACCCCTGGAGGATATGATGTGCTGATTGTGTATGCAAGTGACGCCACTGAATGGTGTCAGTACCTCCAGAACCTCTTCCTCTTTACTCGGCACGTTCGAAAGCATCGGATTCTGAGCTACCAGCTGGAAGGCGAGTCTGCCATCTCCCACCAGGAGCTGGACCTGTTCAGCAGAAGTCGGAGCATCATCCTTTTGCTATCTGCTGAGCTGGTGCAGAGCTTTTATCTCCCTCGCGTCCTGCAGAGCCTTCAGGAAGCTTTATGGCCCCCGTACAAAGTAGTGAAGCTGTTCTGCGGTGTGACGGACTGTGATGACTATTTGACCTTTTTCAAGGACTGGTCTCAGTGGCAAGAACTCACAAATGATGATGAGCCTGATGCTTACCTTGCGGCTGTCAAGAAGGCTATTTCAGAAGGTAAGGTAGCAGCCATGGAGTTGCGCTTTCCTGGTCAGGTATTGGAGGAGGGACGTACGTGATATTGTTTATCCTCATTTTAACACTGGTAACGTGTTTTACTGAAATAGAAAACTAAAGCAAATTGCACAACCCTTGTAAACTAGGAAGTTTTGCAAGCCAGTTTTTCTGTGCCTGGTCAATTGGTCCCTAATTCAGGAGAGATTACCAGTGACTCACAGAGAGCTTCTGAATTTGGAGGTTGTCTTAGGTGCCTGGTTTTGAATGCAAATCGAAAATAAAACCCAAGTATCTTTAAAGTTCTGCCTGTAAATATTGTGTCCTGCAGTTTATTGACCCCAATCAATGGAAAATTATCTTTTTCTTCATTCAGACTTACATTTCTGTCATACCAGAACCAAAATAAGGTTGTCTAATACATATTCTCTAGCACTGGGCCTAAGTCAGAGATATAACCATACTGGCAACAGATCAGCTTGTTACCTGTGATGGAATGGCTGAGATTAATTGGAAAATTGCACAGATGGCCTTAAAAATAATCCAACCAGTCTGAAAGTGATCACCTCATAACAAGCACAGAGGACTTACTAGCACAGAAGTATGAACAGCTGGAGACTACAGAAGCCCAACGTACTCAGTTTTAATTGAGTCTGAACTTCCCTAAACTCCAGAGGAGTGTGTGGTACTCCTTTCTCATAGTTTCTGTTGAAATGTAGGTGGAGAGCTCTGGGGAGTCATGCTGGTCAGGATGTTTTTATGACACTGCCATGCTTAGGGTTATAGTGTTCTTTGTCAGCCTTAGCAGGATTGGAGTCCTGTGGTTGCATCTTGGATTAAGATTTATCTGTATTTAGTGGCATAAATGAGACAGTGCAGTCTTCTAGCTTGTCTGGTGTTGTGCGCATAAAGGTGCTTTATGCCAGGATAACTGCAGCAATAATCATGATGACAAATTTATCACACTAAAAATAAATTTTGAAAATCATTATCTTGGCCAAAACAGTCCCTCTGAAAAAAGATGACTTGGGGATTGTTCTGAAGATGGCATTCTCAGGTAACCAGGTCACAACAGGTGTTTCCTAGTACCTTTTAAAAACCTGCATAAACTAAAGTTTGCATCTCCCTTTCAAACACCCCTAAAACGTCTTGGTTTCCCAATGGATAACCTAGGGCTAAAGTAGTCTGGCTCCTTTGCTTTCAGCCTGGAAGAGGACAGAAAACAGTGGCTCAGCCTTTGTACTCCGAAAAATAAAACTGACCAGAGACTAAATTAGCTTTTCCGACACTTTCTGGCAAAAGTAAAAGTTCAGTTACTGTTTTCCTCCAAACTTGGGTCTAGAGCACAGCACCAATATTTTATTGATTTTTAAATATGCTATTCAAAGTTAGGGAGGTTTAAACAACATCTCCCTGGATTACTAGTGTTAATGGTTTTACTTAACATGTCCGAGGACCGTCAGAGTTATTTTAGGCCAGAGTAGGAGTAAGTTCTAGCGTAGCTGAAGAGCGTGCGAGAGTACAAAGGGATGTTGATCCTGAAATCTCCTCCCGGAGCCAGCTCTCGCCAGTCTCTTCTGGCTTGCTGCATTCTGAGTGCACAAAGCACAACGCGGGGCAGAAAGACTCCTGCTTCCTGTGCTGCGGGTGGAGCGGGAAGCGCGAGTGTCTCTGTCCTTCAGTAGACGGACTGGCTGTAGTGGGAGGTTTCACATAGCCAAGTGGATCCCTACTAGTGGGAGGCTTTCACCCATCTTGCTTGTTTTGGGCGCATTAAAAATCAAGAGAAGGGAAGGGGATGGGCATGGGAATGGATCAGCTAGAAACCACTCTGGATCAACTGCTTCTCTCTATGGAAGCTGTGTTTGTCAAAGGGAAGCGCCCAAAATCTGATTTTTATGCTGGGTAAGCATATCTGTTGGCAGTGGTGTGCTGAATGCAGAGCCTTGTCAACTAAAGAGTAGCTTCCATGCTCCTTGATGTTGGATGCAGTCAATGAATTGTATGAAGCTGACCTGGCTTTCTTCCTCCACTTCAACAAGTGGGTCTCCGCAGGTGAGCTAACTCTCTCTGGCTGCCCCTTGGCACACTGGGGGCTGTGCTCGAGGGACCTGGGTGCTGGATCTTCTCAGAGCCCACCCTGGGAGGGGCAGAGGTGAGTCTTACGGGTAGTGCTATGCTGTCTGTCTGAGCAGCCAGGGAAGTACGTCTTGTGTGCCTGGCTGTTTAGTGGGCTGGCTGCCATACATCTATGGCAAAACTTCTTTGGGGTAAGGCACTACAGTCTGACTTTTCACAGCTGGACATAGAGTCCTTCTCCAGAGGTGTCATCTCTGCTGAAAGTTAGCATGTGCTGAAAAAAACCGTGCTTTAGCTTTATGTAAATAGCGTTTTGAAAGGGAGAGTGTGCTTTGGATTTTTGTTGTTGTTTTACATAACAAAAAAACCCCAGCTTATTTTCTGTTTTCTCAATTGAACAAGCATACATTGATCTCAAACTGACTTCAGTATATCTGGAAAATATTTGACTGAGAGAAAAAATGAGATAAAACCAAACTCATTTGCTGTGGAGTCTGCTGTAGCATTTTCCAGATAGTTTGGTACAGAAAGATTCAGAATTTCTGGACTTCTGTTGCTGTTATGGGAGCCCTACCTGATGTGAGCTGTCAGCTGCATGCAAGAGTTGGGTAACGTCAGGCTGTTTCTTTGTGCACATCAGAGCAGTTGCCAAGGCAAGCCATCCACTGTCACTGACTCTTGTGAAGGAAGAACCTACTTAAGGTAGGCTGGTTTCATGGCAAAAGTATTTGGATGAATGTATCAGATCCTACCTCTGTGGGGAAAAAAATGACTAGGTGACCTCTTCCATCGCGTGATTCTACAGACCAAGTTTTGTGAATGGCCTCAAGTACAAATGTTCTGATGCTTCCTCTGAAGAGAAGACAACCCCAGGTGTACATAGTTCCCTTTTTGGGTGAAACTGTGAAACTTTCTTCTTGGTTGGTAATAAAAAATTAGCATCTGCCTTATAGTTTGGTTGCAGCCAACCATAGCACGAGTGACTTAAAGTAAGAGTGTTTGTGATAGTAGACCTCTCCCATAGAGAAACACAGCCTGTGCTCTGCTCCCAGGACTTCATTGTTAGGATTTTAGATGAAGGCTTCAAAGTCAGGAGCTCTTAGAAGATCTCAGTTAAGTCCATTCTCTACAGCAGACTCTGAACTTTTCCTGAGTAAGGCAGTCCTCAATTCCTACAGCACTTAGCAGAGAAAGTTAATGACCATGTTTGAAGTGATTTGTCTGGGTGTCTTCCCCTGGGAAGTATTTCTCTCCACACGCATTCACCAGTACTTCTAACAGCAGTGTCAGCACGCACTGAAAAACTAAGCCTGATGCAAAAATGACTCCTAATAGCTGAATCCTGAGCTAGTAGAGCGTATGACACAGGACATGGTGAGGGCAAATACCTCTCCAGAGCCTGCACACAGGCCCTGCTCAGGCTATGCTGTTGCCTGTAGCGCAGCTGTTAGGCTGTGGTTTGTTTAGTGCATCATGGGAACATGACACCCCCAGACATCACACGCTGAAAGCTATTTTAATTTTTATTAATTTAGTACAAATACAGAAATGAGGAAGCACTCGCCTAGCCTTGTTGAGAACCAACTGTGTGCTGACACTGACTCTTGCTCTCTTGTAGATGGGGCATTTTTACTTCTACAGTTTCTCAATCCTGGCAAACTACAGAAGGCATGAAGGTTTCCATTTGCCGGCACTCCTGTTATCTGTGGGGAAGTTTTTCAGGCTATGCAATAACTGTGCTAAGGACATGGAAATGCTCAGGATCGCGCTGTGCAAGCCAGCTCAGGTCCGGCAGGGTATAGTCACCATCCAGGGCGCAGTGATCAGCCTTAAGCCCTCTTGTCTGGCTTGTGGTACCACACCATGCTGTGCTGCGTGCATTGGGCAGCTGGGAGTCTGTGCCACACAGTTAGAGTCAGTGACCTTCTCTTCCTCCTGTGTTCTCAGAGCTCAGTTGACATCTGTTTTGTATTATGCACATTTCAACTTCTCCAGTTTATTTCAGCCCCTACCTATGTTGTCTTGAAAAATTTCAAATTTCCTGCTTTAAAAGTTGATGTTTCCAAAGCTTTTACTAATTAATCAGTGGCTTTGAACTTTCTGTACCCAAGCAAACTCTTGCAGGGAAAAACCCAGGGAAGTCGACATCTGCCTGAGATTGCTAAGGTGGTAATGGAACGTAACAGCAGCTGTGAACCGTGCTGTTGAAGGACAAGTGCAGCCTTGGCTGAGCAGAGCTCTCACGCAGTGAAATGGACAAGAAAGAAAGATCAGTAGCAGCAAACTTCTTGCAAAATAGGAGGGTCAGAAGTGGGTGTAAGGAAGCATGTGGTGAAAATGGAAGGCAGTGGGCAGTTAGAAGGAAGATGAGAATTTTGCTGGAGCCCTGTAGATGAGGAAGTTGCTGGAATGTTACTCCACCTAGTGAGGGGCTCATTGAGAGATGCCAGAGACCAAGGCAGTGAGCTTTTGTTGGGAGGGAAATGGCATATAGAAACTGCATAAGCTGTTATCATTCTCCCTCCTGTACATGTTAAGGAATTGAATTAACTTCCTGGCTTTCTTCCGTTGCACTGGTGAAACCACGAATGAAACTTGAGAGCATATCACAGAATTGTTCAGGTTGGAAGGGACCTCTTGAGATCATCTAGTCCAACCTCCCTGCTCAAGCATGGTCAGATAAAGCAGGTTGTCCAAGACCATGACCAGTCAGGTTTTGAATGTCTCTGCAGGTGGAGACTTCACAACCTCTCTAAGCTACCTGTTCCAGTGTTTGACCACCCTCAGAGTAACAAAGTGTTTTCTTGGGTTTAGATGGAATTTCATGTGTTTTAGCTTGTGCCCATTGCCTCTTGTCCTGTCAGTGGGCACTATGGAAAAGAGTCTGGCTCCCTCTTCTTCATTCCCTCCCATCAGGTAAATGTTGATAAGATCCCCTCCGAGTCTTCTTTTCTCCAGGCTTGAAGAGTTCCAGCTCTTGCAGCCTCTCCTTGTATGAAAGATGCTGTGGTCCCTTAATCATCTTTGTGGCCCTGTGCTGGACTCAAGCTGTAAAGGTAAAGTAACCTTGGAATAGGCTACTTGGAGTTTGAGGTCAGGTTGGACAGATGCATAACGCAGGGGGAAAAAGTGGTAGTATGTGGGAGATTCCCTTCAGCCTGACACTTCTGTAATTATTTGATTGCTAACTTTTGCTCATCGCTGCCATTTAGGGCTAGAGCCCTAAATTCACAATGAATTTTTAAGTTTGGCAGGAGCTGCTCTCCTGTTACTTTGCAGGTTAATGGTAAGCGATCTGTTCAGTGATGATACATAAATTCCTATTTGTTATGTATCTCGAAAGGCCGAAAGGCAGGTTTTTCATGGAGTAGCTCATTGGCCAATAGTCTTTCTGAGGAAGGGTGTCAGAGTTTGTTCATTTGATTGCTCAGACAAGCTCCATGTTAGGCCTTGATGCACTTATGACCTTCTGCTTTACCGTGTAACTATTTCAGGACACAAGCACAGTGAAATCCAGCGTTATCTGGTATGTTACCCTTATACTTGAGATGTTCTGAGGAATGACAAAGCAAATACCATAACCTAGAAGAATAGTCTGTGGCTTTTGTGGATAAATTTGAACACTCTTTCCTTTCCTTCCCCCCCCTTTAAAAATATGTTAACACACATTGAATACTTTTAAGGGCAACTTTTCACTAGAAACCACAAAAGCCACCAGATAGTAACAGAGCTGCCCACTTTAGCCTAGGACAGTGGTGATCTTATCTCAGGTGCCTACTACAACAACTCATTGAGGTGCAGGTGCTTTGTACTGTACAGTGTCATTGGTAACTATTCCTCTGACAGTAGCAGCTACTGTGTCTGTTGTGCTGTGTCTGTTTCTGGCAGGTGGCACTTCAGTCAGGACTACTCTGTCAGCCTAACAGACTTGCAGGTGAGGCAGTAGTGAAGGGGGTGCTATAAACTGGGAACTGCAACCTCCATCCCCACAGGTCCATTCTGTCCTGTATGGGAACATGTTCCTACAAGAGGGAGCGCTGTAGTGTGATTTCCAGTGTGTGTGGAGTTTGCTGTTGCATGTGGAGGCAGAACAAGACCTGAATGCTGTAGCAGCTCTTCCCAGTGCTGCTTGTTAAATTTCATAAAGCATGGCCATTGAGGAACATTGGATGCAGAAAGTAATCCTGCTAGGAAGAGGCATGACATGGCCAAATACTTTATGGGGAAGTTGTGCTACCCCCTTAAAGGATACATCCTGGAAATAAAGCAACGAAAAAGTTCTGCGAGTTAATTTGACATCCCTGGTCATCTTAGAGAAGGATCGTGAAGCTATGTCAAATCAATGCCTCTGTGAAACTACCTCCTTAATCTTTGGCCTTACAGAAAATGGTGCTTTGAGACCTGTTATATTGCTAGAAAGCTAATACTGTATCTCTGAGGCTCCAGCTTGTGAGCAGACCCCAGTTCATGCAGCTCTAACTTACTGTGACATTCCTCTAGCCCTGCTGGAGTCTCTTTACTTGTCTGGATGAGATCTAGCATTGTATTTTTCTTACCAGCTGATCTCTTCAAGCTTTCATACTGTGGTGCCACGTCTTCACAGTGTTCCTGAAGTTTCCAGTCCCACGCATGCAATTCCCATTCTCTGCAAGATCCATTTTGGCCCTTAGGAGGTTCTAGAAACTGCAGATTGGGTGTGGATGCCTGTGCCAAGTTTGTGATCTCTGCTTGCATCTTCAGAGTCTGTTTGGATATCAGAAGTCCAGTAAAGGAAGCAAGCTGGAGGTAGGAAGGGACAGGGATTGATGTACAGACCTAAAGGGACAGGGAAATGTGAAGCCGGGGACCATTTGGTGTTTACTCTGGCTCTCAGTGCTCTGTGGAGGATTATGTTCTGAGTAGTCCTACCTCAGAGAATTACATCCAACATTTGTTTCTGGCAGCTTATTGGAGTGGCCTTGAAGACATGAGGTAGCACGATTATCTGCTGTACTGCAGTCCTCCCTCCCTCCCTCGCTCCTTTTTTTTCCCCTCTTTGAAGGGGCAAAATTAAGTGAATTCTTAAAACTGTATTTTTCTCTGTTACATTGTGTTGAAATAGAAGATACGCTTCTTTGACCCTGCTCTTTGAAGAGGAACAGGTGAGGTATTAGTCAGCCCTCTGGGTGCAGTGAGAGTCCGCTTCATTATATGGGAGCTCTGCAGCCTGGCTGGTTCTCACTGCCTGTCAAGGAGAGGAAACTGTGACGCTCTTGCACAGGAGTTAAGGTTGAGAGAACATACTGGTAGCATGCCCTTCCTTGCAGATGCTAGTATGGTTATAAATGACTGATGCTGGAAATGCACAGACTTCAGAGAGCTGGTTAAAGCAATCAGAGAAACCTTAACTAAGCCCCCAAGTGCTATTGAGAGAAATGCATGAATGTCCTTATCCATCTGTGGCAAACAGGATCGAACAGTTGAAATAGTCTTGCCAGCTGCAGGACGGATGCGTTGTTTGTCATCAAGGTGCTTCATAAAGTCCCAGTTTATGCACATTAAAAGCAATACTTCATGGCTCGTCTTTCATGACAGTATGAGATTCAAGCAGTGCTAGCATAGGTGCAAACTAGCTTTCTAGACAGAGATAATTAAATGATAGCCTGGAACTAGTGAAGTACAGAAACTGGTGTGGTTAGGAAGCATCGGGCTATAATAGACTTCATGCACATCACAAATACTAATCATATTTCTCTATAGCTTATAGTTCTGATAATCTCCCCACAGGTTGCTTTAAGGTAGTGACTAAGCCTAATTCTAAGTATCTGCCAATGTGAACTGCAAGGCTTTAAAACACCTGCTTAAAATAAGAGCCCAGTGACTGTCACTGATGGCTTCTTCCAAGTTTGGAACACCTGAAGTCATTTCTGCAAAATCTTTGCAGAAGTGTGTGGTCAAACCAAAGATGCTTTACAGAGCAGGTCTGAAGAGATGCCTGGGGCAGACTTCAGGTTGTTTCAAAGACCTTTGTTGTGCACTGGGACAGTTGTTTTGCTTCTAGGGTTGCATTTTGTAGGATTTTCATGGCTGTTCATTATTACCACAAAAAACTTTCAATGCGTTTTTCAAAAGTGACTTGAGAATGAATGGAGTCAAATCCAGTTGGCGGCCGGTCACGAGCGGTGTTCCCCAGGGCTCAGTACTGGGGCCGGTCTTGTTTAATATCTTTATCAATGATCTGGATGAGGGGATTGAGTGCACCCTCAGTAAGTTTGCAGACGACACCAAGTTGGGCAGGAGCGTTGATCTGCTCGAGGGTAGAAAGGCTCTGCAGAGGGACCTGGACAGGCTGGATCGATGGGCCCAGACCAATTGTATGAGGTTCAACAAGGCCAAATGCTGGGTCCTGCACTTCGGCCACAACAACCCCATGCAGCGCTACAGGCTTGGGGAAGAGTGGCTGGAAAGCTGCCTGGCAGAGAAGGACCTGGGGGTGTTGGTCGACAGCCGGCTGAACATGAGCCGGCAGTGTGCCCAGGCGGCCAAGAAGGCCAATGGCATCCTGGCCTGTATCAGAAATAGTGTGGCCAGCAGGAGTAGGGAAGTGATCGTGCCCCTGTACTCGGCCCTGGTGAGGCCGCACCTCGAATACTGTGTTCAGTTTTGGGCCCCTCACTACAAGAAGGACGTCGAGGTGCTGGAGCGTGTCCAGAGAAGGGCAACGAGGCTGGTGAGGGGTCTGGAGAACAAGTCTGATGAGGAGCGGCTGAGGGAACTGGGGTTGTTTAGCCTGGAGAAGAGGAGGCTGAGGGGAGACCTCATCGCTCTCTACAACTCCCTGAAAGGAGGTTGTAGCGAGGTGGGTGTCGGTCTCTTCTCCCAAGTAACAAGCGATAGGACGAGAGGAAATGGCCTCAAGTTGCGCCAGGGGAGGTTTAGATTGGATGTAAGGAAAAATTTCTTTACTGAAAGAGTGGTGAAACATTGGAAGAGGCTGCCCAGGGAAGCGGTTGAGTCCCCATCCCTGGAAGTATTTAAAAGACGAGTAGATGAGGCGCTTAGGGACATGGTTTAGTGGACATGGTGGTGTTGGGTCGACGGTTGGACTCGATGATCTTAGAGGTCTTTTCCAACCTCAATGATTCTATGATTCTATGAGAATAACAGTGGATCTTGAGTTTCCCAGGGGGAAGTTTCGTCAGTGGCATAGGCTGACCTTAGCAAGGACTGCTGCAAAAGAGTGGTCTGCCTCATTCTCCGCCTTTCATCTGGCTGGATGATCTGGTGTGGCACTGGGCTGCAAGGGTGGTGTTCTAAGAGCGACTATTTGAAGGGGAGGGAAGGCAGGACTGCCTTTTCAGTAGTAATGTGGCCTTAGATCTACTGAAGCCACTTGTAGAACCACACCTTCAGTCCAACAGTGATCTCCTGGTGGGATGTTTCCAAAGTAGCTACCCGGCTCTCCTAGGTGGAATTCCAGCTTTGTGTGCTATTATGTGGACAGTCTTTTCTGTCATGCAAGTGTTATGCACTGCGCTTAAATTGAAGCAAGGAGATGCTGCAAGAGGAGAGATAATTAATCAGCAAGTTGGATGTTCCATGTTTCTTGCGTGTGGTTGCTCAGGAAGACTTGAATCAGTGACAGATGTAATGTGACTCGTGGCACCCTCAAAAATCGTCAGTCATGCATATGCTTTTTTAGTATGTGTTGTCTCCTCCTGGCACAGGTGGTTGAAGTGAACTATTCCAGCTCCTCTTTCTTGAGATTTTGGTCATGTACACAGTGTCTGTTGTCTGGGTGGCCAGAACCCTGCATCTTCCTCAGAAGCTCTTTCCTGTCTGTGTCCTGTTCCCGTGCACCCCAGCTAGTTCTTTAGGGTTATACACTTAATCCTGTCACAAATTGACCACTAGGCCTGTGAGACGCTCAGGCTAACTGAGAGCTCAAAGAATTATAATGAGTTGGCTTGCAGTTTCTGAAACATAATAGCCAGGCATGCTTTTAGCTTGAGGCAGGCATAGTGTGGTATGTGTTCTTTTACTAAGGTTCAAGCAAACAACAAGCTAAATACGCTTTGCATTTGCACCACGCTCTAGACATGGTCAGATAAACTATGTTATCTCTGTGTTATAAGGGGCACTCTGCATTTCGCCCCTAAGCTGGCAGCTACTGTCTTTGCAGTAGGTATGCATGAAATTTATAAATGCTCCTCCTCATCCTGAAGTTCAGGGACTGGCAGCTTAGCTTACACCCCCGTTGTCAGCTGCTGAAGCAGAGATCCTGGTCCTGTGTCTTGCTGACGCAGCCAAACACGTGCTCTTTTCCGCTGGTTCTGCTGCATGGGCCATAGCCTCTGGTGAAAATAAAGACAAGAAGGGGAAGCAGGAAAGGGAAAGAGGGCTGTGATGGGTGCAGTTGTATTTTAAGCTGCTATAGCTTGTTCTGTTGTGAACATCTGCCCCCAGATGAATGCACAGATCTTTTTTTTTTTTTTTTTTGCAGCTCAGCAGACTCACTAAGCCAGGATAACTCTCTGGAGTGAGGTGTGCATTTGAGCTGAAACAAAGTCTTTTCTGGACAAGTAACAGTGCTGTAGGGGCAGTGTTGGTACTCATGTGCTTTATTAGGTAATGGAAGAAGACATTTCTTCTCCAGGACTGTGCAAGGTCAGCTGATGAGGTTTCTAAGAGCAGAATTTGGCACAATCTCATTCTCATTGGGGAATGTCTGTCTGTTACTAGGGTTGGAGGGAAACCCGTGCTGGATTCAGACTGCATGCTTTCCCTGGGGTCTTGCACGTTGCAGCTGTAAGTGTCACTGTTATCTCAGGTGCATCCAGTTCTTTACATTAAAGGTCCTGCTCTCAGCTCAGGGCTGCTAGTGAATGAATGAGAGCTGTAAGTTTGAAAGAGTTTTGCAGGAGGTCACAAATTGCAATTTCCTCTTTAATCTGTGATAGGATTAGAATGTTATCTTGTCATCCTGGGGAAATTGCTGAGCTTCTGTGAAACTTCCCTATGCATAGATCTTTGTGGATGGTGTCTTCATGCGACCTGCAGCATTACAGACCAAGAGTGTACCTTCTTGAGCTACTGAGGAAGAGGGGGCTGCAGACCAGTGATTCCAAACTGAACTATAAGAGCCCATCCAGTAGTCATCTGTAGTAAAGGCAGAGGAGGCTAAGGAGCATTGCTGGGGCAGATGATGTGTGGTAGGCAGTTTCCCAGCTGTTACCTGTGTGGCAGTGTATCCATGACAAGAATTCCAGAGACGTGTTAATCCAGTCCCCATTTCCATCCGTTGCTAATGCGGGAAGGACTTCCCATCTGGGATTCCTACCTGTGCTTTTGCACATCAGGGAATGTCATGTGAGGTGCAATGGTTATATGCATCAGTCTGATCACAGTCGCTTCGCAGCTGACTTTGCCTCCTAGGTCCCATTTTTCATCTGACATTAATAATGAGTACCAGGAATAATTAAAAACTGAGCCCAGCCCAAGTAGCCAACCGGAAGTTACTGGTGACATTTGTCCCTAAACCGGAATATTCCCACAGAAGGTGCCTTTGATCCTGTGGGTTACCTTCCTGTTCTCTGCCAATTCCCCATCTGCTTGATTGTTTTTATTTTATCACGCTTTTCTAGTGTCTGGTATTTTTTCATATTTTTTCTTCCTGCTTTCTCTTCTGTGTCCTCTCCACTCTTGCGGCTTTTCAGACTTTCCTTTCTTAACCTCACTGTTCTCAGAACTATGTGCCGAGTTTCCTGTTCCTGCAACCCAAGTATGGTATTTATTGGACACTTTCTCATCCCTACCTTCCAGTATTTACAGGAGCGACATGGAGTTGCCCTTGGCATTGTAAACAACTCTTGGTGACTCAGCTTTCTCCAAATCCTTTTTGTTTCAAAGGTGAAATTAAAAAATAACTTGGAAACAGCATTTGGGAACACTGAACCAAGAAGAGTGAACAGATTCCTTCACTTGGCTTAAATTTTCTTGAAGGTCATGAAAGCCTCTTGCACTCCGCTGCAAAGGCATTTATCTCCTTTCAGTTACATGTCTGTAGTTCTAAAATATAACAAAGGAAACCTGTTCCTTGAAGTTTGGATGAGATGTGCTTTATAGAGGAACTGTGGAGTAATGTATGTTTTTGAGTATTAAGGATATATATTGTCACAGTAGGTTACAAAGGTAAACACAACTTACGTTCTGGCTTCTCACAATTTGCTGAAACACGGGTCCTGTCAACGGGTCTCTTAATAACTCAGTTGTACACTTCGTAAGGATACAGCTTCTCTAAGAGATGCACAAGTGTGTGTGCGCACACTGTCTCAAGCAAAACTTGGCATAGTAAAACACAGCTTGTTTCCTTGATGGAGGTTGAGAACTAGTTTATTGTAACTTCCAATGAACAAATGAAACGTGGCCACTTTCTTTGTAGAACTGAAAATCTGGTTTTAGGTGCTATGCTTGTAGATGAGCTGCTTGGGGTGAAGGGTTTGGAGAGAAGGGGGAGGTGTCTGGTACTTTATTTGTTCTGTATGGACAGTTTTATAAAGTCTTACATTTTCCTGTGTTTTTTCTTCTCACCTGCTGCTTTTCTGCATGCTTCTCTCCACTCTGTTGGAAGGGGAAATGTTGCTACAGTATAACACAGTTTTGAGGGGTTATCACAAGATGTTTCACTGCTGAGTGTGTATCTCCTCGGTAAAGCAGGGGCTGTGAGGTTACCATGATGAAAGATAACTTTCTCTGACTACTTCATCAGTACTCTGCCTGCTTCTCGCAAATGCAGCTGGAGTTGCTCTAGGGGACTTAATGTCCCTGTTCGCACTTGGAGAAGGAGGCTGGCCAGTTGCAAGCTTCAGGTGACAGCAGGAGCTCTCTTTGAGGGCCTTCCCTCTTGCTCTGGGTGTACTGAGGTGCAAGTCCGAGGCCTTGTGAAAGCTAGTTGTCTCGGCTGGAGAGCTGGTCGATGGATGGAGTGGGAAGTGTTCACAGATGCCAGCGAGGGGGTAGGCTGCACATGCAGAACCTATAGGGACAAGCTGTTGCCCAGTCGTGCCATTTGCATTAATATCTGGATGACAGAGTGGTCTGGACAGGCTGCTGACTCCTTCCGAGTGTTCACGTGTCCTGTGGTGTAAGGGCTGACTTCTGAGAAACCACAGCTGTCGTCTCCATGCTGATAGTCCACCAGCTTAGCCAGGAGGAAATGGATGACAGTGTGAGCTGTGTGTGCTGAACAGCAACAGGTCAAAATAACTGGCTGCTTCATATTAATTTCTAAAGCTGCTAAATGGCTCGTGAAGCACGTGGCCATGCCTGCGTTTTCCCTGGGCTTTTCCCAGGGGTGAGTTTCTGCAGGGCAGCTGTGCAGGGAGCCCGGCAGGGCAGGCGAGAAGGGGCCGGTGTGGGGCTGCTCTCTACTGATGCTTCCTGGAGTGGGGCACGTTCTTCAAGGGGAAATGTGGTTGGGTTTCTTGGACCGCATCTCCTCCCCTTGCTGCTGTTCTCACAAGTATTTCACAGACTGTCAAGTGTGGCCTGAGGTAGCCTTTGTTTAAAGGGGAACAGAAAGGCCCTCCAGTCAAGGCAGAGCCGTTTATAACCACGAGCTATTGACCTACAGCAGCTGCTCATGGAGAAGCTCAATTCAGGTATTCACTTAACTTTCTAATGAGTCTGTTGATCTCTGCAGTGAAGGCCTCTCTAGCCTGGGTATCATTACAATGATATAATTGCTGAATCTGTATATGCAAGTGGGTTGTCATTACTCAAGTATCTTAGTGAGTGGGAAGTCTGATCTAACTAACGTCCCTTTAGAGCATGGGTTTTATCGAATGTATTGGGATGGTTTCCTCTTCCAATGCTTGCATGTTCACAAGTCATTTGCAATTTCACAAAGTGATTTGCAATTTCAGAATTTTCTGAATGAAAAAACTGATGAATAATTCATACCCGAAACTCCGAGTGCTTGTTCCGTCAGCTGTTAATCCAATTACTGATTAACATTGCTTGCTTCTTCCCGGATTACCTAACAGCTCTGTTCTTACATATGACCTCCGGGCAGTCAACTCTGTCACAAGAATGCAGAAGTGCAAGACAGGATCAGGCAATGCCAGAATTTCTTAAAAGCTCAAGTTACTCTTTATCTGCTAATTTGTTTCTGGTATCAAATAACATCAGTAAAGCAGAGAGACTGGGGGGCTTGTTCTTTCCTTGCTCCCCTCTTACCCTTGCTTACTGTAGATGTTGTAGCTGAGATCCACAGCTTTAGGTTTCATTTTCCTCTGAAATGGACCGTATGTTGGCCAAGTGAGGTACAAATTACCACACTAATGGTTCCATATTGGGGTGGGGATGATGCCCTTAGTATCAGGATGCTGGCAAGTGTCAGCTTGTGTATATGTTGCAGGAACATTAATGCCTTGCTGTAATTTGGTCATCATTGGCTCTCTTATCTGCGGTGAGCTTAGTCTTTCTGATTTAGTCATATTGGAAATGACCAACAGAGATTACAGAGGCACTATTCTAGTAACAGTTGCCTCTTCTCCTCTTCCCCAAAAGACATGGTGTCTTGCTCTGCATATGCCAAACACCTGATGTGATAGCTATCATGTGAGGGAAGGATGTGGGACCAGTGCTTTATTTTCTCCTGTCCAGCTGGGCAGCTTGGCACTCCCAGGTGGGAACAGTCCACCTTTCCCTAAGAGAAGGGTTCCCAAAACTAGGGTCTGGCTCTTGCAGCTGATGACTTTGGACAGTATCAATTAAAATATTGAGTTAAGGAATTTAAAAAAACTCAGTCCATTTTCTGCAATACTTAGTACCACTGTCTGAAAATCCAAGACCACCTTCAGTATGTAACCTTGTGTCAAAGTAGTTTCTTAGTCAAATCTGCTGATTTGTGTTGGTGCAGTATGAAAATCTATTTGCTAAATTGCATGTACTGTTCTAGGTTTGTTTAAGAAATGTTGATGTTGGTGGTGATGCCTTACTTGAACTTTACAGAGCTGCAGATTTTTGGCTCTACTCTTTCTACAGCAAACATTAAAGCAGCAATCTACTTGTACTCATGTGAGTAGGCTTACTTGCCATGTGGAGTGATTCACATACTTAAAGTTAAGTGTATGCGCACCACTATTTGTGATAAAAATTTCAGCTGAATGAGTCGCTAAAATTTTGTGGCTTAAAACCTGTCTCCTGAAAGCAAAGTTGCATTCATATAATTCATAAAATCCCATTTAAATGTATAGAAAATATATATTAAAAAATGTGCATGACAAAGAATTTCAAATATCCTAAGTTTAAGTCTTTGGTAATAATAATAATGATAATGAAGAAGTCTAGATTTAAATTCCTGACTGACTTCTAGCTTCACTGTTTGAAACTAGCAGGACGTGAACTCCTAATAGAAGCCTGCTTTAATAACTTTAGCTCTCTTGATTTGTGGAAACTTGATGTACCCAGAGTTTGGGGGATTCTGCGTAGAACCTGGACTGTTGGCAGCTTCACTGTATGGATGCCACAGGTTAGACAGTGCAGTTGGTCACTTAGGTCTTTCTCATCAGGACTGAGCATTTTAAACAGAACATTTCTTACTAATATAAAAACTGCCAGTCCAAATCTGAGATTTTATCTAGTAAATAATTTGTACTGCTCTTTACAGATGTGTTTTAGAGTAAGTAGTAAATAACAGATAACTTCCAGAACATTGTCTTAAATCCTTGACTGCTCCACAGTTTTCCAGGGTTTGGAAAATTTTGGCCGTGGGAGATAAAGTTTTAAGAATTCATGCTAGTCTTCTGACAAGGGGAAGTCAGTGACTTTCACCCCATGTTTGGGGAGACAGGGGAAAAAAGGTGTGAATCATGTGAGTCAAGAGGTAGAAACTAGATAAGAAAGTGCTCTCTACTAAGTAGATACAAAATCGTCTGTTGTTTCCTTTCTGTAGTTGGGAAAAATATTTCCTGCCAGGGTTAGGAGACCTGTAATCTATTTTAATTCTTGCTAGTTTTTTTTTGCAGCCAGTGATATCGATTCAGTTTGTTTGCTCTTCCATCAATATCCATGCTGTTACTGGGAAACAGGAATGAGAACATTGTTTTGTACACCCAGATTGTAGGGTTACATGTGTTTTCTTCTACTCTTGGGTCTGTTTGGGTAGAGTACTGTTATTCTTCAAGGCAAAGGCTCTGGTACATTTCAATTTCACTGTTGTATAGATACAGGAGCTTATAGTTCTCGCTCGAGGAACAGGATCCCTTCAGACTGTTGCCTCATGTTATATTTTGTCGACACAATAATGAACTTGGGAGTTGGGGTGAGCAACATAAGCAGGATCCAGAAAACTAAAGATACTACTGAAATGAAAGAAAAGTTGGTTTTCTTAATTTACTTTAGGAGAGGAAGACTAAAGGCTGCTGCTCATCCTACGATGTACTCAGAGCGCAGCTGGAGTCAGATGAGTCCAGTTGCCAATCATTCTTATATTAGACATTGACATACTAATTTGCCTATCTAACATGAGAAGGGACTGTCCATCACGGCAGTGGCATTGTTGTTTGTTTTGTAAGCATGTTCAGTGCTACTCTAGCACTTTTGTGTCTTTATGAATGTTCCTCAGCAATCCTCTTCAGGGAAAAGAAGAGGAAGCTCTGTAGTTTCCTTTTCTTCAACTAGATCTCCTTTTCTGAGCATTACTTTGAGAAGAATAGCAAGTTCCACCCCACCACCTCCCTGGCTGTTTCCCAGGATGGATGTGTATGACACGCATTTTCAGCAAAGGGGAGTGATGTAACAGGACTCTGTATGCTTTATTTTAGACTCAGGCTGTGACTCTGTGACTGATACAGAAACAGAAGACGAGAAGAACCCAGTTTACTCCCACAGGCTTGCCATGAGTGGAGAACATGGATCATCCAGGAGCACTGGGGACCATCCAGTGGTGCAGCCTGACCGCATACGGTGTGGGGTACTGTATGTCCACTCCTTGGGCTACGTTCTTAGTGTGGGCTGGTGCAACCTGTTATGCTGCTCTGTAATGGACAGCTTTACAGGCCTGGGAATTAGTCCCTAATTCCTTTTCTGTCACCTTCCCTCTCAGCCCCCTGCCCTCAGCGTCTCTTGTTTCATGAGCTTAGTTCCCCAGGCCTGGAAATAGCTTGGTAGTATGCAGTGCCCAGTGCTGTCTAGGCTGCAATGTCACTTATTGACAGATAGTCTCATTAACATAGCTGCTTGTCTTGTGTGCTGTGAGGCAGGTTCACACTCTTGACTTCCCATCTTCCATTCTGGTGAGATTGAGGGGTGGTGGCAAGTGGGGTAAGGTGATTGTAATGAACCAATTAACGCCACAGCCTGGGTGCAGTCTAATATGACAATTCTGGTGCACGTTCTGCAAGTGACTCCGAAGAGCTTGGATCATGGCTTCCTGTCTGAAAAACAGCATTTCTTAGTATAGCATCCCCTCAGATGGAAAAAGTCTAAGTTTCTTCCTTTCTTTCTGTTTAGAACAGGGCTGTGCTGCTTGAGGGAGGAGACTGATAGAGTTGAAACGAAATAATTTTATAAATCTAGCTTTAATCAGTTTATAAATCTAGCTGATAAATCTGGAGTTTTATCAGCTTAATGCATGTATCTATGCTGGTGCAAGCTGTAACAGAAGCCACCTGCCCAGTTACTCCATGACTGGAAAATGCTCCTGAAAACCATTCAGGACCGTAAAAATGACAGATGATAATTTATGTGTTAGTTGCAATGACAACAAAATCCCTAGAAAAGGGACTTAACAAAGTAAGTGTTCTTATGTTGTGAACCTGCATGTTGTAATGACTTTTCTCTTAGGTGCAGACAACAGTTTATATTATCATGAAATGTAAACTAGATGTCGAAGTGAAAACTGAAGTTGAATTCTCTCCAGAGAATGCATCATCTGTGCGTGTGCTGGCTGAGATGGAGAATGAGTACACAGTATCTGTGGAGGCTCCAAGTAAGCTGGACTGTGATTTTTTTTCCCCCCCTCCTCTCCCTATTGCTTCCTTTCTATCTCATCCTGCCTGTCCTGAAAAGTGCCAAAGGGATAAGGGTAAAGGTTGCAACACAGGAAGACTTGAGGCCAGGAAATCTTGAACTTGCATTCACATCTGCGATACTTTTGTGATGAGGAACTGAGATAGGCTGCTGCTTGGGGGCTGTGTTTTCCCCTCAGCAGTGGCAGGGTTGCAGTGTGGAAACACCTTACTAGGAGTTCTGAGAGCAGATTGCAGCTGTAAAGCACTTTGAATTTAACTGTGTGTTATAACCACCACCACACTAGCGTTGGCAGGGCACCAAGAGAAGGTAAGTGCCAGAAAATAATTGCATGACTATGATCTGTCTGTGATCAGAGCTGAAACTATTTATCCTGGCTTGCCTTTTAATTTAGACACGTTGTGTCGCTCTAGGTATTTACATTTACAAAACTGTAGGTTGTCTAAACTTTAGGTTCACTAAACTTTAGGGGCAAGATTTCAGAGCCTTACAGAGTGATAGTAGTTTCCCAGCATGATTTTATTTAATCTACTTTGGTCTGTCCTCTTGAAGAGTCATTGTACCAGCTCTGAGAATAGAGACTAATAGTCATTATAGCCACTCCCGTAAAGTCAGTGAGGTGGATTGATTTAAAGAAGGTGTCCTCACCCACATAAAAATGTTCAACTTAATCTGTCTTAAATCAAGACTTATAATTTAAACATGGACCTGGAAACTAACTTGCACTTTGAATTATAAACATGACCTTCACATTGATGGAGTGTACGACTATGTAAGCTCTGCAGTTTCTAACAGTAAGAGAAATATATTTTTAATTCCTTTTGTGCGTGACTGTAACTGTTTCATCATTTCCTGAGTTGTTAACAGCCAAGCATATATACAGGGAAAGATTAATTTCAGTGGGATTCAAAATATTTGTGTTTCAAAAAGAAAGTTCAGACCTATGAATCCACACTGGACAAAATATCAAGAAGCTCCCAAGGTGCAGGTAGGAGATAAATCCTGTGCATGGGTAAAGTTGCAAAGCTGGAATTCTTTTAAGTTGATTTCATTCAGGGACTAGTGAGGCTGACAGGAATTGCAAAATCCCTAGTGACTTTTCTGGTTTCTCTCCCCTTCTTCCCCAGCTCTCATATTTTATGGCACAGCTTAGAGACTGTTCCAAAGAAAGCCAGGGGTGGAGACATGTGAGGCTTTCTAGTTTGAGGTGGTGTACTGTTGACATTAGTGGCCCAGACTACTGTTAGCAGAGGACCTAGCAGGTCACAGGTGATGTGCATAGACATAGCTACGAAGAAGGTAGTTCCAAAGTACTTTCCTACCTAGTGTTCAGACCAGCATCATCTGCTTTTTTTTCAATGACTCTTCATGAATTCAATACAACAGAAACTGTTTTGGTATCCAGCTGGCAGTATCTCCAAACTCCTCCTATCCTCAGGATATTTGATGCAGACTCATTCCCATTGTTTGTTCTTAACAGTGATTTCTTCTCTTTCTTTTCAAAGATTTAACCTCTGGGACAGTGCCTCTGCAGATATATTCAGGAGGCTTGATGGTGGGAGAAACAAGCGTCACCTATCATACCGACATGGAGGAAATCAGCAGTCTGTTGGCTAATGCAGCCAACCCAGTACAGTTCATGTGCCAGGTAATGACTCTAGCAAAGAGCTGCTTTGGAAACCAGCTCTTTCAGAGCTGGTCCACAGGCTAGACAAGTGGACATAAACAAAAGTGCTTGCCATGAAGTAGCTCTTCTGAAATGAAGAAATGCAAGGTTATTTAGGAATTTTCACATAACCTTAACATCCCCTTTTAAGAGAAAGCATTGGGTGCTTTTTCTGTCTCTGGAGCAAATAGCTGTCTAAGGTGATGCGGGCTATCCAACTAACAAAAATGCAGTCAGTCAACACTCACATTTAGACCTTGATGACTTGAAAAGGTTGGGATGACAGAACTTGGTATAACTAAGTACCATAAAGAAATAAATTGTTTCGAAATTTGTACCTAAGCGTTCTTGGAAAAGATGTGTGAAAAGGTAGCAAAAGATTCATACTAGCTGAATGAAGTAGAGTAACATAAAGCCACTCCTTAGTTCTCATATTTTGCACAGTTGGGGTACCTGAACCCTATTAGAGGGGTAAAGCTTGCACAAGCAATTTCTCCAGATGTGTTGTCTTTGCTGCCTGCCTGCATGTCCCTGATCAGCCATGTAGCGGAAGCCTACAGAGTAGTGGTACTAGTCACCTGGGGCAGGGGAGCCTGTCTTTCCCTTTCTTTCTAGTTCAAGTTGTGGAGCAGTTGGTGCTGGGCTGTGCCTCTACTTGGGGAATAGGCATGCTTCCCAGTCTTTGGGTAAGAACCAGTCCAAAAGCCAAACCCAGTGTATGCCAGAGCAATTCAAAATGGGCTAGTTCATACTTAGAGCAGGAGTGACACTTCATTGGAACAGTTTCAGAAGTAAGATTATACCTGTCAAGGAAGTAGGAGGTAACGGTTTTCTGTGCTTCCAGATGCATGAGTGGCTTTCTCATTGTACTCTGTCTTGTTATGGAGTGTACGGTTCTCATCTGCTCAGATTAATGATGCTCTGTTTCTGAACCAGGAAGCTATTCGTGTTCTTTGCTTGACCTGAACATTGCTACCTTCAGTGTTTATGCCTACTGTTTTCTGATATGTGCTAAATAAAGAAACACATTATAAATCTCACCTTAACTGAATCTCCGGACTCCCCCAAACAAAATTGCTTTCCACTTACCTCTAGGCCTTTAAAATCGTGCCATACAGCATAGAAGCACTGGACAAACTGTTGACTGAGTCACTCAAGAAGAACATTCCTGCCAGTGGCTTACACCTGTTTGGAATCAACCAGCTGGAAGAAGAAGATATGACAACAAGTAAGTTGGAAAAAAAAGTTGTTTTCTTTTTAAACTTCATCTGTATCAGTTGTTTTACCTTGGAGCGCCTTAACACTGCAGTGCGTGTTACCTGCGCAGGCCGTCTCAAAAAATCTTGGATCTGAGCCAGGAAGCTAAATTTCTGATGATGCCTATAGAAGGGGGATTGCCATTTGGGTCGGGTGACCCTTTTTTTATTACATGCATCAGTCTCACTTGCACTGTGACAGATGCAGCTATGTAGACAGCTTCGAACACAACTGAAGTGAAAAGATGATGCTCCCCAAAATGTCTCCCATATTTTCTCCCTTGTTCTTCTCCCAGTCCCACGTGGCATTTCTCCCCAGCCCAGTCCTTTCCCCCCAAACCCATGACTCTTCTTTAAGGTGCACAGTGGGCACTCAGCAGTTGGATTGGTGTGGCACCACGACATGGTTGCCTTACAGCAGCTGGATCCTACTGGAATGATGATCTAAGAGGTCCTTGCAAACCTGTGATCCTACATACATTAAGCTATTACAGTGCCAGATTCCCCACTAAAGGTCATAGGACTTAAGCCTGGAGATGTGCTAGATACCTCAGTTAATTTGTGCAGAGTTACCTCCATTTTGAAACTGTATATATACTTTTCAGGGCTTTCACACCTGCTTTGGTCTGTGTGTTCGCTAGGAATTTTGTTTCTCACCTACTGGCTCTGTTGCTGCTAGAGAGAAACTTAGATTCTAACAGGCTCCTGTTCTCACAGATCAGAGGGATGAGGAGTTGCCGACACTGCTTCACTTTTCTGCAAGATACGGGCTGAAGAACCTCACCGCCTTGCTGCTTACATGCCCTGGAGCCCTGCAGGCCTACAGTGTAGCCAACAAATATGGCCACTATCCAAACACCATAGCAGAAAAGCATGGCTTTAAGGACCTCCGCCAATTCATTGATGAATATGTGGTAAGAGGAAGCAGCAGTCCTTCTGCATTGTCCCACAGCAGGTGTGGGCAGTGGCACCAGGCTTGGCACTTAGTGTTGTGGGAGCAGGAATGATGGGGGTAATAAAGGGTGCAATGTGGTGTGGTAGGGTGTAGAAGACAGACATCCAGCCACACTGGAAGCTTCCAGGCTGGAGGGTTGGGTGCATCTCTGGAGCTGGGGAAGTTCTTGGGGCTTTTGCACAGAGCAAATAAGATGGAAGCAGAGACTGCCATGCTGGGTTTCCTTATCCATCCATCTAATGAAGTTTCTGCAGGGATGTGGTTGGTGCTTGGTGTACTCTTCTAACCTCTGATCTTGGGAAAACTACAGCCCCTTCATTCCACTTACTTTTGGGAGTAATGTGGGAACAGAATATGTTTGGGAAGGTACAATCTGAGGTGCTCTCTGATTAGTCATAGTACAGTCTGGATTGCTTATTAGCTCATTTACAGCTGATCTGTGTAGTCTGCCTGCTCCACTTGAAATCCATTTCTTCCTGCGTTAGGGTAGCTGTCTGTTCCCTACATGTTCTCTGTGGGAGCCCAATTCACAATTCAGTTCTCTTTGAGCTAACCCCATCCCCAGAAAACAGCACTCTGACTTTTCCAGATTATGACATGGACCTGACTCCAGCTGCATCAGGCAATTGTTTCTGTGGGGTCCTTTGGTGTCCATGGGGTTTATCCTTTCTTTTCCATTTGAGTTGTTTCCAGCCTGTATGTTTCAAAATAACAAGCAGCTCCTTGACTCAGATCATGTGAATTCTTGAGCAGATTTTATTTGCCTTTGCTTTCAGTTGAAAAATTGTGCGTAATTGTCCCTAACAGTTGTCTGAATGGTGGGTGATAGATCTGCCAGCCTTAGTGTGGTTTTGCCAGCTAATTACAGTAGTGTTTAAGCCCTATTTAGGAGGCATGGGTGGTTCTTAGACTTGAGGCTTGCTTCTTGACATAAGCATGAATTTAGGGTTATACATTAGGGCTAAATAAAGGTCATTCCCTGTTCTGAGATCAGGAGGGCTGCAGAAACTGTAAATTGTGTGATTAAAATCTTTGTATTGGGGTAAGTGAGAGATGCTTAGGAAGTTCTTCCAACCTCTTATTGCAGTACCGTGCTCCTCCCATGTCTTCCTCTCCACCAGCACAGTGACAGAGCTGTGTTAAGAGTAGGTCCTGCTTACTGACCATCAACCTATTTGTGCAGCTTAGTACCAGAGCACGCAAATGATCTGCACCACTGTGTCCACTGCAAGGTAGTGACTAGAAGCACTACTAGTATGGCTATCTGAAAATCCCAGTAAACCCCTTTACTCACCTAATTTTCTCTCTGGCAAAAGTTCCTCTGCACCTCCCTAAAGCATCTCATGAGCTGCCTGCCTGACCCATTTTGACTGTGGAGGGAAGCATGTGTAGACAGTTTTGACACACATGCCCTGTAGATTGAAGGCCCATGAGGTGTCGGTTGTGGATGGAAGACTATCTTGTAGTACTGCAACTGGCTAAGATGGCTGTGCTTGTGACATAGTTAGAACTTGGGGAGGAGGCTGGGATGAGGCTTTACATTTTGCTCCCTTGCGTGGTTTGGTGAAGATCTGCACTGCCCTCCCCTCCCACCCACCCCCACCCCATGTTGCAAATATGTGAGAAAGGGTTCTGCTGTCCTGTGAATCGAAAGTTCCCTGTATTACATGAACAGCTGCCTGCTGTGAGGTTTCCTGTTAATCTCACAGAAAAGGGTCTGTGTACTCCCACTCTGGGTGTTACGTGCTGCTGTTAATGCCAAGAAACTGAAACTGAATCTACATCAAAGCTAAAACTTCGCTTTCTTCTAAGTGCTCCGCATGTGGCAAGCTTTCCCCCTTACGGTCAGCTATGCTTACCCCAAAATAGCCTTTGACAAGCATTTGTATTTTTAGAATGAGCTTTGCTTATGTTCTAGGAGTTTGCAGACGTCGGGTAGGAAATGAAATTGAGGGGATGAGAGGCTGTAATGGCTATTCAGAATGTGTCAGCACCAACTTGTTTCACCTTCATTACCTATTATTACAACATAGATCTTGAAGGCTGGGCCCAGACAGCTGTAGTGGGGATTTAATTCCTTTGAGAAGCCTTAGTCTTTGGGAATGGGCTGCTTTTAGAAGGTTTTTCCCATCAGTGATGGGAGAGTGAGATATCTTTTGCTTGCTTTGATTCTCCAGATTCTTATTTAAATGAGACTTGAACGTTTTTTTTTCTTGCCCTCATTCCTCTCCAGGAAACTGCAGATATGCTGAAGAGTCACATTAAGGAAGAGCTGATGCAAGGCGAGGAGGATGAGTCTGTTTATGAGTCCATGGCTCATCTGTCCACTGATCTGTTAATGAAATGTTCCTTGAATCCTGGCTCCGATGAAGAGCTTTATGAATCCATGGCTGGATTTGTCCCTGGTGCCCCAGAAGATCTTTGTATGTATATTCATAGAATCACAGAATTGTAGGATGATTTGGGTTGGAAGGGACCTCTAAAGGTCATCTAGTCCAACCCCCCTGCAATGAGCAGGGACATCTTCAACTAGATCAGGTTGCTCAGAGCCCCTGTCCAAGAGGCCTAAGCTGGTCTGTCTCTCTTATACATAGTAGCACCTCAGCTGAGTTTCAGAGTAAGGGCAAGTTATAGCTTTTCTGCTCTCACCACAAGGAAACCATGCTCCGGTTCTGATGTTGGCTGGCTGATAAAATTGCTCTAAACCTTCTCTGATTGCCAGTGTACAAGATCAAGAGCTATTTCTTCAGTGCTTTCAGGACTCCCTGAACCCTGCGCAAGTGAATTAGCATTTGGAAGAGACCAAACTTTCTACCATGTCCTGTTTCTCTCCTGAGATCCAGGGAGGTAGGGACACTCTGACTTAGAGACACTGGTGGAAAAGAACACTATGTAAGATGTGATTTTACTGGCAACTGGGAAACTGAAAAACAAGAGCTGAGCTTCTACCTCACCAGCCTGAGAACGAAAGAAAGCGAACATCTAGAAATATGTGTACTGACAAGATTATAACTGAAAAATCATTATTCTAATCTACTTGGTTTATTGCTAAAAATATAGCGCTAATTCTGATAAATATGCAGATGTTTAACTTTTTCACCATTCCATTAATATTCAGTGAGGCCGATTGCAAATATCAAGTTAAGTACCTGTGTTAAGCAATTGTAAATTTGCTGTTCTTACTTATCTGCCTATTTGATCTGGCTTCATCCCACTGATATATTTTATGATTCCCATGATGAGCAGATAATCTAGCTTATTATAGTTTAAGTACCTGCATAAGGACTTCTGGTGTTTCTGCAGTTTTAAGTGTGCTGCCTCAGGGGAAAAGCTTTCTTACTGAAACACTTTCACTTATAGACTATATCTGTCCTGGGCTGTTTTTCTCCTCTTTTAGATTAAACGATGTTATAAAACACATTTTCGTTGATTATGGAGTCCAGAAGACTTTGTCAGTTCTCTGCCTGAAATCATAAACTCTTCTCTGCGAAGTTTTGTTTGGCCACTGCAGGGATAGTTTTGCTACCAAAATCAGGATTATTCTCCCTTCAGATGGAGATAAGCAGTAAGGCCGGTTGGACTCCTAAGGAACAAAGCTGCTGTTGTTCGCAGTAATGGGGGTGAGGGTTTCTAGATGTTTGAAAGCTCTGCTTGCAATCAGTGCACCTCTGAATGAGGTTGATTGACGAGGACTGTGGAGGGGGAAAAAACATGCTTAAAACCGCTAAGCCCAACTTGTCTTCTTCCACCCCTGAAATGTCCAGATCTCCCAGAAACTATGCAAGGGATATTCCTTTTTTTTGTGGGTGCAAATCAAGCTCCCTGTAATGTGCCACTCTTGAACTGGACTCTGAAAAGCCTCTTTGAAAATATTCTCATATTGGTTCAGATTTAGATCAGAATTGCTTCCTGTCAAGAAAACCAAGCAAATCTATGATTTGCCAGCCCTGCGGACTGTTGGTGGAAGAACTAATTGTTTTAAGGCTCTTGTTTCTTCTCCACTGCTGAAGACCTCCCTCAGTCTGCTGTCTCAGTTGCTTGTGTGTGTCCCCCCTTGCCTGTTTCTGTCAAACAAGCCACATTAAGTTAAACAGTTCCAGTACACAGGTTTTCCTGCCCTCACTTACTCTGATTGACAGATCTCAGGTGGGAGTTCGGCTGGTGTTTTGGATGCATGCAAGAAGCAGAGCCTGCTTGGCTGACAGGCATGGAGATGGAGAGCTAGGAAAGGTGGTGCATTTGAAGCCTAAGTCAGGCTGCTTTCCTTAAGCCTCCCCAGTAGCAAAGGCCCAGCAGGCATATGTCCTTTAGGGGAAGCTTCTGCAAGCACAGCCACATAAGCAGGGTGGCAGAGGTCTCTGGGATCAGCACCAGAAAGTTCTCCCGGTGTGCAAATGTGCTGCGGGCTCTGCAGGACTAGTAGGACTAGAAAGGTAAAAACCCAAGCTGTCCCTAAAGTAGGTACTTGTGATTCTTTTACTGAAGAGCAGAGCTGAATGAGTCTGCATTTTAAAATGTTCTCCTCACTGGTGAGATGCTGTATATGGCTTATCTGTAATACCTCAACAAGGAGCGTGAGTGCGTTTCCTGCTTCTTCTGGAGTTCTCCTAGTGTATTGTTCCTGCACATAAATCTCTGTTACCTTCCACTCAGGAGTCTTTTACTGAAAATCTCTGTTTTTCTTATGTAGTCTGTTAGTCTTTCCCTGAAGAATATTTACAGCTTGTCTGAACGGTGCTTAAAATCTACCTGTATTGCAACAGGTAAGGTTAAATTGGCACAATGCTCGACACTTAGATTGGTTCTCTCAAAGTGAAGGTGTTTCAATATTATTTAGAATACCAGCACACAGGCAAACCCTCACTGAAATTAGTGGGAGTGCTGGCTGGTTTAGAACTGCCATCACAAATAAAGGCTTCAAGTTTTTTGTATGGACGTAAAGGTTTGTGACGATGAAAAACTCCCTAGGAAATCATAACTTATACTGAGGTACTTTCTCCAGGTCAGAGTAGCCTTTAGGTGAGTAGTTATGGCTGTAGTGTAGAGGACAATACCTGGGCTATTTTAAGTGTAGCCATACTGTGGCAGCATGCCCATTTATTGTGATCAAGATGTGCTTCCACCACAGTTTTTCAGAGGCTGATCAAAGGAAGATTTAAATACCACAGGGTGAATTTGTCTGGCAGGAACTGCTTTGAGAAAAAGGTAACACAGGACTGGAGCCATTGTAATGAGTTAAAAGTAGTAGCAAATACTTGAATACCGGAGTGTTCTGCTAGTTCTTGTATTCTTCATCCCACTTCTGACTTTTCAATGCATTTTTACGTGTGTGGTTTTTTCCCCCCTCTCCATTTGGTCCTGGGGAAACATTTACAGAGAAAGTGCAGGAGCTGTGCAAGGGCCAAATTTGGTTAAACCGATGCCGCATGAGAGTTGCACACACCTGTGTTGAGTTGCTAGTTGTCCCTTTAAGTTTTGAGATAAATGATGGAATTAAAAAAAACAGAAAAGGTTTTGTTCATCTACAGAACACTGCCTCCCCTTCTGCTGGGGGAGAGCGTTCTTTCCCAGGTAGGTCTTAAAGCCCTGAGCAGCGTAGATCATAAAGTACTCTAATCAAATCAGTGGGAACTTACTAGCTCCTGCTGTTACCTTGTTTGCTGTTCTTTAATAATGAGATTGAATTGCCTTATTTAATTTCTTATCATTAATCTAATTGTTCCCGCTTCAGAAGAGCACTTCCTTCTTATTATACTTTTCAAATACCTGTAAAGTCAAACATAATTTTCCAGAATACGCTCCAGGTTGGTGCAGGTTGCAGCTGAGTCACTCACACACTGTAACAAACAGCAGCTGAATAGCAAAAAGGGAGAGTTATCTCCATCATACCAGTCTGGTAGTATGAACTACAGCATCAGATAAAGCGCTTTGCTTTTTCTGCTTTTCTTTCACCAGCACCTCCTGCTGATTTTTGCAAAACAGAGTATTTTGAGTAGGCTGGAGTTGCATGCAGGAGGGGCTCTGCGAGCAAGGACCCTTGAAAGTGCGGAAAACCTGTTTGATTTGTGTGAAGATTAAACTGCCTGGTTTTTTTGTGTGTGTGTTACTATGCTGTTTTACTTGGGGAAAGAGGTAGGCTGTATTTCCTCTGTTCAAGGTCAGTGGCAGTGGCCAAGGGCTGGTAGAAACAAGTCCAGACTCTTAGCACTGTTTCCATATCTATGAACTGTGTGGACACTCAGACCCTAGATAGTGTGAGTTTCATGCAGAGTTTTAATCCTTTATCCTAGAGAGTTTCAGCTGACTAAAATCTATTGTTCTGTAATTTGCAGACCTCCAACACCTAAAGAGTAGATGTTAGTTCACATCTAAATTAAGTTGTGATGCCCTTATTCTACTCTTGCATATCCTCTCCATCCTCCACCATTTTTATTCTCTTGAGACCAAGCTTTCAACACTGTCCTCATTGATTTTTATTTTTTCCTCAGTTAATGCAAGGAACAGCAGTCTCCTCGTCATCCTTGAGCAAACTGAGAGAATTGTGCACAAAAATATAACTGCTTATAAAGTTCTGAGCTGTGATTTATGCCAAGACATTGAAGCCTTTGTCTTGTGTAATAAAGGACTGGTCTCTGTGAAGAGGTAGCTGACTTTATGTGCAGGAATACCTGGCATCTAGTGTTTGCAAATGTTTAAAGGGGGAAGGGTGTTACTACTTTCTAAAGGGTGCCCACGCATGGATATTTTCGCTATTGTGAAGGGTCTGTAGGTCATAACTCATCTTCTGTATGTCTGTCTGTTTGCAGGTTGGTTGAGCTCCCTTCTGAAGCCTTAAACCCTGCAAAGGGAAACTGAAACTCTTTGAATAAATATCTTTTAGCTACTAAATTCTGACATCTAGGAACTACTTAACCCTCTTCCTGCTAACCCTTCAGACCAACTTTCCCCAGCAGCCTCAGGAAAATCTGTGGACCTTTCCTGTGACAGCCAGTTTGTGTGCGCCACCTTCTTGTCACTTCTGTCTCACTAGCCTGTTTTTGCAGCAAGTGGAACAGAAGGTGTCATCGACTTCGTCGATGACTTCTTTTCAATTTTGGTGCATGGGTGAGATGTTAGGTCTCATCTGTATGCAAAACAGGCCCGTGTGCAAGAGGGTAGCAAGGTGGCAATCATGTCTTCTAAGGAGAACTAATTAGTCGATGAATTTAACTACATTGGCTATGTGATAGAAAACAAACCCTGCAGTATCCTGTTACGCTGCTGGTTTAGTAATCCTGCAGAGCACAGCCAAAACTGGGAAGATGCTGTTCCCTCCACAGAGAATGAAAGGAACTTCGCACACCTGTCACATTCTGTTCTGCCCCCAAATCCATAAAGTAGTGGCTTTCCTCTGGGCCTGTATTTGCTACAGGTTCATTTCTAAAAGCTGTGTTAAAAATAATCAAGGTGGCTGCAAGGTGGAAAAACCGCTCTACAGAAAAATACAGCTCTGTAGTGCTGATTCTTTAGGATGCTCAAATGTCAAATCTGTGGTTCCATGTAGTGCAGTGATACTGAAGTGAACTTTATACTAGGTTGGTGGTGAGCAGATTAGCTCCAGCAGCATGCAACTTGGCATGGACTGCAGAGCTCTTGAGAAGCTGCTGGTGTGGTTAGTCCACACAGCATGCAGTACTGCTATGGCTATGCGGAGGTATTCCTGTGAGGTTAAAGCTAGGTTGGGTGCATTCACATGACTGTCAGTGGGTTCTTTGACAATTATTGTTTAAAAAAAACCCACAACATTCTAACACAGCAAAATCTTGCTAGCATATTCTTATCCCTTTCTCATAATCTCCTCAGCTTTGCAGGAAAAAAATAAGAAAGGTCAGCAAATATTAAAAAGACATTTATAGAGAAATATTTCATATTCTTTTATGTAACCCAAACCATCTAGTTTACATAGTAATAGATATTTCACGATATGCCTCAACAATTCACTTATATCAATAAGCTTCAACAACTCATTTATATCACTCTTGTTTTTAATATCATTAGGAACATGGTTTCTAACACTTTATTTTCGTTTTAGGATTAGTTTTAGGGTTACAATGAGGTTGACCCTTTTTTTAAAATCAGAATTCTTCATGTCAAAACACTGACTTAACAAAGTATCTTATTGTTTGTTGTCACTCCTTTCTCAATACTAAATTATCATCTAACCCTGTAAACACCTTCCAGTCCAACTAATTAACTCAGCCAGCTGTTTTGACTTTTATCCAATAAACAAAACAAATGCTATCTTCTGTGTCATGGGCAAATTGCCCTTAATGTCTTGTTTTGCCAAGTCACAGAGTTTCCACTCAGTTTGGCCTCTCAGGAGCACTGTGCAGAGGCCAAAACCTTCACCTGGCCAACACGCTCTCAATAATAGCTAATCCTCAGGGCCTGCTTGGAGCCTTGTCAGAACTTCTCAATAAGCAATGTTAGTCACCCTCAAGCGTAAGCATCAGGCAGCTGGCAGAGATTTGTGCAGAGTAGACCGAACATAGCAACTTAGGAGCCTTTTTTGAGCCAAATGTCTGGTCAGTTGCCCGGCTTCCTCTCAGATTTTCACCATAAACCAAAGGTCCGGTCAGAAATATCACATCATTTTATTATATTGTATTACATTGTTCTACATGTTTAAGGGCATAATCAACGGGTTCATCTTTCTGATTTTTTTCAGATGTAGAGATGCTTCAGTCCAAACCAGACACTCCAGTTGCCGGAGATGAAGTTTCTCTAACTACAAAAGACTCAATGCTCCGCAAGTTTTTAGAAGGTGAGACCTGTTTGGAGAGAGGGATGGCAGTAGCAAAGTTAAAGCAATTAAATGGAACTTGAGATTTCTCCTTGATCTGTTAAGGATAGGAGCTAGTCCACACTGTTTGACGTGGACAGTTTTGCCTTAGTGGGTACAAACGAGGCACAACAGAACAAGCAGCTTGTGAGGTGATTTCACAAATGCGGTTAGTTTCTTACCAAAGAGGAGGAGTGATTTCTAGTTCCAGTCCCTGCCTACCAGTGAGTGCAAGCACACAGCTGGTGTCTGTTCAGGAATGTCTCTTTCGTCCTTATCTTAGTGATGGGAATTAATTCTGGTGTCCTGATGTAGGTGCAGGCTCCCCTCATGGGCTGAGGCTGAGTAGAGCAGCACAAGCTAGTGATGAATTTTAATGTAGATGCTTTATTCAAAAGTCTATCCATTGAAAACAGCAGCCTGGAAAGAGGAAAAGAACTGCTGGCTCCCAAACCTGATCTACGCTCTGCCTCTTCAGTGCTCCCTCTGCCTTCTCTGACCAAAGCCAGGCCTTAGCTCCATGCTATCCCCACTGAGCATGATCGCGTTGTTCAAGCCTTTTCCTTACTCACCAGGTTCCATGGGATACAGGCTCACTTTTTGTAGGTGACCCAGCTGGACTCAGAGCAAGATTAAGTCTGGGGCTCTCAACATCTTGTTCTGTTTTCCCTGCCAACACTGATGCTCTGGCAGTCCCATTGCATTGACTCAACTAGGTGTTACAGCATCGCTAAAGGAAAGTCAGTCCAGTGGTTAGGTATTCACTTGTGACTTGGTAACAGAGTAGGGAGTTAGCCCAGGGGCTCTTAATTCTTTTTGCTAGCATGCAGAGGGAAACTAGCTTTTAAATCAGGTATGACAGCATTTGCTGATTTTGTAGCCATGTTAGGAGTGAGAATAGAATGGAGATGATGAGGTGGTATAATGGTAGCTGGGCTTGTTAAGTACAGATGTGCATACCCAGCTCCCTCTGAGACACGTTGTTCTGAGATCAAATGTATTGTCAGCTGATGGCGATGGCTCATTTCAGACAAAGGAATAATTCTCTGTAGTACTTTGTAGACTACCACAAGTAGCTTTTGGAAACCAGTGCTCTGTTTGATTTCTTAACTGTTATAATATGTTAATTAACTGGAATTAATTGAACTAACTGTTCCTTGAGCTCTTAAAAACAGTTATGAGGTTTTCCACTATGGTTTCTTCACCAAAACAGATGGTACAGGCTTAGTGGCAAACACTTACATGCTACTAGATGTTAATTACTTTATCAAGTCCTGTCTTGAAGGGCTTTGGCACTTTAAGTCACTGCAAAAATGGATGTTTTTGCCTGTGAAATGGCCAGCTTGGTAAGAATGTGGTACATAGTTCACCTGGAGGGATCCAGCGTTCAGTGAAGTGGCCAGGTTGTTTTTCTTACAAACTCTACTCTGTTGTAGGCAGTAGCATGGATGTGCCAGATTCAGAGGAAGGAGGTTACCAGCAGTATGGTGAAGATGTATACTACTCAGTGGAACAAGATACTTTTCCACAGGAAATGGCTAGCAGACCTCCAGTTCCTGTTCCAAGACCAGAATCCAGCTCTCCACAGCCGGACAATGAGCTGTACATCTCCAAAAGTGAGTTGGGTACCAGGACCTTAACTGTAGAGTAGTCAACTGTAGAATGGCCTTGACATGGGCTCCAGTTGCCAAATAAACGCCAAGAAAATCTACACGTTTTTGAGACCCCTGGATTATTTGGCTCTGGAGCTGGATTACCTTTGGGATCCAATTACAGATCTGTTTTTCATCTTCTGCCTACTGTGAAAATGTGGGGATGTTGTATCCTGAGGTCTTGGCCTGAGCTTGCTCTTAATGAAAGCAGTAGGATGACAGATTACACATAAATGGTATAAACAAATCCAACTAAACAGGAAAGATCCTGATATTATAAGGACACAATCAAGCTAATAAATTGAGACATTGCTGCTCTGTAATGGTATCATTGATTCAATAGCATTTGTATAGGACATGATTCTATACCTCAATACCTTGCTCTGAGGTGGGGTTTAATTGAAATTGAAGAAAATTGTGCCTCTTAGTTCACTAGGCAGTTTTGGAAATCTTGGTCATATTTCACAAACATTCTAAGAACTACAGTAATGCGTGGGAGAGTAATTTCAGTGACTCTTCCTTCCCCCTGTGACAGGACTGTGGGGAAAGCATGTCCAGCTTTCTCTTGGAGGTGGCTGAGCTAAATTCTTTGAGGTCAATAGAAGGGGAGTTCTACTGTACAACTCGTATCTTGTTTTCTTCAATGGACTTAGTAGGGTAACACAAGCTGTAATGCAGCGCAGAATTGTGTATGCTTCCCATATTCATCCTTGCTATTTCTGTCTTCATGAGATGCATTTCAGTATCTAAAGAGTGTTTGTTTTACAGTTTTTGCACAGAAAGCTCAAAGATCTGAGAATATCTATGTCCCTAGAGGAAAGGTTAAGAAAGGTAAGTCAGAAGTTCACCCTGAAAATCTTTCCAGTAATCCGAAAGAAAAACTGCTGAGGTAGCTTCATTTGTGTGAAATGTGACAGAATAGTCTCTTTTACAAATCATAGAATCATTAAGGTTGGAAAAGACCTCTAAGATTATCGAGTCCAACCGTCGACCCAACACCACCGTGTCCACTAAACCATGTCCCTAAGCGCCTCATCTACACGTCTTTTAAATGCTTCCAGGGATGGGGACTCAACCACTTCCCTGGGCAGCCTGTTCCAATGTTTAACCACCCAAAGCTCTGGGGATAATAGCTGTATATGAATGACCCAACCTTTCCGACCTTATGTAACATTGGAAACTTTTTATAACTGCAGACTGTGAGGGGGGTAACCCTTTTATCAACATATGTACTCCCTGTCTTTGAGTTTATCCTTGGTCAGGATCATAATGATCATTGAAGTCCTTTTTTATGTTGTGACCCATATTACTTTACGGAGTCGATGTCCCAGTTTTGATCTTCTGGATATAGCCGTTGCCTGTTGATCATTATTTCCTGGGATTTATCCATTAGTGAACTGCTTGCCAATGATCTCTGCACTTCCAAAACTGTGCCCTTATTCTTTCATCTCTTATCCTGTGCACTATCAGAGTGCCAGGAACCACATCTGAGCTTTTATCCCATGTATTGGGAACTCCTCTTTATGTTGCAAATGAGTTACAGAGAGCCAGCATCAGTAGTAGGATGAGTTTTCACCTTTCTGTTTCTGGAGTTACACTGCACAGATTACCTAGGAAGAGTCTAGCTTTGTGACTGCCAAGGTGAAAGCTCTGTTTTGTGCATTGCTGAGGAGAGAGAGATTTTTGCAGTGAGGAAGCAGAGCACTTTAAGGAGTACATTTTGTGCTGTTCACTTAAATTATGTTTTTAAGAACAGAGGTATCCCTGGGACATATTTGCCTACAAGGCTACCTCTCAGCTGGGCTTTTAGCCCTGACAAATAGCAGGGTGGCATAAGGACAAAACAGTCTTCTGGTTAGGGAAACACTCAGTCTGTAATACTGATTTTTTTTGAATCTCTGCTATATCAAGGGTGCTTGAGTTTCTTTGTATTCAGTGAGGAGGGCAGATGCCAGAAGTTCAATAATACGTTTGGTGTTCTTCTCTCTTCAGAGACAATTGTCAGGCCTGTAAGGGACCTGTCTCAATCAAGCATATATGATCCATTTGCTGGAATGAAAACCCCAGGTCAACGGCAGCTGATTACATTACAGGAGCAAGTGAAAATGGGCATACTCACCGTTGATGAAGCTGTACTTCATTTTAAGGAGTGGCAACTGAATCAGAAAAAGAGATCAGAATCATTCCGGTTCCAGCAGGTACAGGCTTATTCCACTGTTTAAGAAATACAGCTGTCACTCTAGGTATATATCACAAGCTGTTGAGTGTGGGTACATTTCTTTCCTGGTTGGAGCAGGAAGACTGCTAGCACAGTCCCCCAGCTAGCAGAGTTCTCTCCTGACACAGAGGGGCTGTTCCCATGCAGCAGCAAGCAGGTAGCTATTTTACAGATCCGTTTGTCTTGCAGTAGTATTGTTAGTTTTTGGAGATTTGTACACTAGGAATTGGGCCAAATCCAGCTGGCTAAATTAGCTTTCTAGAGGTCACCTAGCACCTACCTGCTGGCAGGAGACTTCTGTGATGAACATTTAGCTTGTCAGTTCTCATCCATTTCAGATCAGTGAAGACTCAGTGTCCCAGATGGTGTATTGGCTTTAAAGTCCTATCTTGTAGATGGTCCGATCCCTCCCTGCGTGTTTGATGGCTCCAGGACATGTTTGTTCTTTGCAGCTAGGCAAGGTCTAGCAACAGTCATTAGTGAAAGCACAGCGTTTGGGTGGCTTAGCTGAATGAAGGAGTCATTATGTTGGCAGCAGCAACATAATGACTGGTGGAACTAGCAGTCATAGTTTAAAATTTCCATTCTCAAGTTAGAGTGGGGCTCCCTCTTTAAAACCACTGCCTGCTTCTTTTGGAGCCTTTTGTTCATGCTGTGGCAGTCTGCTCTCACGCTTGAGGTGCTGGTCTCCGGTGTGTGACGCTGTTTTGGGAGCTGTCAGAACAAAGCGAAGACTGTTCTCCTCCTGCTTCTCGCTTGGAAGGGTCCTCTCTACCCAGAAACAGGCAGAGGAATCCCTTCTTCTGTCAATAAAGAACACAGTGTTACTTTAGTAGATGTCTGTAGCAGAGATGAAGTGGCATGCTCGGTGCCCCATCCCATGAGCAGCTTTCAAAGTCTCTGCTCCAGATCTTGCCTCATGGTACAGCAATTGCTCTGTCTGCTTTTCCGCCTATTCAGTGGTTTCCTCCTCTTACATATGTACATATTTCCCTGCTGGAAAAGTTGTCTTCCCCCCACCCCCACCCCACCTTTCCTTACTGTCAGGTGCAGTATGCTGCCACACAATGGTGAAGAGACTTTGCTCCCAGTTACGTTTCCAGGTGTCTCCTCTTGCTTCAGTGAGGACATCCTGAATTCTTTGACTTGTCCCATCACTCTGGGATGCGTGGCAGCCTCCTCTGTCCCTGCAGTCAGAATTACCTGTTCATTAGTACAGAAAGGACTGTGCAGATACTTGATCGTCGGTCTTGTTTCTGTGCCAGTGTCACAGTGGAAACAGAAAATAGAGGGAGTTCTAAACCAAATGTGCTGCTTATCTGCAAGTGCCAGGGAATCTGTGAACTTGACCTTAACATACACAATGAACATCTGAAAAAACTTGGCTTCTGAAAGGCACACATGGAGTTCTGAGGGGAATAGATTAAAACCTGTTGACACGGTTTGGACTTCAGCCAGGTCTAGCAGGCTTTGTTACAGCTTGGTTGCAAAGTTAGCTGAAATATAATATTGGTATTGTCAGAAAACTGCTCATCCTCCTTTATCCAAAGCCCTGAAAAGAATATCTTGTAATATTTTTAGGAAAATCTGAAACGGCTACGAGACAGCATAACCAGGAGGCAAATGGAGAAGCAAAAAAAAGACAAAAGTGCAGGTAACAGTCTCTGATTCTGACATTCTCTGGTAATGAAGCAGCTAACAATATTAATAGGCTCTTCAGGCAGAAATGTCTCCGTGTTTATCATAGTTATGTGATATTTTAATATTCACATCCATGTGCCTGTTGGCTAAAACATAAGGAAGTTGCTTTACTCCTCAATTTCCCAGACTTGAGGAAAGGATGCCCACATCTGTGGAGTGAATCTTGATTCATTCATGTACAGTTACAATTGCCCTTACGTGATTGTGTTTAACTTTGTTCTTGGGTGCAAAGCTGTCTCTCAGAGGCTATACTTGCATAGAGCCTTCTGAGCTGTTCATTTTCCCTTCCAGATTTGGAAATTACAGTACCCATTCGACATTCTCATAATACTTTGGGGAGACCAGAATGTGGAATATATGAATACGCCCCCAGGAAAAACGTTTTCCCACCAAAAAAGGAGTTAAAGCGAGGAGACTGGAAAACAGAAAGCACATCCAGCACAACAAGTAAGCAAACCCTGAGTGTCACCCTCTCTACAGGAAAGCTGGATGGAAAATAATTCCCCAGCCCGACTCTGCAGTCAGCTCAGGGGAAAGGACTTCTCTTCCTGAATCCCAGTACTGACACCGCCACCCCAAACCCTGCATGCCTCAGGCTAGCTGTTCTCAAAACTGTAAAAGCAACTCTAGGTACATCAAGTGGTTTGGGCATCCTGTGTCTGCATCTCTGCAGGAGGGGAACCTGAAAGCTGAGCGAAAGATTCCCTTGAGCCTTCTCAGGGAAGGCATATCACCCATCTTCAGTTCTTAAAAGTAGATGGCAGCTGCTCTCTTGGAAAAAAGGATGCTCCCTTGCTGTGACTCTCAGCAGGCAGTGTGCTCCTCTGGTCTGAAGGGCATAGTTATATTGCAGGCTGGGAACTGGTCTCTACATGTTGTTTCCTCAATTGTTGTAGATAAAGGACAGCATTTTTCATTGGTAACTGTGGGACCTCTTGAGTGACTTGGACAGTCTGTCCATTTTTATTATCTTTGGTTTTTATTAGGTTTAATTTGTGCAAATTAAATCCCTGCATTCTTGCTGTTACTTCAGACTGAGCAATTCTTGCAGAAATCATTAAGATCATTTTGGTTCTCTGAAAGGAAAACTGAGTCCCAGTGAGGTTACTACCTTTGTGGCTCTTGGCAAGATACAGCTGGCACACATCCAGAGTAGGTGCCAGAGGCAGCTGTCTGAGCCAGTAACTTGCATATAAGCAGTTGTGAGAGAAATGTTAACGAGCCTGCAGAGTTCACTGTGTGCAGCTTGGCTCTCTTTCCCATGGTGTGATTGTGAGAACGGACCCTAACACAGTATTTAGCACTCTTAAGTGCTGCTGTTTCTACTAGCTGGTAATGAGAGTTACCTCACCAAGGCTAGGGAGGGACTGCATCTTATGAGAAAACCTCTCTAGCCTCCACTTCAGTGTATAGGTTTCTGAACATTAGTGTCCCAGTGTTGCACAGCCCTATAGAACATTATGTATTTATGACTGAAACCGGCCATAGCAGTGTAGGATATGTTTGTGAGTTGCTGTCCCCTTCAGAGATGGCATGACTGACTGCAAAAACATTCCCTACTCTGAGTCCGTGCAAGTTAAATGGGTTTGCATAAATGGTTGCTGAAGGTTGTTTGAACGAACTTGTCATTTTTAGCTCTGAAATAGACTAGGAAACATTCCTGTGATGAGTAAGGATTGTTGTGAGAGGAGGTGGTGAACAGCTATTGGGAACAATAACCTCTCAAGCAGTCACTTATTCCAGGAATGAATATGTGACAGTGCTCAGAGCCATCTACCTCCACGCAGTTGTTAAGGACATGGGGACTGATAATTTAAATATACATAAATGTTGGGTGTGTAACATTTGTGAAAATATTTACCTGACTTGCCAGCTGATAGTGGCACTGGATCCTTTCAGTTAGATTATGGTTGTGAGTATTTAACTGGAAGCCTGGACCTAGATAGGGCAGAAATCTGCTAGAAAGCAAGCAAAACTGAATGGTTTGGCCCTGTGGTCTGTATTGTATGAAATGCCATTGTTTGGATCCTGAACGTGTGAAAAATAACAGTGGAAATAAATTAATCTAAACAAGCATTAAATGATGTGTGCAAGAGGTAAGCATGAGGTTAGAAGGAGTCCTGAGTTAGTGATTTGCAGTTAAATCACAAGGATTTAATCATCAGTTTGTTTTCTCTTGCTTACTCACTCCAGGTAGTGCAAGTAACCGCTCCAGCACTCGGAGCATATTGAGTGTCAGCAGTGGGATGGAAGGGGACAGTGAGGTAAGCTCTCACCTCTGCTATATACTGGTCCACTGTTCTTAAGTACATGGCTTTGTTTTCATGCAAAAGAAGAGGAGCTCAGGGATGGCATTGCATTTGCAGAAATGGCAAAATGTAGCCACTTCTGTTGCGACGCTAACAAGAACCAAATTCTGCTGGTCCGTAACCTCTTTTCTTCATTTTGTAGGACAATGAAGCCCCAGAAACAACTAGAAGCCGCAGCCCAGTTGCCCACCAAGCAGAGAGGCTGCCTTTCCCAGAAAGGCCTCCCAGAGTGCCTCCTCGAGGTGCAAGCAGGTAAAGCTAAAATGCAGCTCAAACATGAGCTTTCAGTGAATCAATATGGAAGCCTTGGGCAGAAAGCGAGGCAGGAAGCGAATGTGTCTTTCAACGAAATCTACCAGACTATTACCTATAAACACACACTGTTAGGTCCTTGTTTCTCATCTGTAATACTTGGTGGAATTGGTTTCCTAGTTGGTAACATGCCTGTTACAATGCCGTTACTGCGGTTCACACACTGCAAGGGGCAGCACTCTTGAAGCACACAACGCTTGCCGTAATAAGACTGACCCGGGTGGAGTAGCATCCTGCCCCTGGCAGAGATTTAGCACCTGATCCTCCTGAGAAGATCGTCTTGGAACATACAAAGTGTAGAGCAGAGGGAATTCCCTTTTGGCATGCCCTCGGACTTTACAGATTTCAGACCTCTCCAAAGCACGCTTGTTTACATGTATGATTGGCCTCAAAGTAAGAACTGCACTGGTTTTAGAAAAGGTGTTGAGCGGTTTTGCCTTGATTTGATCAGACCACCACGAACTTAAGAAACTTGTAAACATTCCTTTAGTCCAACCAGTGCAAGTCTATGAACTCTAGGCCCCAGAGGCTTATCTAAGTACAGATGCTAATAAAATTCTCAAACTGTTAAAATAGTCATTACTAACGTGTGGGTGCAGTAAGTTCTGTATGTTGACTTGGCTCTGGCAAGAATATAGCTGGAATTTCTCTGTAGTTAGTTTGAAAAAAAGATTTTGAATCTTTTGATCTCTTCCTATTGCTCTTCATCTAATTTTCAGGAGAAAGCTACTATACTATCAAAGTTTTACTCCAACCAAGTATTATAGCATCTCTTTGCAGTAATAGTAGAATTACTACAGCTGAAGAGCAGAAAAAATAACTTGGACAGAAACAGGGCTCTGGCACCTTGGCATCTGCTCTGTAGCTGAATCACTGGTAGCCTGTTTTTCTTCTTGTATGACTATTGCTTGTACAGTATTCTTAGCTATGATGTTATTGCATGCAATGTGTTGTTCCAGAAGCCTATTCTCTACTACTTTTTTAATGCATTTGTATTCTCTGTCTTTTTATAGGCCTGTAAGCTGTGACGGCTTTTATCCTCCACCTGTGCCCCCAAGAGGTCGCTGAATCTCTCAACATCTGTGGAATATGAGAGTTTGCTGTTTGTATGTGTGTTTGTACAGATATTCGTGGCTTGTCTTAAATTATTTATAAGTGGGAGCCAAATGTTTTCTTCCCCTTCCTCCTCCCTAAAGCTCTGGAAAAGAAAAAATCTTTTCCCATGATTTTCACTGAGAATTCTGGGCCTTCTATAACTTTTTTGCTTGGAAGAATTTTGCTTTGGGACTTCAAGAAAACGTATCGTGGTTGGGAAGGAGAACGCTGATGTGTGTCTTGGCAGCCCTGCACCAACATTAAGTTTCCCTTTGACCAAGAAAGAACACATTGTCTTTTTAGAAACTAAATCCTGAGAAGCATTGTTACCAAAACCCCCGATACAACCTACAAGGGCTTGACTGGAAAACATGCTTGAAACAGTAAAGAAAATAAGTTGTTCGAAGACTTTGTTTGAAGAACACTCATTACAGCAGGAGCAGGTGAATGTGCTGCTGCTTGGTGTAACATTTTGGGTACGGACATACTGACCTTTCAGAAGGTGTAGAATCTCCCTCCAGCGATCATTAAACCATAGGAGGATGAGAAGTTGTCTTTATTCAAGAATGTATTTTGCATACAGCCTTGAAAACGCCTTTCCCTTTCCCCTTCCCTCCCTGAAGAGAACAGACATTAACAGGGTGTTGTGTGTGCTACTTTTACCATGAAAATTCCCAAGGCAGCTGGTAAGGGACCTGCTGTATCACAAAACAACTGTACTTAAACCTTTTTTGGGGAGGGGGTGGGTATGTTGTTACTTGAAATCACGACTGACCTCTCAAATTAGAGGAAGGAATTGGCAGCAATGCTGTGTTCTGTATCTCTTACATGTGTTCATCGTAGAAGCAATATGAAGGCGTTTCACTTCATGCTCTGGAATAGTATAGCGAGTCTCCAATTCTAAATGCACACACCTCACAAATACCAGCCATGTAGTTAGCCTGCTGCAGTGGAAACAGGCAGCTTGGGGGCTGGACTCTGCTTGCTCTACTCTTCCTTTCTCGCGATGTGAATCTGCAACAGCTGTGTCCAGCCTTTTTTCTGCCTGAAGGCTTACAAACTTAAGGAGAGCTTCCTGGTTTGGCTCTCTGTGTTCCAAATGCAGAAAGCATGTAAAGCAGAAATTAATTTTGATTCCTCATCTCAAGGGACTCAAATGATGGAAGTGAGGGTTTTTGTTTGGTTTTTTAAATTTTTTTTTTCTTCCAGGCCTTGCAATCTTCTGTGCATATCCCGGCCCTTGGGGGACAAGTATAGAACTCTGATTGTCCACGAGTGACGCAGATGGGAATTCTGCAAGATAACATTCAGGGTAGAGAATTAAGCATTGGTTTTCAAGCCACTCCCCCTCTTCCAGCCCTGAGAAAGACATAGACATGTCTGTATTAGGTGATCCCTCAGGTACAGGTAGGACATGTAAAGCTTCTGTCCAGTCATGTAAGCTCCCCTTAATCTGTAAGAGAGCAGGTGATAGAGTTGTAGCTCCTTTCTCTTGCAGGGTGGCAAAGCCAATGTGTGGAGCTGCAGGAGTGACAGATGGCAACTGTGACTCAGCCAGCACTGAGTGAAGGTGGAGAAAAGCCTGTGCTGCTCTCAGGGGTATAAGCATAAGCTAAATATCATCTACTCATGAAATTCATAGGGTATGTCTCCAAGTGCAGTTCATATAGCCTCTCCTTTTGATGATAGAGGGATGCAGGTGTTGTGCTGCAGGCCTTATAGCTAGAGGTGACCTTTTTTTTTTTTCTTTTTTTAAAGGACCTCAGTGCCTTCTCCAGTAACTCTGACACTACAGGCTCTCACTGACAGTTTGCTCTTTGTTCACAGTAGCCAGGGGAATGGTGAGGTGGGAGCTGCCTTCCTGTGCTCTTCTTGGAACAGAACAAAGTTCCCAGCACTGTTCGGTCAAATTGGAAGCAGGGAAGGAGGTTTTGGTGCTGAAATGAGGAAAATGGTAGCATGGATAAGCAAAGGAAACAGGGATAAAAGAAAGAAACTAAAAGAGGAAATTCAACAGCTTGTCTTCAGCTGTCACACATGCTTTGGTTTGCACACAGCTCCCTGGTTTTACTCAAAAGTTCCCCATCTCCTTAGTGCTGGCTGCAGCTGTGCTCCAGAGCTTGGAGCTGTGCTGTAATAAGAGAAATTAATCTGCTCCCACATCTGCCAGGCACAACATAAGGTAGAAATGTAGGATGTGGGGAAAACTGTAACAAGGCGGGAAGGGAAGAGCAAAATATGAAAGTGTCATGCAGAAGATTTCCTTTCAAAGCTGTTGGACTGAAGCAGCCCAGGGATCTGTCTTCCATAGCTCATTTTTAATTCTGCACCCCCTGCATGCGATAGCCAAATGTCTTCTGTGGGAGGGATTTATCTGAGCTGTATCTGAGCGTTTGCCTTTGCACAATCCTAATAACATGTCTGTGAACTGGATTTTTATTGCTAGTACTGCAGTGAGATGGTTTATATCTGAATTGCTGAAAAGTAGCTCATAAGTAGCCTTTCAGTCCCTCTCCTGTTTGCAGCTTAGATACTTCCTTAGTCGGACCTGACCTATCATACAAAAACAAATGGTAGTGGGGCTCTGGTTTGGAGGAGAGGTGAGCTGGGACAGGTAGGGCTGAGTAATATTATAAATGCACTCTGTTGAGGCCCCTTCTGCACCGCGTAAGGGGGCAAATCGAAGATGCAGCTGTAGTCTCAGGCATTCCCTTCTCCCTTTCTCTTTGTAACTCCTCCTGGATTAGTTAGGGGTCTCACTGATCAGCAATCACAGCAAAACTATCACCCTATCAAGGAGAAAAGGAACAGCACTAAAATGGCTTCACTGTTAAATGCAGATGAACAATTGGGACGCAGGCATGACTTTTCATGTCTCTTGCAGGCCAGCGGGACATGCACCTTCTCAGCTGCCAAAACGTGTGTTCCACGTTGGTTCGGTTTCATTTAGTTGCTTTAATCCTCTTACGGCTCGGTGTATGGAGTCCTTGTATGTGTAGACTCCAGTTGTGCTGGTGAGCGTGTGGTGCGTATTGCTTCCACCCAAGATGAGAAGTGCGCTGGAACTGAAGCTCAGAAGAGACCAGAGAAGAAAAGTGCATGCAACCAGATGGTTGGTTACTCAAGAATATGCTTGGGGGGGGAGAGTGGGAATGAAGCGTGTTTCTGTCGAACGTTAGAGCTCAAGGGCTGAACAGATCATAAAATTGCTGGTAAAAAGGAAATGGCCTGGCCACCTGTAGGGGCATCGACCAATTCACCAAGCTCAGGTGGCAGCTGGCTGGCCCGGGGAAAGCGTTTGCTCTTTGTACAGCGTGCCTCACAAAACCCGCTGCAGCAGATGGCTCTGGCTGGCCCGGTTGTTGACTGAGAGGCTTAAGTATTGAATAAACTGAAGATGCTGAAGCCTCCTCTCTCTGTCTCCCAAGGGTAAGCTACTCTGTTTTGGGCTGAAATGCAACGACTAGAAAGAAACATATGGTGTTATCAAAGCTGTCTAGGTTTTTCTTTTTTTTTTTTTTTAATATAAACAGGGGTATTGAATGGGTTCTGACAAGTATCTCTCTCTACAGGGACCTTGCTTCTACTGAAATAGGCAGGAGATTGCGAACGTACTACCTGGAAAAGGCTTCATATAAACGTAGCTTGCTGAAACATGTTCAGGGAAGGTAGATTAAAAGTGTAAGACCAGAAGGGGAAAAGCTTTTAGTATAGGTATGGTGGTCAGTGGTAAACAGGGAAATCTGTTCTCGCATCGTTCCTGCAAAGCATGGATGGCATGTAACAGCACGGCGCGGCTCCTGCGTTCAGCTCGCGTCCCTCACTATTTGTTTGTTGGTTTCTGCAGTATTTGAGAAGATGGTGTGGCCCCTGATTTTTTTTTTTTTTTTTAATAAATACTATGCCTGATAGTCTCTGAAAATCATTTCTGTATTTGTTCAGTTTAAAAATTGTCGGATCAATGAATGCTTATTACCGTGAGCTTTTTGGCTCGGGGGGTTGGTTTGGTTGGGTTTTGTTGTTTGTTTTTTTTTTTTTTTACTTCGGACTCGTAGCTTTGAGCCGGTTCCAAGTCCACACGCAGGTCTGCGGGCTTTGTCCTAGCCGGCGCTGACAGAAAAGTTACCATTTGTTACGGCTGGGCGCAGCTTTGCCGCCTCGGTACCTGCCCCTCAGCCAGGTGCGGCTGCCCGCGCTCAGCGCTCACGGCTTTCCTCCGCTTGTGCCAGCGCCGCAGAAAACGGGATCGCCGGCCCCCCCCCCCCCCTTCCCCCCGGGGCGGCGGCCGGGCGCCGCGCAGCGCTCCGGCGCTCGGCCTGGCTCCTGGCGGCCGCCGTAAGCGCCGCGCTTCCGGCGTGCGGCCGGATGACGTGGCCGGGCGGAGCGGAAGTAGCGTCGCAGATCGGCGTTGGCGGCGGGGCGCGGGCCGGTTCCGCGGCGGGGCCTGCTGCGTGCGCGGGGACGCCGAGGCCCGAGATGGCGGCGCCCGGGCTGCAGCTCTGCGCGGCCGCCGCGCTGCTCCTCCTCCTCCCGTGCCTGCCGCTGCGCGCCCGCGCCGACGAGCACGAGCACACGGTGAGGCGGGTCCCGGCCTCCCCTGGGGGCGCCGCGGCGCTCGGGCCGCAGCCCCGGTCTCCCCGCCCGCGGCCCTGCTGCCGCCGAGGGGCGGCGGCGCCCGCAGCGGCCCGGAGAGCGCGGCCCGGCGGGCGGGGCGGAGCGGGGAGCGACGGGGCCGCGGCCTGGGGGGGGGGGGCGGGCGCGGCGGGCGGCGGCGGCGGCCCTGGCGGCGAGCGGGTGGCTCCCGCCCCGCGGGGCTTCCTTCTCGTCTTCTCCGCTGCTCGGGTTATTTTGGCCGCGCGAGCCGAGTTTCTAGGGGATCGGGTCCTGCTCTGCCTAATTCGGTGCGAGCGGGACGCTCAGGTGCTCGGGAAAGGGCCACCGGAGTCTTCCGATCCGGTTCGGACATCCTTGCGTTAGCCGCTAGCGTGGCAGCCCCGCGGCCGGGTGCTGTAGCGCCGTGCTAACTCCCGCGTCCCACCTTTTCCTGGAGCAGATAAAAGCCTCGGCAGGTACGAGGTGCTTTGTTTGACTTGCGCTCTGCGGGAATAGTCGTTTCTTCCGGGAGGATGTTTGCGGTTGCTTCAGGACAAAAGCACAAGGCGGAGCGCGGTCCTGCGCGGTGACAGCCCGGTGGGAACGCGCTGCGGCCTGACAGCTCGCTTCTGGGAGAGGGAGACGCGTCCTGGGTCTAGGCTGAGGAGTAGGAGCGGGGCGGGGGGCTCTCGGGCCTGGAACACTTGACACGGACCCCTAAGGAAAATGGGTGCGTAAAATACCGCTGACTTGAGCGCTCACCTGTTGGCGCGAGGATAGTTTTTCTACAGTGCTTGCAATATCACCCGAAAAGAATCTCTAGGAAGTAACTACCAGCGCTTCCTCAGTTTCTGATTTTGCATCGGAGTGTTGTTTCCCACGGCTTTTGGTGTGGGAGGGTGGAAGTCTGAGCTGAGATGTGATTTTGGAATGAGACTTTGCTGGAAACCATCCCTGTTTCCTCACGAGCGGAGCGGGTTAGAGCGTGGCCGTGGTTAAACACACGGTCTGTCTGTCAGAACTTTTGTGCTCTTGAGCAGCCCGGCTGGTGAACACTTGCTCAGTTTCTTAACATCGCTTTCTGTGGGTGTGGTACGGTATGGTAAGCTTAATCAGTGTTTTTAATAAAACAGATAAATAGCATCGATAGTTTTTTGTATAAGCAACAGTTAATTAGTTGCCTAATTCCATGCATTTATGAGACTTGAAAACTGTTTAGGATTGCCTTTATTTTTTTAAAAGCTCATGGGATTTCGCAGTGCTGCAGTCAACGACAGAGAAGTTAAGCTAATATTGAGTACTTTCAAGGAGAAGATACTCTTTGAACTACCTTAGGTCCCGGTTTTGTTGCTGATCCTGTGTTTTAGTGTTAGGTTTCTGCTGAGGTGAGATGGTTTTCAGCATAGCACTGTGTTTATTTTAAAGGCTGTTTGACTTGAGGGATTTCTAATTATTAATTTAATATCGGTAGTCTTCTGGGGGAAAAAGGTGTTTCATAAAGCTGTCATTGAATTTATTGATTTTTGAGCTCTCCCTTCAAAAGAGAATTCTTCTGATGGTTTTTAGATCTTCTGAATGATTACCTAAACAATTACCAGTGGAAATCACAAATTCCTTTTGAAGGCTTGTCTTTTTTTTCATCTAAATTACTCAACTCTTCAAGATTATAACTCTGTCTCTTGGTTTAGTATTCTAGTTCACATGATGTCCAGTTTAGTAACATCACATGATAGGTTAGGAATAGCTGGTGTAGGAAGACAGTTACCTTTTTTTGGAAGGCTGTCTCCTCGCTTAGATATTTTGATACTTTAATACTGTGCAGGAGATTGGAGTGGAAGTATTATTAGTATGAATGAAACATGAACAGGGTTTTGTAATAGTAGACTGATTTTGAGATTAAGAACTGAAGGAAATGTTCCCTAAATACTGCATTTTAATGAATTTCGGTTTTGAATTAATCTTTCTATAAACAAAGTGCTTTAGTACATTTTGGAGGCTCTGCTCGCTTTTGGGGAAGTGGGGGGGAGATAGTAGTATACCAATTCAGGACTTGGTAACTTCAAAATGTAAATTTTCACTAACTTTAAGACTTGAGTCCTGTTGGTAGGAATGCACACCATTATGCACTGCCATTTCCTTATTAATGCTTCAGTGTGCAACTTCTTGTGCCCAAGCACTTGGTCTTGTCTGGGTGAGCGTGTGTCGTTACATCTTGCCACAGTTTGCTTTTAACTGCCGATGTACGGGGCTTTATCTGTATTGGGTATGCTGAACATTTAGAAGTACTGGCTTAAGTGTTTAATGCTCCATGTTAACAGGTTAATTTTTTAATTCCTTTACTGCCACTATAATGCATAATAGTATACAATATTTATAAAATAATACACGTGTGCTATAATAAATATTTTTGCATTAATATAAATTGGCTGTTAATGTTTTATATCTGTCCTTTATTTTATAACTGTAGGACTGCATAAGCAAATATTATAAAAGGTAATCGCAAGAGGACTCTGCATGAAGCTCTAGGACTATAAGTATTAGTGTTTCTGAAGATACTAGGTATGGATAGCTTCATTGGATCAACAGCTAAATCTTTTATCTTAAATTTGAATTAGTCTTTAAAAATGGTGTCTGCATTTCTTTAGGGGAAGAATAGTATAAATACAATTATAAGATAAAGACTTCGGTATTTAAAATCAGTAGTAAGTGAAGAGAAATTGCGATTTGACACAGCATTTAAAATCTTCGTTATCAAAGGACAGTGCAGCAGCGTAACTTCAGACCACAACAGAACAATTTATCAGAAACTAACTGAAAACTTGTCTGCCGATTCTTTAACTTATTTTCATGCTTTGGAGTGTGTCACGTACCTGCTTTTTTGCCTGTATTCTGATAATTGCACCATTTTTTGACAGTTGGCCTTTTACTTGCGGAAGTGATAGCATAGATGAGATACTTGTGGCCTCATCACAATATACGCTGATCCTGCAGAAGCAGCGTTGGCGCACTCCTGCCTGGCCTTTGCTTTCACGTCTTCTGTTGCTAGGCTTGTTGGAGTTGATGATAAAACAGACAAACCATAAAAATATTCTGAAATACCCTGGGGTTTTTGTTGCAGAGGAATGGTCTAGGGAGTAGGTAGCATTTTAATTTTAATGTTGCTTCAATTTAATTATCAGTGCTCCGTAAGCATGCAAATATATGGCAAACATTGAAAAAGTAAACAAAACCCAGCCTGTACTGCATAGCAAAATTCCTAATTTATAATTGAGAAAAGCATTTTTGTTCGACTTTTAACCTGAAGTATGTTAAGCCCTGAGACTGTAAAGCTTGTTTAAAATTAATACATAAAATTATGGAATTTGTGTAGTATCTGTAAATTGTCATTTAGAGAAACACTGTAGAAGACATTTCGGTGCATGTAAAATACCTCTTTGCATACAAAGTTGCGTGCAGACGAGTAGCCTGATTCCTTTTTGAGGTTCTCGTGGTTCCATTTTGAAGAGGTGAAATAAATGTCGCAGAAGCAGGACGTGGTGTGCCTGAGCAACCTCGTGCATCTAGGAAGTGTAACAGTAAAAGGACTGCTTGTACGGTAGTTCAGACTGTGCTGCTGGTACAGTTGTAGCCACGTTTTGGCGAGGCTTAAAATTCAGAGAGAAATGAAGAGATGTTACTAGAAATAACCTGCTCTATCCGAAGGAGAGCATGAGGCTGAAATCCACAGTTTAATAGACCGTGGATGTGAGCTGCAAAAATTGCACATTATCACAGTGCTTGATAGATAGAATATCTGTAGGATACTGGGGACTAGAAGCCTGGGATATTACTCGCCAGTTGAGTCTTACTTGCTGCCTCTCATTTATTTTCCTGCTTCTGCAGCTTTGCTCTGCCAGTAACAGATAATGTTGGTCCTTTTTTTCCCTGAACTATGTGCTGGTGTTCAATGAACTGCATTCTGGAAAGCCTCACTCCAAACTTTAACTTGAGAAAAGGAGTAAAATTGCATGCTTTCTGAAAGAAACTATCTTGATTTGAATTTATTTTGCTGAATCATCACATAAGATTTGGTAGTTGTAATCCTCTCTGTGTCTCCATCATTTTTCTGCAAAGTGTTTTTCATGGTTTACAAAGAATATCAACAACCTGCCAGCCTCATATCCTGTTCTGCAGCCTTTCATATACTGACTTAATCTAGCCTTAATTGTTTTATAGAATAAATAGTTTATTCCTAGGGCTACCATGCTAATTTCTACGGTTGTGCAAAGAGAACATTAGGTTGTGTTCCACATCACGAGTGCCCTATTGGGTAACAGGAAAGAATGATGCGTGTACTGTGCTGGAGATAGTCTCAGTATTGCTATGCTTGAATAGTTTTTAAACCATACTGATGTATGGAAATTGTCTTTGTATTAAGCCTCAAAGCATCGCACAGACCCAAGTTTTCAGTAGTTGTATTGTCATGGAAGAAGTCCACGCTTGGACAGGTCAAACTGCGCAAGCTTCGTGCCAGTTTAGTGTTCTGCAGGGGACCGGAATGGTAGCGTTGCCTTGTTGCTGGTATGGAGGGGTTTAACGTGACTTTCTCTACGGCCCAATGCTCTGAACAGGCAGCGTGACCGTATTGTGCTCCTTTGGAACAGATGTCCCCAGCTGTGATGAGGGTTGTAGCCAATACGTGGTTGCACTTGAGGTGCACATTGGTCCTCCACCACCTGGGTGGCAATTACAGAAAAAAGTTTCTGAAGGTTTACCTCCCGTTAATCAGATTGTACCAGCATATGGTAGGTAACTTGTGTGGATGCTGAGACTTGTTCGGGCTGCCACTGTGTTTTTGCACAGTTGAAGTAGATCATTATATACTCCATAGAGTTACTGAAATTACTGAGCTGATACTAAGCTTAGTGCAGAAAAAGATGCAAAGCCAAGCTTGCTACGCTTACAGAACGAGCACTATATTTTTCATAAATTATACTAAGTAAAGGCTATTTAAAATTGTCTTTTGTAGTCTTCCCTCATATTTGGAAGTAGTGAACTCTGTGAGTTCTGGCACCATTACTAAGTTGTTACATGGTTGTGTCTGTGAATTTTATTAGGATCTCTGAGCTATATGCAGTATATTGTCCCTACGTATGAACCAAAACCAGAAGAGCTTGCTGAGGTATACCAAGGTAGAGATTGCAGCATCTTGTTTGTTGACCTTTTTTGCCTTGTCAGTAACTATGTCCTTAATAGGACACTGGTGTCCATCTTCGGGCATGTGAAAAGCTGCCTTTCCACCACCTAATTCTGTGCAAACAAGTCAGGGAAGAGAATGAAGAACAAAAAAGAATTTCTGAAATAACAGTACTTCAGTACAGCAAAATTAAGTCCTTCATGTTAGGAAGATGTTTGGCACTTGTTTTCATAAGGGATAAAGATAAAATTGCATTGACGTGTGAGTGTAACTCTAGATATTAGATTTCTGTCACTCAAATTATCTGGAGTCCACTCTGCAGATTGTTATTTTTACTTCAAATTATTTTACCACTTGACATGTTACTTCATAACTACTTGCCCGTGTTGCAAGCCTCAGTAGTTTAGCTAGAGCTGTAATAGGAATATGCGTGTTTCTTTTCTAGAAGTCCTAGAGCAGTGATGGGTCAAATAGTAACTCAGGACCCTTAGCATATGTGGAATGAGAGCAAGAAATTTTTATTTAGATCTCTTACGATGACAGCTATTCTTGGTGAATTTAACTCGTTGGACGTGTGACCTGGATATTCTTGCACATTGTAGCTGACTTCCTCTTTTGTTTGTTCTGTACCTGTATTGATAAGGAGTTCTTGATACTTTTTTCATGTTTTCTGGGATCTGGTGGAATCTCAATGAGTCATAGTATTTTACTGGCTGATTATGTAGCAGAAGATAAGGCAACTGTCACACTTACAGTCGGTTATGCAAGTTTTATATTGCTATATAGCAATTTTTGAAAGAGACCATTGGACTCCTCATTGTGTCTTATTCCATGTTGGTTTTGACTATGAGTTATTGCTGACTTGCCTGCTAAGGTTAACAGAAGGCAATAGGATTTTGATTTGCTCTGTTGCGTTCAAAGCTCAGAGGATACAGTTGAACAGTTGCTCATCAGCCAATATCAGAACAGTAAAAAAAAAGAATTCAGGGTTCTTCTGTTTTGTCATTTTGTCCAGCGTGTCTAAGGCTGATCAGTTCCTGATGAAATAAGAATAGTTTCTTCAATATGTTCTTTCTGCCGAGAATGAAACGTGGTGCTAGGGAGCTGAAATTTTCTTCCTGTTTTCTACGGCTATGAGTTCTCCACAGTTTGCAGGAGACTCCATGTATGCTGAAAGAAAATATAAAAGAGCATGACAGTAGTTGAAACTACCACAAGACTGACAATGAATGTGCTGACCAAAATCTGACTGGTACTGATACAGCGTACCTGAGTGCTGTGGCTCCCTTAGAACCAGGGCTTTCTTTAGCAAGTTATTTTATGTTATCTCTCTTGTACTGTGACGTTTTTGCTGGAAGGTATGTTGTATGTTAGCCTTCTCTGAACCTAGAAATCCTCATATAGACGTGACAGAACAGTCCTACAAGATACTCTAGTTCTTTGTCGTCCCTAAATAAGAATTGTTTTCCTGTAAGTGTATTGTCACTGTTATTTGTTGTAAATGCTTTGGTATTGTGAAGGCAGTAATGAAAAAAAAAAAAAACAAACCCTACCAAAAGCCCAAACCACCACAAGCTTGAACTCTTTGATAGCACTGAGCTCTGGCCACCAAATTACCCTACCACTAGGGCAAGATTATAAGGATGAGATATGTCATGACAGGGAAACGTATTTAAACGTGAAAGCTCATCTTTATAATTGAGAATGAGCAAAACCCAACAAATGTAGGGAGAAGAAGATCTGTTTGAGTTTCTGTTAGACACCACCCCCACCCCCAAATTCAGGCTGAAGTTGCTTAGGCTAGGTTTCTTACTACAGCCCTCTTAATTTGGGAGGGTACTGATGGACTGCAAATTGCTGTAACTAGGGACTTGCTGATTGTGAGTGAGGTGTAGACCGGGATGGCTGAGGTGCTGTGTTCATTTATGTAGCAGTCCTGAACAAGCTTTCTCTTGTGCTGTTCTGGGATGGTTGTGAGAAAGGAGGAAGTAATAAGGGTAGACTGAATTCTTTGCTTATGTTTGGTTTGGTCCCTTTTCTCTCCAGAGCAGACTGATGGCATCTTGGAGTCAGTGTGGGAAAACCTTGTAGGCCCTGAAGGAGGGCTGAGCATCATGTGGATAAGAGACAAGCAAAACCAAATTTGTTATAGTAGATGTTGTAATTACAGTGTAGTTACTTTATTAGATCAGAAAATGTAACAAGATTTTGAATGATATGTTCTTGAGAAGTTGGTTTCTGTCACTTGAAGGTGATCTGGTATAGTTCCAAAAATGCAGAGGTCCCAACTCAGTATGAAGCAGGTCAGAAAGAAGCAGCTAAGTAAAGCAGTGGTCAATGCTTTCTTTGTTCAGGTACTGTCAAAAATGAATTCACAGACCTAAGGATGTTGTCATATTCTGTTACTGAAGGTTGTACAGGGACATAGCTCGGTTCACATGTAAGCTGTTGCATGACAAGGAATAATGCTAAACTGGGCTTTTGACAAGTTAGGACCATTTTGAGAAAGGGCTGAAAATTATGTTCTGCAGCTGTTAGAGGAAGAAACAGAAGACGTGCTAGGCATAACAGGCTAGAAAGAGATATGGAGCAACTTGTCCCTTGCTACATTGGCAAGAGCTAGAGGTGGCATCGTAGTGCAGATTCTCCACTATCTGCTTCTGCTGCTGAGGGGGCTGGAACTGTGATTTTTCTTTCTTTCTTCCTTCTTTCCCAACTTTCTTTGAAGTTGTCCAACTGTGCTGCACTTGGTATAACCTTTCTGGTTGCTGGCAGAGAGGAGGAATGTCTACTTTCTCTTGCTGTGTTTGCTCTTTCTTTGCTAAGTCATTGACATTCTTTACCTGTCAGAATTGTTCTGAAGTCTGTGCTCTGCAAATGGGCAGGTCTGTGAAATTGGTTAAGTGTTTGGTCTCTGCTGCAGCTCAGAATGAAATTAGTAAGGTATTTAAAGTTTCTTGTTGGAGATTGCTCGCATAAGAGACTGGAATGACCCTTGTGCATCTTTGTAAACAAAAAAGATGAGGCTTGTAATTGAGATGACATGTTAGTATAGAGGGATTAAATTAGTTTCCAAAGCATGTTTGTTTAAATCCTTGAGTTTAACTTTTAAATGCCTCATCTGAAGAATTTATTGCATTCTACAAGTAGCTAATTATTTCTGAGTTAGCCTGTCGGTATGACTGTGGTTATTCAGGATAAATGGAGTTGAAGAACCTTTGTTCACTTCTTAAAAAGGGAGATGCAGAACTGTATTCAGTATTTCAGTTGTGCTTTATGAAATAGTTACAGCTAATTAACATTTGACTTTCTTTTCCTCTCCAGTGTGTTCCGTGTTTGCATATTGGTCTTAAAATAGTACTTTATTCTTCTGTACTTTAAAAAAAAAATCAGGATCTATACGGTGATTGTGCTTGCAGGTGTGTACAGTTATAAATAGGGGTTTTTTTCCTGCTTTAAAAGTTAGATCACTGTACCTCCTAATATGTTGAAATTGTAGTAGGTGAAGGAGTTGCATTGGGTGAGAGGCTTTGTAGTAGCAACCAGCAAACCTGATACCTCATCCAGATGCATTCAGATATAGTGCAAGTAATGATTTCAAATCACTTAATTCTCCTGAATTCATGCAGTGTTTGAATACTGATAGATGAATGGCTTTAAGGACTTTTATTTTTGAAAAGTTAAAAGGGCTTGAAAAAAATTACTGCCTCCTAGCCAAGGAATAAGTTTTACTGGCTAACAGTAGCTGTGGAAAGTGAAGGGTGGATGTTCCCACAAAGAATTTCATGGCAGCCACCAGACTCCTTGCTGTTCTGTTTTTTCACTGTGAGAATGTTGGAAATGCATCAAAATACAGTCCTTCTGTCTGACTTTTTTGCCTCACGGCTACTGTAGGTATGCCACAGTTTAATTGTAGAGCTTCCTGTGAGGCATTGCACTCTTCTGGGAATTTTTAATGTAATTTATACCATTACAAAAATGAAAAGGAGCTGCATCTTAGGAAAAAACAGTATACCTGTCACTGTGGGTAGATTGCCTGATTTATTTGCTAAGGTGTTGTTTAACAAGATGTTAGTCTGATATTTCCTTTCTCTCAGTGGAGACAAGTAGAGTTTTGCTTTTAACTGATGTGTGTTTCCACAAAATCTGTAAAAGCTTATTTATTTTTGAGACTTCTGCTTTTCTCCACTTCTGCTCTCTGCATCTCCATTAAATTTGTATGAATCCCCCTCTTCTGATACTTCAGTGATAGGCTCTAAGAAACTGTATGATCAACTAAGCCTTTTTTTTGTAGGAAAGCAGGCTGAAAATCTTGTCCTAGAATCCCTGCCACCCAAAAGACAAAAATACCCGGCTGTCTTTAAATGTAACTGTTGCCTGTGATTGAACAATCCTGCCTTGCTAGTTAATATGAATGAGAGTTTCTTGAATATTTTTATTCTTCTGGGCTTCTCATCTAACTCAATAACTTTATCTTTCAGTACCAAGATAAAGAGGAAGTTGTTTTATGGATGAATACAGTAGGACCCTACCACAATCGCCAAGAAACATACAAATACTTCTCTCTTCCTTTCTGTGTGGGATCAAAAAAAAGCATCAGCCATTACCATGAAACCCTAGGAGAAGCACTTCAAGGAGTTGAATTGGAATTTAGTGGTCTTGACATCAAATTTAAAGGTAAGCAATTGAAAGTGCTTTTAGTCACTTAAAAAACCCCACGAACCCTTGAAACTTGATTTTTGAATTAGAAGACCTGAAAGTTTGCTGCTGCTAGCAACTGAGTTTATTTCGTATTGTTGCCTGAAACACCCTGCAAGGTTGTCTACTACCATTGGCTTTTCAGTTTACAGTAGAGTTTTCATCTATGTGCCATTTAAGGCAGATGCTTGCAACAGATACATGCTTCTAAAGTAACTGATTACACTTTATAAAGTAAAACTAAGCTTTCTGCGTATGCATGATTGAAAGTATATTTACTGGAATTAATATTCTGGAATTATCAATTCTGAAGATGTAATTTTTTCCTGTGATGTTGAATACTTGCAGACTCTCTGCAGTTGGAAAGCAGTAGCAAGGGCTCAACACCTCAAAGTTCTACCTTAACATGAAGTTAATTATTGTATCCTTCTGGTTACCGTCTAGTTTAAATACCTTTGACAAATACCTTTATATTATTGGCTCTAACTCATCATATGCCAGTCAGGATGGAGCTGGTCTGTTTATTTTCTGTTGTTTCCTGCCCTCTCCCTCTTTCCATACTGTTCCAGAAATGACATTTAAATTCTTTTGCAAACACATTTATTGGTGTTAGGGGCTGAGTCTTCTATTGTGTAATTTCTCTGTGTGAGTTCTTCGGTGCCCAGAGTCCTTTCAATTATCTGTAACTGGTAGTTGCAGAGCTTCAAATAATAACAGATTCTTTTTGTCTGTATCGAATTTTAACATTTATATATTTAATCCAATTTGAGTTTCTGTGTATAGGTATTTTTTCTTCCCTTGAGGGCTACACTTCATTGCGTCACCAGTGCTTAACTGGATGGAGAACTTAAGCATAGTATTTCTTGTCTGAGCATTTGCAATCAGATGGGACTTAGTTTTTGTAAGTTACAAAAGTTTTATCCAGAACTGGACATCCACAAAATAAGAGAATTGATTATGTTTTTGCTATAAATAGGATAAATGGAATCGATTAAGTTTGTTAAAACCATAAATTCTTCATAAATTTTTAAGTTGCATAAGGGATAGCATCTCTGCATTAAAGGAATCCGGAGTTGAACCTTTCCTTTAAGAAGGGAACTGTACCTGCACAAACACTAGAAAACAGTCCTATTACTGGTTTGCAAGACTTGTAGCCTGCTGAAAATTTTATTCAATATGGGGGAAATAGCATATGCTCAGAAACGCAGAATGGAAAGAACAGAGGAGACAACTGGCAGCAATTCAACGTGGCTGTGAAGATTAAGTAAAACTTCTGTTGTCAGAATATGATAAATATTTATTTTTACAGCCAGTTATATGTGTAATTTTTATTTCCTTTAATTGCCCCATCTTTACAAAGAGATTGTGTTATTCCAGTGCCAAGTGTACTCTCTAGATGCAGCACCAAATTGAAAAGACTGAAAAGTTTGTGAGTTAATGTTTACTGTTATGAAGTGTCCTATTCCAAGATTTATTTTCTGAAGATTATCCATAGTTAATTTATTCCCGTATCATATCAAATTTTCGCTAGATCAAGTCTTTCATTTTGTGACTGGGAGTACTGAGCTGACTGTGCTGTTCTGTAGCTCACTTTTTGGCACTTCCATCCTGGACCTGCACTTTTCCTTATTGACCTGGAGGTAGTAATGTAATAATCTGTTTTTATAGTGGAAGTGTTGAGATGATATCAAGGGAAGGAAATGGACTGGCTCAACATGAGGAACTGGCTGAAATGCTTGAAAAATTTTCTTCTTTAGGGGTCCAAAAAGGCTAGAGCCTCTCTTGTACCAGAAGTACATGCAGTAGTCAGACAGGTTTAGATTTGTAAAGCACCTTCACCTAATTTTTCCTGAAATAACATGAGATAGATGAAACTTTCAGTTTATCTTTTGTCTCTTCTTGTGACCACTTTATGGTCTGTAGTCAGATGTAGTTTAGCTTTTCAGAGTATTTTCTGCCATTTCTGAAGGAAACATGCAGAAGCAGAGCATTGTGGACAAATCCCTTCTTCTGTGAATACACTCTCAAATACTTCTGTAAAGTACTTTAATAACGGAGAAATTAATGAGTTTCTGTTTTGGTAATTCTTTAATCTAACACTTAGAAAAAAGATACTTATATGTTTTCTTAAACAAAAATAAGAACAACTTGGGTAACGCTGAACCTCCAGCTCCTCAATACATAGAAATTGATACCAATTCCTATTTGGTTAAGAGAAGTCTTTTGGAATTCAGAACTACAGGGAGCCAAAGTCATCCCAGACTAACACAAATTCAGAATGGTGGAAAAGTGCTGTGATTTTTTGTACCTTGTGATTGTTTTGGTTTTGATTATGTCCCTGCCAGATTAGTTTATCTGTTGTCTTCCATAGTTCTTTACAACAGGTAAACCCGTTTTCCTTAAGTCTTACTTTGCTTTCAGGTTAGGAGTTTCAAATTCCGATTCACAACTGCTTGTGCTGAGGTTTTGACACAGAAAGCTTTAGATTTTCTCTGTTGTAAGTATTATTTATTGCAATTTCTTCAGGGTTTAGGGTCTGATCTTCCACTCAAACTAGTTTTTTCAGGTGCCTTTTTGCACCTCTAATTGCTTTACCGGTGCATATCAGGTATGTAGTTGCTATATTGGGGTATATTCTTCCAGACAGACTGGGCATGGTGTTCTTCAAAAGAGGCTTTGAATGGGTGCAGAAGAGTAGAGGTTGCAAAAAGAATCAGGTGTTTATGGCTTGTAAGTCTAAGTGATTGATGTGCCGGTACATTTCCCAGCAGGTGGGGAATTCCTCTTCAGCCATGTCCTTTGTTGCTTTTAAAAAGTTATTAACACGTTGGCACTCTGTGTAGATTGCTAATCTGTATTGGACCTGCAGTGAATTTAACTCCGAACCAAAGCGGCTGCAGGTCAGATGTTTTCTGTAAAGCAGATGGTACATGGTAGCTGGTGGATGACTAAGTATGTGTGTACGTGATCTGGGAAGCTGTCCATGTGCACTTCTAGTTTTTTCCCTTACAATCTGTGTCCTCTGGATAAAAGATGAAGACAATAATCTCTTTGCTGTTAGCTGGCGTCCAGCAGCTTCTGTATCAGGAGGTGATTTTGTATTTCTAGCAGTGGATCCATGAAGTGAAATCTGAATGGGAGTCAACTCTATTTTACTATATTTAATCTGCTATTAAAAGTATTAAAATATCCTTTCTTCCAAATTTCAGAGTAACAAGTATGAATTAATTTTAGCAGTAGTTATTAGTACTTATTTAACATAAAATAATGTAAAATTTGTTGAAATCCAAATCTCCTTGATATACAGGTTTTTAAAGTAAAAACCCAGAACAAAAGATTGCTATCTGAGATTTTTTTACAGGCTTAAAAGCTGTCATAAACCCAGTACAATTTATATCCAACGCATGTAGGAAAATTTAAATTTCATAGACCAGCCCTTAAAATTTAGCATTTGTATAAAGAATTCTTTTCCAATTTGGTTGTTGAAATGTGATGGTAGCTCAGTTTTTTGGTGACTCTTTAATGGTAGATATTTTTCTTGGCTGAAGTGGTGTTCCCTTTTTTTTTTTCTTTTTTTAAAAAATTGTAACTGGATTATATCAGTGAAATTGAAATTTTTTTTGTAATGGTAAATTTTATCTCATTGTTGTGATTGAGCCATCCTCCTACCTCTGCACCTTGCTGCAATGAAATTGAAACAGAGTTGTTGGCGATTTGTGGGGGTTTTTTTCTGAACAAATAGAAGCTTATGTTTTGGCACCAATAGATTCATATGTTCTTAAGTAAAAGATACGGCTTCAAGGAGTGTTGAGTACCTAACATCTGTAGCTGAAATAATTAAGAGCTGCTCAAGTACCTTTCAATAATCATTTAGGTGCTTGAATATGCATCTAAATACCTAACTGTAGGGACCTGCTTTACAAAATGTTGACGTGACCATCTGAAAGACTCGTACAGATTTTCTTCATGAATATGTGAATCAGATCTGAGTTAACAGGTAATTACGGTTTACCTCGTGTGTTTGGGATTATGGCAAGACTAACAATTACAGGTATTTTTCCTCTTTAATGTTGTAAGAGTTTACAAAGTTAAATTAGATTTGGATTTTATACTTCTAGGTTTTTATCCTCTGGAGTGAGTAAAGGGGAATTAGAATTGTTCTAATAAATTAGCTTCTGCAATAAAAACCAGTTCCCTTCTTCTCAACATAGTTTGACTGGACAGCAGTAGCAGGTGAACAACACGCAGTTTCACGCTTATCATATTTGAAGAATTATTTAGGCTGCAGCTGTCAGTAACTGAAGTATGGTAGACTGCGTAAGTAAAACTGTTCGTTAAATCAGTGGACCTTGCCTGTATTTTTGAAATAGAATAAGAAAATTATGGCTCTGCAGAAGTGTATTCTGCTGAGAATGGAGGTTTCCACTTGAATGCTCATAGTGGTGACTGGTGGGGCAAATCTACAGTGTATTCAGGAATCCAGGAAGTAGTGTTTGTTCTTGTATTTAAAAATGTATCACGTGAAAGGATACCTGTGACCATACAGGATAGCTAGATTTCCCTTTTGTTACAAATATGGACAATGTTGTTCTTATATCACAGGTCTCAAATCTGTACAAATACCTTTGTGAATAAAGTAATGAATCATTAACATACACTTATAATATGACTTTAGGTTTTCAGTTGGCTTAATTCTCTTGTCAAGCTAAATCTAGAGTAATAATGCTTTTTATGTAATATGTCAAGTTCTTTATTCAAGCATTTGAATTGACATCCTCTACGTTACACCTGAGATCTAGTGAATTATTAAATGTATTGAACATTGGGATCATAGCGACTTCAATTAGAAAATTAATTTTTGACATTGCCATACAATACCAATTAGAGAACATGAATTTAAAGGGGAAAAGGATTTTTTTAACGTGCTTGAATTTTGCATTTATTTAGAAATGTTATTAAATTACCATACTTCTAAGTGAGGAGAACTTGCCCAAGACTTCCTTCTACAACACCTCTGGAAAATATGACAGCCATTCAGGATGTTCAGTGTTGTACTAGGAGATGGTCAGATATAATGAGGTTTTATATGGTCTATATGTTTGAATAAAACCCAGTTGATCTGACTGTTCATAGGAGATTTGAAATCTGGCATAAGCGCACCTGCTTTTGTAACGAGTCTTGCTTTCATGCTCTTTTAAAATTTGCTTAATGTGCTGTTGACATTTCTGAAGCTGTGTTAGGTAGCAGATGTTACCTCTTGGACATCCCTGATGTAGACACAACACAAAACATACCTCTAACTTCACACTCTTCTTGGATACACACACAACCATAACTTGGATAAGAACTATCTAACATATGCAAAACTTCAGGTCTGGTAAAGCTGTAATGAAGTAGACTTCAGCTTCTTCAACTACTGAATGCTCTTCTAAGCTACTTTCATTTAATCATTTAACGCAGTGGACTTAAGCTTAACCATCTAATCCTGTCCTGTAACTAAACAACAGCTTCACCGTTCTCAGTGGCTGGAGAAAGGAGCACTTACCTTCATTCCTCTTGCCTTCATTCAGTTGTTGTAGGGGGAGGTGAGAGGAACTGTACTGTGTAGTATGGCTGAGGGTGAAATCATATACCATATGTAAAGTCATGCCTGTGTTTTCCAGGAGTTGAATGAGGTTGTTTCTAATGATTCTGCTGGTTTTTTGTGTATGTGCACTGGAGTAACTCGTAACGTAGTTGATCCACAGTTGATTGTAATATCACTGTGATGTCTTTTGGTGTTCTGAATACTGGGAGTAAAATCCATAAAAATGGATGAAGACAGTTTTTTGGTGGCATGCTGCTATCTGCAGCCTGGTCGGATGTCAGTGCAGTCATTTCACTTCAAATGATATTTCAAAGTCTTTTTTTTTTAATTTCTTTTTTTTTTTTCTTTTTTTACAGCAGCAAAATCCACTGTTTACATCCTAGAGTTTTAGATGCAGAATGGCTCATTTCAGTTAGTTTAAAAAAAAAAAAAAAAAGGCAAATTCCAGGGGTCTGAAAGCCCATGGCGTAACTTGGTATTAGATTACAATCTAATACCAGCTTTGTCTTGGTTAATTAACTGCAAACAAAGGCTGCTGTATTCAGGCTATAAAATGGGAAAGGTCTCTAAAAAGAGCACTTGTAGTTCATGTGATTTTTATTTCAGTAGTAGCACTTGCTCCCATCCCCGGGTTGTCCTTCAGTTGTGCTGGTACCGCTGTGTGTGTGTGTGAACCAGTCAGGAGAGAGCCACCTAAAACCAGCCTGGCCCCCATAGCACTTCCCTGGATCAGGCTTCCATGCTCCGGCGCTAGGTAACGCTTCATTTAACAGCCTCTACCAGTTTCTCTTTTACCCTTATTTTAATTCACAGTATATTTTCATTTGACCACTGTGTGTTGAACAATCCTTTGTGAGTAAAAAAATTTAACATTAGAAAGGCATTATCCTTTGAGTATAATATGAAACTGCTAGAGAGTGACAATAAAGTGCCAAGTATTTTGGAAAGAATTATTCCCTACTTAGCAACAAATCCAGAAGATAGGGATTCTGATTTTTTTTTTCTTTTAATTAATGTCAAGATGTCTCAAAAAAAAAAAATCTGTTAAAGTGAAAAAGTGCCAAGCAGAGGCTTTTTTGGGGGGAACATAGTCCAAAAAGTATAGGATCCAGCTCAGTAGAGGCATAAATGCAAACTGAGTCCTGGATTTTTAAGTCTGTGTTTCAGCTGTGTGCCAACTTTAATGGCTTCCTTGTCCTGAATGTACCAGTATGGGTCCTGAAGAAGTAATCCATGGTCTAAATGTCATCTTGGGACAGATGTTGACTTGAATGGTTTTGTTTTTTTCCAGCAGAAGGTTTATTGCCTAACAAGTCAGTCTAAATTTTTTTTTTTCAGTGAAAAAATGAAGCTTAGAGCGTGTTAGTTAGGTCTTGAAAGAAACAAAAATAGAAAATACTAAAGTTTTCATAAGAAATAAGAGAAAGAGATGCATCCATTCCAGAGTAGCCAGGGCCACTATCTTCTCCAGGGCTACAGGAAATCACTGCAACTTTGTAGGACTGCTCTTGGCTGGTTTCTTACTGTCTTGCTTCACCAGGCTTTCCTTCGGTTTCGCTTGACCAGACGTACTGTGCATATTTTCATTTGGACAAATTGTCGTTATCACAGAAATAATGTTTTGTGTTGGAAATATTTCACTTGCTGGTGCTTTTTCTGTGCAGGTGGTTTGATTTTCTTTTTAAGCTTTATATTGCAGTTAGTGTATAGGAGAAAGTAAGCTGAATTTTGATGCAGATTAGAGCTGTACTTGGGGCACAAATTAGTTTTATGTACTAGAAATGGGTCCTCGATTCCAGTGATGACAGAAAGAGGAGGGAGGGGGATCTGGAATTATTTACATTCGCGTTGTTTCACTATTTGCAGAGTGAAGACATTCACTAAGCAGCAAATGGTTTTTTTTGTCTCTAAATCTGTTGCTGCCTGAATTCTTGTAAACATGAGCCCTCTTGTCTTGTTTCACTTGAAAAGGTAACATTAGGGAAGGAAATTGGGATGTGAAAGAATGGCTGCTAACTGCATTACTTCTGAATTGTTGATGGGAGAAAAACAGCTTTCTGGCTTGAAGAGGTGGATTTATTTTATTTCCAAATGCAGCCTCTTGTGCATTCTTTGCATTATTCCTATTTTTGTCTTCTGTCCTTTTTCTCTACCTTTACCCTGATGGCTGTGTTTCTTCCTTCATGGTAATTTCTTGAAAATTGCTGAGAACTTTAAGAAGTTTTAGTTTTTACAAACAGTATTCCTAGTCGGTGAGCCTGATTATACTCAAATGGAGAGATAATATTGTACACAGTTTTAGGTATTTGTTAATAATTTCATACCTCTTGTAAAAGTAAAAGAGGTCTCATGATTTGTCCAGGTAAAGCTGCCATCAGCAAATGGATCTTAATTTAGTGTGGGTGAAGTAGCAAAAGGACGGTTCGAAACCTTTCCTTATCCGGTCTGTGGGAAGCTTCTGCATGGGAAAGGTAGAATGACAAAAGCAATCATGTAATTGCTTTAATGGTTCCCTTTTAAATGGCCTTTTTTGTTACCTACTTGAGGATAGCCAGGAGGGGTTAAAGACTCCAGCAACGTGTATTCCTCCATTTGCTTGGTTTGCCTTCGCTTTGAGCCAGCTCATTAATAAATCATTAACTGTGCTTTAATTTTTTGCAGACGATGTAATGCAGACTACTTACTGTGAAATTGACTTGGACAAAGGCAGACGAGATGCATTTGTGTATGCTATCAAAAATCACTATTGGTACCAGATGTATATTGATGACTTGCCGATATGGGGTGAGTGATATTATGCGTAAACAACTTGATTACAACTACAGGAGTCCTGTGCTAGTGGGTTTCTTGGAGTAATTTAATGACTAAGCTTCCTTACGAGAATCTCACAAGTATGTAGAACTTATGTAACTAAATAATACAAATAAGTTGAAAGATTATTGCACTGAAAGTGCAATAAAGTGCAACAGTTGAGTGGCTTATACTAGTGAACTACAAAAACAATGAAAAGCTCTTTTGTTTCTCAAGCACTGATGTAATAATACCAAGTTCTTAGAGTTAAAATCTTTTACATGTTCAAGTAAGTGGTAATTAGATAGGTCAGCTATAAGATCCATGTTAACGTGTTCATGAATAACAATTTTTATAAAACTCTTTCAATGGTTTAGCTTTATTTTGCTGGGTTTTGTGTTTATTAATAACGCAAGAGTTGCTCGATTTACTTTTATGGTAACTTAGTGACTTTTAAACAGTTTTGCATGCGCAGGCTGTGGTTATATGAAGTAGTTTTATTTTATTTGTTCTTATACAGTTCTTAAAATTGCTCTTGCTGAGTGTTATTAATCTGGGCTTAGACGTACTTATGTCTTGAATTAAAATTTATGTGTCCTTATTGCCATTGTCTCCTAAGCTCTCTGTTTTTTGTCACTCCCTTGTATCCTGTGATCACATACCTAGTAAAGAGTGCTCTGCAGATTGCATTTTGCACTGATAGCAATCAGCCAAACTCCCCAAGCCCTAATCTCCCTGTTGTAGATGTAAACTGAAGGGAAAGGAAAAGCACCACAAAATACTTTGTTAAGGTAAGGTCTTTGTTGCCTGTGTTCTGAGAAAGAGGTAAAAAAAACCCCAAACAAACAAAACCCCACAACACCTACAAAAATACATTTCAAGCCACATGACAGAAGTTCTTTGATAGATAGTATGCTGAATACCCATCATTCATTCATTCTGACAGAGGCTGGTTTTTTAGCTCTTTCTTATAATTTTAATTGTTTTTAGAAAGTAGCTAGCTGTTGAAACGTGAGCTCCAGCCAGAAATGCTAGTGTTTTATTTATTTATTATTTATCTGTTAGTCAGGAAAGCTCTTGCTTTTTTTAATGTATCTGTTTTTAAGAGATGACATTATAATGCCTGACAGGAGAAATACTCATATATTGTATTCGCTCTTTTCAGCTGATTTGCTTAGTGTGCGTAACAGCTTTGTGGCAGGGCTTGGAGTAGACCCTAATTAATCTGTGTGGCCTTTACTATTCTTCTTGCACAATTGCTGGTAGGCTTTTTAAAACCATCCATGAGTGACAGTTGTTGCTACAATATTTTTAATGCTTTTGGCCTTTCAGCAAAAGATCAATGAATGATTTTCCCAGACTAGTGGCAGCTACATAGGCTTTAGACTGCCCAAGGATGATGGGTGCTAAGCTGACTTCTTTGCAATCTTGTGTGGCTAGCAAGTCTTGGAGACTTTCTTTTTTAGGACTGATTTTTCTGATCTTATTTAGGAATATTTTTTCCTCACCTCAAATACTGAAGGACAAATATACTTACTAAATCTTCTATGTACTGACTAAATTTTATGCTCTCAGCTGAAAAATCTATTTTGCCGTGATTCCAGTGTTTTTAATGTTCTTCAGTAGTATGCTTTGTAAGCACAAGAAGTCATTCCTAATGCTGCAGCTAACAAACATGCAGAATCTAGGTATCATCTTTGTATGACGTTAAGAAGCTGGTTTTGATAGTTGTTTGGAACCAGGACCTCAAGTTGTGATACTTAATAGATGACTGCAGCATCACAAGCACTGGTAATATTATGCAAGGATATAATCTGACATCAGGTGTGAAAGCAAGTGGTGCTGAAGATTTTGGTCTATGTCTCCTGAGGGCTAGGTAAAACTAACAGGACTGCAGATTAGTCAGTCAGTATTAGCCTGGCTTTTATTCCAAAAAATTAATTGGTTCTTGATGCGGGGCTGAGAAAGGAGTGGATGCACCTGAACTGATCAGAAGTGTTTATCTGCAAGTCTGAACAAGTCTTTCTGACTTTTGGGTTCCAAGTACAGTTTAGAAAACTGCAAATATAGCTTATCTGCATTAATTCTGGTTTTGATGGGTCTCTGTTCAACAGTAGGAATATTTCACGCTCTGAGTGCTGCCTAAAACTTAAAGCTCTGAGACTTGCTGCTCACTGAACAGTTTTTATTATAAACATTTCTGTTATGAATATGGCATGAGTGATACTGTACACATGGCTCCTCCAGCTTGTTGGTGTCTTCGACTGTGTTGTATAGACTTGCCTAGTACCGCGTAATGTGGTGGTAGAGATACTAAGGAAAACTAGTATCTTTTGCTGGACTGAGTGTCATCGCATAGCTGTTAGTTTCAGTAACTGTAGTGAAAAACATTAGGACTGCTTAAAGTACACGGGAGTAAGAACTTTATTAATTACGATGGCATCTCTGAAATACTCTGAACACTGAGAAGTTTTTTTTTGTTCTATTAAGATAGTGTCCGGAACTGGTTACCCTCAGCTTGCATTAAAAATATCTTGTGCTGAAATGGCTTTTTTGTTATTATGTGGAGGCTATCATGTTGATCCACTTCATTTGGATTACCTTTCCTGAGAACCCTACTAGCCAGCGTGTATTGTATGTACTGTATCACCCAATCCACTTTTTTTTTTTGATTGTTGATCTGTGTCTTGTAGCTAGATTAAACCAAAATTTTGTTCCCTAAATGTAAATGGCTAGAGTCCTTTTTTTGTGCTACCAAAAGAAAGTAAGTATTCTCTGAAGAGTTTAAAAGAAAAGGATTTGAATGGTGTTAACGTTTGCTGAGAATTCTAGGCAACTTCTGTTTAATTCTGTTCTTAAAGCAGACCACTCGCTTCTCTGCGCTCATCCAAATGGATTTGTGGCACTCCTCCTGTCTCCTGGCAAACTTTAGTTATGTTCTTCATGGTTTTCCACCTTGGCAAGGCTTACTGATGTCAAAGTCATATGCACAACCATTAATATTTGAAATTCTCCTTAGGAAGTCCTCAAAATATCCAGTAAGGAGTACTCTATTTTCAGTAAAGACTAGGCATAAAATAACTTTTCTTTACTGCTGATAACTAAAGGTAATGACTTCCAACTGCTGTTTGAGGGCTTTGGAAGGTTTACACTTTATTTTCTGACTTGAAGAAGGCAACCGGATCTTTTTAAGTGCATTCAGATAAAATGATTCCATTTTCTATTTTTTCCTGAATTGCTACCCCACAGTGGAGTGGCTCGGCTTGACTGTCTTTGTTTCAGGACATCTCCCTAAGTATATGGAGCACTGTGTTAGGTCACTCCTTCAGGTAGTGATTGACCAGAATGTCCTTTTAGTAGTTTAGAGGTCTGTATTGTCATGGTTTTGGATACTACCATGGGAACAGATGGTATGCCAGGTGCTAGGCTGTATGGCATAGGCACAAACTGGCCTGTGTTTCATGTCGATGGCATATACAAGGCAATCCTGACAGATGAGCATGAGTGAAAAACATGACAGAAAAAGTCCACCTGGAAAATTAAAAAGCACAGGTAATGCACAAGTGCCATTCCTTCATATATCTGCGCCTTTGTGGTAACCTGTTCCATATCCTTCACCTACTTGTTCTCCCACTCCCCCCCCACCTTTGTCTGTCTTGAGTGCTGCTTTTATTGTGGCTTTCCATCTTGTATGTGATCTTTGGTATTATGGTCTTGACATTAAAGATGACACTTGTAGCCTGTGAACTTCGTGACTGCTAGACTTGACTTCCCCCCCCCCCCCCCCAGCATAGTACATTTTCTGGAATTTTTCTGTAGTAGATAAGACATCTTCCAGTAATTTATTGAAAAGTAAGAACTTAATCGTGGCTAATATTAAGTTCAGTTGAGTTCTGATGCTCCAGGAGCATCTGAGCAGCTTTCCGTGTTGGAGGTAATAAAAATCTTCAAGTAAATGATAACTTTCTGAATTTTTCAGTGAAAGTAACAGAGAGAGTAGTAAAAAACTATCATTCTTGGCAATCATTGGAAGCTTGTGTGCAAATGAGAGCAAAAAGTATGTGTTGGGGAGTCAACGAATGAGGAATACAGAATGAAAGCAGAATTTTTAAGAGGAAGAAAAATGAGTGAAGGGATAGATGGGAGATGGGAAAATACAGAGGTCTTGGCTAAGTTCTGTTCATGGACATTAAATCTGTATTCAGCTAGTTGTTTATCTGGTAAGAATTCAAAACTAGAGGAACTGTTGATGTGTCTTCTGTTTCTTCTGCAGTGTTTATAGCTGCATGCTTTTTTCTTTTAATGTCATTACAAAATGCTTCTTGCAGATACCTGTGGATTGAAGGTGTAATCCAGGTATTACAGTTGAAAAGAAGAGCGTAAGGTCTGCTGTGTTCTCTTTACTGTAGTTACGTTGCTTTTTTAGCTGGCAAAACTTTTGTAATGCATATTTAAAAAAAACAATTACAGAATATTTGAAAAGTGTACCTGTAATAGATGCTTATGCTTATTTCCTATGCAGGTATTGTTGGAGAAGCAGATGAAAATGGAGAAGATTATTACCTTTGGACCTACAAAAAACTTGAAATCGGTTACAATGGAAATAGAATTGTAGATGTCAATCTGACCAGTGAAGGAAAGGTGAAATTGGTACCAAACACAAAAATCCAGATGTCATATTCAGTAAGTAATTTGGTGATGCATCTGTAATAAGAAATTCTACATGGTGAAATAGCTCAAAAATAGGTATTTGTATACCTACAACTATGTATTGATACGTCAGGCTATATTAGAGGAAGATGCATATTCATTCCTTCAAATATTTTTTTTTCATTACTGAAAAACCTTGATAGGTTTATTAAGAATAAATGTAAAATGATGATTTTTGAAACGCTTCAAACAAACTGGAGCTTCCGTAATCTGCGGAAAAGTGTTTTGGTGGGAAAAGAAGATGTCCCAAAAGGTATAGAGACTAGAAATGTACAGGACCGCCCAGCAGGTACACATTTTCTTGATGTTTGGAGCTCTGACATTTGCATCATAGCTTTGAACTGGATTCTGAGCTAGTACCAAAACCCACTGTAAGCCTTCATCCTTTGCAAGCAGTTAGTATCAAAGCTTATTTTGTTTTTGCAATTCCAGTAGAAATTTGTCTTATTTATATAACCTTATTAGTAAGGTTTTCTCTGAAGCCCTCTGCTATTATATTGAATTGCAGTGATAAAAGGTAATGAATAAACAATGTTTGCTGATCTGAGATAATGAATTAAATTTTTCATTTTTCCTCCTTATTTATTTGATGTTACTTAAATCTGTAATGGTTCACTTGTCATGTTCACCACATTTGTATACTGAAACTCATTCTTAATGTGTTGCTTTTCTACAACGTGTTAGCAGTAGGTGTCAGCATAAGATTTTATTTCAGAGGATATTCTTGCCACTATTACATTTGTCTTGTGCTGAATAAGTTGTACAGTTTGAAGTGAAGATAATTGGTTTTTGTATGTGCTTTCTAGAGTTATGTTTACACTAATCTCCCTATTTCTACTGCAAAATTGATAGTAGAAATTTTGAATTTTTCTATTTCAAATTCCACCAGCATTACAGTCCATTTGCTCTGTGAATTTTGAGGTGGACAGCACTGAGTACCTGCCAGTAATGAAAATAACAGTAAATGTTCCCCTAAAATACTTCTAGTGTACAGAGCTCAAGATTTACCTATGCAATTCTGTTGGCACCACTGGGCAATTGCTGGGCTGGCATGTGTGGTGTTTAATTCACAGATTGTCTCTGGTGGATTTGTTCTAAGCAGTGCTTCTTAGTGGCAGATGCTCTAACGAGAAATGTATCTGCTTAAAAGAATGTTGAAAGCTATTAATGTTTTGAGCTACTAATCTTGAACAAGGTTGTAATTTGAACTGAAGAACATCAATATCATACCTTAAAGTGAGTAATACTTGAGTCTTGGGGGTTTTAATCTGTCTCAGGACTGTGGTGAGTGATAGGGATATTCAATCTACATTTATATGCTTTCTTCTATACTGAATAAGTGCATACTTAAAAAGATATGCACAAGGGGGCTCCATTTGTTTCAAGATCACTAAAAATCTTGATACTTCCTAATCTTGGCATGCTTTTGAAAAAATTTTAGTGTAGATTTGTGTTCAGTTTCTGAAATTGTTTTAGTTTTAATTTTTAAATGCAATCCTGCAAAAATTCTGAAAAATACCTTCCGCTACCGTATTAGCACCATATTGTTCATTAGTACAATGAAATCTAAATCCAAAGCAGTCCTCTGTGCAGCTAGTGGAGTAACTGATAGCAGTAATATGCTGCTACCCTGTACTAGTATGGCCATAAACACATACTTTTCCAGCTGGTTTCAGCATTATTTATTGGCAATTGAAGTGTCTAGATTGCAGAGTCCTGTGGTCTTACAGATTTTAGGCTGCAGCTTTTAGCTTTTAAAATTTTACTGTCTGTCTTTTTAAGGTCCAGCTTGATCCCTTTTACCCAGTTCCCTTCCAGCCAGCTTGTATCTCAGTTTATGCCCTTTTCTTTCCTATTGGCATCTGTTTTAAATCTGCTCTTACATCTTCTCATTTCCCTCACTTCTGCTAGACTGCATCTTTTTTCTTGGGCACTGTACTCAGAGAATTTAGGTACAGATGATTTCACTGAATACCAGTCCCAGTGCATGGCAGCAAAACAGATCTCAGCTGCTGTTGGGGGAGCAGAAGTAGAGGGTGTTGCTCGATGAACACCGGTTATGTTCTCCGCAAGCCTCTCTTCATACAACGCAGCACATGGAAATGTTGAGAAAAGGGAGTGTGCTGTCAGAAAAAAAAATCTTTGGAAAAATTCCACTGCTTTCTAGCACGTCATTCTTGAACATATTTTAAACATGCTTTCTTTCTCTATCCTTTGTTCTGAAAACTTGGGCAAATTTGGAAGGATTTTTCAAAGGTATTGTCTTACCGTTTTACGAGTATCTACTGTGGGGAAAAAACCCATGATCTTTGAACTATTCATTTGACAAAACTGAAAAACAGGATCATTTGATGGATTTTGGTTTTGGCACTTTCAGTATGAGTATCTTTATGAGCTCCTTCTATAATCATGAAAAGGGTTTGTTGTATTTGACAACTAGAAGTTTTTGCATCTTTGGTTAGTCTCGCAGAGACACTGAGAGCTGAGACAGTGCAAGACTGATTCTTCCTTGTTCTTAAACATAAGCATAGACAAGATTAGATCCATGAGGCAAGGTGGCTGACGTTTATTCGATGTCTGACCTGTACATGTCAGTCTTTAAGAACATCAGTCCATTGTTTTTGCCAAAACCTAGGTTAATATTGAAGAAAACATCTGGATCCACAAAGTGGATGACTTTTAAAATGTGTTTTTGGTTTCTGCATGTGAGTATAGCTGAACATATTATAATGAGCTTTTCAAGTGTAAATTTTTCTCTCTTTAGGTGAAATGGAAGAAATCAGATGTGAAGTTTGAAGACCGATTTGACAAGTATCTTGACCCATCTTTCTTTCAGCACAGAGTATGTGTTCTTCTAAAACAACCTTACAAAATACCCCTTCGAAATGGTTGCTTTAGTTCAGAAGATGTCATGGAATTTTTGGATGACATCTTTGAATTTTTGGATGTCCCAGGTGTTCTGGGACAATGAAACAGGGAGGTCTAGGACTAGGTTTTAAGTGATAGTTCTGTTGCTCAAATAGGATGGCTCCAGCTTTTTAGAGTGCTTCAGTAAATGTGCAGGCAAGCTTCAAGCCTGCAGCAAATACAACACAGTTCAAGAAAATATATTCATGTGATCGGAAGCAATGAAGTTTCAGGGACACAACTGTACGATTTGTAAGCTGAATAACTGCAATTGGACAGACGTACACTTTTTACTGAAGTAAATGCAAAGCAAAAAGCATTAGCCTAAACTGGTTGGCGATGTCAGTTGTGAAGGTTTAAACCTGCGGTTGTAATCCCCTTAAGGGTAGTATACTGAGCTATACTACTTTCTGAAATTAGAGGGTTTGGATTCTGTTTGGAGCTCAGTGAAAAGTGGAAGATGTGCTTGTCAGAGGCAAAATAATGCTGCTGCACATTTTGGTCCTGTGCAAAGCAATGGTTCCTTTGGCTTTTGACTGTGAGTGTCTCTCTTACTACTCAAACCCGTTCTCTAGGAAGGCAGCAGTACATCGTGTTGCCTTGCCTTTACCACGGGAGCATACACAGCCAGTTGTTCGAACTTTGCTGGTGCTTAACTAAGCTGTGATAACTTTGTCATGAGCAAGTTTGGCTGTTGAAAAGCTTTATGTATGGTGTTTCACAGGCCAGTTTTAGTGAGACTTTCTACAAATGTAGTGTTACTTACAATATGGGTTTATTGTTGCTTAGCTAGTGCTGACAAGCTGTCCTGCTAGGCAACGATTTATCCTTATTAGAACAAATTTGAAACACGTTTACGGTTCTAAACCTTAGGGATGTGTTTTCTTTTTGTAGATTCACTGGTTTTCAATTTTCAATTCTTTTATGATGGTGATCTTTCTGGTTGGCCTAGTGTCTATGATATTAATGAGAACTTTGCGAAAAGATTATGCAAGATACAGCAAGGAGGAAGAAATGGATGATATGGTAAGATCTGCATTCACACTTTTTTAAATCTCTTTTTTTTAGGGCTTATCATTTTCTCTTTGTACATTCATTGTGTTGGCAGCTCTGAATGGCTTCAATTGGATGGAAAACTGCCTTATGTGTGTCTTGAAAGTGTTACTGGTTTTCTTTATAACATGCTCCTAGGTTGCAACCCAGAATTCTGTCTGTAGTCACTGGATTACTGTTCATATCCACACTTCGGTTAAACGAGGTCCATTCTGAGTGTGTAATAGGAGCCTGTGTATACTCCTAAGCACTTCAGAGGATTTTAGGGACAGGGAGGGAATCTGATAGATTTTACTGCATCATACATTCAGGTAGTAATTTTTGTTGCCTTCGTAAGCATCTGAAAAGTAAACTTTTCTCCTAGTTTTGATGCATTCAGGAGAGAAGACATACTTGCACTTGAAGTTGCTTTAATAAATCAAACTTTTAATATATGCCTAGCTTGTGTGTTTGTCATTACTTGTCGTGACTAGACTTAAAATTTTTTTGTTGTTGTTCCTAGGACAGAGATCTAGGTGATGAGTACGGATGGAAGCAGGTCCACGGAGATGTTTTTAGACCATCCAGTCATCCTCTAATATTTTCATCGCTTATTGGTTCTGGTTGTCAAATTTTTGCTGTGTCTCTTATAGTCATTGTTGTTGCAATGATAGAAGATTTATACACAGAGTAAGTATAATTGTGCCATGCCTTCCGCATATAAATGCTTAAATGAACAAAATAATTGCAAAAATGAATGTTCTAACTGGCCTGGAAAAAAGTGTTAGAGAGTCTTTAGTCTTTATCTTTAGATCAGATGTAGTGTTCAGAAGGGCTCTTTTAAGTTGTAGTGAAACTGTCCTACTCTTATCACGTGAGTTGGTTTCCTTTAATTTTACTCTTCATGCTTGCTTTTTACACGATTTATTATGAAACTAGTTTGTTGTTCTGCAGCATCACAGGTAGTTTATATGGGAAATAAATGTTAAAAGGTACATATTTCACTCCTCGTTTCATCTGGAGTGACAAGATATTACTATATTTCTTACCCTATTTTCCCTGCTGTGTCCTGTAAAGACTGAAGTAGGAGTGTGCTGTGTTGTGAATAGTCCTGTTTACTGCTGACAGTGCATTAAGCCAATGTTATTCACAGGTCTTCTCAGGAATGGAGATTTAATTTAAGTTCTTTCAAACAGATACTGCTCAGCTTGTGTTGCATGTAAAATCTCCAGCAATAGGTGGGCTGTGGTCCTGACTGGAGAGAATTCATTTAAAACAAACAAATAGTACTCCAGTTTAAATTTAACACACCACTTGCAGTTCACCTCGTTCTCTTCCTTTACCTTTTACATGTTTGAGGTTTTTGGTGTCCTGGATGGACTTCATCTGTTTCTGTAGTGATTGTATTTTGGATACTGGGGGGAATTTTTTTTTTTAACAAGTGCTTTTTTTAAGCAATGACTAAAATTTCAAATCTCTGTTCTGTTTTCCCTTGAGTATCACCTGTAACTATTGATTTTAACAAGTTGTAGTACTTCTAATGTGCCACTAGAGAGAACTCTTGTTTTTGAATTTAGCTGCCTTTTAATGGTGTGTTTAAAAAGCCTCTCTGTAGTACCAGTATCTTGACATATTTTCATTTTTCACATGGTGTTTTTCCCCCCCTGTGCCCCATGGTTACATTTCTGGATAGACTTACATACACATTTTTAATTGTACAGCATGTCAGCCTTTTAAGGGAGGGAATGAAACCATTTCAGAATGTTTGTGCACTGTAGGGACACTGGAAGTTAGTAATGGCAATTGTAAAATGTGTCAGAACAGTAATTTTAAAAAGATATATGCACTTAGTCTTTTATTGCAATAGGCCTTTATATCACTTTCAAAGTGAATTTAATTCTGGGTGTGTAACGGAACAATTGACCAAATCTGGTGCAGACAATTCTTAAGGAGAATAGTGATGTGGGTGAAAAAGGCTGTAAACCAGAGTTACGAGAATGATTGCCTGTCAGTGTTCTTCAGGTCTGTTAAAACTCTTAGGGATCATGGAGCGGATGCCAACTAAAGGTATCTCAGTGAAATTTGGTCATGTCAGCTATTAATTTATTAATACTGGTTTTGTGTTTTGAGAAGCTTTTCCATTAGAATATTTGAAACATAAGTGAGTAAGTTCAAGAATAGGAATTTTGAGGTAATTTTAGATCAACATCTGCTGGTCATTTTACGGGTAGCCTGTATTTACATGTGTCACTTCAGACTGTGCATGGTCTTCTGGGGTTTTGCACGTGTTTCTAAATTGGCTTAAGTTAGGAGAAGTGTTAAAATTGGTTTCTGTCTAACCTGTAGCTTTCTAAAATGGAACTATTGCTTTTTTTTTTTTTTTTTTAAAGAAGCAAATGTTAGCATAGTGCTCCTTTAGTGTGTGTGACCAGCAGGTATATTTGCTTAGTTCAATCCGTGCAGTCATGGAAGCCGGTTGTACTAAAGATTACATCTTTGAGTAGGGCAGGCATCCGGTAATAGTTCATCAAAAGCCAAAATGCCGATAGTCTGGAATGTCTCGGAACAACTAATTTGAAGAAAGTACAGCAAGCTGGCTGAAAACCTTCTACTGCTTTTTGCTATCAAAGAGTAGCAGAGGGACATGGGGAAACAGCTTTATTCATCAATAACATTTATATCTTGCTATTCTTAGACACAATTTTTAAAAATGTATTTGGAGATGGCTTTTGTGATTTAAAATTATTAGCTTTGCATGTAAAATTTTAGAAAAATTATGCCAAAATGAGTACTCCAACATTTAATGAGATGATAATTTAAAAATTACTAAACTTTTCTGATTGGACTATTCCATGCTGATTTGTGGCTTCATTATAGTTTTTGTAGTTTCTAAATCAGGTCTTCTAATTTTCTGTAAGATGATCACTTCCGATCTTAAAAGTTAATTTCTGAGGGATGGCAGAAACATCATTCACAATCTTAGTATATTTTGGTTAATACTGGCCTTTATATCAAGCAAAGAGTACCTTTTATCTGCAATAGTGGAACCTTACACTTAATGTATGTCATGTAAATAGTTCAGTTCTTTATACACAAGGTACACACATCCAAATGTCAGAGTATTTTGATCAGAGGTGAGATTTTGTACTCCAGTGAAAATAAGTGCATATTAGAAAAGAATGTAGTATGTCGGAACTCTTTTTCCCAGATCGAATGAGACTTGGCCAGAAGCTTTGGATACAAACAGTTTTCATTCTTATGCAGATTTTACAATTTACAGATTTTTACAATTTTACAGATTTTTACGTTACCTAAAAGTATTAAATAACTGCTTCTGCTAAATATACGTATTTTACTGTAATCTTTGCTCTAATACTGTTTGTTTTTCTATTTCGTTTACCAAAAAAATCACTTCTTGTAGGAGAGGATCAATGCTTAGTACAGCTATATTTGTTTATGCTGCAACATCACCAGTGAATGGATATTTTGGAGGAAGCCTTTATGCTAGACAAGGAGGTAAATTGTTTTCATGTTTCAGCATTTCCATTACATTGTTAAATGGACAAGTTATTATTTTCTGATTTGCACTAATATAGAAGTGTCCTCACGGAGCTGGGTCATTCAGATGGAATCCATTAAATTCTTAACAAACAGAAAATATTTTGAATGTATTTAACTTTCATATTATTTCCTATGCAGTATTGGCTGCATTTTCTAATTAAAGATAGCTGAAGTCTGGTTAATTTAAAAGTAGTAAAAGCTAAAGAACTGTTACCAGTTGTATCTTATGAATTGCTTGTTGTATTCTTGCATATAATTGGTTGGCTCCTGACATCCAGAGAGTATAATAGTCTCTCCCTCTTCTGTGACATGCTGTTAAACAGCTCATGTCATCTTTTCCAAATGACTCCTATACAGCCTTCCTCTATAGGTACCAGGAGGGCTGCGTTTACTAACATGGAAAGTGTGAGTATACAGTACTTACTAGACCACTAATTGTGGATGGGGAAAACTGTTTATAGCATCCTTTAAAGAAGGTTATTCTAGTTTTCAGTATCTGCTCTGCTTTATACTTAGCAAATTCAAAATGAGTATCAGTAGAGAGCAGAAGCCCAATAAAACTGACATAACAGATTTGGACAGGCTGTCTTCAAGTGCCTCCCCACTATGCCTCTGAGTTATGATCAGTTACATCCTTGCAGTCCACTAGCTTTATCCATTCCCTGTGCTGCAATAAGAGAGTAACCAATATCTATTATCTTCTATTGTGCTTTAGGAAAAATAATTCTGGTGAGTTTGCTAAAGAAAATTTGTATCTTTTTAGCACGACACGCTTGTTAGTATTCAGTCTCAACTGCGCTCTGATCTACTCTGAGTTTGGAGGTTAGATGTTTCTTTCATGTGGCTTGTGTATAAACCTAGCAATTTGTAGAAAAACAGGTCTAGGTAAGTTAGGGTTGCTGTTCTAAAATGTACCGTGCTGTATAGTTGAGCCAGATTTGCATTTTTTTTTTCTACAGATCAAACGTATCAAACCGTGAAATACTGATTATGTTGGCCCATGGTGAAAATACCTATGATGGTCCTGAAAAGCATATGCTAGTTTTCTGACAGTTTTTTGTTTAGTGCATATTAGATGCATCTATGGTGTATTAAATTTAAATATAGACAGTATTTAAGAGCATAGAAAGTAAAGGGAATACAGTGAAAATTCTTAAGGTATGGCCCAAGAGGGTTTTTCTGAGCTCCTCAGGGAGCTCTAAACTTAGTAATAACTGCTAGCAAGTGTTGCTGTTCCCTTTATGCCTGGGAATAGAAATCGTTTTCCTTCTACCTCTTCTGCTGTTGAAGATGTCCGAGTTCACTTTTGCTGTATATTAAACGCTGTGGCATTTTGCTTTATACCAGGGATAGCCAGTTCCTTAATGCATCCTGAATGTGTGGAGTCAGCTTAGTCAGGTCAAGACAACCTGGAGCAGGTGCTACCTGAAAGCAGCTGTAGTGCTGAGTTGTCCCGGGAGCAGCGCTGAGCTCTCAAGTGCTCTCAGGGTGCGAGCAGGCTCTGCACAGGGCCAGCTCTGCCATCTCTGTCTCTACTAATCTGCAGCTTACATACACACTTATGTTTCATACCCCGGTTTCTTTGGCCAGCTTAGTCAGCTTATGCTGTTCTTCAGCCGAAATATTCTCACGCTGTATCCCTTTTCCTGTCTTTACGCCTGGCCTTATAAATGGATTAATGTGCTGCATCTTGTGAGTTGCCAGGAGTCAAATGAAACTGTTAGTTGACTCTTGGCTCTTGTATCGATGTAGTATGTTGTTCCTTAATTCTTTTACCTTTTGGGGGGAGAAGTCGTCAAATACATAAATTCTGGAGAGCTTGCTGATAACTTCTTAAACAAAATACACTGTATCTCACCAGTCCCACTGGAATGTCCCTTCTTACAGGAAGGCGATGGATAAAGCAGATGTTCATTGGAGCCTTCCTTATTCCAGCAATGGTGTGTGGTACTGCCTTCTTCATTAACTTCATTGCCATCTATTACCATGCTTCAAGAGCTATACCCTTTGGAACCATGGTGAGTCATTTTACTGGGAATTTAAACACCACTGTAGACACAGGAAAACTACCTTTTAGTCTAAATACAGTTGTGAGTTATAGCTTTAGCTTCCTAGTTAGAAATTTATTCTGGGAGGGTTTTAAGGTGCTTCAAGTATAATTCGTTTTAATCACAATAGCAACAGCTGCTGGATGCCAACAACAGTCTTCTCTCTGCTTAAAATGGCACTTCTGCTTTGTATTCAAGCTTAGTGTTATAACAACATGGGAAGTTAGCAACTTGAATTTTCTTCTGGATGGGCAATGCAAACTGGTTATAAGCTAAAATGCAATACAGAAGGATTCCAAGTGAAAGCTCCTTCCAAATCATTGCAGTCAAGCAGAAAAAATAAAAGATCAGCCAACAAGATGAGATGAGACATCCTGAGGAGATCTGGCTTTATGAAAATGAATGACTGCTTTCACTTTGTGAAGTGGTATTTAATATCCAGTTATGGTCTTGTGTCTGTGTATTAACCATGTCGCTTGAAAAACAATGCTGGTTGGATTACTTTCTCATCTAATCATGATGACTTCTTGTTTCTCGTGGCTTTTGTCAGGATTTTGTTTGTTGTCATGGCCTTTTCAAGTAACTTCAAATAACCTCGTGAATACAATGTAGGAAATAATCACTTGGCACTTTGGCAGAATTTCTGTTTGAGTTTGCAAGGGGTATTATTTGAGAGCAGAATTTTTTTAAATATGCACCATAAAATTGCTTTTTCTAATTTTATGCAGTAGCACTGTTAACTTAAAATATATCTTAATATGGGAAGGCTTGTTTTCTTTTCAATATCTGTAGCAAATCTTGGGATTTAACCTTTTTTTATAGCTCCCTTCTTTGCATGTCAGTTTTTGTGATGTGCTAAATTGTTCAGGCTATTCAGAGATGTTTGAGTAGTCTTGGATTTCTTCTTAGTTTAAATCTACTACAAAATGAAGCTTCGTATCACAAGTTCTGTCTTAGAAATTGTATTATTTGGGGTATAATCAAATTCAGTATGTGACTGAAAATACTTCTTAAGAACACATTGTTAATAAATGAATGTGATAGAAATCATAAGTGGTAATAAAGAGACAATTCTCAGTTTCAGGCAAAGGCTTTCGATAATTTTCTACTGATGGAGGAGTCATTACTTTAAATGTACATTGCTGGTTCTAGTCACTTCCTTAGTAGTATTTTCAATGCATGCCTAAATACCAACTTTTTACATTGAATTCATTATTATAAAACCACTAAATATAATATCAAGCTAAACATGTTTATAAACAGTCCACTTATTTTTTCTGGTTTTCTTCTTCAAGAAATTAGACTAAAATTCTATCTTTGGATATGTTTCTATTAGTTGGTCAGTGCCCCAAAGGAATATTGTATTGGTTTTTCTTTCCTAAGCTAGCAGCCATATACAGTACTGTCAGAAAAGTTTACAACATTGATCTTTGATATGTGGAAAGAGGCTCTGTTTTACTGCTGAGCAAGCATTTATGATACCACATTTCTCACTTGTATTCCCATTTGGAGGTTAGGAATGCTGAGGGAAGGGAATTCCACCTGTGCTGAAGTTTGTCTTGTAAATCTGTTCAACTGATATGTACTTTAAGATCATGGAAACATGTACATGCAAAAGCAAATGGGAACATAAATCTTCAGGGGTCACCTAATCAGGGTGTTAGGACTCTTTATACACAGTGATTTTAATGATCTCAAGGTTTTATGAATGTGTTTGAATCATTGATTGTGGCAATAAAACTTCAGTGGATTTAGCAGACTTTTAGTAGGAGCAGGTTATGAATCGGAAACTTCATCAGAATAAGCAACGCTCTAATGACTTCAAATCAACTAATGAAGCTGGTTTGTAGAAGGAAATGAAAATTGTTTGAAATTACCATGTTATGCTTCAGGTTGAAGTCCCCAGGAGGCCCTCTGGCTTTATTGATAAGATACCTTTGTGTCTTTCCACCTTTGTTTTCAATGTAGAGAAGCTTCCAGAATTCTCTAGTGCAAACTTGCTGCTGCTGCTGCTTTCTTGGAAAAATAAAACCTCTGCCATCTAAACATACTAGAACACGGAAATTACTTCCTTTACCTTGGCATGTCTTGAAGCCACCCTCCTCGATTTAAATTGCTGGCAAGAATTACGACCTCTTCTTGATTACTGTAAATCTAGAAAAAGCAGAAACCGAGTTGCTGAAAAAAAGTCTCTGAGCTAAAAAGTTGCTAAGAGACTATGCTTAAATATGACGTCCTGTGCTTTGCCTGTTTTGCATTGCCACTTCCCAGGGAACCGCTACGTAGTCTCCTCTCTGTGACTTAATTCCTCCATCCAGACAGATTTTTCTATGGAATGTAGGCAAGGGCAGCTGATAGTGTCAAAGCCAAGACATCCAAGCTAACGCACAGTTGCTGCATCTTTGATCTACCTGGTATCTGCTCTTCCACATTTTGTCTGGAAGTGCTCAGATTGATTGGGCTCTTCAGGACCTTCATACACCTCACTGTCATTGCAGTCTGTTTTGAACTTCAAAGCTTCATTCACCTTGTGTAGCTCATTCCGATGTCTGGGATCTCGAAGATGTGGCAGGGACTGGCTTGTTCCTGAAATCATTCTTCAGTCTTGGGACTCTGCCTTTAGCCCTTTTGGATATACATGCAAGCCATCTACCTATACTGTGACAAACCTTCTGTAGTGAAATACACCATGAGCCTGAACAAAGGCTTAATCTCTTCCCTGGAATATCTTTCAGCTGCCCTTCCCTTCAAAATGCAATAAAGAATGTGACAGATTTTATTCAAACATGGGAGCTTTTTAAAACTTAATGGTTTAAAGCTTTCAACTCCCTAAACTTAGGAAGGAAATAGAAAAGTCTGGGGTTTTTCTCTCATCCCTTCACCTTTATAGAAATGCAGTGGGTACTGTTCAATTCTTTGTTCTTTTGGAGCCCAAATTTGATTTTTTGGGGCATTTTGCTTATTATATCCTGTTACTAGTGAACATAGAGTTCTTCTGAAGGTGTTGTACACCTTGACTTACCTTCTGTTGATTTTTGTCAGTTGTATTGGTGTATTTATCAATCATCTTTCTATTTTGTTGTGTTTGAATTATACGCAAAAAATGGAGTGTGGAGCAATTAAAAAGAATTTTAAATAATGGCAAGTGAAGTGACCTCTCCACATACATTTATGAGTGCGGTGGTAGTTCTATGCAGAAATACTTACTAAGTAATGCAGGATTTCTGCAGAGTACAGCATGATTGAATTTGAAGGGACCATCCTGATTCTGGCATTTCAGAAGTTGTGATTGCTTACGTTGTTCTGTGTGACACATAATTTAAAGATTTCCGTTAAAGCTACTATGACTAATGTAATATTCTGATTGCAGAATCCATGCAGCTTCTATTAAACTGTTTAAGATGTACCATTTTTTTTTATTTGAGCAGTAGGTTCCTGTGTGGCTAACATTTCCAGTATGCATGTCATTAAAAAATGATTTCATTAGATAAGGTTGCAGACACTGAATTTCTCTTGGGATCGAGATCCTAGTGTTTGCATCTTTTATACCTTGTTTAAACTAGAAAAAAGTGTTTCCTCCAACAGGTAGCTTAATCCAGGCTGCAGTCATCCCTGACAGCTTTAAGTTGATATGAGTATTGGCTGCCACCGAAAAAGGAGGACCTGGTAGCACCAAAGATTTTCATGCCTTGAGCCAGATAAGGAAATACACCTGGCTAAAAAGAGGAAAAAATCTAGTTATATACATTCAGCAGGGTGCTTCCTCAAATTGCTTGAAAGTGACTGTGGAACCCTTGGTGGAAAACCTCATTTTTGCTGAAAATAGACACAGCTTAATGCTTCTGCCTAAATTTTCAACAGTTCAATTTATTACCCAAAGCAGCACCCTAGATTAACAACTTAGTTGTAATAAAATTAATAACACTTTATTTTGAAGCCTTCTATTCTTCTCTTGTTCTGTGTAAAGTTTGGACAGATGATGTGCAGAAAACTGTTTCACTGTACGGATTCAGTAACCTCTGTATGGGAGGAGAGTCTCATGACTGAGAGTGCAGTTTTGGTAGCTGACAGGAAAGATCAAGCTGCTGCTTTGACAGTTAATTTTTATTGCTTTTCTCCCTTGTGCATTAAGCAGTCAAGGCACCACAGCCTGCCAGTAGCTGTTTAATATTAGATATGCTCATAAAAATTTTAATTATCACCTTTGAATGAAGTTTAATCTACAGTTGTCAGAAAATATGAAACACATGGCACTGGAACATAAATTATATCCCTCTTGACAATGTTTCCTTTCAAATAAGGAAAACTGAATCCTGCATGTTCAGTCAAGGACAGTAAAATATTCTTTCCCCATTGAAACAAAACCAAAAGGGGTTAGAAAGAATGCAGGCTTGGTGAGGTTGATGATCTCTTCTATGGCAACTAAAACCTGCAAACTAAATCAGATGCTCATGAATAAATAAGATATTTTGTACAACAAAAATGCAACAGTCAAAATGAAATAGGTATGTTTTAATGTACAGGCTTGGTAGAAAAACTCATGTAATTTGTCTTCAGTAATATAGATTATGGAGAGTGTGTGCTTGTTTGCTTGATGGAAAACTGGATTTGTAGATGTAGTAGATTTGCTTGTTTGCATAATTTGTGTTTTCTGAAGTGGTATTTAAAACTGTTCTCTGAATTTCTCTTGGCTGATGTTACAGTAATACTTCTCTTAAAAGGCTCGCTAAGACCTAACATTCTTATCTCTGCCTGTCATGCAACAGCTATTATTGGGGTTTTGGTTTTTCTAGTACGTTACCAGTGACCTCTGTAGGGAGGCGCTTCTGCGGGAGGGCAGAGCACGTATGTGTGTTGATCCTGCCTTTGTTTCCTGTTACCATTTGTGATGGTGAGATGGAGGCCAGTAAGTGCCTGAGCTGCTTTCGCCATTGTAATCTCATTCTCTGAAATCTTTGAGACAGAAATCTCATAACTTCATCTCTTTTTCAGTTAAGAAACTTGTGTACCCTAGTGCCGTGTGTTTGCTTCAGTTTGGATTTAAACTCTCTAGGTTTAGACATTGCCCAGCCTGCATCATCACTGCCCTTGTCATCTCTGGCAACAGACGCTACCTGTTTGGTTTGGGAGGGAGGCAGTGTCTTCACCTCAGATCTGAAATTAAGAGGCACATGCCTGAAAAGGGAGAAGCTAGAAAAGCCAGTTATCTCCAGTCATCTCTCACATCCAGAGAAGACTATTACTGTCAAGAATGAAGAAAGTAATTTTCCGCAAGCATCAGTCTGAGCAGGTAGACTACCTTGGAGTCAGATGGTGAGTTGAAAGCAAGAAAGAAGATGCTACTGAGGTCAGCACAGTGTGTGCTGATTCTAACCAGCACCGGTTGTGTTGGTCAACCTACTAAGACTAGCAGGTTGCTGTCACCAGTGTGGGGCTATCTCAGAAGGCACAACATTCATGCCTTTATCAGCTTGGACAGCTTATCAGAGGCAGGTGGAAGTGGGAGGCATTCCTGAGCCTGCACTATGGTCCATCCTTGCTTGCTTAGCTGGGCCTTCTTTGCACTGCAAAATCATCTGAAATAATTTTTAGACTCCTGAATGGCTCCAGGAAAAAAGGAAAAAACACACTTCAATTCCAGCTGTCCTCAGAACATAGCATAGCATTAAGACAGGCAGTTCATTGTTTAACAAAACATTGACCTTACCTAATACTGCTTACTAGATTTCACTGAAGATGCTAGCTGTTCTGCCTGAAATCAGTTCATTTTTCAGCCAAATGGTTAATAGAATGGAAGATGTTACAACATTATGAATCATGGCTTGACTGATCTGATAATAAAACCACAAGCACTCAGATTTTCTGACGGATGCCAGTTACAAGCGTACTGGGGACAGGTTGGCAGTACTTAGTGAATCCATTATTCAAGAAACCTTGGTCTGTCTCAGCTTGTTTTATGCAGATTTCAAAGCTGCTGCTGAGTCAGTCTCCCGATCAACACAACAGCCAAGCCCTGCAGGAACAAGTTGGGCCTTCTCCTTGCCGACCTGATTTGAAGCCATTCAGCTCTACAGTTGGTGTCACTAGAATGAGATGCTACTGACTGCCTTTTGTTCATCTATAAGTTTGCCAGCTAATCAGTAATTAGGCCTGGATGTTCCTTGCTTGGTTCCTTGTCTGAGGTTATATTCTTTCCACGTGGATTCTCTATGGTAGATGTGTTTTGCAAGATGGACAATTACAAGCTACTAAGTTTTGTTCCAGGTGAGCTTGGAACCCAAAGCTGTTCCTGGACAGTTTCTTTTTGCAGTAAAGCAGTGGATTCACTTTCTACCACTATCCCCAGTCAGGGGTGATTTCTGAGATCAAGAAACAAAGCTACAGACACCTTGATAACCGCACTGTGAAAGACAGTTGTGGCTGGATAAGCAATACAGAAGCCCTTTCACACTGCCTGTTTCTGAGTTTCCTGCTTCAGCCAGGTTTGAAACCTACCCACTGGAGCACCACAGAGCACCATGGACCACCCGACACACCTGGAGGTCCTTGCGCAGGCAGGAAGCAGAGCAAACTCTTCTTGGAAATGGAAATGGTTTCAATGTGGTCAGCTCAGAAATCCTTTGGATCCTGTCCAGGCCTTAATTCTTGAACGACTCTTCTACCCACTGCATTTCAAACAAGCTGGGACTTTTTGGTCAGGATTTTAGTAAATGTAGGACTCAAGATGATGTTCTTTGATGTTTCTGATACTTTTTGACATTTTTCTCTGAAAATTCTCATCTGCTCATTCTTTTAGACTGAGCAGTTTTCAAGTGCAGAACCTGCATCCGTTAAGTGAGTTAGTTGTATACTTCTCCTGTAATTTATTCTTAGGCAGCCTCAGTGGCCTACCTAAGACACTATGCTTGATTACCTGTGTTTTTTCCAGTAATGGAAGATAAATGGGAGATACTAAAGATGTGTTACTTGTGTAAAATCTGCTTTGTTATTGGCAAGTATAAATACTACTTAGCTTTTCCTTATTTACCATTGAAGCTTCATATTTTAGTGGCCCATGATATAATTTTTTAATATCCTCTCCTCAAAGATACACAAAGCAGTCTGGACAGTGCTTCTGCTTGTTGACCACCTGTTTGGTGTACCTCTTCTGTGAAGCATGATGGCTTGCCCCATCCAACCCCAGGCAACGTTTTCCATTCACATCTGGGCTAGGCTAGTAATGGTATGCAAGTCAGTAACAGAGGGATAACCCACTGACTTTTGTCGGATGTTGCCTTAAACTCATGTGATTGACTTAATGCCAAGTTTGTATTGAGCTAATGTAGTGCAACTCCTCATCTCATGAAGCCTAGTGGTTCTTGCTTGTCAGCTGCTTGCAGCAGATTTCCATAGATATAACATAGGTGAACAGCCTTTATTTATCCTGGAGTAACTGCTGCTTAAACAAGTCAGTGTGTGGCTCTTAGACCTGGTCCTCTGTCCATTGTTTTGGATTAATGTGCTGCCGTGGACTTTGCCTCCTGATGGGGTGAAAAGAGGAATATAGCTTCTTTGCTCAGGAGGCACCAATGTGTACATAGAGCCTCAGGCAACAGTGCTTTTAAAAGGCAGTATTTTCATATGTTTGCATAGAGAAGATCAGAGGGTCAATATTCAGCACTATGGTTATTGCATTATAGGCAACTGTTCTGTCTTTAATTATCAATATTAAAAAGTTAACAAACTATGTAATGCTAATTCATTTTGTGCTAGAGTTATAAGTAGAGAACGTCTTGCTAAACACTTTTAAGTTTTCCCATTTTGGAAGATAAAAATACATTGCCTTCAAGGAATAGCAAAAGTAGAGCTACATACATACACTGGAAAAAAGATGATTCATGGTAAAATTTTAGGGAGGCTGTTCCATTGGAAAGAGCTGGAACATTGGCTTGACTTTGCTGCATTGTGCATAAACCTAATCTTTATATGTAAGTAGGGCCATTGTGCCTCTAAATTGCGTATCTATGTATACCAGTGGTCACTTGTGTCTTTGGCAGTCTGTTCTTAATTACCTGGTTGGTGGATAGTGGAGAAAATTGAACGCAAAATTTTGATTGGTAGCATTCTGACATGGCTTTGCAATTCTTGTTTGGGTTTCTTTTTTGTATTGGATTAAAAATTTTGCACCCAGCAGCTGTAGCTTTGTATGCAACTGCCTAAACACTAGATATTAACTCCAAGGGATAGCATACTCTGCAGAAGTTTAAGAGAAGCTGACGAAATTTTCTGTGATGAAGTACCATGAAGATTTCCATTTCATTTCTTTGCAATGTATTGAGTATAGTGATTAGATGAAAACAGTAAAAAAAAATCTGTAATGGTTCTATTCTCTCAGTTGATGCAAGAAAATATACTTAATAATGTTTATTAGGAAGTTTCTCAGGAAATAAATACTTCCATTTGATGAAATAGATGCATTTTGACTAATACTTCATAACTAGGAGTATGATTCCACAGCAATAACTACTAAGGACTAATATATACGGAGTGGGTTGGTTATCTTCTTTTGTCATCTTGTACCTGTTTTTTTAAATTATTATTTTATTTTTTGCTTACAGGTGGCAGTGTGCTGTATTTGTTTCTTTGTCATTCTTCCATTGAACCTTGTTGGTACAATTCTTGGCCGAAACTTGTCAGGGCAGCCTAATTTTCCATGTCGTGTCAATGCAGTGCCTCGTCCCATACCAGAGAAAAAATGGTAAAGACAAGCATGCATGTTAACTAGATTTATTCAATTCAGTACCTTTAAAATGACTTTTCAGATGTGATCATTAAAAGTTTTTCTAGAATAACTTTTTTATTTAAATTGAGTTGTGTCTAGAACAACACCTCTACTGACACTTCCTTAATACGATTTTTCTGTTGAATAAAAACACCGAGTGCAGTTAATAGTTGTAGCAGATTTTACAGTCCTGGATCACTGATTCACATTTGGCCTGAAATGCTTTTCAGTCTCTTATGTAAAAGGGATGGGCCCAACCCAGTTCTTGTATGGGTATCTTGAAACTAAACCTTTCCTCTTTAGTTAATGCCTCTTACAGATTTAGGATTGAATGTGCCTTGGAGACAGAACTGTTGCGTTTAATGGTCTCCATGTACTAGCTGAGACATATTTGCAGGGTGATGGTGGGGAGAAGCTTGCAACGCTGTTCCCAATTCTGGGCTTTTGTTGATGGCAGGGAGCCTAAAATACTCCAGGTATACGGTTTGAATTGTGAATAAGCCTTTATTATTTTTGAAGTGAGTATAAAGGGGTGGGTGCCTATTCTCAAAAAGTAGGCTTGGGTTTTTGGAAAATCATGAATGCAGTCACTTTTTCCTATTAATTTAATTCTGCGATGGAAGCAGCAAGCTATGGAAATGAAAATATCCTCAGAGGATTTTTTTTAATAGATTTTTCTTGCTTTCCCTGTTCAGAGGAATGGAACAGATAAAGTGAAGGGGGCACTGAAACGTGTACGCCTGCAATATCCAGGAAGTGCAGCACACTTAGTCTCTTGTTAGTGGAGGATTGTGCAGCTCAGATGCTAGGATTTGATTTATATTGTGACCTGTATCTTGGGAATCTGATGGATTTTTCTGGATCAGCATGACAGATAAAAAGAAATAAGATGCTTCTCTTGAAGATGATGAAATTGCACACCGTCAGTTTAGACAAGTCTCCCTATAAATAATAAAAGAAGCTGCAAATTAAGTCACTGCTTACGAGCTAGATTCAACATCATTGCAAGTACCACACAGAGGTCACCTTTTAGTAAGTGACAGTATCGTCTACAGGTAGCTGAGTATTCATTTTTGGCCATAGGCTCACGACTCAGTATAGCATTAAGAATAAGCACTGGTTCTTAATTATATAACCATTACCCTGTGAAATTTTCTTTGCGCTTTTTGCTGTATTTGTAGCCATCGACAGCATTGAGTTTTCACTGCCTACATTCAAGGCTAGTGGATGTTAATGGCACTTGATTGCTTAGGCCCTTTTTGGGCAAGAGAGATTCTTTCTGTAGCCTTTAAGGCTGGTTAGATGCCTAACCTTATGCCTGTAGGTGATAGGCATGAGCCTTATGTGTTGTTTCAGCTTTCCCCAAGAATAACTCCTCCTTCTATCCATACACATGGTATCTTTGGGGGAATCTTCTTTCTGATATGCTGATATGAGACACACATGTTCTTGTTAGCATGCCTTTTAAATAATTCTCTGTGCTGTATTAATTATCTGGTTATATGTCTTAATATGTTTATAAATGAAAGATTAAAATTGTCCCTAAACTAATCTTATTATCTTTCAGGTTCATGGAACCAGCTGTTATTGTTTGCCTAGGTGGAATCCTCCCTTTTGGATCAATTTTTATTGAAATGTGAGCATGTCGGCTATTTGCCAATTTGATTAAAAAGTATAGTAATTTAAGTTCAATTACAATATCATCTGCATATTTTGTTTACTTTCTTCAGGTATTTCATTTTTACTTCATTCTGGGCTTACAAGATCTACTATGTTTATGGCTTTATGATGTTGGTTCTGGTTATCCTCTGCATTGTGACAGTTTGTGTGACTATCGTTTGTACGTATTTCCTGCTAAACGCAGAGGATTACAGGTGGTAAGTATTGCATTATTTGCATAGTTAACCAGATCCTGAGAGTTTTATAGAAAAGTAATGTTCTTCAGTCTAGATGGGTCTTTTCAAAGTGTCCCATGTCCAGATTTTAGCTGTAGGGAATAAAAGCAGTTCTTGGATCCTTTCTGTACAGGAGCTTTCTGCGTGTATGTGCTTCTGTGCGTGCATGTATGTATGTATAAAACAGTATGTCAACGCACACAGGAATATGAAGAAGGATCATCACTTGGCATCAGTGGTAGCTGTTGCCATAGAAGCTTTTGTCGCTTATAGCAGACAACATGTAGATTTCGTTAAATAAGTCTGTAGAACCAGTACACTTTATTTTCAGGGTAAGGTTTTAGCGCATTGTGCATCTTCTCGGGAAGCCTTTTTGTTAGATATATGATGGACATGCATGTTTACTTTCAGGCAATGGACAAGCTTTCTTTCTGCGGCATCAACTGCGATTTATGTTTACATGTACTCCTTTTACTACTACTTTTTCAAGACAAAGTAAGTGGTAGTTTTCTTGCTTGAATATCAGATTACCGTATTGCCAAATAAGTTTATTGAGAAAAACTGGAGAAAATACCTAGCATAAATTCCTATCTTTCTTTTTCAGGATGTATGGCTTGTTTCAAACATCATTTTACTTCGGTTATATGGCAGTATTTAGCACAGCTTTGGGAATAATGTGTGGTAAGTTTCAAATATATTGGCAGTTTTCTATTAGAATTTTTCAGACTGTCATGTTTCTGATTTTAGCTCTGTGGTTTTGGTGGTGGAGTGCATATGTCTGCAAGATCTGCTCAAAAAAGAGAATTTCACACTCAGTGCAAGCTTGAAAGACTCAATATTTGGCAAGAAATTCTGCAAAATAAATCCTAAATTGAGTCCATGCTAGCATTTTGTTTTAGAGTTTTTACTGTCGCCCCAAGACAGGGAGCTAGGTATACCCATTGAGGCATCAATGGTATCGCAATACTGATGACACTACCATCTGTATCTTGTGGCATGTATATATGAGGGTGACCATAACAGAAAGGACTGACACTTCAGGATAGCATTTGAGAAATAAGTATTGGAATATTCATGGGTGAGGAGAGTGCAGATTGCTCCTGTGTGCAGCTGGATTTCATTGCTTTTTAAGATACTGTTTTGACAGATGTTTAGAAAAAAACATAGTTCTCAGCATGGAGGTTCATCTGATAAAGTCAAATATACTTGTTGACCTGTTAGCTTTATTTTTATCCTTTGCTTTATGACTTTCAGAAAGTGCTACTTGGTTCTTTTGCACTTTCCTATGATGTTATTTGTTTTTTATGTGTGATCCTTATTTAATACTTTCCTCCTTAGTAGTGAATGAATAGTCCTATAGACTCTAGTGGAAGGATTTCTTTGAGTTAGATATTTGAGACACATGATGTCTTACAGGAACTTAACTTTCTGTAAAGTATGCATTTCTTGATATCCCAAGAGGGTGGGTAATTTCATAATGCTTTATAAAAAGGGGAGGGAAATCATCTCTTAACTGCTGAGTACCTGTTCCCCTTTTCTCTCATACAATCTAATCTTGCTTCATCAGGTTCTTGGCACATTACAAGACTTCCCTGCTGTTCTGGTAGTCTTGCAGCCATTTTTTTTCTTTAATAGGCTTATACTTTTCAGCGCTAATCTTTTCTTTTTAAAGTGCTCAGGCTGGTATTGATTAAAATGTCTATGATGCAGAAGCCAAGCTTGCCCACCAGTGTCTGTAATTAAAATGTTTTTTAAAACATGGAAAAGGAAGATTGTCAAATGCTTTCTTGTCATGGTAGGACACTACTTGAGGGAATATTAGAGTAAAATCCAAACTTATTCAAAATCAGAAAATACTTCAGCACATTAAACTTTGTTTCCACAGCTCTATTGAGATTTCTTTTTGTCTTTTTAACTGTGTTGGAAGAGAAGCTGTGAGATTCCTTTTTACTGAGAATTCCCATTTTCAGCATGTGGAGGGAGGAAAAAAAATCCCCTGTCAAAAAGCATTTGTCTAGGGAACTTGCTGCCATTGAGGTCTAACAAAGACATTTGTGTTAGAGAATTGTGCAGTGTGCGTGCTACTGACTGTACGTCTCCTGTGAAAAGTGTGTAGAGCTGTGCTTTGGATGCTCATGCGAATGGGCATGTTCAGTATCACACAGTTGGATATGAGACGAGCTAGTTAGGGTCCAAAGCAGCCACAGGGAAACTCTCTGTAGGCTTGTATCATCCAACTCTGTTTTTAGTGCCCCTGACAATGCCTAGTGAACTCAAATCCCGCGTGTAGTGGGATGCTTTGATCCACAAAGTCTGCTGCCCTCTGCAGAGCATCTAGGTTCTGGGACTGGACAGTAGGGAGCCCATGAGAACTCCCAAACCTTTTGAGCTCCTCGTGCTTCCCTCTTAGTGACAGAAAAGAATAAAACTTATTCTCCAACTCAATGGATAGCTTAGGAGCTAGGTAGTATAGAAAGGCCTCTTGCAATACCACACTTCAGCATCCAGATAAATACTGTAAGTATGTTTGAAGGGCTTTTTAAAAAAGTTCTGTGCTTACAAAGTCACAACTGTAGTAAGTGTTAATTGGTTTGAGGTAATAGATGGGAATTAATCTTCTGTTTTGTGGTTGCTCTTCCTCACTATTTGGATTTTTCTCTTAAATAAAAGCTTGTCGTTCTGCTGAAATATGCTTGCAGTCTATTTCTGCTAAGCCTATAGAGGCCATAACCAAGTTAAACACCTTATCAGATGATATTTATAATAAATAAAATCATTCCCTTTACTATGGATTTTTTATTCAAATGAGCCAACTGTCCTGCATTTGTTTCAGGAGGACATTCTTTAGTCGTCATTGTCTAGGGTTTCCCCCTCTCTGCCCCATGTTTTATTCAATGCCTGTGAAGTAGCCTTGAAGCTTAACCCCTGCCTTGGGTATTGGCCATTAGTGGCCTTCACGGATAAGAATCCTGTGATTCAGAATAGGTTATGATTTGTTTATGGGGTTGAGAGCTTGCGGTCTCATGTGACTGCTCCTCTCTACTCCTCCCCCTCACTGCCATCTCATGCACACATTCTCTAGATCCCAAACGAAACACAATTAGTGCTTTGTTCTCCCAAATCTCTGTGATATCTGGCATCACATCGCTAGAGAAACCCTCAGAGAACAAGTTCTGGAATGTATCTGAGTTTAGCAACTAAAATGGGCATTGGATCTGTTGGCAGTGTCTGCTTTAACAGGCAAAACGTGATGACTCTTAAAACAGGAGTCCAGTGCCATTATTTTTTTTCCATTTACTGCATAAGACAGAAGATGAGTTTCTTGACAGGCTACAGAAAAATCTGTGTGTGCTCCCATATGACTCTAAGCTCACGTCACCTCCTCTGCGCAGCCCATGCTTGGGTCTGTCAGAATGCTGTACTGGTCTCTCCTTGAACTGCCAGGCCTTTTCTCTGCTGCGTCCTCAGCACACTTAACGCTTGCAAGCAGCAACCTGATCTTGTGTGTGCTGTATTTAGTTTAATTGAACTCTACTTTGTCCAAGTTAGCAATACAAATCCCTCATTTGCTGGCCAGTGGAACGGTTGTCATGATATTTATACAGCTTGAAATGCTATGCAACACAGAGGCTGACTCCACAGGCTCTTTACTACTCCGATAGCATTAGAACGATGCATCAGGTTTGCTTTGTGCAGATTTCCTGATTAGATATGAATGTTGGGCTTTTGGGGATCTAAAAACCAAAATTCTGTGTGAGTTTAATGGCTGACCTCATGAATTATCTGAGCAGTCTCCAGGATTTAAAGAACTCTCCAGGTTCTGAATAAATCTGTAGTCAGCAATGCTAGCTGCAGGTCTGTATGGCCTTAATTTCTAAAGGCAAACAAACTTTATATTGTTATTGAAAACTGAAGTTTTGGCAGAAATTTTTTAGCGTTGTTTACGCTTTTGTATTTAGCACGTCTTATGCAAGTCTGGTGCATCCCAGATCACTGAAAATGTTGATTCATGCTTTGTTCTGGGATTTTCTTTATTGCTGCAGGGAGGCAAAAATACCTGTTTGGAGTTGATTCTTTACTGAGCATCCAAGTGTTTGATGTTAGGAGTTCTCTTATCTGTACTGAGTTATAGGCCCTCACTTCTCTATCCTTTTCTTCCCATATTTTATGATGTGTTATTCTGGCAGCCTGTCAGCAGTTCTCTCTAATTCTTGCTTGATTTTTCAACTTCACCTCTAACCTGAGAGTTAGCCAAACTGACTTCCGTGATGATTTACTCTCATTTTGCTTGGAAGAGATGATGGAGCAGCACTGGGGTATTCCTTGCGGATATCCTAACACAACAGTATTTACTGAGCCTGGCAAACCTGAGGTTCTGGGTTTGACCAGGTAGGTTGCTGAATCTCTTTCTCAGAAGAGGTCTTGGTCCAGTGCATTTCTTTCATTTTTCTAGGTATTCTTAGTCCTGCAGTATTTTGGGTTTAGCATAAACTGTTGCCCCTATCAAAAACTCAGTGACCTGTTCTTTTATTACTGCTGTGACAATGCATACTCTGCTCATGACTCTTACTAATTTGAAAACCACAGGTTGCAATTTCCTTTAACTACTAACTGCTACTAGTTTAATCTCTTTGTACAGACCTCCTTGGAGTTTAAGACTCCTGGGATGGGGATCTATTATTATTTGTGCCTTGTGGGAAGGAAAAAGCCATCTGCCAATAAAACACTCATCCAGAAGGCATGCAACTTATAATAAAAACCCGCCCTCCCATCCACCTTCCCTGCAGAGTGGGTGATTGTATGTTTTTTACCCTCTGTTCAGAAAAAGGGATCCGGTTATTGGCAGCAGTAGGGGGGCTGCTATATTTATCGAGGCCAAGTGAGCATGGCCTCTTGGTAAGATGGCTTAATGGATTTAGATTGCTAGACTAGGGGAGTTCTTGCCAGACATTCACTGGGAGCATGGATAATTAGAGTTTGAGAACAAGTATTGCAGGTAAATAATTTTCTGTGTGCAGAGTGCATGCTTTATGTGACTTTCTGTTTAAGTGTGTGTGTTTTATATTGCTGGCTTGTTTTGATGATCAGCTCTCTAACATTCAACGTTTTCGGTTTATTTTGCAGGAGCTATTGGTTACATGGGAACAAGTGCCTTTGTTCGTAAAATCTACACTAATGTGAAAATTGACTAAGGAAATAAGAAAATTGAACTATGGATCAGTTCCTGTTTTCATGGGGATGAACTTGCACAACAAAAAGCGCGAGAAGAGATTTGGGTTTTAACACTGGGCACTATATGGGTCTCCATTTTGTGGATGGCTTAAAGTAACATCTATTTCATTGATCCTAGGTTCTTACTGACTGCTTTCTCCAACTGTTCACAGCAAATGCTTGGATTATATGCAGTAGGCATTACTACAGTACGTGGCTAATCTTCCCAAAAAACAAAAAAACAAAAAACAAAAAACCTAGCTCATTAAAGATGAATAGACTAGCTCTCTTCAGTGAAGAGGACAAACAGTTTATTTAAAGCATTTGTTCCATTCAATAAAAAGAGGGAAACTTGGCTGCTAAAACTACTTGATTAGTAGTCTTCCTGGTACTTAACATTTCTAAGTTATGTAAAAATGCCGTTCCAGAAAGATTACTCTTCTGATTTTTACTGCCATTGCCAGGATAGGAGGTATGTTTTATATTTTGACTCCAGGTGCTTTTTGGTTTATTTGCGATACCAACTATACCCTACACTCATTTGTTTAAAAAATAATTTAAAAATATATAAAAAACCCATATGCATGTAATATATCAGCTATTGTTCTAGTTGGACCAACTTCCCTTTATTTATCTTTAAAGTAATATCCAGCTACATCTTAAATCCATCCAAAGAAAATACAGTCTGAAGACGGGATGTGTTCTCTGCAATGCAATTTACTGTACAGTTAGAAAGCAAAATGTTAAATGAAGAGGATTGTTTTTTAATAAACACTTTGAGGTCTAGATTAAAACAAAACCAACATTTTAACTGAATGTCTAAAGTGATTCTCCTTTTTTCCAAGTTAGTCTTGCTTTTTTTTTTTGGTTTGGGTTTGAATGAAGATTTTCCTTTAGACATTATACAAGGGGTAATAAGTGTATATAACATTAAATAATGTAACTTAGGTGTAGATCCCAAATGTATTTGGATGTACAGATTTACTACAGAGTACTTTTCTGATGATTCGGTGTAAAAATGTGTGAATTTGGGTGGCTTTTTACATCTTGCCTGCCATTGCATGAAAAGTTGGGGTTTCTTCACAATGTGTGTATGTCATGCTTTTCTGTTCTATTTCCTTTCTCAAGCTCTTACAGGAATTAAATTTGTAATTTAGAACATTTTAATTTTTGTTAATCCTATCTGGACACTTGTGTAACATCAAAAGCACAGTTGCTTTACAGTGTTCAGAAAACTAAAATAAACTTTTCAGACAAAAATGTTCTGATTGTGAAAATAGATGAGTTTGCAATTGAAGATGTTTGAGAAGGCAATACTGCTGAACGCCAGTTTCTGTATACAATATTAGTCTGGTTTTCAAATATCAAAACCCCATGCTTTGAATTCAGAACTTGCTTACAACTGTATTGTACAATACAGCTCCAAAGTGGATGACCAGCCCAAAAAGATTCTTCTTGGCTGAATTGTTTGTGGAGAAATCTGTTTTGTGATCCAGCTAGTGTGCTGAGAAAAGGGGGGGGTTAGCGTGGTCTGAAATAAATGGGCAAATAAAGGTTAAGTCTTTCTAAGATGACTGTTAATTACGCACTGTATTTAGCTAGAAATATCCCGAATGTGTTTGTGACAGATCTGACAGCCAGTTGGCTTGGGTTTTTTTGGTTTGGTTTTTTTTTTTTTTTTTTTGGCATCTGCCATATAGGGATGTTTTCATCAGTGTGGCTGTCTGAAATAGAGCACCTGCCATGGGGAAGGCAACTTCCTGAATTTAAAAAATGAGCAAAGTATTTGTATTGATTAGCACTGTATTGTCTCTATATAAAAAGCACTGATAATGCAGTAGCCACAATGAGAAACAACCATGCTTTGGCAGGGTCGGGTTGGAGGTTGGGGGAACGGAACTGATAGGTAATGGTGAGAAGCAATGCATCCTGCTGTATATGGCTTCTGAAAAGTATTTGAGCTTTCAGCTCTGATTTCCCTGGCCAATTTTAACCAATCTGTCAGAAAATAATTAAGTTTTGCTTCAAGTGAATGGTTGGTGTCTGTAGCTGAACACTGCCGTTTAACAGAAGGTAATTCTTTTTTTTAAAGTACAGGCTGATTTTAAGATGAGGTTATAAACTGGGTCAACAGTTAGTTTTCCTTTGTTCCGAAACATGGAGACTTAAAGCAAAGAATGGGTTTTGTACTAGTTCTTGCTAGTGCATACGGCTGTGGGAAGCCCTCTTTTCATCCATGTTCTTCTAAATCTGAAGTGAGAAGCCATTATCTTCACACAATAAATACATTAAGTACTCCGCCGAGATGCAAGTTTTTTAAAGGGCATATTTTGATAATGGGTCTGTTTTCTCTATTTAGAGCACTGCTATGTGATTAGTCTATCAGAAATGTCACTAAACCGTTTGTGAATTTCATTTAATCACTTTTTAATGCCACAGAATGGTGGGCTGCCTACTTGCTTTCTCTATCCTCTGGCATTATTAGCTTTTGCATATCCAGATAGGATTGTATAGCTTTTAAAGTGACATTGAAAAGATACTTACTGCACAGGCATTGCTTTTGTTTCTGCAAGCACGTTCCTCTGGAGAAGTACGGTGTTTAAATAATTGACATTTTTATACTTCTACCCTAGCACGCGAGTAAGTTGGGGGGTTGCTTTGTTTTCCCCCTTCCTTTCGGTTTCTGAAGGAGTGCAAAATGTGACCAGTTTTCAACAGCTTGTCTTTATGGTTGCTGTTTGGGGCAAGGCTATTTATTTGCCCCCCAAAAACTGTGGATATAGCTTGAACCATCTCGCTTAACAGAATTCGGAAGCTCTCTGCTTAGATGATGTAGTCCTTCCTCTTTTATGGAAGAAATAAAGATCTTACAGCCAACACTCTTCTTTCCATGGTTGTTTCTTAGGAGTTTCTGGTTCTTGAATTGAAGCTTTTTGATAACTCTTCAGTTGGCCGCTCAGTGCTTCCCTTCCCACTTCTGGTACAGAGGCCGGAGAACTGGGTAAATAGTTGCGTGGCAATCGCCAGTCTTGATCAAATGCTTTAGATAAATAAAATTGTGAATCTTTTCAATTGAGGCAGAGTGCATATAGAAAGCACCTCTGGTACTTCATGTATGAAAAGTGGTGAACGCTGGATTGGAGATAATGGAGACTGTAAATAAACGTTACGTTATGCTCTTTTTTGATGTCTGAATGTTTTGAAGCAACAGTGTCTATTAATTCCTCTCCAGACTTACATTCCGAAGCGTGTAAAGGGCACACAATTAAATTGTTTTCTGTATGCCAGTCTAGGTGTATTTCTTTCACAAGTTGCAGGTTAACAAACAAAACCAAAACCCTAATACTTTTTACACTTTTGGTGCTAAAACCGGGTAAAATTGATAGCGCATTCTTATCACTGTCATTACTGCAGAGGTAACACGAATGAGAAAGTTGCACTTTGCTCTGGCTTCAGCATCACCAGCAAGCATCTAGCCAGATTTGCCCAACGAAGTATATATACACCGCTTCGCTGAAGACAGCAGAATTGCGTAACTGCGAGTGCATCAGCAATTTCTCCACTGGAATGTGTCCAAAAAGCATAAGCTTAGGGAAAAACAAGTCTCCTCCCCAGTCTGTGGACAGGTAAACTGAATAGTTGGAGCTAGAGTTGAGGGGTCCTCTTATCTTGAATTAGTTCTTAACTGTGCAGCTTGTGGTTCACTTTAAAAGTCGGTTGGAACTTCTAGGTTGGAGAAGGATTCCATTTTTGGAACGCTTGGATCTTCTCTGGGTAAATGCACTGTGGTAGCAGCGGTCCTGCAATGGCTATCAGCACTGCTGCTGTCTAAAAACAAGTATCTCCGACCAGGGTTAGCACTGAAGTCACGAAAGCCACTGCTGTTGTTGGACCTCTGTTGGAATAAAGCCATGTTTTAAGATTTTGAAGCAGCGCCATTTATGGCTTGCATTCTTCAGGAGCATCTTTTCTCAAAAAAAAAAAAAAAAAAAAAGTTTGGATGCCATTTGTTTTCCAAAGGCAGAAGTATAGAAATGAGCCTTGCAAAGGAACATTTGCTTTTTGCTAAATAGCTTCAGTGAGAAAATTCTCCTAATTTTCTGAGGAGACACCTGCATGCGAGTTCTGCAAGTAGTTCCTCACATCTCGCAGTTTTATCCAGGAGGTGCTTTTTCGGTTGGGGAAGGGGCTGTTACAGTATTTATTTTTATGACTAGTTCTGCGGTTCTGAATTTTTTCTTCAATTTTTGGGTTATGGCATGTGGAACAAAAAAACAAAAAAACAAAAAAACAAAAAAAAAGGGAGAACCCATGAATCTGGAAGGCTTTGTGCAGTTCCAGTAAATTCAAGCAGTTCTTGGAGAGAATCACTTTAAAGGGCAGAAACTCAATTGGGAAAGGGATAAGAAAAAGTTGGTTTATCTGGTGGGCTAACCTATTTCAAAGGCAAGCCTCTGGAGACAAATTTGCTGTTACGGTATCATTTGCCCCCAGCCCCGTATCAATTACAGCCTTCGTTTTCATCAGTGTATTTGCCATGGTGCAAGGCTTTTGCAATAAACCAAGGGTTCATCTGTCGGGAGCAAGGGAGGTGATGTTCGTTGCTACCAGCGTTTTTGGCTTGTTGATAGGTTAATTTTCTCGCCAGCTCCTAGTAAGACAATACAGAACAGTCTCTGGAGGTTCTACCATGCCGAGGCTTCACTTCTTGTGGAAAACAAACCCATAGGAACTTCCCGTACTTTCTGTACGGAAGATCTCCTTCAAGACCTTGGGCTTGGAGCGTTCCAAAGCATAACTATACAAGTTCATACTTATCCTTCAGCTGGCGTCGCGTGGCTACAGCATTCCAGAAAATACATGCAGTTTTAGAATTGGGAGTTCGTGCAATAAACAAAACACGTAATTTTACAGGACTGTTCTTTTAGGGGGGCTTCTGGTACGAAATAGTCCTAATTTGGAAATAAACTCTTCTAATATTGTGAGACATGCTTACCCATACGATGCAGCAGTTACCTCGATAGATTCCAGTTCACCAAAGCATAGACTTAAGCCCTATAAACTTGAAATACTATGCTGGGTCTGGGCGAAAACGACCAGTCTCTAGTAGTTCTGTCTAACAAGCTGACCAAACTAGAAATACATGCTACAATTAGGCACCGCGCTGTGACATTTTTTTCTGAAGGCTGTGTGCGGCAAGCTTTTACTTGGTTTCCGAAAAATTTTGAGAGCTATAGGGACTAACTGTTTCTGAGACTCTTCTAAACGTGGCTGAGAACATCATGTGAGGCTGAACTCAAGGAAGCTTTTGTGGCTGCTCATTCTCATTTCCCAAAGGTTTGTCTCAGAAATTTCGGAGTTGTGTGATGTACTAAAGCACTAGACAAGGCATGGTGGTTTTCCGGGCTGCTAGAGATGTAATGCTCCCTTTGAGTTCATTTTATGCTATTTTTTCATTCTGAATCACTACAGTCTTGGTTTAGCCGTATCGCTTTGTGGGGCTGAGAAAAATGGATTACGTTATTAGCTTAGCGTGGGGCTTTTCTTGCTTTGCTACAGAGGGGTAGCTACAAGAATGAAATGGAAATTTTCTCCTCATTTCCCTTCTAATGTCCGAGTGGCAGGTGAATTAGTGAACATTACCTACTGTTTGTTTTAAAAAGAGATCTGACAGTTTTACAGAGACAGACGCCCATTTACCTGCAAGAATTGGAGACACTTATAATAAAATGTTGAAGAGATGCTATTAGGTTACTTCAGTTCTGCATTTGGACTCTGCAGAATCATTTTTAGTAATTTGAATTGCTTAGCTGAAAGTTGATTTTTTTTTTTTAGTTGAGAAATTTTTTTTTCTGTTTATCTCACTACCAGAAAGTGATCAAACACCCACCTTTGAATCTGAAATGTACCACGTTTTTGTAGGATATGTATAGCGAAATAAATAATGAAAAAGGAAATCACTATTCCTGGTTTTAACGATCTAGAGAGTGACATGTAAGACAAACCTAATTTCAAATATTGCTTGCCTAACGAAGGGAAATATCTGCATGTTCTGTGCCATAGCCAGGTGTGTGATTTGGATGAAGATGCTACTACAGCTAAATCTATGTACAGAAACCTGTGCAGAAACTGTGATTGGGAAACTTCTTTAAGGCAATTCTCCATGAGGCAGCATCTCTGCTTTTTTGACAAATTCATTAAATTCTACCCACTGTTGTGAAACAGCCTAAACTCAGGTAGCATATGCTATCAGGCTCTGTAAAGGAGGCCTGTGGGTGAACAGGTAAACGCAACTGTCCCATCTTTGTCTCATAGCAGAGGCTTGGAGAAATGTTTTCCTTCCCCAACCCATCCCTTTGGGGAAAGAGAAAAAAAATATTTAAGACATTTTTTCCTACAGCAAAAAATTCTTTGGAAAGACCAGTAGATTTATCTTTAAGAATTTTGAACTCAAGAGATGCTTCTCCAAAGGTGTTCCCATGCCCTCCTGCTTAACCTTGGCAGAGATCACCAAGCTTTGCTCAACGCTTTCCAAGCACAACTGACTCCTGTATGAACCCTGAAAACGGATTTTAAGTGAAGTAATGAAACACCAGTTTCACATGCCTCAGTTTGGGAACCAGTGGTCAAGCCAAAATTCATACTTCCAGATAAGACCGATTTCTCCCCCTGCCTCCCACAGCTTGTCTCTGACGACAGCTCAAAAATACTCCAGAAGTAGCTTGTTTTTCCTCAGACGGTTTAAGGATTGCAGTAATGATGGGAAAAACGTTTGGTGCTTTTTGGGATGGGATGACTTAAAATCCTGTCTGCTGCTACTTTGATGAACAAAAAGGAATTATCCAACCATCAATTACTTACTCCTAGCTTCCCGAAGTGTCACTGCTTGTGTATAACAGGGCTACGGTGTTAAATGTACGTTGAGTTGTTAATGCACAGGTGAATGTGTCTGTGACTGCAGCGCGCTATCTGTACAGTGGATTTCAGAACCCCTGGAACACGTTTAAGCACGTAGGTGTCAGCACCTTTAAAGATTCCTTTTGGGTAGGGCATCATTTAGCCTTGGGCGAGATATTTCCTGGGTGGCAATGCAACAAGCTTGATAAAAAAGAACGACCCGCCCCCAACCTACTGCAGGAGAGACCAAAATGGGTGACGGAAGGAAGAGAGAGCAGGGGTCAATATTCATTTTATCACCTGGATTTGTCAATGACAGCGGTCAAGCTGGTGAAGGAAGGGATGTCCTGAGAGAGGTCAGCTCTAGGAGTGATAAGGGGAGTCGAGAGCAATAGACCGCTAGGTAAAACCAGATGGAGAAAATGGGCAAGAGGAGATGGGGAAAGTGAACGGGCTTCATCAGGGTGGGAAGCCTGTAAAGGCACTAACAGAGTAAATGAGCCTTTGACAGAGTGTCATGAAGCAGAGGGAGGATGATGGCTCTGCAGAGTGCCCAGTGGTGCCTGTAGGAGGTGATGCACGGCACATCGGGCTAAACCTGCAGCAGGGGTTGTTTCCTACCAAAAAGGAAGCAATGAAATAAGTCTAAGCTAGAAGCGAGGGGTACTGGAAATGCAGAGGGAAGAGGAAAGACAATGCTTTGGGTTGAGAGATGTGCTCCAGCTCTCCAGGGCTCCATCTGCCCTTGTAGCGTTGATGTACATGGAGGAAGAAATACCTTAGCATGTTTGGGGAGCTAAGACCGGGAAATGAAATCTCTGCTTGTAAACTTGGGAGACAGCTGAGGAATCCACAGCGGAACAGGCTCCAAAGGAGTGGTGCCTCAAGTCACTTTGTTAGAAGATTTGATGGACCCAAGTGTTGGCAAGAGGGAAGAAGCAGGTCTTGTGGAAAAACTAACAAACTTGTGTGTTGTTTTGGCCTCGGGACATGTTGTGTGCAGGGATATTCCATCAGCACTGAGTAGTTCCCACATATCTTTGCTCATGGATGCTGTTCAGAAAGAGCTGTGTGCATTCTTGCTCAGCGAGGCTTGAAAAGACAGTGGATTTTGTTTGCATGTGTTGGGCAGGAGGGGATTCTGCAAAGGAAAGGGCTGCCTTTGACAGCGATGGATATAGATTGTTTTGTTTTCAGAGAGTTAACTGTTGGTGTCACGAGTTGCACTGCCGGTGTGAAACTTCGCTGACTGTTTTACCAGCTCAGATGAAAAAGAGACTTTCACAGGGCTTTTTCTGTTCCTTGTGTGCACTGATGAGGCACCTGCCAATCAAGATGACATGAACTGATCTTGTAAACACCAAGAAGCAGTCATTACTCTGCGTGCACTGCTTTGGCTGCTGGTTACAAAATGCTACGATTGCTACTGAGAGCCATTTCTAGAAGGGTCGAGCAGCTCTCATGTTAGGGAATGGACTTCCAGAAAGAGTCTGCTGTAGCGGGAGAACTTTTCTGTTTGTGTGTGGATAATGGTAACAGACTCCTCTGAACTCCCTCACCGGCTCATTCTAATTGCACAATTAAGGACCCACGTTTTATTTTGCTCCCTTCCTCTTCCTCCTCCAAAGCTGTAGGATGTCCTCTTGTATGCCCGTCCATGTCTGTAATAGAGCTTCTATATGCAGAAGAGGTTGGGCTCCCCAGCGTAGGTTGCCACCCTGGAAGAGGTTAGCAAGCAGTTTCCATGTGGTCAAAAAAACTTTGTTCTTAGTGGGTGACAGCCCAAATCTCCACACTGCTGACAGGGGCAGGGCTTGCTCTGCTGATCCATGATGCTGATCAGGAAAGCTGTGGACGCACGCTTGCAAGCGTTCAAGCTTTTATTTTCCAGCTTCCCATACCCTCAGAAATTAATGCTGCCAGGACCTTCTCTACAGAGTAGAGAGAAAGGATTGCCTAGTGCTCTTATCTCGTAGGAATCGGGAATTCTTCTGAAGCACAGAAGGGGATCATCCTTTCTTTTTAAAATAACCACTAGGCTCTGCTCTTTGTCTGACAAAGTCATAGAAAGTAGCAACCTAATGCAGAAAAAGTAAAAGTTGTTAGCGTTAGTGGATATTTGTCTACGTTCCTCTTAAAAAACCTACAGAGGTGGAAATGCCCTTGGTTCTTCATGGCAATCTGCTCTAGGGCTTCCCTATTTTACTGCTAGAAAGCTTGCCTGAAACCTAAATCTTCCTTGGTGCAGCTGATGCTTATTCTTCTTCTACATATTTGAAGAGGGCTACTGTCTTTTCCTCTGTCCTCTGTGCAGGTCTCAGCTCAGGTCTTCCAGAGTTGTACCTAAAGCCCCTGGTAATCTTCTGCTAAGATGGTGAGAGCAAGAGCAGCAGCAAGATGCTTCTGTGCATATGAGACCTCGAGTGCTAGACTGGTTTTCAAAATTACCATTCCTTTCATTGTGTCTGTTCAGGACACTCATCAATGGATGGGTCAGCTGCATTTCAAATCCTCATGAGTTTGATGAGAACATGTACTCATTTAGGGCTCCTGTTGAAAGTGCCCTTATTCTCCAGGCTTGATCTCAACAGGTGGATTTGGTGTTACAGCCCCAGTTTGGTGACCGTCAGTGAGGAGTGAAGGGCGGAGAGTTTGAAATGAGCATCCTCAGGGAAAGCAAATGGCCAGGCAGCTGTGTTGTTATCCAGCGTTAGCAGTGAGTCCTAGTCACAACCTTGACTCGTCCATTGGAATGTGTTCTTGTTATTCCTGGTTTCGCCTCATTTTGCCAAGACTGGTACAGCAAAAGGGTGTTTCACTCTTCCAGTGAAAATCCGAGACATTTCCCATACATGTTTGCTCCGCCTACCCTGTGAGTGACGGCCCCTGGAGTAGCCTGGGACTTTCCCTCATGGGTGACCCAGACTCCCCCACCTGCTGATCCCTGTCCTTCAGGTTTCTCCTCTGATCTTCTGGGACCGGCTTGGAATCACAAAGTGGAGGAAACGCAGTGTGTCTTCTGCTCAGCTATTGCCAGAACCGCTGATGTTAAAGGCTGAATGAAGGTCTTGGGTGTTAGCATGGACAAGCTGCTGCGTTTATTTGGGCCACGGAAATAAATGGCCAGCTTGCTCCCTCTCATATCACAGTTCAAAAGACAACGAAAGAGATTCTAAGGTGTTGGTGGGTACCTGACTGCCATCACCTTGATTACAGCCCCCAGAAAATACAGATCAGACAGAAAAACATTGGTGTTAGAAGTTTTCCTCAGGGTATTTCTTGTGCAGAGGCTACGATCACAACCATCACATGCACAAAAACATCTCGTGCCATAAAGATTTTTAGAGTGCCCTTACTGTAATGTCTTGTACCTTGCTGGTAGTTGTTTACATGACATCTGTTTTTTATCTTTCTTGACCTCTCCCCCCGGGTAGCTATGCGGGCTATGTCTCCTCAGTGCTGCGTGTTACAGAAGACAGGCGGAGAACCTGATGCTTGGGGTGGAAAGTGGGCAACTTGTGCCAGCCTCCCCTTCCCGTGGGAGGGAGTCTCCCCCACGCTCCCCAGCCAGCTGTTTGTCTTTACCCGATGGGCTTTTCACCAGTTGTAGAAAACTCTGGTGTGGTCGATCAGCAGAGCTTTTGACCATGGTCTTCATGCCAGGGTTTGATGCAGCCTTTTTGGCCTCCGTGAAGGTTTGGAGAGGATATTCATTTCCTGACTTTATCTTTTCTGGGAAGCCAATATTGAGTGGGGAGTGGGGGGGGGAGAGGCAGGAGTGGTTTGCAGTAGCCTGCATTGCTGCTGAGGAGATGCCTGAATCTTGTTGTGCCTTTTTATGCTCAGGTATCGGTCATTGCTGTAGACTAGGAGAGAAGTGACAAATTTATGGATAGCTGATGGCAAGCCATCGTCTGCCTGAGTGAAGGGAGGGTTTGGAGCCGGTGCTGTGATGCGACACACGTCTCAAAGATCCTGCTGTGGTAGCTTGGAAGTACGCAGTTGAAGGAGCAAAGAGTTATGGCACAGGGAGATTGTGGTATGCACGTTCACCCCAAGAACCCCCCGCTGAGCTTGCACGCTTGTCGGCTCTCCTCTGCTCACCGGTATAGTGTCAGTACTGTCTTTGCATAATGCTGCATCCGTTGAGTGGCACGAGGATAGGTGAGCGACCCATAACTACCGCTGCAGCCTCAGACCACAACGTCTTGTCCAAGCAGCAGCTGCCTATGCAGTGCTGAATTCAGACTGAAGCACCTGACCCTTGCGAAGACGACTCTTAAGGCTCTTCAGCATCCAGCGAGGTGGCCGGGCTTTGGGCATCTGCCATTGCTATTTACAGCGACCCCACAGGGGAGAGATACCCCGCCTGTGCAGATTACCTCCATCACAAGCCAGCAGCCCTGAAGTATGATGCTTTCCCATGTGTTACCCCATGCTCTGCTGTTAAAGATGTCTGAGGTGCCGTACAACCTGGGGCGGCTGCGGTCCACCAGCTCAGATACCACGGTGTGGATTTTGATGCGGCTGAGCATCTCGCACACAATCTATCTGCCTGATTTCCCAAGCCTCGCTGTATATGGATCATCCCAAAGCCCAAATTTCATAGAATCATTAAGGTTGGAAAAGACTTCTAAGATCATCGAGTCCAACCGTCGACCCAACACCACCATGCCCACTAAACCATGTCCCTAAGCGCCTCATCTACTCGTCTTTTAAATGCTTCCAGGGATGGGGACTCAACCACTTCCCTGGGCAGCCTGTTCCAATGTTTAACCACTCTTTCAGTGAAGACATTTTTCCTCACGTCCAATCTAAACCTCCCCTGGCGCAACTTGAGGCCGTTTCCTCTCGTCCTATCGCTTGTTACTTGGGAGAAGAGACCAACACCCACCTCGCTACAACCTCCTTTCAGGGAGTTGTAGAGAGCGATGAGGTCTCCCCTCAGCCTCCTTTTCTCCAGGCTAAACAACCCCAGTTCCCTCAGCCGCTCCTCATCAGACTTGTTCTCCAGACCCCTCACCAGCCTCGTTGCCCTTCTCTGGACACGCTCCAGCACCTCGACGTCCTTCTTGTAGTGAGGGGCCCAAAACTGAACACAGTATTCGAGGTGCGGCCTCACCAGGGCCGAGTACAGGGGCACCATCACTTCCCTGGTCCTGCTGGCCACACTATTTCGGATACAGGCCAGGATGCCATTGGCCTTCTTGGCCACCTGGGCACACCCAATTTCCAGTAAAACAGCCCAGTTGCCCCTGAAAACTTCTGTAACGTGCTTAAAAAGCAGTTGAGAGGGATAGATGCACACCCTGACGTTTTGCCCCATCTTTCCTAATTTCTCCCGTTCTTTAGTTCGGGGTTTGTTTGGTTTTTTGGGGTTTTTTGGCCCCGTCTTTCTCCATCCGTGGTCGCGCACCTCCGCTTACGCGCGGATTTTAAGGCTGCGGCACGGAATATTGTTTCTCCTGGCGGCGGACGAGCCGTTTCTCTTCGGCTGCCCCCGAAGTGACGGTTATTTCGGTGGAAAATAACGATAGCAAGGGCACTATTAATGCGGTTTATGGGTTTTGTTGATTTTTAGTATTGTAATGTGAGCTTTTTGCCACCCAAGTGCGGCAACAGAGAGAGGGGGCGGCTCTCCCCCGCTCCCGGCGGACCCCGCAGCCCCGCCCGGACCGGGGCGCGGGGGGACCCCCGCGCCCCGGTCCGGGCGGGGCTGCGGGGTCCGCCGGGGGCGGGGCAGAGGCGCGGGCGCAGACGTGATTGGCCGGCCTTGCCTTGAGTGACGGCGGCGGCCCCCCCCCTCCCGCCTCCCGCGGCGGCGGCGGCGGGGCCGCTGGCGCCGCGCAGTGCCCGCAGCCCGGGCAGCCGTGCCGCCCTCTCCGCCGCTATGGGCCGCGGGGCCGCCCCGCTCCGCCGCTTGCTGCTGTCGCTGCTACTTCTGCCTACCGCGGGGACGGGCGGACGGGGAGCCGCCTTAACGGCGGGGGAACCGGAGGCGGCGGAGGAGCTGATGGAGTACCGCGACCCTTGCAAAGCCGGTAGGGGAGCGGGCGGGCTGCAACTCCGGGAGAAGTTTGCAAGCACGGCGGTGGCGGACAGGTGTCCCGGCGAAGCGCTCCTCGGTGCCGCCCGGAACCGCGCGGCGGGACCGGCCCCGGGCTCACCTGGCCGCGGCGGGAGCCCCCCGGCCGGGAGCCGCCTGGGCATCCCGCTGCCCTCCCAAACCCCAGCGGGCACCCGGCGAGCTGCTCCCCCGTCCCGCCGGTGCGGGAGGTTTCTGGTTGCCCCCCCAGCCTGCGCCCCGGCTGCCCCCGTTACCTGCGGGTTGCAGCCCCGGGTAGGAGGCTACGCCTGGGGTTTTTTAAAAAATTATCCCCCGCTCCCCCCATGTCTTCGCTCACCCACCTGTTATCCGCCCTTCCCACGCGAGATCTCCTCTGCAAGGCCAGGGAAATGCCCAGCGGTGCTTTGCATTTTGGTGTTGATTCCCGCCCCCATATAAGCTCTTTCTGTGCGTTTTTGCAGCCCGTTGGCGGCTGTTCCGACTTGTCCCGGGGTCCGTCCGGCCCGAAGTTGCGGTGCGTGCCCCGGAGAGGCAGGAGCACGCCGGCGCTTTGCGGGCTGCCTTCTCTGCCTGCGGCTGTAAGCGCTGGCGCAGGGGCTCTCCCGGGGCTCCCCGGCGGGCGGGGAGCCGGTGCGACCAGCCCCGGGCACCGGCCGAGCCTCCCGGTGTATCCAGACACTTTCAAGTTGCCTGCGTGCAAGTTACAGCATCCTCTCCAGGAAGCCTCCAGCTGCTCCCTCCATCCCTTTGAAAGACAGTTTTTCGTTCCCGTGTTAGACTGCACTCAGTTGCTTCCGAGCTCGTTGTGACCCTTTTTAACCGTTTGATTTCTCCCAAGAGCTTCTGTCATCCCAAATATCTTAATTCGAAGGGCATATGAACCCAGGTTTTCCCTTCGGAAAACTGGGTGGCACTCCTGATGTGACTGTTACTCCTGTTGGTTCCAGCTATCAGCGAATGTTGTGGTTTTGTGAACTGCTTCTCTGCTGGGAAATGAGCAATCGATACCTTGTTAGTCTTGTTCCATTTACAGATAAATTTGTGCAAAGTCCTATTTTCTTGATATTGTAGGAATCGAAAAAAGGAAGGAGTTTGTGTGTGGTGTTCTTGGTCTTTGTTTTGAGTTGGGGCTTTGCCCCCCGAATGCTCTCCTAGCTGTTCCTCAGTGTCCCTTGGTGATAGCTTCCCTTGTTATCAGCTCTCTCCTGACTGCTTTTAGGGGACTTGTAGCCGTATCTGCTCTCATAGACGAGCTCTGTCAAGGCAACATCTATCACAGCCCCTCTGTCTCGTACAGCAAGTTGTTTAACTGGCCTGGTACGCGGGCTGTGTTCCGAGTGGTGGATTTTATTCCAAAATTCAACTCTGTCCTCTCCACAGAGTATTTTTTGCACAAAACGTTCCCTTGATCAGTAAGTCATTTGTGATTTGATATAGGGTTTGGTGGGTTTTTTTAATTCTTTTTAATCAGCATGGGACCCAGCCCACCCAAACGTGCTTTACTGTATTTGTGTCTGCTTCTAAATGGTAATGAATTCATCTCTCTCTCTTTCCAGTGAAACTAGGTGTTAGTGATACATACGGCTATGGTTCAGACCTGGAGAGCTGCAGGTACAGTGCTTTGGCCTTCCCGTCTGAAAATGTATTATCCTTGCTTTCTCCTTAAGTATGGCATCATCTCCGGTGTGCCTCGCTTGCGCTTGGGACTGTTGAGTATTGCTGTTAGGTCAAGTGCGCGGAGGATGAGGAATGCTCCTTTAAGGACCACATAGAGAACATTTACTTTAATTGACTTACCTACATCAGACAGGGAACCTGTGGCAGAAAAGGAAAAAACCACCTTAATTTCCCAACCTGTCATTTACCTGCCTTTGCTGTAAGACCCTCTCTTTCTCCTGCAGTCCCCCCATCTTCCAGGCTCTCTACCTGTCACTTCTGCACGTACACAGAGAAGAGCCTGGACTGCAAACGGCAGCCTCCCTTCATTGTACATCCTCACCTCCTCTCCCGGTGGGCAGAAAAACCTTATGTGTGTTATTCCTGTCAATTCAGTTCAGTCAGGATGAATTGCAGAAATGATCTTTATATTCTGACTTCTCAGGATTTGCCTCTAATACTTTTCCAATGTCTTCTTTCCAATAGAGAGGAAGGAGCGAACAAGACCTCTGGAGGTCACACAGTCCTTTTCTGGAGCCCAGGGCCAGGCTGGTGTTTCTGACAGTGCTGGCGCACGTCCGTCTGTGGCGGAGGCTGCCAGGCAGCCTAGCCCGGCATTGCTTTGGCTTTCCTGTTGTCTGACCTGAGGCTCCAGTACTGCAGTTTAAGTCTGCTTTTCTCTCCCGGTCTGCGTGGGTGTGGAGGACAGTACGGTGCCTTCTGCTTTGCTGCAGCCTTTTTCACCGGTGAGCACTGTTACCGGCTTTCTCATGTTTCAGTCTTCTTTTCTATGGACCATATGACTCTGACTCTTTCGGTCTGTCCTGACTGACTGTGCTTTCTGGCTCTCTGATCCAGTTTCTCTCCACGTGGGCTCTATCAACGTAAAGTGCAGAGCACTTGGGCTACAAGACACTCCTCACATGCCATGTACCGATCTCTGTGCACTGAATGGCTCCAGTTTGTAAAGCTGGCCCCAAAACAGAGCAAGCAAGACTTTTACCACATGGACCCTGCCTCTCCTCCTCCCCCTGCCTTGCATTCGCAGCCTTCTTCCTCTTGCAATGCTAGACCGTTAATAGAGCTAAGCAGGTGTTCACTGCTGAAAACGCCATCCCAAAGGGTCAGTCCAGCCAAGGTTAATGAGCGAAGAGATCCGTTTCTGTAAGTGAGATGAGGTGAAGACACCTCTAATGGAGTTGTCCCTCCCAGCTGGGCTGTGTCAGGGCTGTTGTTTAATGCCTATATAGGAAGTCTATCACGCTCTCTTCCTGATGTGCTATAGCAGTGACAAGTCATCTTGACTTCCTTGGGCCTGAGTTTCTCCACTGGTGGGACAGTGTCAATATTTGTCTAGAAGCGTGACTGGCGAGAGGGCAGTGGTTGCAGACCTGCTGTGAAAAGCTCAGGCGCCTGGTATGTTTTGCGAGGGAGAGTTTTTGATGGTCTCTGGGAACAGAGCTGGCACTGTGAGACTTGCGGTGATGTTTCCATTGCTGCTGTAGGCACGGGCTCCTGTGCACGGTCTTGTGGCTGCAGATTGTATGCAGGCTCTTAGCCCATTGTGAAGACAAACTGCTGCGCCACTTATGTGTTTTCCAAAGCTGTTAAAACTATAGTGCTTTACTTCTTTTTTTGCTGCAGGCTAATGGCTGTGACCCAGAGACCGTGATGGATTTAGATCTGGCAGGTTACGAAATGAAAGCTTGCCAATTCCTCATCCTTGCAGCTCATGTCCTGAGGTTGAGCGCAGGCTGTCGATAGTTGATCTGCTAGACTGGGAGTGAAAAGCCTGGCACACGCTCTTCTCTGTTGCATTAGCTAAGGGTGTAATAATCTGCAGCAGCAAGGCAGGATGGACAGCACAGGGCTGTAGCCTCCTAAATCACTGCAACTACTGAGCTACTGGTATAAACACGTGTTCAGTTACCAGGGCTCAGCTGAAGGGCCATAACTCCACTGCTGCTCAACCTCTTAACTCCAACCACCCAGGATCTCCTTTTCCTAATCTGTGGCTGCTTTCCTGCCTTTTTGATAGGGTAGGAAGACGGGGCAAAATGCCTGAATGACTGATAAAGGGGCAGCTGAGGCAGGGCTGCACCGTCGGTTTGAGTTGCCCGGGGAGGCGACAGTGCTGACTCTGCTGGGTGGGTTTTGCCGACTGTTGCGGCAGGTCACTGGAGCTTGTCAAAGGGAACAGTGCAAAGGCTCCTGCTCAGATCTGCTCCGTTATAGATGGAAAAATGTCGGAAGCCTGACATGTGCTTCGGATAGATCTGCTGCTCAGAGGATCCAGCTAAAGATACCCAGGCCAGCGTGCAGGTCTGAGTGAGGCTGCCTGACAGACAGGCAGCAGGAGGAACTGTGGATGCCTGGTAAACACAACGAGCACATCCTTCTGGGGCTCCTCAGGCAAACTGGAACCAAAGGAATTAAATAGGCTGTAATTCGTTCTGGTAGTTATTTTGGTGCAAGCTTATATTAACTTAATTTGAGGTGAAGAGCAGAATCTCTGAGGTTCAAAGTGACCTCTGGAGATGGTGTAGTCAGACTTAAGTCAGCAAGGGGAGGTGGGAGACATAAATAGGAAGGAGAGCTGGGCACTGAATAATTTGTCCCCTGCATATTTACAAGGTCGATGACCCGTTCCCTCCAGCAGCAAGCCTCTGATGAGGCTCTTTTCCACTTGCCAAATCAGCAGGTGAGGAGAAAAAGCTGCAGTTTGGTCTCAGCATCTTGGTTCCTGGGTACTTTGGCTCCTAGTACGGTGCCTCCTGCCCTTTGTGAGCTGGAGGTGCAGTGTTGCTTCCCGAGGCCTGGCATTTCCCTCGGTAGCTCATCTTCCAGGGTGGGGTCCTTTGAGGGTGTCCTGTGTTGGAGTGCCCTGTTTCTTGGCGCAGTTCTGTCTGCTCTGGCTAGGCAGTTTATTCTCGTGTGACATGTCCTGTCTATAGGCTGACCAAGTCCGGACGCGGGCCAACCTGCAAGTCTTGACTCCCAGGCCAAACAGGCAATGCGGTGTTTCTCTGTGCAGATGTTTGTGTTAGGAGACAGGCAGACCTGCCTGCCTAGCCACGTGCTCCTGAGCCAGATGCCAAAAGTGTCTAGGGCTCCTGCTGCCTGTGCATGCCTCAAGTACCCTTCAGGAGGTTTTGCGTTGCTGGGGAGAGCCCGACTGAGGAGGAATTGCATATAGGCACAAATAAGCCTTGCAAGCAAGTTCAGCTTCTTTCCAGGAGGCTTTGATCAGAGAGATGGTTTTTGCTCCAGGCCGTTGCTTGCAGAGCTCCTGAGCAGGCAGACCTGGCGTGAGGGGGCTGTGAAACGGGAGCGGGGCTCTCGCAGGGAGATGGCACCAGCGAAGTGAGTTAGTCCCGAGGGATTTTGCGGAGTGCTGGGGATGTGAGCTCAGAAGGGGAAGAACTGAGGCAAGGGGTGTGAGCTCAGAAGGGGAAGAACTGAGGCAAGGGGTGTGAGCTCAGAAGGGGAAGAACTGAGGCAAGGGGTGTGAGCTCAGAAGGGGAAGAACTGAGGCAAGGGGTGTGAGGGGGGGTGGGAGCCGTTAGGGAACTTAGCAGTAGTCCCGTCTCCCCTGTTTCTTTATCACTAGGAGAGTTGTTAGAGAAGCAGTTTGGCAATGATAGAGCAGCTTTTCCTGCTGAGCCACTGCTCCTTCAAGGGCGGATCCTGTTTGCCCAGTCGCAGGGTACCACCGTGCATCCCTGTTCCTGCTCCACCTGCTGATTTGATCCACCAGCTTCTAAATGCCCCACACCAGAGGTATCACACCTGAGTGCTGTCCCGAGAGAAGGTCTCACACCCTGAGTGCTGTCCCGAGAGAAGCTCTCACAGGGATACATAACTTGTGCTTTGCTGTCATTCGTTCCTTCTAGCTCTCCCTCTGTACAGGCACAGCGCTTTTTGTTCTGGAGGCAGCGAATTTCATTTGGGTTGTGGTGCAAACATCTGAAGTCACACGCAGACATTTCTGCAGGAAGCTGAGGAATTTGCTATTAGGAACTGAAAGCCTTGGAGGGGGTAATCAAATGAGAAAGGGGAGACAGGATCTGTAAAGTCCGGGTTGCTTAAATATTGCTTGGGTTTTGAGTGGGATGCAGATGTCATTTTCTCTGTTGGAAGCACAGATCCATCATGTTAGTTGTAGAGGAAGAAGAAAGATCTCACAAGCAATCGTGCCCCTTACGTTGTTTCCCTGGTAGATTGCAGGAAGGGTTAAATGCTCTAGGAGGAAGTTGACTGAGTCTTTTTGGGTGGTCTGGGAAAGAATGAGAGAACAGACTATTCTGTCTTTAATTTACCTGTTTTGGGGAGGTGACAGCAGTTACAGAACAGAAAACAGGTGGGTGAAGACTGCTGGAGATATTCTGTCTTTATACACATTCGGTGATGCAGCCGTTTGCTGTTGGGGAGGCTGTATTTTGCAGTGAGGTAGAGCTGCAGCAGAAGCTTCCTCCTCAAAGGGAAGGTTTAAGGTGGCTTTTATTATAATCCTAGCCAAACACAAGCTAATGGCTATGGCTTAAAGAAAAAATAACCACTAACCATTTTCTTGCAGCTTGAGATTCCCAGGTACAGAAGCCGTTGGCCTGGGGAATTTGAGAGCAAAACCTTATGGTCACTGGGCAAAGGAGCACTTGAGATCTGTGTCTGAAGTCCTTCCAGTGTTTAGCTGTCTGCTTGGGATGTGACAAAAGCACGCTTGATCTTTGACACTTCTTGGGGTGTGTTGGATCTGCTTGTCCTGCGTGAGATGTAACACTCAGTGGTATACCTATGCCGTGGGATTTAGCAATGGACAGGACAAGGGATGGGCAAACTTAGGACGGGGGGGGCTTTTATTTCCCTAAAGAAGGCTGGTAGAGTGGGGAAGAGGTGTTTGGAGTTGTCATGGATATTTCTCCGCAAAGACCTTGTAAAGCTTTTATTGAACTTTGTAGTCATAGAATCATAGAATAGTTTGGGTTGGAAGGGACCTCTAAAGGTCATCTAGTCCAACCCCCCTGCAATGAGCAGGGACATCTTCAACTAGATCAGGTTGCTCAGAGCCCCGTCCAACCTGACCTGGAATGTTTCCAGGGATGGGGCATCCACCGCCTCTCTGGGCAACCTGGGCCAGTGTTTCACCACCCTCAGCGTAAAAAATGTCTTCCTTATCTCTAGTCTAAATCTACCCCCCTTTAGTTTAAAGCCATTCCCCCTTGTCCTGTCGCAACAGGCCCTGCTAAGAAGTTTGCCGCCATCTTTTTTAGAAGCCCCCTTTAAGTACTGATAGGCTGCAAGAAGGTCTCCCCAAAGCCTTCTCTTCTCTAGGCTGAACAACCCCAACTCTCTCAGCCTTTCTTCACAGGAGAGGTGTTCCATCCCCCTGATCATTTTCCTGGCCCTCTTCTGGACCTGCTCTGACAGATCCGTGTCTGTCTTATGCTGAGGGCTCCAGAGCTGGACGCAGTGCTCCAGGTGGGGTCTCACCAGAGCAGAGGAGAGGGGCAAAATCACCTCCCTCGACCTGCTGGCCACGCTTCTTTGGATGCAGCCCAGGATACGATTGGCCTTGTGGGCTGCGAGCGCACATTGCTGGCTCATGTCCAGCTTTTCATCCACCAGTACCCCCAAGTCCTCTCGGCAGGGCTGCTCTCAATCCCTTCATCCCCCAGCCTGGATTGATACCAGGGGTTGCCCCGACCCAGGTGCAGGACCTTGCCCTTGGCCTTGTTGAACCTCATGAGGTTCACACGGGAGCCCACTTCTCAAGCTTGTCCAGGTCCCTCTGGATGGCATCCCGTCCCTCAGGCGTGTCGACCGCACCGCTCAGCTTGGTGTCATCTGCAAACTTGCTGAGGGTGTGCTCGATCCCACTGTCTACGTCATTGACGAAGATATTAAACAGTACCAGTCCCAATACGGTCTGGGTGCAATTCACGGTTGTATGCCCTTGACCATAGCCTGCGCAGGTTTGATCAAGGAAGACTGCTTGTTCCTCAGGTGTTCTGTGGCATAAGATTAGTAAGTCACAGAGCCCCAGCCAAAGGCATTTAGAAACTGTGCTGCAAGTCTTCCAGGCTTCAAAAGTCCACAAGGTGAGGATTTTGGTTTGAGGCGCTTTCCACTTGTGTGATTAGATTCTACCTTCGCAGTCATGCTTGGAGTTTTTCTTCTCCTCCTGTCTTAACCTCCTGCGTAGTGTGTCTATGCCTTGCTGGACGGCTAACCCAAGAACTAGCTGCATTTTACTGGTAAGCCACCTCTTTCTTACTGCTAAAACTGTGTTAAAAGGCTGTGGGGTACCCTGTCTCCTCTCCCATCCCAGCAGTAACTCATGCCGTTCTCCCAGCGGTCGGGAGGTTCTTCCATCCTCGCTCACCTGAACAGCAGCCCTCTGCTATGGTGTGCATTTACCTGCTGTGTTGCGCGTGATGAACCAGTTCTGTGCAAGGGGCCGTTTGCTGTAATAGGTGGGCTGCTGTGCCAATCTCCCCTTGCCCTCGAGAAACCAGAGGGAAATGGTGCGGCCGGCTCCTGTGAATCAGAGTCCAGAGCTGTCTGTGCCAAGGAGATGGTGCTGGGACAGGGGAGAACGCTGCCGAGGAGGTCTGTATGCTCTTTTTGGAAACGGGCAACCTTGGAAGCAAGGGGGCACCTCTGACACTGAACAACCTGGTTGTCCTGGATCATGAGTATTGCAGGTGCGAACCTGCAACAAAACTGCTTTCAACTAGTGCTGAAATGTGCTTTCACTGCTCAGAAAGGATGGATGATTGAGTAGAAACCGGCTGTTGTTTTGATTCAGCTACTAGGTCTTCTGCTTCCCCCGCCCCCCCCCCCCCCCCTCCTTTGTTGTAGCTGAGCTCCCAGAAATGCTGATCTCCAAGGGCGCGTGTACTTTGATGTTCAGATCCACTCTAGCACTTCCTGAACAGGAAGGTTCCCTGTCAATAGAAACTGTTTAAATGTGCAAGGAAGCCCTTGATTAAAGAACTCTCAATGATTGATTGCTCTTTCTTGGCCAGTTTGTGTCAGCCCAGCTTGGAATGGAGAGAAATGTTTAACTGCGTGTTGAGAAGGAAGCCCAAGCAAAACCCCAGCGACTGGTAAATCACCCTCTGGTTTGACTGATACAAATTGTCAGAGACCCGCAGCTGCTGCCGGTCCATGAATCAGCTCAGCTTTAGACCCGAACGGAAATTCACATCCTCTCAAGTCATTTTGTATTCGTGCAAATGTCAGCACCCAAGCAAAAAGCATCTGTTTAACCTCCCCATCCACAAACCCCAAAGCTATTTGCAGAGCAAACTGTAGCGCAGTGTTACAAGACACAAGTTCAAGTCTGCTGAGCATTTTATCTCCTCCTGTTGAGCGTTAGTGTTGGAGTATGGTTGAGTCCCTTTGTCTGGTTATTAGAAGCTGGTTGATATGGTCCTGGAGGGTGCTGAGAATTACCTCTCTCCAGTCCTCATGTTATAGCAATGGGTGTTGCCCATCTCCCACGCCTCGTCAGTGGGAGACTTTGAACTTAGATAGCATTGCCTGCAAATAGCATTGCCAAATCAGCAGTGTTTTCATTTGCTCTGAACTTTGGCAAAATTATCTGTTTTGGTTGGTATTTTGCATGCTGAATTTCAGGTGAGACCTGCTGGGGGTTGTTCATTCATTCCTGTGAGCAGAGTTTGGAGGTACAAACTGTGCCCTGCCTCCCGCTACTCCTGGCTGTACCTGACAGAAGGGTCTGTCCCTGCTCCAGGGGCAGACGTCTGTTGTGGAAGTAGAGGACTGTCTGCACTGATGAGTGTGTTGACAGGATGCTGTGTGATGAAGGTATAGGTTCAGTAAGGCATTGGTTTTGCTTTAAAATTCCCCAGATATAAAACCACTTAGATGCACTGGATTCGCAAAGTCAAAACTCCCTCTTGCAGAAATGCCAGCATTAGGTGTACTTTGGAGCTTGTGATGTAGCTCCTCGGGCACGAAGGCAGACTCGAATGATGTGAACTGGAACTCTGCCTCTCTCGAACAGCTGTCCTGTGCAACGTGTCTACCCTGAGACTGCATCAAACAGGGGTAACAAAGGGGACTTCTGGCTGCATTGTCCATCTCTCTGTTGCAGAAGTTGAGTAGCGGGTAGCAAACGAGGCAACTGCTGCAGGAGAAGCTTGGATAGCTACGTGGCAGAGGTGTTTGAGCTGTACTGAAGTCAAGAGGCCCCAGACTGAGAAAAAGCAGTTGGTAAATGATCCTGGCAGGCAGTGAGGGAACCTAATATAGTGAGCTATGAGTTAGGTGGTCTTGAAAAGGTTGGAAGTCATGCACCAGCATTTCCCTTACTGAGTATCTTGGGCCGAAGTAAGGCTATTCCTTGGGTGGCCTATTGTCGGTAGCTCAAGTTAGATGTGGACAGGGGAGTGATAAGACTGCAAGGGTCTGCACTTCTTTTATGGAGCCTGTCAGCTGAGCTCCAGTCAGAAGAAACTGCAGTTCAAAGTGATATGCACCTGGCTTTGGATGTGTGTGATACTCCAGAGGTCTAGTTCAGGCTTCTGTGGCCACCAGATCTTGCACCCTGCCATTGTCCAGACAGTCCTCTGTTGGTTTGTCTGCTGCCTGTGCATTCCCAACAAGAGTAAGGCACGGGTCTTTACCTAAAAGTGAGTTTTGAGAAGTTTTGGCTGCTGGGCCAAGAGCTTTCTGAGTTATTTGCACAGTGTGACTTCTGGCGCGGGCTGTTTTTTGTGGTCCTATTGCAGTTACTCAGAGACTTATAGACCAGTTTGTTTTGTCCCTGCTGGCACTGCTGACCCAGGAAGGCAGAGATGCTCCAATTCTTGGGGCTGACCCTTCGGGGGGGCTGGGGTGGCCTGTTGGGCTGTTTTTGCAGTGGAGAGAAGCCTGTTATTTGCTGTGCTGTTGATGTTGGAAGTGTATTTTGCTCCGAGCTGCAGCTGGCCCGTGTATCAAGCTGCTGATGTGTTGCGCAGTTGACCGCTGCCTGGATTTAATCTCTAACCTTTGATTGTTCTTGAAAGCATGTTCTAGGGATTGCATTCCCACCCACACTGCTCCTGTGACCCCTTCCATTTCCTGGGTGTCTAAGTACAGAACAGAAAAGATTCATTAACCTGGCAAGTAACCTCTTTTTATGGGGGAAGTGATTTTCCGTCACGCTCTGTTAGATCCTATTGATTTCTGGTTTTCCCCTCTTTGGCCTCTTCTGCCATATATTCTCTTCTTTGTCATGCTTCAGTAAGAAGGTGATATGTGATACGCTGGGGGTTTTTTTGCTGTTTCCTGGGCAGAGAGCGGGATCTCCTAAGGCCATTGCTCCAGTGCCCAAGTCTCTGCCTTTTCTTGGAAAGCTTTGTTGTCAAGATAAACTGCTAGTTAGTAATGGGATGTTGCTGTGAGGAGTAAAACTTCCTGGCTGCCCTCTTTTTTGTCTTGATGTTGAGAAGAGTGTTTTCTGTTCTTTTGCCCTCCTTGCCCATTGTACTCATCTCCTGGCAGAGGTGAGTTTGCCATGGGGTTTGCAAGCATGCGTGAAATGGAGACCCTCAAACGAGTGCGCCAGCTCCTTCTGTCCTCCTGGGCGGTGTCGGCGGCTGGATCCTGATGCTTTTGCGGCACCTGTGTATTTCATAGCTACACCTCTGCTTGGTGTGAAATGGAAGGAGCTGCCAGGTTTGGGCTGTCCCACTGGCTCGTCGTTATGGAGGTAGATTGTGGCAAGCGTGAGGGGAAGAGGCACGTCCTTGGAGCTGGGTGGGAGAGCATGGGGGTGTCCCCTGTTTCAGGAGGAACAGGACGTTCTGTGCAAAATTCCACGCGGGGAATGGGGAAAGCGTTTTCTTCCCAATGAGTTCCCCTCCTCCTGTGCACATCTGTGTATTCCTCCCTCTGGACAGTCATCTTTATGCTAATGCAGCTATTGCAAAGATACCATAGTATAAAGGTAAATGCTAAATACATGCTCTCCGAGCAGGATACCTCAGTTTGGAGAAGGCTGTTGCTGTTTACTAATGTATTTGATTTTTAGGCAGAGCCGTTCTGTGATTCAAGGCAGATATTTCACTAGTTGGAGAAATAGTTTTCCTTCCAAAAGTACGCTTTCAGCTTTTTCATTAATTTCTCAACTTTCATGGTTCTTGCTAATTTCCTCTTCTTTATGTATGAATATTTAATGGTAGTCCTGTGTAGAAGTATTGCAATTGAAGCATCAGAGACTGAAAATCTAAGGGAGCATTGTTGGTTTTTTTAGACTTTTGTATTATTATGAGAAGCCGTATTCTGAAGAAACGGTTGGCCTTTGCTCTGCCTGTCCTATTGCTGCTCAGGTTCAGCTGATCAGAATGAGGAGCTCTGCCCAAGGGGAGAAATAAAGCTCACTGTGGCAAGGTTCGTCATCTAGGTTGTCCTCAAGGAAGATGCATGAAGAACATACAAGTATTAGGCTGCACCTTCCCTAAAATAGGCAATTAAACCCAGAGGGGTCGGTGGAGGGATACAAGCTGTGTTTGCAGACCAAGGAGACTGATCCACAGTGATACGGAGTGGAGAGCTGTGCTCCTAGCTCTCAGCAAAACAGAGCCTGGCTGTTTGATGCCAGGCTGTTTGAAGGCTTGCTTTCATGGTTCAGTATATTACATGGGAGAAGGAGGAAAAGCTAATGGGAAGTTTTTGTGGGGAAAGAGGATGGTACTTTGGTGAGTGGAATACACCAGGAAACTCCCGAAGACCTTACCGGATCATAGTCTTTGCTTTTAGTTGTGACTGGATGTGGGGAAACAAACCAACAAGCTCAAGAGTCTTAAAATGGATTCGATTCGACATTTAAGTTGTTTTCCTCATATTGCTTTCAAGACTTTGAACTTTCAGTTTCTGTGTTGTTTCTTTTTTTAAAAAAGTTTCCTCATGTCCTTCATTAACCCCAAAGACTCCTAACATACCTCGAGAGGGGGAACAGTAATCTCTACGTGTTAATACAACTGGGAGTAGAGACGTTGGAAGGTCTCGTAGCAAAACTGGGAAAGCTGGCAATGTTGCTATCAGCAGAAGGCGGCACCGCCAAAGGATCAGCTGGATGTGGGGCTGGCTAGGGAGGTTTGGGACTCTTTAAAATGTGTTTTGGAAGGATGTTTGCTATCCGGTGTGAATGCTGGGCTGGAGCTTGGTGACCTCTCCCTGCAGGACTGTTTTCAGAATGCCAAAATGGCCTTTCAGTCAATATGAAGGCTCAAGGGGTTGTGTTTAGGGGCGTACAGGTCTTCCTTCCCGTGTAAGGAGTGGACCTCTTCTCTGCTCTGTGATGCTGCTGTGCGATGCAGGCAGCTGCTGCTTCCTCGAGGGCTGGCCTGAGGATGCCCTTGTCCTCTGGAGAGAGAAACTCTATAATAAGCCATGTCCTGGAGAGGCTGGAGGTGAGGGATGGGGTTGTGTTGCAGGTGGTGCCTCTTGTCTCATTCTTCTGCTGGTGGTGAGGCAGAGAGGGTGTCCTGTGCATCCTGGGGCTCTTGTTACCCGTTATCAAAAACCTGCCAGCAACCTCCGTTACACTGTCACAAGCCAAGGTCCTGGCGTTGTCTCCGTCCCCCTGCCTTGCCCCGAATTTTGCTAACATGCATGAATGCAGAGTCCTGAAATTCAGGTTCATGGTTCCAAAGTTCATGGTCTTGAGAATAAACAAAAAACTATTGTGGTGGCTGAGAGCTGGGTACCCCATTAACCCAAAATCATGAATATTTATCATGCTGGATTACAAAAGAACATAGAGACTATATTGTATTTCCTATAACTTTATTTCCATGGCATCTTTTCTTGGCGGGTCACTTTAATGTAAGCTTTGCTTATTTAGTTGCACACTTTAAGCCGATTAACTTTTTACTAATAAAATGTGTGTTGACTCCCTTTGTCCCAGCTCCTGTTTGTTTGTACCTACACTCCTGTGACAAAGAGTCACAGAGAACTGCTTTAAGCTCCGGCTAAATCCCCCTGCTGGAAGCTTTGAACGAGCTGAATGTGTCTGGGGGTGATTTCAGCCTTGCATTTTCTCTCTCGCCCTCTCACTGCCTGGAAGTTGGGCTCTGCAAAGCAAGCCGTTCTGAACACCCCCTCCATTTCTGAAACCGTTCGTGGTCCTTTGGGGTTTGGCAGGAATGATCCAGCCTGTTGTTGTCGCTTTCCAAGCTGGATCAGAATAAAACTACTAGTGGGGGGAATCGGAGGAGCTTTCCAGCCATGAAGACTGATCTGTGGCTCTGCATGTTCAGTAGTTTCCCAGCTGGTAACCACGTTATTCCCTCTCTGCTTACATACCTTGCCCTGTCATTCAGTGCCCAACATACTGCATGTTTTACTGTGACTCCTCTCTAGGAACATCCCAGAGAGATGAGTACATCCTGCCATTTTATTAAAGATGCTCTATAAAAATTCTCCTTTTCCACCAAAGGCAGTTCAGACCAGAATTTTAAAGTTAGTTGGGATCCTAAAGGTATGGATAAGCACTTGGAAAATACTTTCTAAAGGCCTTTTATAAATCTGCTCCTTTGTGTTTGGAGCTTTGCTAAAGCTGAAATGATCCCTTAGAAATGTGCTGTTAATACTTAAGAATGGCTGATCTGCCTCCAAACAAACTCAGTAGCCTGTTTCCATTGGGCCCGCAGCAAATGCCAAGGGAGGTGTAGAAAAGCAGGGCAGAACAGAGTGATACGTCCAAAAAGTCTCCTCAACTGTAGTAGACTCCACAGTCCCTGAGCCAGAGACGGTTCGTTGTCTTTAATGATCTTGGATAGATTTGTCTTCCATCTGCTTTCTTTTTGAACCTGCATAAGCTTTTAGCATCCATAGCCTCCTGGGATGAGAAGTGCCAGAGCTTAACTGCAGCATCCCTTTACCCTTTTCTTATCTACATGTGCGTCAGTGCATCAGGTGTTGCAGCTGGTTTAGTTTGTGTTGCCTACCAGTTTCCATTCTTGTCTCCTTTTAGACCAAAACTTTCCATACGTTGTCTCTGGCTTACGGGATTCAGAGAAACCCAGCTGTTTTTAATAGCAGAAAATACTTACCCCTTGCTATTGCAAGAAAATCCTTTCTTGAAGAACTCCAAGCTCATGCTGGCTGGGGAAAAGGAGGGGAAATGTTGAGGGGAGTAGCAGCCATGCTCCACACCCCTGCAGCACGTTTTGCAGGTGAGTATTGGACCACTCGGTTCTTTGAGGGACAATTTTCAATGTGCCCATCAATTCATTTGCAGTGGAGGGGGGATGACCAGAGGAGGTGCATGTGTTTGCTCCCAAGTGACTGTCCTCTCCAGGGAAGTGTCTAACAAATGGTGGTGGGGGGTGATGGAAGGAAGGACAGTGTAGGAACCCAACGGTAATGTACTCGCCCCTGTAGTATCTGGACATCTTCTAGTACTGGAAGTTTGAAACTTCTGTTACTTTGCTAGAGTTTTTAGTCAGTTTTGTGGCTGAAGGTATGGTTTCAAAAAGCACCTTGTGTTTGTGATGGCCCTGATTTCAGGGAAGGACATTGTGCCAACAAGTTGTTCTTTACCCAGTCTCAGCTAAGCACTTGCCTGCTGTGATGCTGTGATAGGGGTGTATGGTGGACACAGACTGGTCGCTCTCTGTTGTGGCATCTACAGATGGCTGCTGGTGGTGTTCATCACGTGAACAGTCCGTGGGTGAACCAGTGAGGTTGAGAAGAATAAAAAAGAGAATCCTTCTAGAATCAGTAGCAGATCTCTAGTAGTGATTATTCAGCTCTGTTGGACAGGGCAGAGAAGTCAAGATGAGTAAGAATAAATGTGCAGCCTCTATCAGTGTCAGCAGAAGGAAATATGAAGGCAGTGCTGTGGGTGAGTTGGTTCTGTGGCTTGCCCTGAACACAGAGCATGCCATTCCTGAAGCTTTGATTATATGAGCTTATAACTGCCTTTCAGCTAGTTTGGCATTCTGTTTAGGAGCTAGGGGTGACTAGGGAAAAGCAACTTTTAAGAGCAATTGACAGGAGCACTTCCTAGCTTGTGAAAGTTCACAACCTGTCCTCATTCTGATGGCACCTGGAAAGCTTGCTGTGACAGTGCATGTCCTTCGGGTGGTTTATACACAGTATTCTCTGCTGATGGCAGAAGCATGTGTATTTGGTGCAGTGCATTGTTTTTTCTCTTGGGGGAATATTTTGGGTTTTATTTGTCACTTCTAGATCTGTGAAGTTCCTTGGGTTGTCTTCCCCAAACTTCCCAATGGCTGTTTGCCCTGCATCTGGGACTAGTGGAGCAGATAAGGTTTCACGTGAATCGTGACTGATTTTCAGCATCTAGTACGTGGTTGTAAAAGGGCCTACTAGCAATAAGCCCAGAGAAATATATCGATGTGTTCCCCCTTTCCCTTGCTCTCTGACCCATTGTGCCACCTTCTGTCATTGATCTTGTGACCTTTCATGCGCAGTCAGACCTGGTGAGGAGACAAAACCAGCCTCAGCATGTGAAGCCATCACCAGGCACGGAAATACTGGTTCCTCATCGGAAAATACGCAGTCCCTTTGTAACAGCTGTGCCATTCCTGCAGTAGGGACACCTTGGATGTCAAAGGACACAGTGAACTATACTCATCCTGCCTAGCCAGTATGGAATAAAACCAAAGTATGGATCTCTGTGCTGGATGCAAGCTTTTTCTTTGTGGTGCTGACAGTATCTTTCTGTCGCTGCAGTTCCTGCTAGGGAAACAAAAAAATTAAGGATCTTTGTGCTCTCAATTTCCTCCTGGCTGAGTAAAATAAAAATTGGGCTGACATGTTTGCATCACCTCTCTGTCAGCATGGTAGTTCAACAGTCTCCATCGTATCAACATATCTCAGGGGTGGTGTGTGCATTGCGTGACTGCTGAGTGCGGAGTATTTGAGTGTGTATGATGAAGACTGATGCAGGGCAGTAACGTCCAGATAAATGAATGAAACATGGACACGAGGCTACTTGTATAGTTGAGTGTGGAGAAGAAATTGTCATGTGTTGGTTGCTTTGAGGAATGGTAGGTTAGGAACTGAGTTATGTTTTCTGGACTACCTTAAATATTACATTTCTAAACTTCCTCAGACATCTAGACCCTGGTAATACACCGTTTTACCAGTGGATTTGCCTGCTCTCAGCTCTTCAGTGTCTGATGGTGAAGGAGCTCTGTCCTGTCTTGCAGGTGCATGAAGAGTGGGTGAAGGTCTGCTCCCCACTATACTGCAGGTCTGTGCAAAATCTGGAGGGGAATCGGAAGAGTGCAGCTTGAAGACCTCCATGCTAGGCAATGCTGCTTTGTGGTGGTTTTAATCTTGTGCAAGGTTAATATTAAAGTACAGGTGTGTACCATGCAGGGAAGCACTGGCATTTGATGGGTTGAAAGTTGCGGTGTTGATGTGGCTGCAGAGGGATAACTGACAGGAGGGGGAGCAGATTTGCTGCTGCTGGGTTGTTACAATAGCTCAATAGCTGGAAACTCCTTTTGATGGGGGCAGCCCTTCTGGAAAGTGCTTGCATTTTTCTTTCTACTGATCCAGAGCTGGCACGGGAATCCTTCTCCCTGAGAGGGCGAGTCGGGGGCAGATCTCCCTGCTCATCCTTTCTGCTAATGGTGGGAGGGAAAGGGGTTTGCTACAGCTCCCTCAGGTTCTCCTGCTGAGCTAATCGCCTGTCCGTGGCATCTTCTGGAGGAGCAGGAGGTACTGAAAACCAGCAGATGCTGGAGCGAATGCCTGAGCACCGAGTCCTCTTTCTGACCCAGCACAAGTCTCCTTCTGCAATAAATGAGCAACTTCCCATTTCTGATACCTTCCTTTTTCCGGGGGTGCTGGTGACCCTGCTTCCTGCCAATGCCCAGGGGTGCTCGTGGCAAGGCCTGGCTTACTCCTGTGGGAAACTGGAACCAGTTTCTAGTTTGCAGTTCTTTGGGCTGGATTTTTTCCTGGCATTGGTCTGCCTGGGGCTGGGAAGTGTTTTCAGAGCCTGAGCCAAAAAAGGGCTTCGCTGCCTCAGAGCAAGGCTAATGCGGGGAGACCTTACTGGCACTGTTAAATCTGGCAACTGCCTCAAAGCAGTTCTGTCCCCTCTCCCCTTTGCTCCCTGCTTTTGTCAAGCTTGCTTGTGTCAGGCACGCTCCTGACACAAGACTGTTTGCTGTACAGAGGGCACAAACAGCTTGTCAGGGAAAGAAGTTGTCTTCGTTCCCTGCGTAAAGTCATTTTATTAAGGCTGGGAAATGTCAAAATCGAAGTTGCTTTTGCACCTTCAGTCCAGCCCTGCTTATGCGTTGTGATAGTCACTAATTATATGACTGCATTATGCTGCTCTTGGAATAGATCCAGCTGTGTGGTGAAGGGGACTGATGATAACAGGGATCCTTTCTCTTCTCTTGCAGAGCCAGGGAGGTGCACACTGAGCAAGGATGAAAAAAACCTCTCTCTTTTAGACAGCTGAGTGGCACCATGGCAGAATGCGTGCCGATGCTCTGCATCAGTGTTCCTACGTGGTCCTGAGGAGGACAGTTTTCCCTCCCATCTTCTTTCTTCTCCCAGTATCAATGAGCTGTGGAAACTGAGCGGAATCAGGGACTGAGCTGGTTGAGAACAAACTGGCTGTAGCTAATCTTCACTGAGAGACCCTCCAGCTTCCATGAAGTTGTAGGAGATTTTATGTATTAGTGATCAAATGTGACTGGAAAGCACTAAGAATGAGTTAGCAGTTTATGGAGGTGTGGAAGGCAGACCATATTTACCTATGCATAGAGCATAAGCCTTGTTGAATATCATCTTCTGCTGGATGCTTTAAGCGAGTCTTGCTGCGTGAAGGGACAGAGCTCGGTTAGGCTGGCCTCTCTTTCTGGCCTTCCCTAGGAGGTGAAGGATTAATGATGCCTCCTTCAAATTACTTAACGCTGTGGTTTTATGCTGACTCTTCACATCTGCTGTGATGTGATACAATGCTGAATGCCACGAAGGGCCTTTAAATGGCAAACAGCTTCCACCTGAGATCCTCCCGACTTCAGAGCCTTTGATTCCAGTCTGGAGCTGGGTCTACTAGCAATTATATTTTGTATGAATTCCACCACCTTGCCTTTGGAGATGGCCGTGTGTTGATTTTCCTTCTATACCCAATCTGCAGTGTACTGATTTCCATTCATGAGAAGGCTTGTGTGTTCTGCAGTGATCTTCCCCAAAAGCTACGTCTTACCGTGAGGAGACAGACTGCGACAGAGAGCCTGGATATGTTCCTAGCACTCTCTGAAGGCAGCCTTCCATTACTGTAGCCTCATATTTGCATGTGCTCCAGGCTTCCTGCAGAGTTCAGGGCATGAAATAGCTCCTGTAATTTGGACCCACGGGAAGAGGCTGAACTGGAGAGGACCCTGCACTACCAGTGGAGGAGGCAGAGGTGGCTGCCGTTAGCATGCTGAATCGCACAGCATTTTCGTTCATTCCAGCTGTTTAATGGGATTACATGAGGAGTGGCTTCTGCCTGCAGGCACTTAGTGCCTATGGAAATCTGCAGCTGTCTGGATCGGTTACGTGCAAATCCGATGCCTCCCCTTTATGCATCGGAATTTATGAATGACGGAAACCATGTGAATCAATTGCATGAATAATTCTTCGTGTGCTTCACCCTACGTCAGATTAGAGGGGGACTTTCAGTTAACTGTGTCTGTGGTCCCCGACAGCTTCCCCAAAGAGGGAGGAGATGCTTCGGGATGGCCACTAGGTGTAGGAGTAGGATAGCTTTGGTGAATGTGAACCTCCCTGCCTTGGGCAATGGGAAACAGCCCAGTGTGCCAGTGAACGTGGAGCTGAACGCCCTCATCTTCAGCTTGTTCCCACTGCCCTTTCTGTAGCATGACTGCCTTGTGAAGTGACAAGGACTTGAAACCCTTCAGCCTCAAGAGAGGGAGGGTGACTCCACCACCTTGGTGCTGGCCAGCAGCAGATGGTCTATCTAATGGTGGCACACTGGGCTGTGGAGCTGGGACATCCAGCTCTACCTTCGGTTCTGTGATCAAAAAAAAATTGCTTCACTTCTTCAGGACAGGCTGAGAAACATATCTTTGGATGGCTCTTTGGGACATCAGTTTGGTGCCTGCTTCAGCAAGCTTTGTCTAAAGAGATGAGGTGGGTTTTACTGCGCAAGGCCTGTTCCAGTAGGCACAGATTCTGCACTGTGCTTTCTTGGGGTGCAAGTATAACGTGCCTTTATTGACAAGGAAAATAGTGGCATCCATGTACTTTCCCCTCTGAATTTTTAAATCCTTCTAATAACCTCCCCTGCATTTCCAAATAGAGATATTTATTGTCTGCTTCCCTGACCAGATCTACTTTTTGGAGAGCAGTAGCCCTGAGTGAAGGCCTTATCTGTCTATCTGCCCAGTCCTCCCATCTACCCAGCTACAGGCCATTAGGTTGGATGTGGTCTAGCTGTAATATGGCAAATGACCTGTTGCCAGGCTGGAACTGAACAGGAAGCCACAATGGGTACATTAAAAGTGAGATGCTAATTTCGGATGGCACAGCAAAATGTGGAAACATGAAATTATAGCTTACATGGAGCCCCAGAGCTTCATTTATGCTTTGAGGAGTTCTAAGAGCTACAGCCTGGTGCCTGATGGTAATGTCTGGATGAGGGCTAAGCAAGAAGCATGCCTGTCCTATGAGTCAGTAACTTCTCTGGGACCAGGGGCAGGGGATCGTTGCATGCATGACCTGATAGATCTTCTTCATGTGTTGAGGTGTTCATTGCAGGTCTTTTCCAAAGTCTGCTCACTATGGTCCATAAAGCGTGTTGCTGCGGTGGCATGATGCCGGGAGTAGGCAGCGTTCGGACCAGTCAGCAGCATCTGACTGCAGAAGGGGCTGGGGAAGCCCAGGCAGACCCGGGAACAAAGGAGCTGTTGCTCCGAGCTGCGTGATGAAACCTTTCTCTGTGGAAGCCAGACAATCTCCCCATTTATTTGCAAGTGGCATTCAGTCACAGTTTTTTGGCAACATACGGAAAATGTTTAAATTAGCTGTATGAGCCATACGTGAAACAGATGCATATTCTTGAGCAGGCTTTTGTCATTGATGTTTGAGCGAGTGAAGGGTGCAGCTGGCTCGCTTGGGAAATGGGGAGCATGTCCTCACCCAGACGTAGTTAAGGGCTTGAAGTGAAACAGAGAGCCAGAACGTTACAGGACGTGTGTCGATAAAGACCGACTTCTCATGGGCACCTACTGCATAAATAAGATGAATGGATGTAATGACACTTAACCCTTCACTGCTTTCCTGATTGCTCACTGCTGGTGCAGGATCCGTTGTGTCAACAGAAGGCTGCATGGTCCATGACTGTCTTGCTTGTGTCTTCCACTTGTATGCTGGTATATCGACACACCAGTTTAAAGCTCTGAGGTCTGATGAGAGCAGAATTCTACACCTTTCTGAGCAATCTGAGTAAATAGAGAGTGATGAGATCTTGTTGAAGAAAGCAGAACGTTGTGACTGCTGTGGCTTTTGGTTGTGAATCTTGAGAGGAATTTTGTATGGGGAGAAATTGCCTCCGTAACTGGAGCTGTGACAGCCTCTGAACTTTAAGTCCTTGTGGAGCTCTGTACACTGGGAGGGTTGTGTTGCTGCACAGTCCTAGATGCTCACTGCGGTGCGTATGGCTGGGGCAATAAAAAGTGGCCTTGAATATTAAAAGCATTTACTTTATACGTGCAACTGCAATGGAATAGACCACGGTGGGAGTTGCTGAGACCGCAGTGATGGTTGCTGTGGACATTTGGGTGGTTGAGTTTTGCTGATGTGGGACAGTAACACTGAAAGACAAGAATGGAGAGTTTATGGCAGTGGGGTTCAGAAAAGGGTGAGGAAGCAGTGAAAGCAGAGCTGTGGGAGCACTGCTGATAGGGCTGACTGGAAAGGAAGAGGCTTTGGGGCATCAGAAGGAACCACCCAAAGGAAGGCCACGGCAGGATGCGAACCTCTTCTACGAGGGCAACGCTGTGATTTTTGTGTGCCACCCAGGGATGTCTGCACAGTACAGTATTCATATATGGGTGTGCTGCTGACGGTCTTGTAATGCTCACCATCACAAAGCAGGCTTGAAGAGTGTCTGCTGGGCAAGCTGCTTGGGTCCTTTGCCACGTGTTTCTAAAGGTGCAAATCCAGAGAGGTATTTGAACAGGCTGCTGACAAGGCTTACGAGCTGTGGAAGGGGAAGCAGGAGATCCTTTTTGTACGCGTGGTAAGAAAAGGCAATCACTGTTTTTTCAGGCTTTCTTGTAGGAGTTTAAATTACCAGAGGGGGCTGTAATTGTCTCCCTGAAACAAGCGTCCTTGCAGCAGGCTGTGCTCTGGGCCGTGTGGCGCTGAGCTAGCAGCACAGTTCCCATCTGAGGCATCGCTGTATCCTGCGGGATTGTCTCCTTCTGGGAAAGCCACCTTTTTGGAGTACCTGGCACTAGAGGTCAGGTTTCTGTGACCAAGGTGAGTTACTTGGCAAATGCCCGTTTCTGGGCAAATTGGTGGTACGGGGAGTTTCCCTGAGGTGCATAGTGCAGGTGCGAGTGCCCCTTCTCAGACACTGGCGGGCTGAGCCCTTCCCCAGGCTTGTGGGCACCAGCAACCACCTACAAGCACAGGCAGCGCTTGTGCGGAGGGGCTTCCCTTTGCTGTAAGCATCAAAGGCTTCAAATGTAAAACCAACGTGTTTTCAAATTTAACAGGTGAACCAAACAGCTGTTTGTGATGACAAATACTGATATTTTGGCTTATGGATGAACTTGGGTGAAACATCTCTTGGGATGTGTTTGACCTCTGCTTTTTTTTGTTTTGTTCATGTGTTTCTTTGAACCGGTTTTGCCCACGGTGAGACTTACCCGGAAGCATCCTTGTCACAGGCGTTACTCTAGTAATGTTTTGCATACTGCAGGGGGTGGAGCGCTTCATTTTGCAAGGTTATTTTTAACTCCTAAATACTTGTGGTGAGGCCAGTTCAGGATGGTGGCTGGATTCTTCGCAAGGAAGGGCTGCGCTCCGCTGCCAGGGTGAGCAATTTCCACTCCTCCTGCTCGGGGTGCCACAGTAATTTTCCGTATGTAGTATCTCCCTCTGAGGAGCGTTTGTAAAGTTTGATTTTTTAGAGGGAAGAGGGAGGAAAGGAGATAAAATCTGCTGGTCTCCTTTTGTTGTGTGTTTGTTGTTTTGTTTGGGGTTTTTTTGTTGTTGTTGGGAGGGGAAAAATACTTTTTTGTATTTTGGCCCTTATTAACACCACATAAATGCCATGTTTCAGACTGCATCACAGCTCAGCATGTGCCTGGCACAGTGCTGGTGCCAACCTGCTTCCTCCTTGGTTTCTCTCCTAAACTTGTGTTGCTTACTGCTTTGCTGTGTTGTGCTACGAGACAGACCCACCTGTTTCCTCGGCTATCTCCTCTCACTTTTCCTTGACACTGTGATTTCACAGCTTGCGAGGGTCCCAGTCCTGCGGGGTGCTCAGCCTTTCATTCCCTGGAGTGAGCTCAGCGGTCTGCGGAGGTTCTTGCTGGTTTGCAGAGCAGGACTGTGGCATTTGCCCGGTTCCCGAAATCTCATACACGGACAACGGGGTTTTTTTTTTTGTCTGTTCTGCTGGGCACCTATGCTCGGCTTAGGGCACGAACCCCACTATAGTCTGGGGGTGCCTTTGGTTACATCCCATGCCCCGCCACGCCATTCAGTGCTGCAGCCACTCTGGCTGCTAATCTCATTCTGATCTCTTCATTGTTGTGTTTTTGGCAACCCAAATTCCCCACCCAGGCCTGAGAATTTAACATCAGCACATTTGCATGACTGATCGGATTTGTCTCGGTTCTATGACGACATTGTTTCTATGGAAAATTAATGGATTCTCACGTTGTATTTTTAATGGCTGAAACCACCCCCCTGCCACCCTCCCATCCCTGAGCTCCCAGAGGGGAAGTCTGTAAACAGCTCAAATTAGCTATCCTCCGTAAATAGCTCCCATTTCTTTCCTTCCTGCTGTCCATTTCTTTTCTCTCTTCCAACGGTGCTGCAACACTCCTCTCCTGGTGTTGGTGGATGAAGAACAATGAGTAAAATGAGCCTATGTTTGCTTTCCTTGTCTGGCCCTTGAATAGACGTGATCTATCATGAACTGCCCCCTTTCATCCAGGACCATGTGGTTTTAAATTGTCAGCCTGCCTTAAAGTTTGCCCCAAGCAGGCCTGGGTTGTTACCTTCCTTTTTTGAGGATGCAGCTCAGCTAATGGCTCTGCTTCTGTTCATTTTCGTGATAAGCCCATTTTTTCTGCAGGTGGGCAGGGGGCAGTGAATTTCCTGCCTGTCTGTTTGGGGTCACCATTTCCCCTGCTGCATTTCTTGGGGTGAAAACAGTGAGGTTTTGGCACCGAGGGTGTCAGGGAAAAGGGGCAGGTTTTGCAAAGGAACCTGCCACCTGAAGGAAGAACATCCCTCCCCAAATGATGCAGTTAAATAAGCTGTAATGGTTCGCTCTGCGTTGGGGGCATGGCTGGTGAAATGTCCTCAGTGGGGGACAGTGCTTAGCCACTGTACCACTGCAAATGAAGTTTAGGGTTACAGCAGTTTTAGTCTTAACCTTAGAGATGGCAGAAGAAAATTTATTATTCCTCAACTTAATTTCAAGGAATAAATCCAGGGCAAGTCCCATGGTATGGGAATTACCTAAGGAGAAGGTCTGACCTGGATTGTCTCCTCCCGGAAGACTGAAGCTGGTGGCCAGAAGGCTCAGAAAGGCTGTTGTGGGACAGCTGCTGAGGGGGGTGCAATGTTGTAGGTCAAGGTCTCCTAACCCACGGTACCGAGAAAGTGGTGTTGAACGAGGACCTGAATGCCTGAGACAGAAACTGCTGGCAGCTAGTCCCCGTGCCTGTCCTTGGGGTGACACTGGGGTGAGAGGGTGATCCCTAACTGCCCCAGCCTTAAATGGTTGACTGATGAAAATCAGGGCCTGTGTCCCCCACAAGGTGAAGGTTCTTTTGAAAAGAGCTTGTTCCATTGCCGCGTAGCTGGACTGCACTCAGTTGACTTTTATTTTCCTGCCTACCCCAGGCTTGGCTTGTGCACTGGGGTGTGCTTGCTGCTAAAGGTCTTGCTTTCAGCCCCACAAGCCCAAGGTGAGGTGGTGTCTCTCTCTGAGGGTAGGTGGAGTTATTGGGGAGCTCAGCTGAGCTTGGTGTTCCTACCTTCTGGTTTTAGGTCCAGATATCTGGAGTACAAGACCAGCCTGGTACCTCAGCCAGGAGGTCGCGTTTGCAAGCGGAATAGGCTTTGCCTTAGCACTTCGGTAATTAAGACGCGCTACTACAAATGGCAGGCAGGAAACTGTGGGGACCTGATTGCCTTAGGACAAAAACGTTGCCAATTTTTCCGGCAAAAATGCTGAAGGTATGGAGATAAGGTAAGGTGGTTGATTTGAATTCTTGTGGTGGAGGGAGAAAAGGGGGGCAGGAGAGAATCTGCTCTGTGCTGGCAGAGGCTGGGCTGTCGGCTGTGCAAAGTGTTACTTTTCTGGATGCGGTTGTTGCTTGGGGCTTTGGATTATATTAGTGTGGAAAAAATGCCTCTGAGTGAAGGACCACAAATCATAGCTGGGCCAATAGGGAGGGAAAGAGGACTATAAAACAGGAAATCAATTTAATACTCGGTGGGTGTTTGCAGCGTGCTCACCCTTCCTTCAAATTGCCAAAGGAAAGATTAATTAAAGTTATATTGAGCAGCAAAAATGATGGAGGGCGTGAGATGGGGCTTGCATGGTACAGCTTTTTCCATAGTTAATTGACAAAGGCATTCTTGGATTTCATTACCCAGAACCTTGCCATCTCCTGCTCTTAAAGGGCAGCTGAAGCAATGATGGATTTCCAAGCCAATGTTGCTGCCTTGCAGGTTGAGCTAACGAGGAACGCTTCATAGGCACTTGGGGAAGGTGCTGCCTCTGTCAAGTAGTGCCACCATGCTATTTATGGGTCCTATCATTTAGGATCAGAGCATGAAACACTTTTATCTGCTTGTGGCTTTGGTTCCTGGTTCCCCCTTCCGCCAAGGTTGGCAGCTGTATGCACTGCAAGGTGGAGGTGTTGGCAGAGGACGGAGATAGCTGGTGGCTACATCTCTTGTCTCTGTCTGTTGCCTTTATTTAGTCAGAATAACTTTTGAGCAGGGTGTGACAAAGCTCTAAGAGGCCAGGGCTGCCTGCACTACTTGCTAACTGACAAACAGGGACATAAGAGTATGTGGCTTCCCTTTCCCTGCATCATGATCCAGCTGCCATCTCTGACCTTTATGTACTTTTCATGAAAAATTGCACCTGATCAGTGCTATCTTTGTGAGAGGCTTTTCCTGCTCGCACCAGCTGCTTTTCAGGGCTGTTGTGTATTACTTTCTACCTCTTTGGAGACACCAGGGCTTTGCCTTTGTGATGGAGTTTCAGGAGCCAACTCCTGTAAGCTGAGATGCAGCCCAAACTGCCAGGTTCTACCTATCTGTGGCTAGAGCATTTCCTCCCAATTTTTCCCTTGAAGATCTTCATTTGGTTTGATGCCAAAGCTTCCCTTGAATCCGGCTGGATATGAAGCTTTCTGCTCTTGTCCTTCTGAAAAGGAGCTGTGGCAGCCCTCTCTAAGGGTGTTTAAAAACTTTGTGGTGCAAGAAAGAGTTTCTACATACCATGCTGTTATAAGGGGAAGGCTCTGCTGTCTGCCCAGCAGTCCAAGGTCTGGTAATCCTGGAAGTTTGTTTTCTCTGTTGATTTCCATAATAAATTACTGAATATGCTCACTAGTGCAGGGCTGGGAGATGTAGAGCAGGCTGAAGCTTTGGATTAATTGGATGCAGCAGCTCCAGTCTTTATTGGCAATATGGGCACCATGGCCATGCCTGAGTTCTGTTGTGCATTATTGCTGTGACGGCTGATAGTGCCTGGCTGTGGGATACTGGAGGAAAGAACTTTCTTTGTTTAAAAAATATGTGTATGAATAAGAGTCTCTTGATGCAAGGCCAGCACTAGATGTTCCTAAAATCAATTGTATTTGATTAGGCCAAGAAGAGGAAAAAGTGATCGCAGCTTAGTGCAAATGCTGGGTTTGGCACTTCTAATACCAGCTAGGACAGAAGAAACAATGGCTGAGTTGGTTAAATTGCATGAAGTTGGCAAATCAAGGCTTTGTTTTTTGGTTTGCCTTTTTTTTGTGAGGGTTTTTTTTGGTGGGTTTTTTTTCTTTGCAAGGGCATGTTGCCAGGCTTTTGGCTTAAAGAGAAGATACCAGGTCTGTTCTGAGTCACCGTTGGCTTTTCCCCTGTGTGGCTCTGAACTCTGTGTAACTTGGAGAACAAACAGACCCATGAACACTACCCCTGTTTAAAAGCAATTTCCCTGCACCCTCTTCTACAGGCTAGGAAAGCGTCAGCTGCTCAGCTTGTGGATGTAGGTAGCTAAAGACACAAAATGTATGCTTTCTCATCAGCCCTGGATGCTCTAAAGAGAGGTTGTTGCTTCATAGTCCACTAGCTCAGTGCAGTAAAAGATGTTTTTCTTCCTAGCCTACCTTATATGCAAACTGCTTCCTCAAACACTAAGCAATAGCAAATGGAGAGATGTCCAAGGACGGGGGTGGTGTCCAGCTGGGGGCTAGACACTAGGGTGGAGGGAAGAAATGCTGAGCTGGCAGAAGTTGCAGAGGAAGAATCTCACTTTGAAGTGGTGGCACAGGGTGGGGGCATGCTGCTTGCACTTGGGAACAAGCTGGATCTGAAAGCCCTTCCTGGCTCGTGAGAAAAGCAGGTGCTGAAATTGAGCCCCCTCCTCAGCAGAATGGAGCATCCATGGCCATGGTGGAGTTGGACAGGAGCTGGGAAGGGTACCTGTGTCCCTCAGCAGGAGGGGGCCAGGGTTGCCTGGGCAGAAGGACAGCCAAGTGGGGGTAGAGATCAATACATTCATTTGTGGGTCTATGATAGCTTCTTCCTAAAGTCTGCTGCCTGCCTATGTGTAAAATGTGGCCAAGGGGCGCTCTGCAGGCTGCATACAGCTTTCGGAGAGAACAGTTCAGAGATGCACAGCCAAAGCCCTGTCTCGTATCAGCATTGCCATGGGACGTGCACAGTCACCTAGGGCAGAAAGCAGAGAGAGCAAAAATGTTAGGAAGCTCACATAGATCAATTTAATTTGCATGAAAACAGGAGGGGTTAAACCAGTCCCTTGGGTTCTGCACATCGGATTACAGGGGAGTAGCATCCTTAACCCTGTAAGGCACGCTGAAGAATTGGGCAGCAGACATCCCCCTGCAGTATTTTCTTATGAAGAGGCAGGTGTTTAACCATTTAAAAGCCCGTAGAGGGAGCTGCTTTGCTGCCTGTGGCATGGATTTCCCTGCTCTGTGTGTTCATGTATGCCCTCCTGCGTTGCTCATTGTACCAGGAATGGATTCATAGATCACTGGACTGGAGTGACTGCCATGTCGATGTGGAAAAGATGAAGACCTTGAGTGAGGAAGCAACCGGCAGCAGGAGAGTTATGAATATTAAAAGGAAAAGATCTTTCTCCTAAACTAATTATGGCAGGCAGTATAATCCATGCCACTGAATCGTTCAGTTCTCGGTTAAAATAATGTGGCATTCAGCCAAGGGAGAGCATGTGTTGTTCCTTAAAGCTGGTCATTGTGTAGGCTCACATGTATGTTCGCAGCTTTGGACAAACTCAAGCCCAAAGTATTTCTTCGTTCCTGCATCGTCACCTTTCAGGAAAGGAAATTCATTGAACATGAATCGGAATTTCTGGCCTAATTCGGTCTCCTGCAGATAACTTCCCAAGAGAGGATGCTGTGGGAGCACTACACATGATAATTTAGGCAATTCAGGTTTCTGCGGAAGTCTGAACAGGGATTCAGACTCTGATTCCCAGAAGGTTTTGATATTCTTGAAATATTTGTTGCCGTTTAGAAGTGGACCATCGTCTTAGACATTCCTCCACAAACTGAGACTCGTTTTGGAAACGAAACGTGCTCCCTGGGCAGGGGAACTCCTGCTCACTGAAAACTGAATTGCCGAGTCCCTATTGCCAGGAAACCCCGCTCATGCCAGGCGGCAGCTCTGGCTCCAGACACCCTTGCTGTGTGGAGGGGTTTACCGCCAGAGCTTTCAATCCAGCTTATCCCTAAAGCTGGCCAGTGGGAAACTTCTGATCGTTCCTACTGAGGAGAAACAAACTGATCCAGATGAAAACGTAATGGCCAAATATGGCAATCTTGATGCTTTTCTTTTACTCATTACTGCCGCTTGTTTCCCATCCTCCTTTGGCTTGAGTGTTTGATGCTCAGGATCTGGCCCTATTTCCAAAGTGTTGGTTTGGGATTTTTTCTCTCTCTTCTTTCACTGGTTTCTGCCTTATTTTGAGACTTTGCTCTTCCCTCTAACACAATTGTTATTTTGCCCAAAAGATGTGTTGGGCTTTTTCTTCAAGGTATAAATCTTTCTTAGCATACTTCAGAATACTGTTCTGCTGGTTCCTCTGCCAGCAGGCCGTTCAGCAACAGCAGCAGACCTGTCTTCCTGCGAAGAAAGAAATATGGAGGTGCTGGGAGCGCACTTTGATCTGTTGATTTACTTATTTATTGTTAGACTGCAGAGCGTTAGCCCTAATGAAAGTGTGGCCAGCCCTGAAAATTAAGTCTCCCAGCGCTCACACCTGTCAGTCTGGGAAGCGTCAGCAAATGCTCAAAAACAACTTGCGTGTTTTTGCCAGCGCATAAATAGTCATATTGTTGTTTGCCAGGAGGTGGCACTCATTATTGCCTACCTGTCTCTGCATATGCCCAGCGCTCCTTGCCTGTAGCTCATGTCGCTAAGGTGGGACGTTGGTTTTCCCTTGTGCTATTTGGATATGGTACAATCAACTCTAGAACAAGAGGAGCTGGTGCCCTAGGATCTTTCAGTAATGCAGATGATGGAGAGCAGAGATCTAGGTGGGGATAGAGAGAATCATAGAATAGAATCATAGAATCATTGAGGTTGGAAAAGACCTCTAAGATCATCGAGTCCAACCGTCAACCCAACACCACCATGCCCACTAAACCATGTCCCTAAGCGCCTCATCTACACGTCTTTTAAATACCTCCAGGGATGGGGACTCCACCACTTCCCTGGGCAGCCTGTTCCAATGTTTAACCACTCTTTCAGTCAAGAAATTTTTCCTTACATCCAATCTAAACCTCCCCTGGCGCAACTTGAGGCCGTTTCCTCTCGTCCTATCGCTTGTTACTTCAGAGAAAAGACCAACACCCACCTCGCTACAACCTCCTTTCAGGTAGTTGTAGAGAGCGATGAGGTCTCCCCTCAGCCTCCTCTTCTCCAGGCTAAACAACCCCAGTTCCCTCAGCCGCTCCTCACCAGACTTGTTCTCCAGACCCCTCACCAGCCTCGTTGCCCTTCTCTGGACACGCTCCAGCACCTCGACGTCCTTCTTGTAGTGAGGGGCCCAAAACTGAACACAGTATTCGAGGTGCGGCCTCACCAGTGCCGAGTACAGGGGCACGATCACTTCCCTACTCCTGCTGGCCACACTATTTCTGATACAGGCCAGGATGCCATTGGCCTTCTTGGCCGCCTGGGCACACTGCCGGCTCATGTTCAGCCGGCTGTCAACCAACACCCCCAGGTCCTTCTCTGCTGGGCAGCTTTCCAGCCACTCTTCCCCAAGCCTGTAGCGCTGCATGGGGTTGTTGTAGATATCGCCCCTTACAAATACATGGGTGATTGATCTCATGGGTGGGTTCAGAACACATCCTGCGATTGCACTGTGAGCCGCAAGCAGCCAGTGTGGCTCATCACTGGGGTGACACAGTTGAGTCTGTGTCAGGCAGACACAGATGTTTGTTGATGCTCACAAAACTGGAGATGCCAAGGTTAATTGTGCAAACGCTTCTTCATTGGGTATTTTGCATTGGCCCGAGCGGTCATGAGGCATCCCCGCTTGGGAGCCCAGCTATCATCTACACACAGAGGTCATGAACACTGGCGAAAGCTGAGTTTGAGTCAGTATTGATGAAACAAGTCTGAGGCACCTACCTGGATTCACATTGCTATTTGTTTTCCGTGCTTGTTGCTGTACTGCACTGTGGGAAACCTGCTGAGCAAGAGTAAAGTCCTTCTAGCAAAACTGTGTTAAAACTATGCTGGAAGAGCTAAAATGAACTCTGTCAGCGTGAGCTGTGCCAGCTGGTTGCAAGTTGAGACAAGACCCTCGAGCTGACGATATACACTAACTTAGCATGGCTCTGGCCCCACAGAAAGAGGGCTCCTTTGGCTCGAGTCAGAGGGCATAGCCCTCAATCTAGGTTCAGATCCCATTCAGCACCTAAAACCTGCCATTTCTTAATAAAAGCCTCAGTCGGTGAAAGAGTCTGTTTGAGGCGGAGTGGAATGGAGGGAGCTTTCTCGGCAGGCAGGGTATGCCTGTTTCCAAGGCCTCTTCCTCTGTGAACCTCTGTCACAGCTGGTCCCGAGGGGTGCTACAGGGAAAATTGCTGTGGTCTCCTGTAGCGTCCAGAGGCTGACCGCTTTGTTGACCCCTGTCATCAGGGTAAATCTATCGCCTGTACTGATGCCCTGGTGCAGGAATGGGGGCTTCCTGGCAAGGGGTCATGGCAGGCAAATGGGTGAAAGTTTTGCTCCAGCTTGGTGGCCGGACATCAGTTCAAACACAGACGTTGGGTGACATTTCTCAAGCGTGGAGTTATATTCTTCTTCTGCCAGCTCAAGTGGCTCTCATATACTTGTATATATGACTTGTATAAAGTCGGAGCTGACTGCGGTGAGGGTGAAGGATACCTGTCCCCAGGTATTTGTCTTGAAGTGTTAGAGATCAGCCTGTTTTTAACAAATGACAGTACTGCATTTTGTTTTGAGATGTAGTTTTCTGGCTGAATACCAGAAGCTTTTCTGAGTGATTTTTTTTCCTACTTGTTGTCTTGGGGGGGGGGGGGGGGAGAAAAAATAGAAAGGACAAGAATTCTGTTAAAAGGCCTGGATGAAACACACTTTTCATGGAAAAGGAATATTTTAAACTGTTGTGAACACTTTTGTATTGAGTTCCCATAAAAGACAGCAAAATTATTTTTCTCCCCTGAAATCAGATTGTGCTACTCAGGACTAGGGAAAGGAGAAGACGCAAGCAAGGAATGGGAGAAGGGAATTGCTTCGGGGTATTGGGGGCAAAAACAGGTTGGAGGTGATTTGCAGGGCAGAGCGGTGAAGATTTTAGAAAGACACTTTGGGCTGTCACATTGCTTTGGAGTGGGAGCCTGCTAGAGCCCCCCCAAAAAAAGTTACTGTGGAAAATGAGGACTGTGGAGGCATTGGTGGATTTGGACTCTGTGGTTGTGTGTGAAGCACCTGGAGAAACTGTTCAGCCTGTCCTCTGCCTAGAAGGAGGTGTTCTCCTTCCCAGTCCCATCTGCCATACCTTCCAGGCGTCATGGCACCTCTGTGCTCCGCACGCAATGCAGGCACCAGCACGTGGACTGTTTTCCTGGGCCAGGAATGTGCTGAAAATGAAGACAGCTTGCCAGGCTGCTTTTTTCATTTGGGTGCTGGATTGTTTTGTTAAACACAGTCGTCCTTCCCCTTTGCCCCAACAGACAAATGCTGTCCGGCTGCATATGCTGGGAGGTGGTGAGGTTAAACATTCGGGGTGGTTGGTGCAGGTTACTAGTCCAGCGTGGAAGCAAACTCTCTCATATTGGCTCCATCAACCTCAGTAAGAGCTGCTCTGTTCTTACTATCCAGAGCGACTAATGCATTGTCTTAAAGAAAAGCTGGCACGCTGTTGCACGGAGTGTTAAGAGTTTGCACCTGGCTTTACACTGCAGAGCTCTCTGCCAAGAGAAATACTGGTTTCCAAGTTTGTTAGCCTGCTGTGTGGAGACTTTAAATTTTTGTTTGTTTGTTTTTGTTTTCTTTTTTGGAAATCCTCCCACATTAAATTAAAAAGGAGACCTTGGTAAAGGAAATCAGAAGGGATGCTTTGAGATGCTTCATTTGCCAGCAGTCTCTGAACTTGTGACCCTTTAAAATAAAGTACTTGGGCTTTCCTGTGGGACAGCTCCCTTGGGGTGGAAGCAAGCATCTTTCAGGCTTGCGTGCCTTTAGGAAGGAGCCTTTGACAGCACAGGAGAAGTTGCAGCGCAGCATTCTCAGCCGGGACTTCCAGCGAGGAAAGTTGTTCAGCTGGTTCGGGACCGTGATAAATCATGGTTCCCCTGGAGCACGCTGGGACTGCAGAGAGCTGGAAATAAATGCTAGGGAAATTCAGCTTTTGTAGTGGGCCATCTCTCAGGATGATGTATGACTTTGTAACAGAAAGAGATTCCTTTGCTAGGGCTGGGAGAAAACTGCTGCCTTCCATTGGGAAGGAAAATGTAACAATTCTGTTGATGTAAATCCATGCTGCAGGCTTGCCCTGAAAGCTGTGCTTTGGCATGGGCTACCTTAGCCTGAGTAACAAACTGTGTGGTACTAATGGAAAAGAGCCACTGAGAGCCCAAGGTGGTGACAATTAGTTTGGGGCTGAAATGGGATGATAGGTTTGGCGGGAGGGTAGGGAATGGATATCTAGTTGGCCAGTATAATAGTGACTTACCGAATGTGGCTGGGGAGGGAATCAGATGGCATGGGATGCTGTTTGCATCTCTGCCCTTGACTGCTACATTGTCCTGAGCAAATAATTTCTCTGGATGGATAAAATGTCTTGTCTTCAAATTGCAGTCACAGGAGCATATGTCTCTGCTTTCTTCCACTGGCCATCCCCAATCAGCTTGTGATGTTTGGCCATGCTGGTAGACTTGTTAGCTGGTGGGGATCTGACAGTATTTTAGGTTCTTCTCTGTTCATTGTGAGGGCTTGGATTGCCAAGAAGTTGGGGAGAGGCCGAGTTCTGTGTTTGTGTAGCAAACAGAGGCTCTGTCCTAGTTATAACCGATGTCAGTCTGTGTATAGGTTTGTCTGCACTAACTATGGTCTCTTCTGGAGCTCTTGCCGTATTTCTGTACTCTGGGGTTTGGTAGCACTGTTAAGGAGACCCAACCAAAAAGCCAGAGCCAGCCTCCTTTGACGCTGTCTCCCATTCCTCTGCTGTGGCCAGGTAACCAGGGGGAGACAGCTTTGTTCCCGGGAAAGGGGGAAGCATCTGAGTCCCCCCCGGCTCATGCCAGGGCTTTGCTGCTCGCAGCAGCTCTTGGCTGGGGCAGTTTGCGGTAGCTGGGATGTGCCCAGTAGCAGGCAAAGACTTCTTGCCGTTCCCATGTCCCAGAACAGTGACGTTGGCAAATGCTATTGTACCAACTGAGGTGCTGAGATGCAGAACAGAGGAGGCAAGTGCTGCATCAGAACCAGTGCCACGTTGTATCGGAAAAAACTCTCTGAGTTAACCTTTCATAATTCAGTTGCCACAGATCTGATTGCAGGTTTCTGATATTCAGGCAAAGGTCCATATTTCATTTGGTCTTGGCAGTAAAAGTGAGATGATCAGTAAAACCCATTTGTTTCTCAGGCCTAACATGCTTTGATCGGTGATGTTGCTAGTGTAGCAATGGGATGTTTTCCCCCCCAAGTAATGCAAATGTTGTTGGCTTAAGAGAAGAAAAAATGATTCCATCAAATCTGGTCGCTGTTGCAGACAGCAACTCAACATTGCTCCTTGCCTGACATACTGAGTTCTCTTGAACTGTACCACCAATTAATTTGCTCTGGGATTGGTTGGGTTTTTTTTATTTTTCATCAACCTATGCAGGCTTCTCGTATGAGTTTTAACAGCTCTGTTCGTAACCTGTTTGTTATCTCTGAAAGATCTGTTCTGCTTGGTCAACTGCTTCATCGCCTGTGTTTATTTTGTTCAAATTCCCAAAATGGTGACTATACACTGCAGCATCAACTGGGTCAGGATACTCTCGGGGTATAATTGTTTCCACTCAAATGATTTCCAGTCTGTTTCTCTAAGCTGTGAATGTGAAGGTATGAGTTTGTTTACCTTATTTTCATGGCTTCTGGCTGAAACACAAGGATTCTTACAAAATTTAAAACTCTGCAAACTTAAATCTGGGTAACTGATCCACGAAGGGACAAATAACTGGCGTTTCTCCACCAAAGTGGAAATGGTAGGCTGGCTCTCAGCTTGGGTTTAGACCAATGCAGCGTGTCTGAGTACTAACCATGTGTACGAGGTCCTGCAGGCTGACAGCTGTAGCCTTTAGGTATACGCTGCTGAGCTTGCTGTCCTCCTGTCTTGTGCAAATTGTTAGCCTGGGGATGGTGCGGATGCAACAGCTGAGTCAGGATCTGAGCTGTGACTTAGCTAGTTCCTTCACACTGACTAGGGAACTGCCAGTGATTGTCCCTCCTGTAGGCTTTAATGAAGAGCGAACGCCACCACCTTAGTGCCTGGTTGAGAGCCAGACCTATAATAATGAGTAACACAAGGAATCCCAGCTAATCATCTCCTTTTGGTGGATCTGCACAGTGGCTCAATTTAAATGCTGTCACCCGGCCTCCACCGACGTCCACTCCACCTGTACTTTTAAAGCTGCTGCTGTGTATTACCTTTTTCTGGTCCATGGAGTAATAGCCTTTTAGGTGCGATACGGGCCACATAGGAACTGTACTTTCCTTCCAAAATAAAAACTAAACTAATTGCAGTTTGTTTCTCTCCAGCTGCCTTTTGGGGAGATATCGCTTTAGATGAAGATGATCTGAAGCTGTTTCAAATAGACAGAACTGTTGACTTAACAAAGCACTCAGATGGCAACGCAAGACACACTTCAGGTAAGGGCAGCCCTGGGGTGGCGATGCCTTCTTTCCCCTGGTTTTATCCTTAGGGAGGAAGGAGTTCCCTCTCACTCGTGATGCCTGTTCCCACAGCCAGGGAGGTGCATGCAGAGCTTAACTATGTGACTGAGGGTGGGATCCAACTCTGAGCTTTGTTACATAAAAACCGAGTCGCATTTGACGTAGCCAATCCTATCTTGTCTGAGGGAGAAGATTTTCAAATTTACAGCACTGGTCTCTTTCCACGAGGAACTGTCTCTCTGCTAATTTGGAAGGAAATGTGTTTGAAATAGGGACACTCAGTTTGGCATTAATTTTGACTCTTATTGTCCTCCCCCCTTTTCGTGCAATGTATGATCTTAATGGAATAATGCATTTTTTCAGCTGTCTACCTAGGTAAAACCCGCTGCAGTCTTGCATACAGACCACCCTTGAAGTGATGTTATAATTGAAACAGGTTAACAATTGTGCTGATTTTTCTGTAAAGCCCATAGATGGGGTAACATATGCTAGTGTTGCCCCCCTACACAGCTCTTACGTATGCTCAGTCTTGTGCCAGACCAGAGTTGTTTCTTGACTCAGGAGCTCTGACTGGACTCCAGCTCTAATGGTCCCTGAAACACTCTGCAACTGGTTTGGAGGGTTTGGAGGGCTCCCTGCAGTATTGTTGCCTCTACTCTACTTTATGCTGGCAAGAGAGAAATTGTTGGAAGTCTGAGCTCTGAGACACACTGGAAAGACTGGAGACAGAGCAGGTCAGGACAAACTTCTTTTCTCTCTCTGCTGATATGCTGTTAGGTTAGCAAGTAGGATGAAAGATTGGGTAGAGGCAAATCACTGAAATCACATTTTTACCTGACCGCTGTGCATCTCAGTTCATACTGTATCATTCATAAGGACTGGTGGATGATTCTGTATCCTTGTGACTGCCTAGCTTTAGTTTCAGAGCATCTAAGCACTGTGTAGGTCCTGTTCTGGGGATCCACGCTCCAGCTTGCTGTTGGGCTGAGTATGAAAGATGTCACATCCACCTCCCAACAGAGAGGCATGCTTTTGATGTTGATGTAACTGATTAAACTCATGCAGATGGGGAAATTCTGGGCAGAGGAGGGCTGTCCAGTTCTTCGGATTACGGATTGCTCCCTGGAAATGCAATTATCCTGCGTTGTCATGTCACTTAGCCCATTCGTGTCATGTTTCGGGCTGTGGCACGTTCTCAGGTGATAGGTGATTAGGAGTAGGTTGCCTTCAGAGCAGAAGGTAAACCAGAAAATGAGGACTGGGTAAGTAGGACAGGCAGCGTTCATCTCTTCCACATCCCTTTGTCAGCTCCTGAAGTTAAACAAGGAGACTGCTGGGGAAGCAAAGCCAGACGATGTTTGACTGTATTAGTTTGCTATGGTGGCTTTTTCAGTTGTCTTATCTAGCACATTTCTTTCACTCAGCACTGATGCCAGACCTGCACCATCTGTCAAATGAACTGAATTTTATAACCCACATCTGTATCATGTAATGCAGGTGCTGGTCTCACAACCATAGCTCATGTTGTGTGGTTGGATTAGACTCTTCCTGGCACCTTTTATACACTTCAAACTCATACACTTCAAACTCATTTGAAGACAATTTACCTAAAGAAAAATAGAATAGAATAGAATAGAATCATTGAGGTTGGAAAAGACCTCTAAGATCATCGAGTCCAATCGTCAACCCAACACCACCATGCCCACTAAACCATGTCCCTAAGCGCCTCATCTACACGTCTTTTAAATACTTCCAGGGATGGTGACTCAACCACTTCCCTGGGCAGCCTGTTCCAATGTTTCACCACTCTTTCAGTAAAGAAATTTTTCCTTACATCCAATCTAAACCTCCCCTGGCGCAACTTGAGGCCATTTCCTCTCGTCCTATCGCTTGTTACTTGGGAGAAGAGACCGACACCCACCTCGCTACAACCTCCTGTCAGGGAGTTGTAGAGAGCGATGAGGTCTCCCCTCAGCCTCCTCTTCTCCAGGCTAAACAACCCCAGTTCCCTCAGCCGCTCCTCACCAGACTTGTTCTCCAGACCCCTCACCAGCCTCGTTGCCCTTCTCTGGACACGCTCCAGCACCTCAACGTCCTTCTTGTAGTGAGGGGCCCAAAACTGAACACAGTATTCGAGGTGCGGCCTCACCAGTGCCGAGTACAGGGGCACCATCACTTCCCTACTCCTGCTGGCCACACTATTTCTGATACAGGCCATATTGACTGAGACAAAGCTGGTGCATCATACGGTGCTTTGCACTAGGCGAATGGTGATGTCATGTCACTCACTTGGCCCTGTCCTCATCTCCGGCAGGCTTCATTTGTCCCCCTGGATTTCAGCCCCTGGAAGTGCGAGCTGATAAACGGGCAGCCCCCGTCACTGTCATGCTTTCTGCAGAGCATGCACAGAGGGATCTCTGTGTTCACCTGCCCTGGGAGGGGGCTCTCTACAGGGGCAGGAAAGGTTGATTCTTCTCTTGTGGGGCTTGCTTGACACTCATGTGAATTGTAAGAGGGTGGTCTACTTCAGCATGGTGGGGATTGGGACCCATTCTTCCCTGGGAGAAAGTCCTGCGCTCTGCTTTTTTATTTCCAGTGGGAAGAATGCAACCTCTGTACAGAAACAGCCTAAGACCTTTTATGAATGGGACCCCTTGAATTATAACATTTCAGAGTTTCCTAAAGCTGTTAATCGGATTAGTTGTATAGTGGAGGAAGTACTTAATACGTATATACAGACACACAGGCTCTTCGTATCTGGGAGCTGCAGTTCTGAACACACTATTAGGCCAGGCATTCTTCTTCCCCTCTATTGTCTCCTTGTCCCCAGAAAATGTTGTTCGGATGGGAGGAGGGGTGAAAATTGTGCCATTTGACACTGTTGGGCTGTTTATGGGCATAGATTCTGCTAGTTTGTGTGGAGCATCTGCAGCTGTCAGGCTCTGGAGGAAGAATGAGGTTCCCATGTTCTGATGGGTGACAGGAGACATGGTTCTTCACTGGATCCAACTGAAGATGATCTGTTTTAGTAAAAGCTCTACCTTGGTTCATGAGGGCTGAGTCCGTCAGATGTTTAAAGCTTTCCCATTCCAACTCCTCCTCTTCACCTTCTTTCAGTCTCCTGTCTAGAAAGATAGCTATGCCCTTCTCTAGGCCCTTGAGAGAGGGGCAGGGAATCTGATCTGAGGACAACCTCGATTCTGCCACAGATCTATGTGCTGAGCTTAATTTCACAGCGTGGATGTGCTCCAGGCTTGTTTTCTGCATTAATTTCCTACTTGCAGAAATGCTATAATCGCTGTTCAGACCCTCAAAATTTGTGAGCCTGCTTGAGAGTGGGATGCCTTTTATTTTGCTGAATCAGCAGTGCCCCTGGTTTGGCTTCTGGGAGAATGAGGTGCCTTGAAGGTCAGTGTTTCCAAGCGTTTTCTCAGCAAATATTGGAGCTAGTGTTTCATTCCCAAATAGCATTGTCCTCCTGGTAAAGTCACAGAGCATGGTTCCTTCCCTCTGAGGGACGTTGGCTCAGATCTCTCTGGCTCATGTGGGATTCACGGTTAGGGGTAGTTGTCTCCTTGGTACCCAACTTGGCACCTTGCTTCAGAGCTCCAGCAATGATGTCCCTCTTCGGCTTTGTCTGGATGTCTCTGGCCGGTGTGCTTGGATTATTTTGTGTGAGTGGTCACATATAGGGAATTGGCATTACACAGGGAATTGCATCACATGTGTTATGTACCTAAAGCCTTCTGGAGTGTGGAGTATGACCTGATAGTCCTTATTCATGTGAGCAGTCTCCTTTGCTCCAAAGGAGCTTCCTTTCCAAGAATTTGGCAGGGAGAGCACAGGTTGAGCAGCTGAAAACTGCAAGAAGGCTTTGCAATAGCATCTTGCATGCAAACATCATTCTCTGATGTGTTTATAGCAGTGGGGTTTTCTTCAGACCCTGTTGAGGGAAAGGCAGGCATGATGGTGGTCTACAACTAAGTGTAACCCATTTAATCCAAGCAGGTTTTAGGTGTCTGCATGTTGATCTCTGTTGACTTGGTTAAAACTCTGAGCTGTGGGTTAGTAGAGAGTATTGGCGAACAGTGCAGAGTAGCTCTGAGTGAATGCCAGGAGACGTGCTCTTCTAAGAGGCCTCAGGACTACCAGCTATTTAATTTCTCATCTGGACCCTTTCAGGATTTCCCTGAAGATTTATTCCAAAGTGCTTTCTTCCAACCCAATTTTAAATCATATATGACATCTGTGCTCCTTTCCACAGGTCTCTCAACCTCAGCTCTGCTTTACCTGAAGCTTAGTTTTACTCTCATCAGTGATCTGGTAAAAGAACTGTTTAAAGTTGCACAATTTGACCTTTCTTTGAGTTGAGATAAAATTTTTCTAATTTTCTAAACCAGGAAAAAAAAGTTTAGTTTTTTTCCCCCCATTAGCTGCTCTCCTTTGAACCTAGGTCCTAAGCTCAGAGAATTGCTTGTGTTCTTTGTTTGCTGCTTCTTGTATTATTAGAGATTCTGCAGGCCAAACTATGCCTTCCACATCAACCATTCATCCTGCTGTTACCATCTGTAATGCCACATTTAAAATCTGCCAAACAGGAAATTTCCTCCTACCCCTTCAAAATGTTTTGCAGCTAGATGGGAGGAAAACCAGCAAGGATTGTTGTTAAAAAGAAAGTGTTACTTTGCATTTAAATTAAGTTAGCTACCTCCCTGTTTCTGTTTCTGTGGTATAAAGTTTAGATGCCATGTTTAGTATGAAAATCAGTTGTTCTCTTGCAGTGATGCTGAAGTGGACACCATTAGGATCTGGCCCCGTACAGGTACAGTAATGGTTCAAAACATAATGAAATTAATCCGGTACCTGGAGATCTGCCAGTGAGCGCTATCCTCAGCAGGCCCGTGCTTCACCAGCTCCTAATCACTTTGATGAAAGATTTTTTTTCAAAGAGCTTACAGTTTTGAAAAGTTTCTCACAGATTTTTTTTTTTTTTAACTTTAGTGAAAATATTTGCTTTTACAATATATTTTTCGTTTGCAAGAAACTTGAGACAAAGCTTTGAGGATTCTTGTGCTGCTGAGAACCCCCAGATGGCTTTGAAATGTGGGGAAACAAGAAAGTCCACAGGCAGGCTGTGTAACTGCACCGTGTCACTTCTCAGCTGGGTCCAAAAGAGTCCGCTGGTGCAAGGTGATTGCCTTTGCTTTATTGCTTTATCTGCTGAAGCATTCGCCACAGAGGAAGAAGGACTTTTCTTTTCGTGCCATGCCCATGGGAAGGATGTGCCTATTTAATCTCAACGGGCTTAATTTAAGTCTTTTCAGGTAGCTTAGGGATTAAGAGGACTTTTCTGATATATTACCTCTTTTCCTGATTTTTTTGTATCACAGAGGCAGTTTCTAGTCCTGAAAGGCACCTCAGTGAGTGAGAAAGGCAAGTTTGTCTCTTCTGGATTTGGCACCAGCAGATCAGAAGACATGGGAGTCTGGCTGCCCTTGCTGGTGCCATGCTGTGCTGGACTTGCTGCTGAGGCACTGACTCTGCGTCCCGCTGCCGCCAAGAATGCTTTTCAAGAACAGTCAAAACAGGTTTTCTTTGCCTCTGATCCCGAGAGGTTTTTAGGCTCGTGGCTTGAAGGCCTTGATGAGGCTCTCACACTGCCACAAATCAGTGGCAGGAAGGATTTACAGAGCATCTTTGCTAGCTAGAGTGAGTAATACTTCAGATAACAGTGCAGCTGGGACAGGATATGTTTGATCCCAGGGTTTCTACTGAAATCAGAAGGGGGACAGAGGCTGCTGTGAATAGCTGCAGGGTCTGGCAGGAAATTCACGCAAGTTATTCTCTGGCAAATGAGGCAGAGAGGAGTTCTGCATTAAACCTTCTTTTAATAAGAGCAGGGAGTTGGTTTGTTGGCACACACCAGCTCCGCTGTTCTTGAGCTTGCTGTGAAAATGCAGGCAGCTACTCTGCTGCTTCACCGGAGCTGCAGCAGGCCCACATCTGCAGCAGGCTGCTTTGCTTTTTCTTGTTTTGGGATGCCTGTGATCACCTTATTTCATGGGACTCTTCCTGTTTCAAGACTGGCTTTTTTTTGTAGCGCAACAACCCAGGAATCACAGATTTAAATGCACTGTGTGTAAACTGCTTTGGGGTATGGAGGCTGTCATGGTTTAACCTCAGTCGGCAACTGAGCACCACGCAGCCGCTCGCTCACTCCCCCCCTCCCCCCAGTGGGATGGGGGAGAGAATTGGAAGAGCACAAGTGAGAAAAACTCGTGGGTTGAGATAAAAACAGTTTAATAATTGAAATAAAATGATAATAATAATAATAATAATAATAATAATAATAATAATAATAATACACAAAGCAAGTGATGCACAGTGCAATTGCTCACCACCCACCGACCGATGCCCAGCCAGTCCCCGAGCAGCGGCCCCCCCCGGCCAGCTTTCCCCAGTTTCTGTACTGAGCATGACGTCCCATGGTATGGAATGTCCCTTTGGCCAGTTTGGCTGTGCCCCCTCCCAGCTCCTTGTGCACCTCCAGCCTTCTCAGTCGGTAGAGCATGGGAAACTAAAAAGTCCTTGGCTAGTGTAAGCATTACCTAGCAACAACTAAAACATCGGTGTGTTATCAACTTTCTTCTCCTCCTAAATCCAAAACACAGCACTGTACCAGCTACTAGGAAGGAAATTAACTCTATCCCTGCCGAAACCAGGACAGAGGCAAACCTTGAAGAGATCTGGAAGGGAGCAGAAGAATGTACAGTCCTGCGTGAGTGCATGCCTGAAAGCCTGCATGGTACAGGGAGGGTGACCACCGTGATTTTCAAGTTACATAGCAGCTTTTCATTCACGTGTGGTGGGCTGTCAGCCCCTGAAACATGTTTCACTGTTCTCTGGTTACATTCCTGAGGCAAGGGGTTGATTCCTACGTGAGCTGGGATTGCTTGCAGGACAGATTGCTGGAGTGCAGCTCTCCTGCTAAGAGCTGTACTGTTTAGCCTCAGGCTGGAGAATAACACTTCTCCTCCACTGGAATGCTTAAGGTGCTGGAAGCAGTCACAAGCAGGGCTTCTGCTGCTTCATGTTGGGAGAGATTGCTCAATCTAGGGGCTGTGGCCAGTAGTAGTGCTGCACGTTGGAACTTCCAAGTCCTCTTTGATGCTACCGACGTGTTTCTAGTGAAATTTAAGTTACTGCAAAATGCACTTCCAGAAAAATGCAGGGATTTTGGACCATGACTGACTGAGATTCGATGGAAGATCCGATTTATGGATTTGAAGGAGAGATGGTTAAATTCAAATGACTTGGCACATGCATGCCAAGCTCAGAGCTGTTTTTCCCTTGTAACTCAAGTTTGGTGCTCTGCTGTAGTGGCACTTGGTTCAGGGTAGAAGGGGTGGACTTCAGCATTGCTGGATTCAGGGCTGCCTGGGGCCCAACCTTTAATTCATTTAGGCTTAGAGCATATCTATGGGCTGTGCTAACTTAATGTGAGCTGTGTTGGTCGTAACTGGCCAGGAGCAATGCAAATAACGATGTACGTGCTGTAACATAACCCACATCTGTGAACTCTCTACAGGGGTCTGCTCTTCCACTGGGAAATCTTTAGTGAAGGTTGCTTCCTCTTATGTGGGTAGAGGAACATCTTTGTTCCAAGAGACCTGTCTGAGGGCTCTGTCCATCTGTTTGCATACCTCCTTTCAGTTTTCCACAACACGTGACGTGCACTCTAGGGATGTCTCTCTGGAGTCCATGCAGTCTCTTAACAGGAAGAGGAGCCTCAGCCCGCTCTGCGGAAAGGTAGGTGCCAAACGCCTGACGCTTGGCCTGATGCTGAGGTTTGTTTAGCTGTGCCAAATGATTTTCCTATGACTAGCCCCAATATTCACCTTTTTGAGTCCGTTCAGTCAGGGGTTTTACCAGAGCAGACAACCATGAAATGAATTTCCCGTAGTTCTGTAGTTTGCTAAGGCAAGGCAGGAGCTCTCCTTTGGAAGAATTGGTTAAGCCCTCTAGGGCTGAGAGTGCTCTTCACACTGCTTTTCTGAATTACCCCCTCTCCCAGTTCCACATTTCTGTGCAATAAGCCAGTGATCTTCTCTTTGCAGAAAAGCAGATACTGTGTTTTTTCTTTCCAGCCCAGAGTTTTTCAATCCTATCGCAACCTTCTCAGACCTGCCTGATTTTCCAGAATAAAGATAATTGCCTGGAAAACCCGTGACCCTTGACTGTTGCTGATGAACCTTTTAATTCCCCCTGTAGTTAAGGCTGTCCCGCTAGCAAATGCTAATCTTTAGGGTTGATATTTTCACTCCAGATGCTTTTCTTTTTTGATTCCTGAGTACAAACTTGAAGTCCTTTTTGGAAAACGTTGAGAGGGCTTTTCCTCCCTAATTGCTGATCATAGGGATGCCCTTTTGCTAGTCACAGGAACAGAGTCTGCCAGTTTGGTGCCTGACGGGAGGAGAGGAGAGAAGGTGATCAAGTCAAGGTGCCAAAGCATGGGAGGTGTATATGTGCAAAGAGGACAGATCTCCCTTGCAAGGTTGGACAAGCAGCCCTGAGTCACCCTGGTCCGTGGCTGTCAGGAGCGGGGAAGTTGGCTTGTCAGGCCTGTCTGCCCGTTCTCATCCTGCCACTGCTACTGGATTTGTCTGGCAGTCGGACAGTGCCTGTGGGGTGATCGCACAGGCTTCGGGTCTAGAGCCCTGGGGATCTGCTGCATGGCGTATGTGCTGGCCCGTCCAGTGAGCTGCAGCGCAGTTCACAGGCACGGATTCTGCTCTGGAGGGCTTTGCGTCTTGCACTTCCAGAAGCGCAGCGCAGGCCAGCTTTGTGCCTTTGACTGGGCTGTTTAGCCCTTTCTGTACTGCTTGCTTCCAGGTAAGGAAGAATTCCACTATTTGTTCATTGTGGGGGCACGAGAGAGCTGCAGAGCAGCAGCTCCTTTCTTTGCTCCTGCCCTTGTACATGCGGGGGATTCTTCTGATTGCCTCGCTCCACAAGCTCCTTTGTGTTGCACATTCAGCTCTCCTGCTTCAGAGATCCCCAGTCATCCCGGGGAAGGGCCCGTAGCCCCTTCCCGTAGTGCTGTATTCTCCTCCCTCAGGAGGCAGTTTCACCTTGCCCCTGCCTGGAGCGGCTTCAGCGTGTTTGGCAGTTTCTCCCTTCCTATGTTCACCGAAGGGAGTTTGTTCTTGTCCTTACTTGCCTCCTCAGACCTCTCCCTTAGGTGATACCCACGGAGAGCTGTCTCACATGCTGACAAATGCTGTCTTACTGTTCCCTTATCCTGCTTCCCAATGTGGTTTTCGTTCCTACTTTTGCTGTGTTTTGTACAGTCCCTATGTGACCTTGGATTATGATGGGGGGAGAGAGTGGTCCTTGAGTGCTAGGTAATGTTTGAATCAACATCAGATGTTAATGGAGGGCTGTCTACCGCCTCCCTAGGCAGTGAGGTGCTGCTTGTGATGTGCCTGGGTAGCAACAAGAGGTGCTAGAGTCTTTACTCCACCTGTCGCACCAAACGGTATGCAGGGTCCAATTTTCTTTGGACTAGGGTCTTTCCAGTATGACACGTTGCTTCAAAACCAGTTGGGGCCAGTGGGGCTTGCAGTGTTCCTTCGCACAGTGGGCTGTGGTGTTCCAAACTTGGCCTGTGACAAGCAGAGAAATGCTTCACTCACTGAAAGAGAAATAAAGTCTATCTCCTTTTTCCCCTTTGCTTTTGATAGAGGTCCTGCAGGGCAGGGTAAGGAGAGTCCCAAGCAATAGGTGAAGATACCATCTGGCCCTTGCAAGAGCAAAACCTGAATGACACAGCCCTGCTACTTGCTCTGCATTCCCCGTGGAGTAAGATGTATTTCTTCCTCTTGTCTAGGTTCCCGATGGCAGCTGGTCACATGCACCACAAAGTTTGTTTTGTAAATGCACTGTTCCCTGAAATCAAGTTTTCTGGATGGTGGCCTCCCGCCTGTCAAAATAAGTGGTTTTATTTCTGCTGCGCAGCCAACAATTCAGCCTTACATAGTTTTTCTTTTAGTGATTTTATGAGCTCTGCAATATTGCTCGAATTAATCCACACAAGCAATAAAGCTCTCTCCATTGTAACAAAAATCCCCAGCTATTTCAAACTCTGCCACTTATTCATTCTTAGTGGAAACTTTGGTGGTGTTTATCCTGTGAGTCCAATTCATATGCTGCTTTCAGAAATCCACCAGGAAGGCAGTAACTCAGTATCACTCTTGTCAAATGCTGCACATCAGAAATTAATCAGCTTGGATTTTGTTAATGAGCAATTAACTTTCTTTAAGCACCCAAAGACATCTGCAGAAACTATATACGTTGATGCCATGGTCCAAGCTGCTTCCAAACAGCCTGTTTCTATAACTCCTTCGTATTCAACGTGGTGCCACCGTCAGCTTTGGGCATAGCTGCAGATTTGGGCATAGCTGCAGCAGGGTCACTGCACAGACAATGCTGAATCCCTGCTGCTCCCTGCTTGACTTTGCCTGTCTTTGGCTCCTGGCCCCGCTGCTTTCCCCATCCCCTAAGTTCTCTTTTGGGCACATCTCAAGCACCTGGAAATTGGTGCTAGACAGCCTTATTAACCCTTTACGGAGCTGGGGTGGTCACCATGTAGAGCATTTATAACATCTGATTTCCGTTTGCAACTGTCTTGCTCTCGATCGCTCTTAATTAAATTTCTTTCGCTCTTGTCTACAGCTGGTGTAACACATTGGGAGGCTGTTCTTTTTACTGATGCCAGAAGAGTCTGAATAGTCTTTTGTGTTTAAATGGAGGTTATTAAATAGCTTTATATTAATTAACTGTGATGCAGGGAACACATGGGCAAATGTACTTGAGGAGATCAGCTTATCCATATGGAAATTACATTGGAAGTTAAATCCATTACCCTAATTGTAAAATTTGACAGTGCTTAGCCAATAACTGCAGAATTGCCTAAATCATGCATTTGTTTCAGAGCTGGGCAAATGCCTAATTTCCTTGAATACTTGCTTGAATGAAAAATCAAATTTGCCTCAACTGTGTAGGCTGCCTTGTCATTTCCGAGAGTGTTTTAGCAAATGATTTTGGAGGCAGAAACGGTCAGTGAAAGAGTAGGGTCTAATAAGCTCTGAGAGCAGTCATTGCAGGATGGTCGCTCCGCGAGGCGGGCTTGGGTGCCTTGACCCTCAGAGTCTCTCCTTTCAAGCAGGAATGTTGCCGTGCCCACAAAATAAAAGTTGCTTACCCCGTTCAGTGAAATAGCTGGCAGGTCCAAGAAACAATCGGTAGCCAAAGTGGCTTGAGGGATAATAGCAAGCAACAAATAAATTAGAAGAAGTTGTAAACTGCTTGTGGTTGATTGTGAGCAGAAAGGAGTTACATTTGTGGAAGAAATGTGTTCATTTCGAGCTGCTTGTTCAGGCCTAATTTGGAAAGAAGGCTGGCGTTTGTAGCTACAGTGGACAAAAAAACCTTCGCTGCAGCTCCCCTTTTCAAATGGCAAGGACAAAGTATTTATTCAGCTGTCAAGTGGGGAAAGAAAGCAAATTAGTTTTAGGCTGAAATGCTGGCCTGCGTTTGCTGCTGTGGTTCTGAGGCCAGATGGTGACTTGGACAGCCCTGGGGAACGGGTAACAAGTTTCTCCGGGGCAAAGATCAGAGGCAAAAGGAAATATTCAGATTATCTTGCTGTTCCAATTCCTAGAGCAGAGAAGATACTGTGAGAGGTATAAAGCTGTGTTGGGGAGGGGATTAGCCGCTCTTCTTTTCGCAGTTGATGGTGTTGCTGAATCCTGGAGTCAGTTTGTGGCAGAGCGTGGGTTTGAGACCTGACTCCTCCACCGAACTGCAGCCGTCCCTGGGATGGACGGGGCAGCTACTCCGCCAGCAGCAATCTGTGGGCAGCTCACTGCAGTGAGGGAAGCTCCTCTGCCACTTACCTCCCCCCCAGCTCCCCCATGGCTTCTTTAATAACTGCAAATGATTCAGGCATCTGTTTGACTGTGGGGCTGGAGGTGGCATAAGGCTACCCAGCAATGGCCACGTTTGGCTTGTGCTCCCAAAGCTTTTCAAGCCCCACTTGCCCTATTGCCTCAGTGCTGGCTTATGCCTCAGTTTCCCTGCTGTTGGCAGTCAGTTTGGGGTGTCCTTTAAACAAGCTGTGGTGGAGCTGGTAGGTAACCAAGCAGACGGGGTGTCTCAGCTATATCTACTTAGGGTGCTCAACTGTCTGTTAAACATGGTGCAGGCTCCTGGGGGGTAAGAAGGCACCAAAAACTCTCCAAGAAGCTCCAGGATTGGGAGTGTCTGAATATCCAGGCAGAAAGCAAGCTGGAAGAAGGGTCTCTGTGCTGGCACCACACACTCTCCATGGAAGGAGTTTTAATTGCATTCAAATATAATTTAGCTTCCAGTGTAGTGTTTTCATTTTGAGTTAATTTTTATCCAGTATAAACAAGGTAGGGGGAAACCAAAAGGATTAGGAAGGCTGAGTGGGAGGAGCGGTCTGGCCGGGCTGCGGAGAGCCCTGGGCTCTGACTGGGAGCCCACAGCTGGAACGGGGCAGGGGGATGCTGCAAGGCAGCGCAGGGAGCTGTGCGTGGCGGTGGCGAAGGGGCCCGGAGTAGGGTGAGGCCGAAGCAATTAGACTGTGCAGGTCAGAGGGAAAGGGAAGTTAGCAGAGGGGGGCCGGGAGGGTTTGTACTGCCTGCTAGAACGGTAATGGGCGAACCCAAGCCAGCTCTTACAGTTTCCTTATCACCTGCAAGTTCACTTCTGTTTTTCTTTCCTGTCAAAGGAGAGACAGGGAAGGAGGAGGACTGTTGTGAATCGAGAGGAATGTGATGGAGAGGCAGACAGGTGCTGTTAGAAATAGATCTTGATCCATCAGATTGACGAGAAAGCAAGTGCAACAGGGTAGGGGGATAGTTGGTGCTACACATTACTGCATTGATGTGCTGGGAGGGGAGAAGTTGCGTACTGTATGTGGGGACGTGGCCGTGCAGCAGAGACATGCACATGGCCAAAGTACTTGTGTACTCACCTTAGCTTTTAATTTTCACTTGCCTCAGTAAAAGCACTGTAAGCCAGGGACTTGCAGGACTCTTTCTCACTGGAAGAAATCAGTGACGTGACACAGGTTGTAGGTAACTTTTTTTCTTTCTTGTCTCTCTCATCTGTCTGTCTTTTTACCCCAGGGAACAGAGGTGGTTGTTGCAGCCTGCAGGAAAAAGCCCCTTCCAGTCTTCTCAGTCCTTCCTTGTCTCCAGAGAGCGTTGCTCCCCTTAAGCATTGACTCTCAGTTGAAAAGTTGGTGGAGAGGTTGGGTCAGGTTGTCCCATTTCTTGCAATGCCTTCTTTAAAAAGAAGATGCATCACAGTAGAAAAGTGATGCTGCCACTTCCAGAACAGCAGGGAGCGCCCAGGGAAAATACAGGGTGTTGTGGAACGGTGCCGCCTACGCTTCTGCTCTGCCTGCTGTGCTGCTCCAAACATGGATGGCCAGCAGAAGGGCTTGGTGCGTTAAGTGCTTTGCAGCTCATGTTTGTGGCAGCCCTGCGTTTGCTTAGCTGTGTTCACCTTCCTCTTCTCATGAACTTCCCTGGGAGGCCAGTCTCCTCGCCCTGCATAAGCATTTGCAGAGCTGATGTGGAGATGACACATCTGCTTGTCAAGCCTCTGGACCTTGGGACTCTCCTGAGTTATTGCAGCTAGTCAGCTTACTCTGAATATGAAAAACAGATTCCGGCAGGGAATTTGGGGTTCGGAATTCTTCTCCTCTTTAATTTATTTTTCTTTAAGTAAATTGAGGGAACGTCAGCTATTCCACTGACAGGAAATGCTGAAGGATCTATCGCCAATCATTTGCTCAGATCTCCAGGGCCCAGGGGTTTATGAAAGGTTTTTGCTATAGACTCTCCACCAGCTCTGAGAAACATCTGTTCCGCATTCTGAATGCGTTTTCCCAGCAGAGCTTGTTTTAATAAAATTATTACTTTCTCTGTGGTTAGAAAATCCAGTGCAATAAAGTGTTTTTTCTACACTAAAAAGTTCTTGACCACTGGTTAATGAGGAAGTTAAAAAGCAGCGTGTCACATCAAGTTTGACTTATCCTGTTCTTCCAGAAGCTTCTCTGGTGATCATAATATGACAGAGTTCACCAGGACTGAAGCTCTGAACGGTGACAAGTGTTTAATATTACCTGCACTTCTTGGTTTTGTTGATGCTTCATTGTAGACTCTGTTTGAAATCCAGTCTCTAAGCTGTGGCATGTGACTAGCATATATATTGAATGAGACTACGAAAGCGAGGTGTTTTGAGGCATAGGCAGGGGAGTTGTTAATCATTTTTTAAATGTATTTTGTGACGCTTTTGTCCCTTGGTTGTGTCCCAGCTCTGAAATGGCCTTTCCTCCACAGTAAGACATATTAGAAAAAGTCTTGCTGCAGTTTGATCCGCCTGAGACCAGATAATTATGCTTACAGTCAGGTTATTCTGTGCTAAATCAGAAAAATAGGAGAACCTGGCAAAGTCCTCAGCGCTCACTTGCGGACTCCTTTGTCCTCAACGGAGGTGATGAACGTAGTGGTGGTAGCTACTTTCCAAGTTCAGCTATGGAGCCCTTCCCCTGTATGGACAGCAACCAGGGAAGGAAGAGGAGACGCAGTGAACATGCAGAGGGTCTTCATTGGTCTGGAGGGGAAAAATTATCCTGGCTTGGAAGTGCTCTGAAGGTGGGAGGTTTTGATTTTAATGGGAACTTTTCCGCTTTGGAAAAAAGGGAGATGTTGCAAGCTTCATCCTATCCAACTTCCTATGTAGGAGCATTTTGTGTTCTCAAACTGTGATTTTTCAGACACCTACAATTCCTATTGGCAGTAGTTGGGTTTTAGACTAAAATTCTAGATAGGCATAGTCTGAAAATGAAGCTTGACATACCTTGGGATAGACTGATGTTTCTCCTTTGGTTTCAGGTGGTTCAGAGAAGTATTTTCAGATAAAAGCTAGAAGACGCGTGGTGGTAAAATGTTTTAGAAGTCAACTGCCTCTCAAGCAGCTTTGAGGTCTTAGAGGGACTCAATAGGAGGGTGGTGGGTATTTCTAGGCCCACTACGTGCGTCCCGATTCACCAGTGGGCTGCTTAGCTGCTTTGCCTAGCTTTCCTCTCCTTTTTTTAGACAAGAAGCCCCTCATGGTTTGTAATCAAGTGGAAGCAAGCACAGAAGCTTTATTGAGTAAGAGATCTGATTGCCCCCTCTTTGGTGGTGCAGACTACCTGGGCTTTAAAAAAAAAAAAAAGGCAGAACATGCACAGCAATAAATACTTCCAACCCTAAGCTGCATCTTGTAGAAGACCAAATGTTCAGGTCCAATACATTACTACTTCTCCTAGTCCCACCCTCTCTTGTGGGAAGTATGGGTACTGAATGGAGTCTGCTTCCTGCTCTTTCCTCAGGTTACACATCTTTTATCCTGTGCTGGTGGTACGAGGGAACTGCAAACAGTATAGTTTTGATGGCATGCTTTGTGTGCTCTCTCTCTCTTAATATGTTGCCTTTTATTTTGGTTCCAGCTGAACAACTTGGGCTTCTTTTAACAAAATTGGATTTTCATTTTCCTCTTCTGGAAGAGTGGGAGAAACTGCTTTCTTCCCAACGATGCCGCAGCCTGCTGCTTTCTGCTTCGCTGGACCCATACCTACCACCTCAGGCTGCCTCTCTAGTTCCTGCAAACAATTTAGGCACCTGTTCTTCAGCCAGGGTTGCAAGCGTGGTGGCTTCATCTCAGATTTATGGTGCATTTAAGCTACTGGACGTTTCTTTCAGTCAGCCAAGCTCCCTTCGCAGTGCTGGTCTGTGGGAAACAGAAAAATGAATTGTTGTACAAGCGTGCTGTAGGTAGAAGATGAAATATTCCCAGCCTGGGCCGAGAATCTCTTGTGTGTTCTCTGCCAGGTCGTGCACAGAAACTGTTACCTAGTTAGGGAGTCCAGCTGTGTCCTGCTGGGATTGTAGCTTTTAAGCAGGACAAATTGCTAGGAAGGGTTGAATCACAAAAATGTGGGAGTTAAAAGAGCTTAGGAGATCTAGTACAGCTCCCTGCACGAAGGCATGATCTAACAAGTTCTGTATCATCCCTGGTTGTGGGAGAAGCAGACAAAGCTTAAACAGTCAGGCTGGAGAAAGGTGATGGCTGGTCTGGCACAGCAGCAGGTGGGAAGTACTGAGGATGAAAGTGATCTTGGAGGGCTTGTTAACTGCTGGATATATATTGAAAAACAGAAAAGTCAGTCCTGTTTTGCTCATCTCATTACAGGTTACTGTAAGCGGTAGACCAAGCCTGCCTTTTTATTACTGTATTGGCTTTCCACAGAGCATTGTGTCAAACTGAAAATCTCCATTCTCCTCTTCGGTGTTTCTAATGGTATTAGGCTTCAATACATACGTGGGCATTTCACACTCTGGAGCAGTAACGTTGGAATCCGCTCCGTTCTTAGAGGTGACAGAACAGTCCAACAGAGAGGTACAACTTCAGGAATGTGTTGAGGGAGCAACAGGACCTGCACGTTGCCTGCAACCTATGTGCAGCTGCTTCCAGATGCAAGGTGCATTTCTTGGCTTCCTTATTTATTGATTATGGCACGTCAGTTACTTATCTTTGTTTTGCTAGGATCATGCATTAGCCTTCTCTTGGGAAGAATCAGAAGAGAGGACTAAATGTCAATTCACTTTAATCTTTGGTATATGTTTAGGTATCATAAGGATAGGAAATGTTTAAAAGCTCAAGTGAATCGGAACAGGATCTTCCAAAATTCTCATGTATGATTCAAAAACACCCCTGTGGGAGAGAAGGATATGGGTGCTCCCTGTCTGTACTAGTGAGATTAGCAGCGTTTGCAAATATCTGGTATATCTGCACACCCATATCTGGCCTTTGTGTAGCGCTCTCCCTTTTCATCGGCTACAATGAGACGAAATATGCAAGGATGTTGTAGATTTCATTAGTCACACTAGTTTATTCAAACATCTCCTTTGCATAAGAAACCAAGGCTTGCACTGATCTCTGGGAAAGAATGTGCTCACAGCTTGGAAAAGCAGTCTGCGCAAATGACACTGCAGCACGGCAGAGGTCAGCAGCTCGGGTGCAGGAGAGGGGGCCCGGCTGTAGGGTTTGGTGCCATCATTTGCAATTCAATCCCATACAGTTCCCTCTTAGGGGAACAATTCACTAAATGCAGAGTTGTTCTTTTTCCCTAATTCACCATATAATTCACCTCCCAAGTTCAATTAAGAAGCAATCTGTTTGTGACTGGAAGCAAGCTGCATTTATTTAGAAATACAAAATTATCCTTTGCTTCAGCAAAGACCACATGCCTTAATCATTCTGGTGGTGAATGGCCGGTTGGGGTTTCCTTTAAATGGAATGGGATATTGTGTGAAGAATAGCATACTTTGGGGGGGTGAGAAGTCCTGGGGATGTAAAATTTAACTGAGAAGAGGAACTTTTGTTGAGCTTGGGCTTAAGGAAGTGACGAGGACTGGGCATGAAAGAAAACAAAGGGAAATCTTGGGATGGGACATTGAGGCTGGAAAAGAGTGATAGAGTTCAGAGCAATCCATCTTGTTGAATCAGGCTTGTTCCTGTTCACACATCTAGTGGCTTTTGTCCAGTCAAGCTCTGTTAAATTATGGCACTTCCTTTGGGAGACAATCCCCTGATTTAGTGCGTCTCTTGGACCAGGAAGCTTTAACCTATAGTCAACTGAGAGTCTGAGTATTTTACTTTCCGCTGGTTCATTTTATTGCTGTCTTTCATCATCCCTTTCCTGATATTCTAATTAGTTATAGTAGTATAATGTCAGAGAATTTGATACCATCCTCTCAGTTCTCCTCCAAGGTGTCGGAGATGTACCTTTTCCCCTGTCCTTGCCTCCTTGGAGGGGCTGGAGAAGGGTTTGCAAGAAGCCAGCTCCAGAGCGAAAAGAAGAGTTTTCCAGCTGGCAAAGCAAGACTGGCTCAGGGCTGGAAGGTGTCCAGCTCTCTTGAAAGTGGGACATCCCTCCTGAAGTGTCCACACGGCATCCAGCAGTGCTGTATGACTAACTATCATCTCCCTTTCTGCATATGGTGGTTGATCATTCTATTCCTGCTTTACTTTGCCACCAAGACTGTAGAAACTTGCTCTTGCTAATACCTCTGCAGAGATCAGCTCATTCAGCCTCCCTTCTGCTCACAGGGAAACCACGATAACACGATGGGGAAGGAGGGAGTGCGACAACAGTGGTGGTATCAGCACCACCTTCTTAAGGCTGTGAATGTAGTCCCAAAGCACGTTTTATTTATCTGTTACGCATCTTGCTGTCTCACGTGTTGTGCTTTCTCACCCTAGGCACTGTTTTTGAGTTCTCCCTCCTACTACAGTCACCGCGGAGAGCTTTCCTGCCAAAGAGATGCTGGGCTGGTTTTCCATGTTGAGTCTGTGAGTGTTCAGTGGCTTGCTCCCCAGGTTTCTATACTCTGTATAGTTGCTCTCTGGCTTCTGTGGTGTTCCCAAGTTGGACCTTGCAAAATAGAAAGCCCAGGAAACCTGGAAGACAGACAGCTATAGAAAGAAGACCCTTGTTTTTCTCTCTTCCCCCTTCCCCGTTTTCCAACCGTTTTTCTGTCCCTTTCACTGCATTTTTCTTCTACTATCCCTGTCCTGAAGGTTGTCTTGCTGCTGGGTGATCTCCTAGTGCTCCCTCCCTCCCCACACTCAGCAGCTGCTGGTGCTACATAGAATTCAAATCTCAAGACTGTATGATTGTTGGTCAACCTGCATTTAAGAGATGGCCAAAATTTGAAAGCTATCCCAGGAACTTTAAATGCTTCCTGAAAGATTGCATTTGGCATAGCTCAGGTTACCAATGTAGCGAGAGGCTGGAGCAGGTACACTGAAACAGTGTGAAACATCCCAAGCCCCTTCCTTGTAGAATTCTGGTTTAAACTGTGAAGATTTGCACCTATTGAAATGTCCAGATGCTGATTTTTAGAAATTCATATGTATTTTTCTGCACACAGGCAAGAGACATCTAAACAAGCCTTGAGAGTCTTTGAGGTACACAGTTTGATGCACCTCATGTTGGAGATTCCATCCTTTCCCCCCACCCCCCTTGGTGGGACAATCAGCAGATCCCTGGGTAGATTTTATGGTAGGGTACAAGCACTGTACCCTACAGTGGTAGGTACTGGTATTGTTAAGCACTCTGAACTTTTTATTCATTTAGACATTTTTAAGAAACTGAAAAATACCACAGAAAACCAATATTGTGAAAATACCTCTGCTTCTTTACCCATTTTGAAATATTTAGCCTCTCTGAGTTTTGGGGGGTTTTTTTGTTGGGTTTGGTTTTTTGGGTTTTGGGTTTGTTTTTTTTTTTTTTGCTTTGCTGGCTAGTATTGGGGGAGTTAGTTTAGAAACAGGCATTTTAGGGGAAGTTGGAGATGATGGTGGTGGTAAGAATGATTAGGAAATATTTTGTGAACAGAAAAATAGAGTTACAAAATCAAGACGGAAGATGCGTAATTCAGGGTCTTTCCAGCACTCTGAAAACTGCTTTGATTAAAGCAGTTATCTGTGAGCTGCCTGTGAGCATTCAGAACTTCACTGTGTCTGGCACCTTCCTAGCCCAGCAGCCAAGTGAACATGAAGTGGAACTTCTCCTGTGTTACCTGGTTGTGATTCTCTCTTATGTGCTGCTCATGGGAGGGTTGTCTGTAGACCTTAAGATTGTAGGTACCAGGGTGGACATAACGGTGCTTATAGAAATCAGACTTTAGTGGTAACGTTGTGTAAGAGAGGGAGATCTCAATTTGCTTCCTGCAGAACAGGTGAGTTTGCACAGTTGGTATTTTCCTTTATACTGAGCAGAACTATTCTGAAGTCCTCTGAAACAGAAGTGTGAACAAGTTATTGTTTGTTTTAAATCCATTTCTGGCACTGGGTGACATTTTAAATCTTTTGCTGTGGCAGAATGGATCCAGTATTGAGGGAATATCCTATTTCTATGTCATACATCAGAAAAACGAAAATCAAGTACTAGGCTATTGCTAAATATCATGGTACCTTAATGGTCAAAAGACTAGTAGGGGCTATAGACAGGGGTCTCTATCTCCATTCCCTAGCAATGTGAGTTTTCTGGGGAGCTAGGATCTCTCCCTGACTCTTTATCTTATGGTAGAGGATTCTGGATGCACTGAGCCCCCCTCAGCCCTCTTGGCGTGCTGGACAACCTAACCTGGTGGGGTTGCTTCTGCAGCCCCTGCACCCTGCTGCCAGCAATGCTCTGCTATAGCACGCTGGTGGGGAGAGCAGCACCCACCAGCACAGCAGTGCCGTCTGGAGGAAAGGAGAGTGTTAGGCACAACACCGGTATGAAGATGCCATGGAACTGCTGTGGTTTCTGTGCCCAGTAGCTGTGACATCAAGCAGTCAAATCTCTCCCCCAACATGTCGGTGTCTTGCATATCATGGGAACATCATGAGTCAGTTTTCCATGGGGGAAATAGGAAAGCCAGGCAGGGAGGCACTCAGAGTGGGACCAACCAGTTTTGTTTTGGTGCCTGAGCTGGAGGGAGCCACCTCTGTGGCCAAACTGGGGACCTCCGTGTGCCTGGCAGCCCTGTTCCAAAAGGGAGGGGTAGCTGGCACTGGATGAGGCACAAGAAATATCCAGGAGCTAACATCACACAGTTCTTCCTGCTTTGGTAGCCAGTGGGTATTAGCATCACAGAGAAGGACTTTTATTTTCAGGTGAAGCTGAATTCAGGCCAGATGTATAAGAGTTGATAGAGTTTATTGGTCTGAATGTAGATCATTCTTTGCCTTGACAGTGTACCTTTTTTCAATTTGAGATTTAATAGCAATACTTACAAGGAGGATGGTAGCAATAGTATGGCTCCTATTCTCAGTAAATCTCCATGGAACTAGCTTCCCTAGAAGAGACTTTCTGCCTATTCAGTACATGGAGAAACTAAGGCACAGGATGGTAATGAGTTGCAAGGTGTCACTGTAAGCTAGGAACAAATCCAGGAGAAGAGCCCAGCTTTATCAGGCTCTTAGTCCTTGTTCCCTGTACAGGGAAAGCAGCCAGTTTCTGTGGCTGCAAACCCCAAACTGGCATCACTGACAGCTGCTGTCCTTCCCATGTCAGAGCTCTGCCAGCCTACTCACCAGGAGATGTGTCTCTGCTCTTTTTCCTTTGCAGGAGGCCTGGGAGAACAGTCTCTTGTGTCAAGTGAGAACGCCACTTCAACCAATCGTAGTAACAAAGCAGTTATAAAGGGTAATGTGGTACCCCACCCAGACCTTTGGGTATCTTTTATTTACTTTTTTATCCCCTGTAAAACCACGTTTTGTCCTGTGTACATGTGTGTGCCTCCGTGCCTAGGAGACCAGCCTTGCCCAGGCATTTGTTGCTGTTGGTGGACTCTCTGCAAGGGTGGGTCTGCCTTGTATAGTGTGGTGGGTTGACCGCGGCCAGCAGCCAAGCACCCACACAGCTGCTTGGTCACTATCCCCCTCCTCCAGCAGGATAGGTGAGAGCGCAGGAAGAACAAAAGTGAGAAAACTCATTGATTGAGATAAAGACAGTTTAATAAGTGAAGGAAAGAGAAAAAAAAAAACAAACCCAAGTGGTATAAAGGCAATTGCTCACTCCTATCCACAAGTGGACTGATGGCCAGCCAGTTTCTGAGCAGTGGCTGTCTTGCAAGACAAAACCCCACAGTTCTTAATTGCTGAGCATGATGACATATGGTATGGGATATCCATTTGGCCAATTTGGGTCAGCTGTCCCAGCTGCATCGTCTCCCAGCTTCTTGCCTACCCCACATCTACTCACTTAGAGAGTGGAGAGGGCTCAGCAGAGTGAGAAAAAGAAAGCCTTGACACCGTGCAAGCACTGTTCAGCCATAGCCTGAACATTGGTGTGTTATCAACGCTGTTTTAGCCACAAATCCAAAACATAGTACCTTACGGGCTGCTACGAGGAAAGTTAACTCCATCCCAGCCAGACCTAGTACATACAGGTAACCATGACTGTCACCAGGACAGCAAAACCATTTTACTCCAAGGCAGAGAATGTAATGCTAGCTGGCTGCTCCTTGCTGTAGGGATGTTTCAGCTAAACCAGTTTAAGCTTCTGTTTCCCTGAAGCAGGGCTATCACCCAGGCCAAGTTTTACAGTTGGCTTCTTCCACTCACGTAGGTAAGGTATCGCTTACAAGATCAGTCCAGACCTCTGATCTTCGGGCATTTCCACATGGTTGCCCTGCTCTATACAAGATGATTGCAACCAACTGTGTGCAGGAGGGACTACTGTTTCCCCCTTGTAAAGGGGGAAGACCACGCAGCAGGTCAATCCATGGGGGGATGTTCGCACTCATGGCTGCTGTGTTCATAGCCTAGTGCTGTATTCCCTCATTGGAGTTGCTCATGTCTCCTGAGCTGCTGGCAGGCCTGAGGCAGCGGAGCAGTGGGCAAGAGCACTTGAGGAAGGTGCTTCTGCTTACAAAGCTATGTTGGTGTTTCTGTCTGCCTGTTTCCACGTAGAGATGGGCTGGTGCTGCTGTTGGCATAAAGCTGGGCTGTCTCTGCTTGCCAGAGGAGGCTGGGAGGCCCCTGAGTGAGTTTCAGAGAGCAGCAGGGGCTGCTTCATAGCACGTTGCAGATGCAGAGTGCTGCCTGGGCTGTGGGCAGTGTCAGGGGTCTCCCACCCACGGCTGGTGTACGGAAACCTCCGAGTGTTGTTCATCATGGAGGGAGGGGGGGATTATAGAAAGGATCTTGGTTGTCCCAGGCTTAGCAATAGTACTAGTCAGTAAGAGAGGCTATGTCCAGGTAGACTAAGCATTAGAAAGGCTGCATGGCTTTACCTTTCACTGAAGAAACCCTTCCATACATGCAACTTGGCAGTGGCTGTAAGCAGTGCTTCTTCAAGCTTGCTGTCCAGATTTCTTCTGTCCCCTGGTAATACGGCATCTGCTGCCTGCTTTCTCCAAGTCCCTGCTAGGAGGGTGTGTCAGGCCTCTCCAAGGACCCACTGCAAATTTAAGTTGTTAAAGGCAGAAAATTTTAGCAAGGTTTAGGAGCAGTCAAGAGCTGTTGCAGGACTGGTGCAGAGAATTTGCCCAAGAAGGTGTGTTGCTGGTGAGGAATGGAAGCGTTGGTGGCACAGAAGCGTGGACCCAGGGTCCTCTGTGCAGAGCTCCTGCTGCATCAGGCACAGGAGAACATGGGGCAGATGACTCCTCACTTGGCTTTGCTGGCAGAAGCTGTCGGTGTGCAAATTCACAGAGATTTTGGGCAGCCCCAGGAGCAGTTTGTGACTGGGAGACGGGTATCCAGAAGATTACTTGTATCTTGAGACCCTTTCCCTTCTTCCAGCTGTGGCCCTTGTAATGTCCCAGCAGTACCTCTGTGGAATAGGTGTATGCAAAGAAGGGGAGTTCTTATTTCATTGTGGGAACCCCCGACCTCAGAGCATCTGCCTTCCAGGGTCCAGCAGCTGGTTTAGGGATGGGGCAGCTTCTGAAATGCCGGCTGCAGCCGACATGCCGGGGAGGTGCTCAGGAGGAAGAGGAACAAAAGGCAAATTCCTGTCTTTCTCCTGCAGCTCAGAGCAAGGCCTCCAGTGGGAAGGGCTGGACCTGGTGAAGCAGGAGGGAGGGTTTGAAGTTCATTCTTTCCATCCCCCTGCACTGCCTTAATTTCCTTCCCATTGTTTTGATCCCCTCAGCCTTGACAGTAGTGGTTTGCTTACCCGTGCTGCTGCTGGAGGGATGAATGGGAGAAGAGGCTCTCAGCAGCCCCTCTAGTCACTGGAGGAAGGTCTCGGTGGGGCTTGTGCTTTTTCATAACCCAGCAGCCCATGTCTGTGACTTGGGAAGCAAAGCTGTAGCTGGTCTTGCTGATTTCCATACGAATCACAAGACCACAACTGGAGCTTAGATCCCTCCTCTTGGAGCTTCAGAGAGGCCCGCCAGCACTGAGGAGCCACCGCCAGCAGTGCTGCCTCTTGAGGTGAGGAGGGAGTTGCCTTTAGGCCAGCACTCTCTGCAGGTGTGGCAACCCCTGCATTCTATTATTCCTTTGCCCAACTCCAGCTGATGCATTGGCTGTGTGATACAGGCAGCTTTGTCTAATAAATGGTGTCTGCACAGTCCTTACACATGCTAGGAAAGCCCAGCTGGACTAAGGCTGCTTTGAGGTTTGGGGTCACCCATGGCACAGCGAATAGCGGGTGAACAGCCAGGAAGCTCTGAACGGAGGGTATTTTCTGCTGGATCAGACTCACACTACGTTAAAAGTGCAACTTGTGTAGGTGTAACCAGTATCTGAACAGAGCTGCAGCAGCACAGATGCAGTGCAAGGTACAGGTCCTGCCTAGAAGCCTGCGTGAATCCTCAAGGCAGGTTTTATGGCCAGCACTGAGCACCACACAGCCAGGGCTCCTCTGCCTTTTTAGCAAAAATGAGACACATGTTCTGTTTTCCCTTTTGTATTTTTGCTCCTTTTCATTAAAATAAAGAGATTCAACATGGATGGAGATTTGTGCTAAGTATAGAATGCCTCAGCTTTTCCACCCTGAGCATCCCTCCTCCGGCAGAAACTGTCCGATCTGTATATGTTTCCAAACCACCCAAGATCTAGCATGTGAAAACAAACACTTCTACGTAATACTTTTCAGCCTTGAGTATAGGTTTCAGTCTAAAAGGAGCCTGTCCTCTTCTTCCAAGGCCAACTCGAATGAGTAGTTGCTGCCGTTGTGAAGCTAGCCCTGCCAGAACAAACCTTTCTCTGCAGATCTGGATGAGTAGGGCAGGTTGAGAATATACAGTGACATCTGGGCTTGTTTGACCTCCCTCCTCCCATTCCCCTTGTTTAAGTACTGTGTCCCCATCTATGAAGTTGCTGTTGGAGAAAGTGGGTAGCTAGAGACGGGGGGTGTCCCTTTATACTTTTCTGGGAGAGTAGGTTTGGCATAGTGCATAAGGAGGCTCCGAGGCAAGAAGGGCCAGGTTGCTACAGATTAATTGTGTCTAAGTCCCAAACAAATCACTGGCAAATCTGGCTATGGCTTCTGGTTTGGATTAACATCTTGCTTTTTCTGTTTTTCTTTTTCTGAAGCTCCAGGGTATTACCTGAGGGCTCCACGTGGAACTAAAGAGGATTTAAACACTGTTGCCACTCTGTCTTGCAGACGGCAGGCAGAACACAACGGTTGCAAGGAGACCGAAGAAGAAGGAATATAAAGATGAGTCTGGGATGGATACGCACTCCTCTCCCAGAGCGCGCAGGGCAACAACATCCAGGGCTGAGAGGATCTGGCCAGGGGGGGTCATCCCCTATGTGATCGGAGGAAATTTCACTGGTCAGTAGTGAAAACATTGCTCCCTGTTTGCTCAGGGGTGAGTGTCTCAAAATGTGTGGGAGTTCTCGGGAGCAGAGTTTTCCCACAAATGACTCAGGTCCTTGGGAGCCTCTCTACTGAGGCAGGGTGGGCATGTGGTTGCACAAGGAATTGTGCACTGTGGAAGCCCGAGACTGACGTGTGCGGTGAGATGGTTCTTCTCTTGGAGTCCAAGAAATAATTGGGTGACTTGGTCACTTTTCTTGATTGCTTCAGGGGTCAGCACTTGTGAGCTGCAGTCATACCCTGTGTTTCTAGAAAGGGATCCTCTCTGCTGTTGGAAGAGCAGGAGCAGAAGTACAGTGGGTTGCTTTCTGAACCCTCATTCAGAGAACTTTCCCTGTGCACTCTGCTTCCTGACCTGCTGTTTTCTGGGCACCAAACTTCAGGGTCTCCTCTGGCTGTGTGAGGGAGAGAAACGGTGAGCCGGGTCCATGGTGGATGAGGAGCTCTCCAGAGTATCCTTTTTAGGATCTTTATAGCATCCCTGGGGCTGTTGAAACTAAGATGTCTCTTGGGGTGCAGCAGATCTCTTGCAAGTCTCTCGTGCGAAGCAGACAGACAGCTTGCTCTGATGCCACTTCTCTGTAGCTCAGTGGTTCGCCATGGGATTGGTTTCCTTGACTCACGGATGACAAATGCTCTGTGCCTCACTGGAGCCAGCTCTTTCCTGTCTCCCCCAGGCTGCCTCCACCATCTCCCACTTAGATCCAGCAGAACTTATTCCCTTGAGCTCCTGTGATGTGCTTTGTCCCAGCAGCAAAGAGCAGTTTGGGAACCACTCTTGTACAGTGTGGGTTTGCCTCCCCAGTCCTGCCCCTCCTGCCAGTTTGGGGTGATCCTCGAGACCTCTTTAACATCTTCACCCAGACCCTGTCTCATACTGGCACCCACACTGGTGCCAGGAGTCTGTGAAGCCCCAGTAGAAGGGTCTGTTCACCTCCTACAAAAGGAAGGGCTCAGGCAACCTGGCAGGATATTGAGTAGCCTGCTAGCCACAACTGTCCCCCTGCATTTGTCGGAGAACAGCCATCCCCATCCCTCAGGGTCTGATGAGAAAGTCTTCTCCGTGTTATGTGTGTCTCACTGCCCTAACCAGTCCAGAGTAGGTAACGCCATCCTTCCATCTGGGTGACTGTGTAAGAAGCAGCTCTCACCATAGCACAGTTCTCTCTTGCGTTCAGCTTGGTGTTTCCCCTCAGCTTAATCCCACCCTGGAGTTCCTGTCTGTATTCCTTGTGCCTTTCTGAGGTACTTCTGGCCTTTTCCCGCTCTCTAGTCCCTCTTGAGAGTGGCAGCTTGCTCTGCAGCTCTGTGTGCAGAGGCTATGCTGGAAAGGCAGTGTAGGGAGGCCTCCTGGCTATGTGCTGCTCTGGGGCATCACTTCCCAGCTGTCTGTGTGACTGTTTTGGATGCTGCTGAGTGGCCACTGGAGATATCCTGCTCCCTGGGGAGGGAAGGTCCTGTGGCCTGTCTTGTTGCTAGCGTGCAACAGGCATAATACCCTACTTTGCAGGTGTCTCTGTGCAAGTCCTGAGCTTCAAGCACAGAGCGGCAGCGTATCTCTATACTTTCTTACGCTGCCCTGAGACTGCCTCTAGCTCCTATATAGTTTTTGCTTCTAATTTTAAATACCCGGTAACAGTTTTGCCTTAGTTTTTGAGAGCATCTGTAGCACTCCTGAGATTCCTGGGTCTTGAAAGCTGTGTGTGGTCATGTTATGTTGCAGCATGAGAGCAAATTTGGCACGCCACTGAGTAGCTGGTGCACGGATCGGAACACCCAGCAGCTCTGCCGGAGTGACCTCTACCTAGTGAGGTGACGTTTCTCGTGTGCAGAAATGTTGATGTGCTTAACCAAGTTTGCTACATGTTTAATTAGAGCAATTAGTTCATCAAACAGAAGGAGAGAAAAGTATGATACAGTAAGTCAGTGCTATAGTAGAAAGTGGGTCCAAGATTCCTAGAGGTGTCTACAGGTATAAGATTGACTGTTGGAAAGATTGACTGTTCCCCTATCCAGATGAAGTCCATTAGAGATTTCTCTGAAAGCCAGGCCTTCACTGTTAGCTCTTCTTGGATTTCTTTTTCAGGAACCCAAAGAGCTATCTTTAAGCAAGCGATGAGGCACTGGGAGAAGCACACTTGTGTGACGTTTGTGGAGAGAACTGATGAAGAGAGTTTCATTGTGTTCACATACAGAACGTGCGGGTAAGTGATACACACATTCCCTGCAACTATCTGTGTTGCAAACATCCCTTTCATTGATAGATGGCTTTGTAAGTCTAGCTCTGGTCAGAATAAACCAATGGCTACATTGGGAAATCTGTCGCAGGGATCCATCCTTACTCCCTGTAAGGTTTGCCGCGGGAACTTAGTATTTGCTCAGAAGAGGGTGCTAAGCCTTTCTGGGTTCTTTTTCCTGGGATAACACTTAAGTGTATGTATGCATGCATTTTTATAGATATGGGCTTACGTGTTTTCTTTATACATACACATACATATAAGTATATGTAGTGTATGCAACTGCTGGCCTGTCCTGGACCCTGCCAGATGCCATCTCCTGTTGCTGTGTCTCAGACTTCCCCAGTTCATTGCTGTGCTGCATGGGTTTGTGGGTTTTCTTTTCCAGATGCTGCTCATATGTGGGTCGCCGAGGAGGAGGCCCTCAGGCTATATCCATTGGGAAGAACTGTGACAAGTTTGGTATTGTGGCTCATGAGCTGGGTCATGTGGTGGGTTTCTGGCATGAGCACACACGGCCTGACAGGGACCAGCATGTCACGATCATCAGAGAGAACATACAGCAAGGTAAAATAGCACTTCAGGTTATTCCACCTGGCTTTGGGTGGGTGGAAACCTTTCTTGCTGGACTTGTGTAAAACCCTAGTGGTCTGTGAGCTGGGATGGAGAAGAAGAAATATTGCTAGTCCTTGCCTAGAATAAGGGTCAAAATAGTTGGGTGAATAGAGATTTTGGATGTCCAGCTGGAATTGTTGGAATGTAGGAGTATATCCCTTTCATTCTAGGTGCCCAGAGGTAGAAGGCTTTTTTTTTTTTTTTTTTTTTTTAAGGGATTTGTTTTTTTCCCTTTGTGTTTGGCATCACAGGTCAGGAGTACAACTTTTTAAAGATGGAAGCTGGGGAAGTGAACTCGCTGGGAGAGACCTATGACTTCGACAGCATCATGCACTATGCTAGGAACACATTCTCCAGGTGATAATCCAAGGTTACATGTCCTTAGGACTATTTTCAGTAGTCGTGATTAGCTCTGTGGGATACATGGAGCCTAGAAGGAGACCTGTGATCTATTGCAGAGATATGTGGCAGTTGCAGTGTTCTCTGCTGCATTGTAAAGCTTGGAAAATATTTGAAAAAGCAAGGTGGGTGAAGAGAAGTATGGTGGACTCCTGTTTTCCCCTCCCCACTATATTCACCCAGTGCTGATAATCTCAGAGACCTACCAAAGCCATGGTAGCATGCTTTGCAACCTTCCCAGACAGCATGTATGTATGTGTGTATGTATCTGCCCACCTTCAAGGGGGTAATGCTAAAAACACCTTTGAATCTCTTGTTCGTCCAGCTCATGCTTTGGAGTCACAACATTGCCTTCCGAGAACTTTGCCAAGGGAGAATTTAAGCTCTAGATCCTGATCTTTAATCACTTGGGTATTTTTTTAGCCATTTATGCATGTGCTTTAGATTATGGCCTCTGCAGCTCTGTGATACTATGTGACTGGGTTCTTCATGGAGAAGTTTTCAGTCCTGTTCCTGTCCCAACTAACTGGCCAATTTCTGTGTAGGCTGTTTGCCCTTCAGTCCCATCTCATCCCTCCAGATGGAGCCCATTTTGTGATCAGACAGCTCTACTGGATAGAGAGGTGAAATAAGCATAGTTATTTATGTCCTGGATTTGGAACGAGAGCTACTGGATGACCAGCTCCATTTGCTGCCTTATTTGAAGTTTTTTCCATAAATCCCACTACTGCTCCTTCCCAAGAGCTTTCCTTCACTACATACCATGAATAAAGGGGATGGGAGGCAGATCGCAAATATTCACACTCTTCAGAACTTTTTGTTGCAGAAACTAAATGTGACTTTGGGGCTTTTTTAATTTTCTTACTCCCCAGTCGTATGGAATTGCCAAGCCTATTGTTTTGTGCTTTTGTTTCTGAAACTTCACGTTGAGCAGGGGAAAATTACTGAACTTGCTGAAAAGCTGCTTGTTCTGGCAGGGGGAGATGGTGGCTGAGCAAGGGTGCTTTGCAGCCTTCAGAGATTTCTTTGGATCAGATACCCAAAGCAAACAATTTTTCTTCTCTTGAGGCATCTGCTAGACCCTTCCAGCATTTCCTAGACCCTAAATGGTTAGAATTGTCTTGCACAAAAGCAGGATTAAGTTATTACCGCCATTTATATTGTGGATGCCTTTGAGTCTGTGTCTCTTGAAAACCAGGGTCCTTCAGAACACTGCTGGGCCAAAAAGGGATAAAAACGGCAAGAGTCCTTCTACATTTAAATTGGTGCTTAATAGGATTTTTAAGTCTGTTTTCTTTAAGCCCTTTGTCTCTGTGACCCACCCTCACCCCAGTAACAGTCTTTGTGCAGTAATTGAACTGAGCACTAAGTGCCTCTGTGGGCTGATTGTGCTCTCACCGTAAATAGGCAGTGCTGGGAACAGGCTTTTACTTTACCAAGACCTGTCTTGACATCTGCTCCCCTAAGGGAATGATGCTTACTTTGACCAATCAATCAGTAGAGATTTGTGAGTGTACGCATGTCTCCTTCCCACCTTACTGAGGTTTGAGGGTGCTGGCCAATTGCAACCAAAACTGATAAAAGCATAGAGCCTGTGAAGATATTAAGTTTCAGCAAGTTTCGTTAAGATCAGTGGCTAGGAATGGGAGATAGCCCCTGCATGATGCTGCTAAGGTAGTGGGTGTGTTAATACATTAGCACACACCAGAAAGTCCACATAGGAAAAAGATGGTCTGAGCACCCCACCAGTGGAGATGGGGCGTGTGAGTGAGGAGGAGGCGAAGGCCATGGAACCGAGTCTGTGGCTCATTGTCTTGAAGCAACTCTTATGTGGCACTTAGCACAACCTTGTTGTTTATGACTCCTGTGAATATTGATGGTAGCAAATCATATGGTGTTTGCCATGGTCAAATGCTGCTGCAGATCCTAGGCCCTTTCTATTCTAAACTTTGTACCTAGAACAGAAAGGGACGGTTTTTCTGAGACACAAGGAGTCCTAGCAGTGGAAATTGTTTCCAGTGGTGCTTTTGAAAATTGCTGCAGAAGTCACTGCTTGTTTTCAGTTCACAGCGAAACGTTTCTCATTTGCGTCTGTGGCTAATAGGAATAGGCGTATGGCACAAGAGGCTGTAATGACAGCAGTAACAAGTTTTTACCACGGGAACTTCTGTTCTTGTCTATGTCAGAAAGTTGCCTGTTTTGCAGAGTATGGCTGCAGGCTTTTATTTCCTGGTGCATTCCTTACAGACATGGCAGTAAATTAAATTGAATATGGCTGTCTCATTAAACAATTTATTTTGCTGCTGTCAAGGCCCATAAATGGCAGCTTAGCAATAAGAAAGTTTAAACCTCCACAGAGCCCTAAGCAAATAGTGGGTTACCTTAATTCACTAAGCCTCTTGCTAGTAGACATGGCAGCACAGCCTGCAGTTACAAAACATGACCTCTGCAAAGCTCCCGTTTGAATCAGGATGCAGGTAGCACTGCCTGCATGTCAAGGGGCATCTTCTTGATGTATTGGCAACACACCATCCTAATCCCACACAAGATGTGTACACGTGGCACTTACATCCTCCACAGGTTTTACTGCGTGAAGTAGGATTATGTTGTCTCTCCTCTGCAGATGGGGATATAAATACAGAGTTGGGACAAAATGTAGCTACCTGCTGCTGAGTGCTTAACCTGACTTGAACATCTGCTTCCTTGAGTGGTGTTTAAAGCACCTGTGTCTGTTACCCTCAGATGGGATGGTGAATATTCAGCATTTCTCAAGATCAGTTGATAATTTCATAATGTTTACGTAACACTTTACACATTCAGGGTACTATGCGGGTGCTAATGACTCTTGAGAGCATCTCTGCTTAAACTCTGTCATTCTTAGCTAGTAGCAATGGTGGGTTGTTGTGCTTGACTTACCACTGCATTGGGCAGCTAATGCATGCTCTGCCCGTGCCTGGACAGCAGGAGGATGGGGCATCCAGGATTCCTGGGTTCTTTTCCTACCTCTGGGAGGAGAGGTTCGGTATCTTATTCAAGAACAGTTCTGGTGCTAGAGTGCCTGAGCTGCTCTGTTTAGTGATGTCTGCTTGGTGTTTATTAATTTGTGAGCCAAAGTATCGGTGCTCTTAGAGACGCTCACCAAACATGCAACTTAACACCGTAAGTGTTGTTAAGCAGATAGGGTTTGGGTGGACAGCATGAGGTTGCTGGGATCTCTGCGGTTTAGGCCAAAAAGGCTCTCCTCTGTTCTCAGTTCCTTTGATTGTAAAATGAGAGGAACTGTACTTACTGCCTCCTAATTTGGAGTCATGTTCAGCAATGCATGTGAAGGAAGCACAAAATTCGGTTGGTGGAAAAAGCAAAACCAGAAATCTTACTGGCCCGACCTAGGGTACAGCCTCCTGGAAGAAAATGTGTTTGGCAGGTAGTAAGGGATCACAAAGTAATTTGAAGCTGTGGGTCGTTTGTGTTGTGTGAGCAATGCCCGAGGTGTGTGCTGTGTGCTGGAGGCTGGAGGCTGCGAGTACACAGTCGTGAGGGCTGGAATGGGAAAAAGAATCAAAAGTTTGCATGTGCAAGTGGTGGTTTCTCTATTAAACTTTGGCATTCTTCCCTGGTTGAGCCTGGAGATCTGCAGAAGGCATTTCACTGGCCACAGAAGTATGTCCCTGCCAAATGCCGAGTTCTTCTGTGAACTCCCGAGGAGGCTTGAAAACCTACTGTGAGCAAACCGACCTGTTTCTCTGTTCGTGGTGTTTCTGGAATCAGAGAGATTTATTTTCAGTACATAAACTTAAATAAATTCAGCCCGAGGCACGCAGCTGGCATGTAGAATGCCAGCCTGAATCTGTCAATCAAAATTTGATAGGCTCACCTCAGAGCTTGTAAGCACTGATTTTAGTGCTGATCAGGAATTTTCCTACCACTGAAAAAAATCCCAACATCCCCCATGCAAGAGTTGATTCTAGTTTTTAAAACAGATTAAATTCCTTCCCCTCTATTTCTTCCTTTAGCTTGAATATTTACAGAAGAACTTTCCCCACAAAATATGTTTAATAGAATGATATTTTCTGTTCAAGAATATCGGCTGCAGCTCTGGACAACTGTGTTCCAAATACTCTACTTGCGGTATTTATTTAAAATTAAACCAATACAAAAAACCCCTCTCAAACTCCTTCCTAAGGCTCTTACACAGCTCAGCAGCCCAACGAACAGAATTGCTTGTGTACTTAGAGCTTAACCCGCACTTGAAGACTCTTGTATCAGGACTAGGCAGCACTAAAATTATCGCTTCTGCCCTGATTTCCCATCGGACTCTACGGGCAGTTGTATCCTGTCCTTCAGAAAGAGAAGTCTGCCTCCCAGAGCTGACGCCAAAGCTTCAAGCTCACTGTTAGCATTGGCACCACCAAGCCTGCTAGACATTCAGGGGTGCAGTGAAATGGTTTCTGTGGACTGGACAGCCTGGCCACGAGAGCTTGGACTTTGCCAACCTGGAGTTCAGGTTTCTGATTCCTCCCTCCCACTTTAGCCCCGCAGTCCTAATGCTGCCTTGGGGTCTCTCTTGCGTGCAAGCTCTTGCTTGGATGCATGGACTTTGCATTTTGATGGAAGTGAGCTTAAATCCTTTTCTGGACTGAGATCAGAAGTGCAGCAGAGAGCTCTCCTGAGCATGAAGTACCACATGGAAGAAATAGTAACGAGGAAAAAGAGGCAGAGAAAAATGGAGTTATTAGCTTGGAAACTCATGCAGAACAAAGGGTAGAGCACTTGATCTTTTTCTCTTGTCTGTGGCAACCGCAGTCACTGCCAGCCCAACCCCATCTGCTACCGAACAAACTCCCCTTCCCTCTGCTCCTTTGGCTTAAGTGTCCAGTCCGTGCTCCTGCCGAGCCAGATGTGCCATGAACGTTCTGCAAGAATATTTCATTGCCTTTTCTGATTTATGGCAAGGAATGTGTCTATACTCAAACAGAGGCAGCGGCAATCTTGATATATAAAAAGAGGAATTTACTGGCTTGGCAGACTTGCCTGTACATTTGGAAGCTCTCTCCTTATAGCGAGAAGGCCACCTCAAGACATGCGGTTATCACAATATGCATTACTCTTGCTTGTTAGCATGGGATATATGGTCAAGGGGATGGTGTGGGAGGCCTGCCAGGATGACTTTCTGTGCATCGTGTCACTTTCCCTCCTTCACTGCACTTTGTCTCTCTGTTCTTCCCTTTAGAGGGGTTTTCCTCGACACCATCCTTCCCCGTCGTGATGATAACGGGGTCCGGCCAACTATTGGTCAGCGTATTCGCCTGAGTCAGGGAGACATCGCTCAGGCGAGGAAGTTGTACAAATGCCCAGGTAAATATGGCTTGTGGAGATGGTTCCAACTTTATTGTAGACACGTGGTTTATTTGGAAGGTATTGGAGTTCAAGAGCACCTTAACGATCCCTTTGATGAAAGAGACTCAGGAAATGTAGACCATCAAATACTTCAAGCTGGAGCTGTGGGAGAATTGAACTTGCCTAACATGTGTCTCCTATTAGTACTTTGCCAGTATTCGTGTCTGGTTTAGGGCTTCAGGTTTGTCCAGTGTTCTCTACTGAAATGTAGTAAGAGGAGCTGCAGAGTAGGCTGGGGAGAGGGGATAGGACGAGGCTTGTATTTTGCTGTTGGTTTCATGTAAATATACTGTCTAGAATTCAAGGTGTAGGCTCTGTTCATAGGAAATGAAATTGATGTACAAGACCATGGACAGAGTGGGGACTAGCAGTTAGCAAAGTGACAGAGGGCTATCTGGTAGACTGGGGTCTCTGCACACCAACCATCAAACTTCTGGTGAGTTATTTATATAGGTGTCGTCCCAGGGATGAGTCTTAAGAAAACCCTAAGTGTATCTCTGTGATTATGGTGTGTTGCACTGAGGCTTGGGAAATAACATGGAAGAAAGCCCAAAGATGCCGATTTGTGAAACAACCAGGTGCTGGAAGCTGGAGCTTTGGGCTGTTCAGGGGACAGCTGTACCCCTCTTTCTACTGCAAAAGGGTTGATGATAGACTGGGAAGAGCTTTGATAGAGAACCCATCTACATATGTGTGATGTACTAAAGACCGATAGTCTGAGTCCTGCATTATCTGGGGTCTGAAAAGATCGGCAAAAAAGAGCATTAGGGTCACAGATACGATTGGCAGACTAAAATTACTCATCAGAACAAAAGGATCCTTTTAAAGTGGAGATATTAGACAGTGAAAGTTTATGCAGCACTTTTAGCTGAATAGGTTAATAGAGAAAACCAGGTTCCAGAGAAGAAATCTGCCAGACTTAAGGACAGGTTGAATGTGAGGATGTAAAGAGAGGCTTGAAGCAATGGTGGCACCCAGTCTGGTGCCTGTAGCATGGGCTGCAGTGACTGAGAAGGGAGATAGCACAGAAAGTGTGATGCTGGAGGGAGAAAATTTAACAAGCTCTGTTGAATTTCTGCTGGTAGTGAAACATTAATGAGAAGATACTGGAGATTGAGAGAGTTGCACTAATTCTGCAGAATGACTCCGTAACATTCGTAAAATGAAAAAAAGGACTGTTGCAGGCATGGCCCAGGAGTTTATCTAAATGGGTTTGTCTGGCCAGCATGTTGATCCCATTGAAAGTGGCTTTGACTGATCATAAACCTAATATGATCATAAATGACTAACCTTCTTGGAATAAGCATATCACAGAGAGAGGGGAAACGGTGAGGAGGGGAGATAAGTTTTGCCAGTATAGAGAGTCACATCTTAAGTGAGTGGCTGGCTAGCACTGCTCTGTGAACCATTCGTGAGGCCATGGAAAATGGATGATAGTTGGCGTGCAAATCCGCTTCTTCTCTGTATCCAGCTACAGGTCAGAGAGTGTGAGTTCATAAGGGTCTAGAGTAAATTCTGAGGATCAGCAGTACTTCAGGGTCCGTGATGTCTGGGGATCACTGCTTAGCTTTGTAGTGAGTGATATAACTTTCTTAGGTGTGCTAGTTCTAACTAACTTCTTTATTTTCTTTTTACCACTCATAATTTTCTCTAATTCACTTTTGGTTGAACAAGATGTAGATCTTGGAAAATTATCTCACAGATTAGTTTAGGGATTGGTTTGTTTGAATACTCAAAAAAAAAAAAAAAATTAGGGACGTCTTGCACCATGTTTTTTGATTGAGTCAGACTTAATCCAAGCAGGTTTTTCATTCCTGTAGCTGGAAGCATCGACTACAGATTCAGATTTCTCGAGGCAAGCCGAAAAGCCACTCTGGCCTGAGGTTAAAGTCAAACTAAAAGCTACAAAGCAACTTTCTTAAAATGGGGACCCTTCTGAGTCTCAAGTTTTCCACTTGCAAAGTAGAACTTTTCTACTTTTTAGGTTTTTTTCCACAAAGCTTTAGCAGAGGTTATTGCAGTTCAGAAAATATTTGGCAGCAGAACGATTAGAGCTTTAAGCCTACTAAACAAATCTTCTTCAAATATCTATTGTTTTCATTTGGTTTTCTTTTTTTCTTTGCATCAAAATCTATACCCAGGTTGCATTTGAAGAGAAGGGGTGCGGTATATTTAATGACATTAACATCATCAGCTGCCATTTGAAACTGTAGCTTGAAAAGTTCTCTTCCTCTGCAAAATGCAAAGCACGGGAGTTCAAAACCGAAGGACTTCAGTTGTATGTTCAAACAGGGTCTGAATGAGACTTTAGGTTGAGGAGAACTTTGTTCAGGAGTCAAGCTGAGGATTTTTAGGTAAAACGCAACAACATAGTCCAGAAGTAGAATGAAAATTGGCTTCCCTTTTAGAAAGAGTCTCCATCTGAGAAGACCTGAGAAAATCCCCCCCAAAAAAGAGCTAGCATGGTGGAGGATGAGTTCCGAGCGTGCACTGGTACGAGCCAGAACGACTGCTGCGTCTGTTGTAAGAAACAGGGTTCTCCAACTCATTAGGCTGGATCTCTTGTGACTGCTACAGTTAGGGCTGTCTTAGCTTTTCCATTCTAAAACCCTGCTGTTTTAAATTGCTCTTAATTCCCCAAAGCTTATACCTCCTGGGTTAAAGTTAGTGCCAAGCCAGGTGAAACCGGATGAAATTTGCTGAAGGAATTTCTGGAAGGCAAGATGCATTCTGCTGCATAGTAGTAAATGCTAGATTTGATATGGCTGCATGGTTGAGGATTTGATGAGTATAGTAACTACAAAAGACTTTAAAACAGTACGTCCTGCAATCTTGTGCTGTGCTAAAGGAAACAGGCCTGTGTGGCTGCGCTAACTGTGCAGGAATGGTTAAACTATAAATTGAGAATGGTCCTGCATTATGTCATCCCATCCAATTCTCTGTTCAGCTTCAAAAAGATGTAGTGTACCGGTAACCAGCTGGTGAGCAGTGCCTGTCACTCAACTACTTCATCCAGAAATGAATTCTGAAGCATTCACCTTTCCTACTTTGCTTTTCGCCTCTGTTCCTTTCTAGCAGCTTACATGTGCAACAGCCTCTTCACCATGTGTGAAAACCACCTCAGCTCAGTTTCTTGGATCCCAGAAGTACCAAACGCTAGTTTTATTGGACCGGTTGGCTTCTTTGCTACTAAGTGGGGTACATTTGTGTTGCTTATCGGTGTGCTCTGCAAGAGATTGTGCTCTACGCACACGTATGCATTGCTCATTATTATCCTGCTTCTCCCTGCACATGCGGGCAATCGCTCTCCTCTGCGCTGAAAGGCCAGCCTCTCCCAGCGTGTCTGGAGAGTTTCCTCTGCAAGGTTTGGATAGTTAGCGAGGTCTCCTTTCATGACGTTTTAGCAGAGTAGTGTTTAGTGGTAGATACGTTAGTAGCTGTTGCATAATTACACAGTCTTGCCAGGTACTGTGTAATTACACTTAGGAGAATTAAGTCTGGGCTGTTGGAAACCTTCACTGTGGTTCAGCTGAGGGCAGTAATCTTCTGTCCTGTGTCATTACGGTAATGTAGTATGTGTTCCCAGTGATTTAGAGCTCTCTTTATCATTTCATATTTATTTAAATGGATTTTTGAGCATAGAAAAAGAACATTTATATATCTTGGTGAGTTATGGATTAGAATCCCCTCTTTATTGAGACACCTTGTCAGATGTTGGCATTCCTAGAGCCATCCTAAGGTGGTGGGCACTCCAGACCATGCATTGACCAATGGTGATGCCAGAGGATCATCTGAAGAATGGCTTGCTGTCCTCAGAATAAATATGGCTGGGATTCAGCTTCTTTGACATGTTTATCTGCTGGAGCAGCATGTATTTCTTGGTTGAGGGTCCTAGGAGCATCCTGGGAGCTGGAATTATCCTAACAGACTCTGATACAGGTAACGAGTCAAGGCATCTTTGCAAGAGGTGGAAAGGGAAGAAAGTGTATTTGTTCTGCAAATAGAAGTCCAGATTTCTTCTCCGGTTCATGCAGGCCATCACCTTTTACAAGCCTCTCTCTCTGCCCACCTGAAGCATACAGACAGCATCTCCTGCCAAACGTTGGGAGAGGCAGGAGGATATTAGCTGTTTCTGTAGAATACTTTGAAACTAAAACTTGCTGTGCAATGATCTTTTGTAGTTGCATAATGGTAGAGGGAGTTCTCGGGGTTCAGAACTGCTTGAGAATGAAGGAGCAGTGTAGAGGTTTTGAACTCTCATTTATTTTCCTCGTTCCTCTGGGGCAGATGTTACCTGCCTGTTTTGCTCAGCGGTGCTTTTTTTGAGTAGTCTAAAATACCTTTGGCTTTCTTGACAGGAATCGCTTTGCCAGATCCCATGCTGACCTGTGCCTTGAAATATGTGCAACTCATTCCTAGTAGTGCCTCCACCTTCCAGAGTACCCCTAGGAGCTGTTAGGCTGAGCAAAACCCCTTTTTGTGTCCCTGCCTATTGTTCATCTAGTCTGACCTGTCAAGCTGTGGGTCAAACTACTTCAGGGAAATTAAGAATTTCTGGCCTAGGTGACTCCCTCTCCCCTTTTTGAAGATATTAAACTTTTTGAATGGGACCAGTCTCTTTTCACCTCCAACTTCCGACCCGCCCATCTAAATGTGATCATGGCTGAAAAATTAGCGAGTGTGTGATAGCATCAGGCAGAGGAACATCCCCTGGCATTTCCATGAGAAAGGGAGCCAGATGTTCGGCCTTGTCAGATCTTTCAAAGCACTGCTGCTTAACGAGGGATTTTTGGGAGCTGCCTTACTGTCACTGAGGAAACCAAGTTGCAGGTCAAGGGCAGCTTTGTAACATCAGCGGGTTAGGAAATTAGAAAAAACAACTGGAAAGCAGGCAAGCCAAGGTCCCTGCTCCTTGGGATGGGTATCTGCATGTGTCTAGTGTGCACTCTGAAGGAAATGAGAGCTTTGATATTTGTGATCCTCCAACCTAGCCGGTCAGCTGCTCTGCAGATGTAGATGGTCACTCCTTGTTCCAGCTCAGTCCTCCTGGCTCAGAGAGCAGGAACGACAGTAGTCGTGGCTTTCCCAGATGTTGGAAACTGCGGTTCCCTACAGGAGCATATGCGTGTGCATATTACTTGCTTCCCAAAAGTCGCTGTGGGATCTACATTTCATCAACTGCAGCAGGCCACAAAAATGGGAAGGTGGAGAGCAGAGCGAGCTGCAGTGCTCACGTTTTATCCTGCACAGTGTGACAGCAGGGTAGGTGCTGGACAGCCGAAGCCTGAGAGCAGTGGGGCTTGCCCTGCTTTTGTTAGGAGGTTTTAACTCAAAAAAAAAAAAGACACTTTACAATGGTAACTAAGGAGAACTTCATTGAGCTGCTTGTAATGAAGGGAAAACAGATTTGCTAACAGTCTTGGGGTTGCGAGGTGGGCTGGGGTTAATATTTTACATTTGATTAGTGGATGCGATATTCCTCAGTAGGGTTGAAACCCAAAAGTGCTGGCATGTGGAAGGAAGATGGAGGAAGAAGGGTGCCTTTTTAAAACCTGTTTCCCCTATGTCCTTGCACTGGTCATCTTCTATCCTGGGAATTCTGATAAATTTCACATCACCCCTTTGGCGAGGTCTCAGATGGTCAATGACCTTTGGCCAGTACCATGAATGAACATCCTTAGAGTACCAGCCACCAACCGGCACACAGCAGCCATGTGCAAGCGTTTTGATAGACCCTGGTATCTTTCAGAGGGTCACTCCTTGTTGTTTTTTTCCCCTCTCTCGCAGCTTGTGGAGAGACCTTGCAGGACTCAACAGGGAATTTCTCAGCCCCTGGCTTTCCAAATGGCTACCCCTCCTATTCCCACTGTGTCTGGAGGATCTCGGTGACCCCAGGGGAGAAGGTAGGTTCCGCACCAGCATGAGGTGTACTCTGCGCTTCCCTTGCGTCTGGTTTTACCTGTGAAGACAGCATTAGCAGCTGCCAAAAGATTGTGCTGTAGATCTCTTTGTGCCTGGAGTGCGGGGATGGAGCTTGGAAAGGCTCCTGAGCACCATTGCTGTCCTTCCAAAGATGGGGTCAGGAATACATGGTCCTGAGGAGAGAAGAGGTAATGCTGGAGCAGAGCCCCCTCACAGGTCTGGGTTGCGTGTTGATCTCTGATCCTTCCTCTCGATTAGAGACTAAACCCTACCTGGACAGTCTCCTGCCACCCGCTAGCTCTGGCCGAGCTGGGAGCTGGGGGAATTGCCTTTCAAAGCCAGGTGCCAGTCAGATGAGTTAGATGAAATGTGCCAGCAAGCTGGGGTCCCGAAGGCAGCTGAGGAGCCGTGAGTGACATCAGTGACCTGCCCCTGTCATGCAGGCATAATGTCCCTGTCAGGGGACTCCCGCTCCCCGCCTTGAAACGCCAAGCCCCGCTGCGCATCAATCAGCCACCCTGTCCACTTTCTTCCTAGCTCCTTTTGTTTTATTGATCTTCCGGTGGAAATGAAATCTTTCCTTAATCCACTACTACCAGCCCTTCAGGCCTTTCATGCTGTACCAGGCTGCAAGAATGCGCAGCCCGGCTTGGGAGCTCCTCAGCAGAGCGACTTTGCTGAGGATCACCCGCAAGAGGCGCTTAAGACTAGGACTTGAACAAAGACGAGCAGAGCTCGCTCGTTTTGTAGCAGCCGTCTTGCTCTGGGACCCACTTCTGTCCCCTGCAAGCCCAGTCCCATGCAGTGCTGAGTGCCTGCCGTTAGCTGCGGGGAGAGCTTCGCCAGGGGCAGAGGTACCAAGAACTATCCAGGTTTTGAAACTATCGCACCGGGAGTTTTGCTGTGTAAATCCTACCCTAAATTCTCCCTTTGTCTGTCAGCCTCTTCAGAAGAGTTGTATCTGTATCTATTTTAATCTAATGACGTTTCTGTGGCAGACTATAGATGTAAATTAATACATGGGTCAAATCTTGCAAGGACAAAAATGCCACAAGTACACCCCATCGGTGACTTCCATAGGCCCAGAGCAAGGCCTGTAATTCTTGTTACAGAGGAAGGAGACCAAAGGGACAAAATTTTAATGCTAAGCTCTGCTCATTAAAGCCACTGAACACAATTGCATCATGGTGATGGTGTGAGTGTAATTGTCAGAATGTGGAAACTTGTCAGCAAAATTAGCTGTTTCTTACAAGCGTCATTTATATAAGGGTATAGACCCCAAACATCTGTATTTTGGGGCAATGCATTCTCTATGACGTTCACATTAATCAAAACCAAAGATTCAATTTTTAATTTTAAAAAACCCAAATTGGGCTTTTTTAAGTAGCATTTTAGTAACTGAGGAGCAGTGACTGTGAATTACAGAATGGATAGTAAAGTGCTGTCTGCTGTCATGTACTTCCGTGGTTTCATTAAAACACCTTGAGAAGCCTTTCTTTTTTGAGGAAAGCTGATTAAAAAATCCAGCTAACTGTGCAACTGTCTTTTCCTGCATACTCACTTAGGCAGCACTGTAGCAGATGTGAAGCACGTAACCTGTAGGGTCTTCTTTTTAAAGTAGCTCCCTTCCCAAAGAGAAGTGTGTACTCTCTCCTTTCAGATTATGTTAAACTTCACATCAATGGACCTGTTTAAAAGTCGCCTTTGCTGGTATGATTATGTGGAGGTGCGTGATGGCTACTGGAGGAAGGCTCCGTTACTGGGTGAGTAGCTGTTTCATTTTAATTGCATTTCATATGTTCTTCTGGAAGCTTATTGGGGGAAAAAACCCAAACAGACACAAACCTTCCTTTACCTGGAAGGAGCCTATGTCCAGCCATGCACTGGCCATCCATGTCTCCATCCAGAGATGTCAGTGTGCTGTATTCACACTAAATGATCCATGCTCCAAGTCCTTTGGTAGCAAAGACTTTATTCCTTCCTTTTCGAGCTTGAGAACTGAGGCAGAGAGGGAAGTGAGTCGGAGACATGGTTGGATTAAAAATGTGATCTCTGGAGTTTTATTATTGCTTTTTCCTAAGACCTGCGTGGAACTGTGAGACAGTTAGAGTGAAGCAGCCGTACAGCTCCTGGCCCAAGCCTTTGCCATTATTTCTCAAGTATTTGTGTTCACAAATACACAGTAGTCTGTACTTTGGGCCTCTGTACTTCTAGCAGGGAACTTGCTGGCCCATGCCTAGGATGTCAAAATCTACACTTTGACATCTCAAGGGCTCTACTCTGTTCCTGCTCCCAAAGACCTCAAGGAAGCGCAGCTCCTCTGTGTCTTCCCTATTCCTCTGCCTCCTGCTATCGTAACCACAAATCTTCTGCCACCCTGGGTGGGCAGTCAGGAGTCCCACCTGCTTCGCCACTGGCTCTGTCTCCATCCCCTAACCTCTGTGTCCCGATGTGTAAAATGCTGCACTGCAAACAGCCCCTTCTGCCTGAAAGGAAAGAAGCAATCAGGGAACTGGGGTTGTTTAGTCTGGAGAAAAGGAGGCTGAGGGGAGACCTCATCGCTCTCTACAACTCCCTGAAAGGAGGTTGTAGCGAGGTGGGTGTCGGTCTCTTCTCCCAAGTAACAAGCGATAGGACGAGAGGAAACGGCCTCAAGTTGCGCCAGGGGAAGTTTAGATTGGATGTAAGGAAAAATTTCTTCACTGAAAGAGTGGTGAAACATTGGAAGAGGCTGCCCAGGGAAGTGGTGGAGTCCCCATCCCTGGAGGTATTTAAAAGACGAGTAGATGAGGCGCTTAGGGACATGCTTTAGTGGACATGGTGGTGTTGGGTCGACGGTTGGACTCGATGATCTTAGAGGTCTTTTCCAACCTCAATGATTCTATGATTCTATGATCATCAGCTGTGTTAGACGTGCTGTGCCCTGTGCTGCAGCACGGGTCTGGGCTGGTCAGCATGGGGTCAGTGGGCTTAGGGAGGTCTGGGTGCTGGCCTTGGCCACACTGGACATCCCAGCCCTGACACCAGGTGATGTGCTGAGGCTGGAGCCGTGCTGCTCTCCAGAGGTTTCTGTGGGCCTGCCTTTCAGTGCAGAGTTGGCAGCCGGTTTTACTGCTTCCTGCCTGTTTTGGGGTTGGCAGCATTTATTGCTGTTTTCTGCTACACATGCGTCAGGTAACATTGCTCCAGCAGCTGCAACTTAGCTCCTCGTTATTTATTTTTTCTGCTGAGTAATTTAAAGGTATTTCAGAAGCCAAGCACCTCCCTGTCCTCCTAGTGCAGGTGGACTTGTGAGTGTTTCCATCTGGAAGGAGACGCTGCATGCTCCCGCAAGGGGCTGAGCCCATGAAATTAGCTCAGAAGAGGCAGACAGACAGCAATTCAGCAGGGGGCGGGGAGGGGGATTAGTGTGAATTGTGAAAGCACGGGCTTCTTGCGGAGAGAAAAAAATACATGTGCACTGCATATTTTCCCAGGGAAGTGTGTGAAAACCCAGCCTTTAAATAGTGTATAAGTTTTTATGAATGGGCCCTTTATCACACTCTGAGGAGTTTGCTCATTCTTGTTCCTCATCTGCGTTTCCTCTCCTTGACACCCTTGTTAAACTCCCAAGTCTAAATCCAGGAGGCAGTTGCCCAGTGACCCTAGAGGAAGGAGCTTTGCAGTACTGATGCTGTTTGTTAGCGTCCCCTTTGGGAGTGGAGGTGAGAGATGCTATTGGTACATGGCAGGGCTGTCACGCTGCCCCAACAGTGCTGGGCAGCTTTGGGGCACAGGGGCTCAGAATTGAATAGTCGAATAAAGCTAGGGTCTGCGCTAATATTTGGATGGGGGACTCCAGAAAGGAGAAACGTTGGTGGTGAAACTGCCATTGAAGAGAAACGAAGTTTGCAACTCACCTTCCATGCAGTCTCATCTGCACTGACTGGCCTGTCGCAGAGGCACAGCTCTTGCATCCTTGAAGGTCATAGCCTTCCGGAGGCTGCCAAGTGGTGAAGGTGGGGCAGGCGGAGCCAAAAGTGGCAGTAGCTGACTGTGGGCAGCTGACTAAGCAGGGGGCCCCTAGGCTTTTAATGCACAGGATTCAGGTCAACTACTCTGCTTCCCATAGACAGGACAAGCAAGAGTCTTCTCTGCCTGCCCGTCAACAGGCCTTGAACTGTCTGTCTCCTTATCCAGTGTAGGGAACCACCAGTGTAGCCTGCTAATGGGAACTAAGGTGCTGTCTTGCAGGTAAGGCATTAGCCAGGTTTGCGTCCAGTGGAGGTTGTTCAAAGAAGCCTTTGCCTGGTGTTGCAAGGCCAGGATACCCTATCACCGCTGTCCTGACTGAATTCAACCTGAGGAACTGCTCTCTGCTGCTATCACATACCCGCTGGGGGTTCAGTTGCACAGGGTACCAAGGCTATGCTGAATTCAGTATGTAGCCTTGCTGGTGTCAGCTGAAGTGAAAAAACACGTTTATACTGTGTGTTCTCAGTGCATACTTGGTGCTTGCTCTGTTTCCATGAGGAGCTTCTGGCTAGAGCAGGTAGAGGAGCACCAAATTAGGGTTGTTGAGGTTTGGGCTGCTCTGGCAGATCTCATCTGCAGCTGTTCTGTTTCAGGATTCTCCCTTGCTGGCAGAATTCAGGTATTTACCAGTGCTGGTGCATGCCAGAGAGCTCAGAGCTGGGTGAACCATGGAGCAAAAAGGCTCTTGGTCACAAAGCTCTTGAAAGAGATTGAATGACTGCAGAGGCTTAACTGGGAAGAGGTAGATTTACCAGGGGAGTGAGAGCAGAGGATGAGATAAGGGGTGTTTTCCAATCAGCATGGCCACATCCTGCCCTCGGTTTAGACTTGGGCACTTTGCTCTTGGGTGCAAAGAAATGAAGGAGTTTCTGAGGCCTACCAGGTGGAAAGGACGTTCCCTAATGTCAGATCTCTAGAAGGACAGGGGATGGTTCCCCACCCTTGCAGCTCATTTGCCCAATCAGGTGATAAAAACAAGAGCCCTCTTGAATTTACCAGGGCAATAGAGGTTGCCTCTGTGACTACTGGATTCTGCTCCCAGCTGAAGAAAACCTTTATTAATTCAATAATTTAAGAGAATATGAATTAATGGGGGAAAAAAACCGAAACTCATTCAAAAGCACAAGTGGTGAGAGCGAGAGGGTGTTTTACACAAGCACAGCTCTTTTAACCACAGACTCTTTGCTTCCTGGAGCCACAGGTGCCTGCTATGCTGTGCTGCCCATCAGCCAGGAGATCTTGATCGTCTCTTTCCTGCCTTCTAGGTAGATTTTGTGGTGACAAGATCCCTGAACCAGTAATCTCCACGGACAGCAGGCTGTGGATCGAGTTCCGGAGCAGCAGTAACATCCTGGGCAAAGGCTTCTTTGTGGTCTATGAAGGTACAGCCTTTAGGTAGAAGAAGTCTGTCGCATTGCACGGAGCAGCCAGGACAGGATCAGGGGTTTATGGGATCAGTAGGAGTTTTGCTTCACCGTGTGGCTAGACACAGCCCCCCGCTCTTGTTTTTGTGGGAATTGGCAGATTTTGCGGGCTGTTTCAGCAGACAAGGCATGGATCTTCCAACTAGTTCATCACATTTTTGGGGGGACAACAGGATGGCAGCACAGAGCAATAGCTTCCGTTTATAAGGCAGGTTGTGTTTGCCCTAACCAGCCCCTGCAAGCAGCAGTGCTGGGTGTAGCCGGAGTTCCTTCCAGTAATTTGACAGGCAAAGTTCTGTTTTGGATCATATATTTTATATCACTTAATGCAGCTTATTTTGGGGGTTTTTTTGCTCAAATTCAAAGATTGTTCTTTGGTTTCTCCCTTGTATGTTTTACTTACAGAAGGTTAGAAATTAGCATGTCAGATCTTCTGCAGGTCAGGTACTTTGGAAACTTGCATGGCACTGGGATGCTGAAACCACTTCAGAGGAGGAGCAATACTAACAAATCAGTAACATCCCTTCTCCATATATGCTTATTTTTTACAATAATGATTCTAAAATGTATTGAAAGCCTTCATTGTTCTCTGGGCAACAGGCATTTTCTTAGGAGTACCAGTGTTGTCAACAGTATTGAGGTTGACTCTATTGGTACTGATGTTGCATCATCTTCTTTCTGCAGCCACAGGAACAAGCACGACACTGGAAGCCCAGTGCCCAAGTGTCCAATATACTCATGAATAATGATACTAACAGAAGGAGGTAAAGAAAACATGGGACTGTTAGGGAAATGCAAATAAAGCATATGAGGATTTCACAACAGTGTGGGGCTAACAAATCTGCTTCACAGGAGAAATATCTGGTTTCTGAAGGAATTGTTGCCCCAGAGACAGAGGTAGCTTGCCTGAATTTTTTTTTTTTACGTCTCTCCTGAGAAGCAGCTGTTGCCTGGACCATGTGGTTTGTAATACCCCTTTTATAGTAGCTTGTTGGAATTAGCAGTGATCAAACTAGTGTGCCTCTAACAGATTGTTTTATTTTGGCTTATTGCTTTGGTGGGCTAGTCAGCTTAATTCTTACAGTGGGTTATTCCCCAGTGATATCTGCTCCAACTTTAAAAGAAAAAGAAAAAAAAAAAAGCAAGGTGAGGAATGCTTTTGGGAAGCAACTTCTCTGTTCTTCATCATGCGTGTTAATATGGCATCGTGTTTCGTATTGCTAAATGATGTTGAAAGAAAAATTTTTTTTTTACATTGGCTACATGACAAAGTCAGTTTGCAAAACTTTCTTTTCTCTTGATAATTTTCCTTATTTCCTGTTGATTAATAAATGATCCCTAAAGATTCAGTAAACATGAGCAATACTTACTTCACTTGACTTTGGAGGAGAGCAAATGAAAGTGGAATGTGCATCTAGTGGTTAAACTTCACATCCCTCTGTTCGTGTTTTCCTGCCTCTTCAAGGCTCTGGCTTTTTTATGGCTTTTTTTATGGAAAGGTATGAAATCTATTGCTGAGCCTGAGAGTGAGCACAGAGTATGCCTGGTGGAAGCCAGCTTGTACCACAGAAACAGTGATGGCCCATTGCATAGTTCTTTTCTTACCTCAGCCTCCTCTTGTCAGAGCAGCAGGTAGTGAGATTACCTGCAACTCTCTCCATAATTTATTTGCTGAAATGGGAGAGTTTCCAAAAATCTTCCTTAATCCCTATTTTCTTCTGATGCAAGCTCTGGTAATGGCTTGTTTCTTTCCTCTGTTGTCAGGTAGCTTGCTCAGCTGTTTTGTGACTTCTGTGTCTAGGCAATAAGGGTAATTTTTATTTCCAGGAGGGATTTCCCTTAAATGTTTAATTTTCTATCAATTTTTGTCCAACAGCTCTCTCTGTTGCTGTTAGTTCCTCTTTTCCTTTTGAACTCTTCTCCCTCACATACTAAAAAGCCAAAGTGGGTTTTATCTCTGCTTCTCTGTCCTCTGCTTTGGTGAGAGTGCATGTAATTGCTCGTGCATCTGAACTTAGCTTGGAGCTCTGTGGGTGAGGACTGACTTTTGGATTTGGATTCCTCCAGGTCTTGGCCCTAAAGTTTTCAGTAGATGGGAGGCAAGAGGCAGAAGCATGTAGCCACATGATGGGAGAATTACTTGGTACTAAATGACAGTTAATGTAGTGAAAGTGTCCTCATAGTTCAGTCATATTGTTCCTTTTCTTTCATGAGATTCAAGATGGGAAGATGCTGGTGGTTTTGCCCTACAGCACTGCTGGCAGCCCCACATTTGTCATTGTTATTGCCTTCTCAGGCTCTATCAGCAGATGTTCTTTCCATTTGGCAGTAAAGCTCTTCCAGTATACTTAGCTGCTCAACTGAATTTCAGTGTGAACTACTGCAGTGGATAGAGAAAATACCATTTGCTGGCGGACAGTTTTATGGCTGTTAAAAAAAACTGTCAGTTTTCTGCTCTGGTAGTCCTCTTTCTGTTAGGCGGGGGAGACAGTTCTCTAAAGGGTCCCTCAGAGGGTCTCTCTAGCACCGCTTGTAGCTCTGAATATGTGAACTCAAACTACAATCTAAATTGTGGTCTGCAGCTGAATTTTGGGTGCAACTATTTGGTGGTGCCTTAGCACTGATTCTCTAAGAAAGAAGTTAGCACTGCACTAGTGAAACAGTGCTTTTAACTAGGTCGCAGTTAAACATTAGCAGCTTACAAGGCAAACCCAAGGCGATGTTATCCAATGCAAGCGATTTCCAGGACACTATAGGGAGACCCACATCTGAATTGCTAATGCAACGCGTTCTGGGGAGACCCCAAGTGGGAAGATGGTTGATGTCTGGCAGGTGTCATTGCAGTGCTCTCTCTCTTGTACTTACTGTCAGTGCTTTTTGCTTGCTTGACTTTAAACACAGCCAAAACATTCATATGCCTTCTTTAGACATGTGTGTCTTGCATCATGGGGTAACAGAGGTTTTAGCCTGTGATCTTACTTTCATGTGTTACACAGTCTTGCAGACAATTATGCTGAACTGCTGTTGTCTTTGAGGTCTCTGCTAGTTTTGTATTAAACTAGATTTTCATAAAATTTTCTGTTCTTGGTCTTTAAACTTACTCATTCTTACATTTAGCACAAAACTTAATTTTTTCATGCACAGCAGTCAGCCTGATGGTCTCCTGGTGAACAGCTCAACTCATGCTTGTTAATATTGCCATCGTGTGGCTGGATTAGATTTGCAACTGTTTTTTATTTGGGGTTTTTTTGCCAACTTTTCCTGGTCCTTAGTGCTGGTAGCAGGTTTTAAACAGTTATGAAGGTGACCAGGAGTGTGAAACACACAAATCCATAAAAATACTCTGTACCAGTGAGTTCACCTTCTAAGGAGGTTGGCACAGCAAGACAGGAGACACTGTCACTAAGACAAAACGTTAGATTTGTAAAAACTTCCATGACTTGTGTGTTGCCTTTGTGGAACAAGCGGTATTGATACAGATTTGAATGAGGAAGACGACTGTGTATGGAGCAGGCTTTACCTAAGGAAAAACCTGCAATCTTGTGGTTTTGCTGTTTGTTTTTTATGAAGCTATTTGTGGTGGAGAAATTCACAAAGATGCTGGCCAGATCCAATCTCCCAATTACCCAGATGACTACAGACCTTCCAAGGAGTGCATCTGGAAGATCACAGTTTCTGAGGGCTTTCACATAGGAATCACATTCCAAGCCTTTGAGGTGAGAAGTGTCATTGTATATTATACTACAGATATTATTTTGCCTCTGTAGATCCTTTAAAATTAAGAAGGAAGTGATGTAAATAATAATTTTAAAAAAAAATTCTTTTGAATACTTCATAACATCATTTCTCCTCACCAGAAGTTTGCTCAGAGATTTTGAAGCCAAGTTTTAAATATGATGAGTTTTCAAAAACTGTTACTCTAGACAGAAAGAATTAGAAGGGGCACAAAACTACTGATGATGTTAAATAGGGACTCATGAGTCCTTAAATTTTCACTCTGGTTAAATGAAACTATATGGTCACAATCCAGGCAAAAAACTCCTGTTGGTGTCACTGGGGCTTGGCAGATTGTAGGATGTGTGTGACTCTCCAAAGAAACATCACGTTCCCAGATGGCAGACAGGCTTTGAAGAGCTCAGAAAAGGTTTTCTTCTACTGGTTATAGGATGTTTTACACTCTTAGCTAGGTACCCAATGATCTGTTTCTGACTACTGATGGGTAAGTCACAGACAGGAGTGGACAGGGCCTGGGTTCGTGCATAAATCCCATCTAGCCCATAGGCTCCTGTGGCTTGTGCACACTTATGTGCTTGTCCTGGAAAGGGCTGACAGCACTGCCTCCTAGCTGTGACCCCACAGCTATTCTTTGAACCTTTTTGTTTGTTCTGCTCTGCTCCCTACAGCTTCTCATGGAAAAGCAGTTTGTAGATAGTCAGGGACTAGGTTTTGCCAGAGGGTAGCCATGAAATAACAGCAGAACTGAGATGTGCCCGGGCCTGAATGCAATTTCAGCTGCAGGAGAGTTCAGTGGCAGCCATGAGGCAAGCACCTCGTTGTGACCAGTTGTTTGGGATGCTCCTTTGGAAGCTGATCTCTGGCCAAAGTCTAACTGGTTAGCTAGCCTGACTCAGAGCACTCATACTAGTGAGCTACAGGCACACCCTTTTCCCACTGCAGATTGAATGGCACGATGCATGTTCTTATGACTACCTGGAGATCCGAGATGGCCTCACTGAATACAGCCCACTGATCGGTCACTTCTGTGGCTATGAGAAGCCAGAAGATATCAAATCCAGCTCAAATAAAGTATGGATGAAGTTTGCATCTGATGCAACCATCAATAAAGCAGGCTTTGCGGCAAATTTCTTTAAAGGTATGTGATCTAGTACCTCTCAAGGTCAAAGCTGCGGACCATTCATCCCTTAACTTACTGCCGTCCCAAAGTGATCAGTTACCATTGTATCTGCTTGTAGTTAAGAGCTGGTTAGACAATATTAATTTTATATACAAATTGCTTTGAGAGCGTAGAGGGGTTTGATGCTGAGGCATGAACACAGCCTCTCTGATGAAGACAGAAAGGAAGCCTACTGGGTCAGTACCAGCACAGGCACTAACGCCTCGTGTGGCCCAGCTGGACAGAGTGTGACCTCCATTTATCCGTGCCAGGGGACATTGACATTTTCAAAGAAGGTACTAGTACTGTACAAAGTGTTAAAAACAACTCTCTGCCTAAGTTCTATTCCAAAAGAAACTTCTGGAGAGAGAGTAAATTTGATTGCAAGTAGAATCCCAGGGAAAATTTCAGAGTGCTTTAGGAGACAAATGTGTTCCTAAACTGACATCCTCTTCAGGAGGATGCGAATGAAGACTGAATTTCTTCTTAAGAGCTGAACCGAAGCCACGGTCCTTTGCCCACATCCTGGTGACTTGATAGAGGCAAGAACCAAATATCTAACCACTTGGGAAAATAGCTGCAGAGCTGCTGTGAGGTAGATAGTCATGTTTCTCTTAGGTTCAGTGACAGTTGTACAGAAATAATAGCTGCAATGCCAATATTTGGATTGCTTAAGTCCTTTATTTATTTCTACTTTAACTTTTGTCTTGCATAAAGGGTGTCATGGTCCATTTGGATCTTTCAAATTTACTCTGTGAATTAAAACTTTCTCTCAAGCAAGTGATTTAACAGCTGGCTTAGAAGTTATTGAAACTGTACCCAAGCATGGAGCAGCAAAGAAATACTCTACTTTCTTCATAGTGAATCCACAAACGGAAACTAGAAAATAAAATCTGTTTGGACTGGAGCTGTTGCAGTGGGGGGTTCCTGACTGTGGGAAGGCTTTGCAGGAAGACAGCGTTATCAATAGAATAGAATATTTCAGTTGGAGGGGACCTACAATGATGATCTAGTCAAGACTGTTCCTATTTGATCTACGTAGCAGTAACTGTTACTGGAGCATTATATTGGATGTAGGTGTCAAGGTGTTGGCAGTGGGAGGCTGCAGGGGCTGCCCCATGCCAGACAGATGGTTCAAGCTGGCTCCGCAGTGGACCCACCGCAGGACACAGCTGAGCCCATCAGCTGAGCTGGTGGCGCCTCTGTGAAGACATGTTTAAGAAAGGTCAAAAATGACGGGGAGAGAGAGGAGGAGAGAACAAAAAGTGCGAAACAGCAGAGGTAACGCCAAGGTCAGAGGAGGAGAAGGTGGAGGTGCTTCCTGGCAGAGCAGATATTCCCTGCAGCCTGTGGAGGACCCATACTGGAACAGGGGGAAACTATGAGAAGGAAGGAGCGGCAGAGTCACGTGTAGCTGCTGACTGTAGCTCCACATCCCCCCCGTGCATGCTCATGGCTTTGCTGAAGGGACTGAGTGTAAGCTATGGTGATACAAGGCAGGGGGAGAGGAGTCTGGAGTGAAGTTGAGCCTGGGAAAGGGGGGCGGAAAGGTGTTTTCCCTAAGGGTTTTAACATTTGTTTCTTTCTTTTTTCAGTTTTTGTTTCCCAATACCCGAATCAGTACTCAAATATTTATATTAATTGGCAATAAATAAAGTTAAATGCCCCAAAGTTGAGTCTGTTTTGCCCACAACAGTAATTGGTGGGTAATTTCCCCATCTCAACCCAGGAGCTTTCTTGCTCCTGTTCTTCCTATTTTCTCCCCCATTCCACCGGAGTGGGGGGCCAGGGAGTGAGCAAGCAGCTGGGTGGGAGTTTGGCTGCTAGTTGAGGCCAGCCCATCACAACCATGTTAATAAAACCATCTATTAAGGGATGCACATGGAATCAGGGGTCAGGGTGGGAAGCCAGTACATCTGGCTATCTGTGTATTAAAATGTCAGTTCAGGTTGTTGAGATGTGATTGGAAGAACCTGACTTCAAAGTCTAGGGTAGCAAGACTTCATGCATCTATGAAAAGGAAGAACTACTTGCATGTCCTCCCAGCTCCTTTGCTGCTCCCCGTTCAGTGGGGTAAGGCCTCCTGCAGCTCCATTACTGTGGGCACCATAATGGGCTGGTTCCTGGTAGCTCAAGTCACTCGAGAGCATGAGGAATTTAAAAAACAAAACAAAACAAAAAAACGGGCAAATGAGAACAAAATGCAGTGAAGTCTTTACAGGAGACCATGTTTTTCTGCTCCTGTCTAGAAGAAGCACTCTTGACTATTAACAGTAATTGTAGTCCTTTATAGTTTTGGTGGTAGGAGTGCTTTAACACTTGTGAGGTTTGCTGCAGTGTCTGCTCCTTGGGCTCGGCTCGTCAGCTAGTGCTCTGGTCCTTCTGTCCAGAAGTGTTGCATGAGGAATATGATGGGGTTTGGGTGGTCAGGAAAGTGTGACTTGTTCTGGTTTTCTCCTGACAGAGATGGATGAATGTTCTCTGCCAGACAATGGTGGGTGTGAGCAGCACTGTGAGAACACACTGGGCAGTTACAAATGCACCTGCGAGCCTGGCTATGAGTTGACAGCTGATAAAAAGAGCTGTGAAGGTGAGTAACCTACAGATTGAGGCATCTGTCTATAGGATGGGTACTACAGCTAATAATGAAATTGAACAATCTTTGATTGATTGTTCAATTTCAAGTTCAAGATTCTCCCTGCCTCTACATCCTCTTTGTTTATCTTACCCCACCTGAAAAATTTCTTTTTATCAACATCTTTCATTGAAAAACAAGTTTTGGTTGAAAAACTGAAAATACGCTGATTCTCTACTGCTAAATGTCTCTAAAACTAGTTGTTCTTCATGGCCAGAGATCCCTGTTCAGACCAGATCTCCCATGGTGCAGCATAAGGGAGGGCAGGCATTACAACCGAACTGTTGAGTGACCCAAAAGTATTTCAATCTAAGGCTTTTTAGAAATTTTTTTAAAGAAATTTCTTTTGTAGAATAAAATATCAAAACATGCATGCAAAACAGACATTTTCCCTACTGAGGAGTCAATTCCCTTCTTCTGTTACCCGGGGGGTGGGGGTGGTGGTGGAATCCCATGTCTTTGATAGAAACTGTTTCTTTCAGCTTTCTATTTATACAGTTAATCTCTTTCAACAAGTGTTTGCTCCCACCAACAATCTGTTGGTGTGGTGAGAATCCACCCGCTGTTCTTGTCTCGTAGCTCTGCCTTTCAGCTGAGATGTGTAGGGAGCTCCACACGCTGGGTGTAGTACTCTCAAAGTCACCCGGTTTGCCCTGACTTCTGCTTTTGTCAAACTGTTTGGGGAAGGCTGCTGTTGACTTGGTGAGGGCAGAGTTAGGTGCATGCAGAACACTTTTGGAAGCTTTACTTTATTTTTTAAAATAATTTCTTGCCATTTTGAGCAAGCCAGTTGGTATAACTTGGCAAGCGTTTTTTGAACTTCACTCTTAACCTCCTGTTTTAAACTTCATTTGTGGGCAATACAGGCAGGATAGTCTTCAAAATTGTAGTGGTGCACATCAGAGTAAACTCCTTTTGTTTCTCCAGACACACTTGCTTGCTACACTTTTTGTATTGAAGCTGCTCCCTTGGGTTAGTTCTCTTAATGCAAAATGATGCTGGGAACAAGATGCAGGAAGCTTTTATCCCTGTGGGTTTTGAAGATGTGGCCGTATTTCATTACTCCCAAGAAACAGCAAGAAAAAAATGCTTCATTGCAAATAGAATTTTGCAGCAAAAGAGCAAACTGAGGTTGATTCCTTTGAGGTAAAAACCATGCCCTCCTACAAGAGGATGAAGATGAGATGTCCTAAATTTTTAAAGAAAATGGGATAATAAAGCTAAGTCTTTGGCTTTGTCTTCAATTTTCCCTAGAGAAGATGCAGTCTACATATAATAAGCCACTGAAGAGTTGGCTGAAGACAGGGGTGTCTTCCCTAGGATTCCATTATCTTCTAATTATTCCATTACTGATAAACTTGAAATAATAAGGTTTGTAGGACTGAGTGTGGGTGAATTTACCAAGCTGGCCTTTATTGTGCATGTCAAGTCAACTGATCCACAGTAAGCCCAAGGCTATAGGGTAAAAAGGAGATCAATCTTACACGGTTTAAGTGGCTCTCCGGGCCATAGCCTGGCTGTGTGTGTTTCACTGGTGATTTATAGCAGGTGAGGTTTCTGTCTTCTTCGCAGCTCCCAGCATTTTAAACCTGTTCTGGAGGCCGGGATTTGAAATGTGCCACCAACCAGGATCTCATTCATTTCCTAGCTAACAGTGTGGCCCAATCTGTGTGTCTGAACAGAACCAAGTAAAACTTGTGTTCATTTATTGCCTCTCCAGCTGCCTGTGGGGGCTTCATCACCAAGCTCAATGGGACCATTACTAGCCCTGGATGGCCCAAGGAATATCCTACTAACAAAAACTGCGTCTGGCAGGTGGTAGCTCCAGCCCAGTACCGGATCTCTCTGCAGTTCGAAGTGTTTGAGCTGGAAGGCAATGATGTACGTAACCAGTCCCTGCATCTCAGAGGTGTGACTATTGGCTAACTCAGAACTGGATAAATCCTTGGGGTACAAGGAAGAGGAGACTGTCTTACTGGTGGAGCTTCTGGTTGTTTCCCCACTCTTGATACAATAAGCCAATAACAGTGATTGTTCTCCTTGAAGTCTGGATCTGCTTTCTCTATGGAGTGGAAGGATTAAAGCTGTTCTGTTATAAATGGGCTTCTTTTCTCTACCAGTTTTGCATAATTGTAGGTGTTTTCCATCCCTAATAGGTGTCCCATCGCCCCCTTCCCCAGAGCTGCCTTTGTAGGAAAATAATTGGAAATGAACAATGAAGTAGAGTTCTTCAAAGATAAACAAAATAACCAGTAAGAGTCTGTTCTCTGCCCTGCCAAGGACAGGGTGGAATTTGAACAAAGCATTCAGGTCTCACTTTTCCCACCGTAAATGGGGGCAGTGGCTCTTCCTTAATTCAGCAGGCTGCTGAAGTTCATTCAACACTGCCAGGCTCTTGGATAAGGTGGGAGTAATTATTTTAGCTAAATTTAAATGGAACCTTTGCTATTCTGATAAACACACGCATGCTTTAAGACTAGGGCAGCAAGGGAAGGGGGTGAGAACACTGACAGAGGAGAATTTGGGGAAGTTAGGAGTGTATTTGAGTATAAGGCTGTTTCCGTTCCCTCTCAGTCAAGCCTCTGTCCCCTTCCTCTGAAATGCTCTGTTCCAAGTCCACGGAGCTGAGAAATCTCCTTGTCTCTTGGCAGGTCTGTAAATATGACTATGTTGAGGTTCGTAGTGGGTTGGCTTCTGACTCCAAGCTGCATGGTAAATTCTGTGGCTCAGAGAAGCCTGAAGTAATCACATCGTATGGCAACAACATGAGACTGGAGTTCAAATCGGACAACACGGTCTCCAAGAAAGGCTTTAAAGTTCACTACTTCTCTGGTACGTGGCTGTATTCTTTCACTCGGTTAGCCGTCTCCTCTGACTGAACCTCTTGGTTTTGGTGCATTTCCTTCAACCTCCTGTGAAATCAGGCAGATCCTGACATGGTTAGTTACATCTAAAAAGCATGGTTGCTCTGTGCTGTGTCACCTTTCATCTTGGTTTCTCAGTGCAGCGTATGGTCCAGTGTCATAGTGTGGTGTCAGCAAGATGCACGGATTTCATCAGTGCCTCCAGTCCTTCCACAGCGGCAAGCAATGGGGAACCTGATCCTAGAAGTTATTCCTGTCCCTGGCGGCATCATTAGAGAATAGCTTTTTTCCTCTGAAACTAGGAGAGTTACAGAAGACTTCTGGAAATTTTCTATAGCAATCCTTCCCATCAAAGCAGTGCATGCTAGTGGAAGTTTCTAATCCTCTGTTCTGAATCCTTTGTAGCTGTTGGTGTCAGTGATGCACCTTGTTAGCAGGCAGTTCCAGAGGTTAACTGTACGTTGAATGGAAGTGGAAATTCAGTTCCATTCTGTGTTTTCAGCAGAGATTGAGGAGTATTATTATTTTTGATGGAGGATGATCAGGCAAAATGACCTTGAATTAAGACAGTTGCAGAGTAGAATCGGGGCTAGGGGTTTGGCTTGTTAAATCTAACAAGAGTAAGGGTGAAGTGGAGTATGTTTTATCTAGAAATACTTTTAGGAATGAGGAGACAGATGAGGTTAATGAGGTCCAGGGAGAGCATTGGCCCAAGAAAAAGTGGAGATAAACTGCTCATAAATTAAATTGGACTGGAATACGGGAGCAGATCCTATGCTCAGTGAGATTCATGAATACATAGTCCTGAATATACAGGAGTGAATATCCACTGGGGCATATTTCAGCTTCAGAGAGCAGCTCTTACCTTAGATCCTCTTCTCCATCTGTCTGCTTGTGCTCTCAGACAGAGCTATTTAAAGATGGAGGCTCATCAGAGTGTGTAGGAACTTGAAAATATTATAAAGATTGGCCAGTGGGTTTTTTTGCCTAGGCTAGTGAATTTGTGTGATACTTTTCCTGGACCATATTCTAAAAGAATGAGACATTCCTATATGTTTCTTTTAGATAGGAGTCTTTAATCATTCAAAACCTACATTATATAATAAAACACACTTGTGATGCATTTTATGGAATGAAAGACAATTGAAGAGAATTGTATCTAGGCTAAAAAGCTGACTGGACTAATCCAGCAGCAGAGGTTGGAGGTTTGCACTGGTGTCTGCCCGTCTGGGTAGGGGTCTCCCAGCTGACAACTGCGGTGGTCTGTTACTCAATGGCAACTCAGTGTTTGTCGGTTTGATCCTGCCCAGACAAGGACGAATGCTCCAAAGACAATGGTGGTTGCCAGCACGAATGTATCAACACCTTTGGGAGCTACGTATGCCAATGCAGAAATGGCTTCGTGCTGCATGAAAATGGCCACGATTGTAAAGAAGGTAAGGTCCCCACTCCCTGCCCTCAGGAAAGACAAGATGCCTCAAACGCGGTTTGAGCCAGGGTGCCTCCTGCCCAGTGTTGGAAGGGTGTTTGTACAGCGTACCAGGCTGGGGCACTGAAAAAGCCTCAGCTAGCTGAAAAACTACCTAGGAAAAGGAAGAAGAGGGCTTGTTTTCAGCTGGATCTTTCCCCAGTCTGGCCCTCCTTGTGGCTGTGGGGATGGACAGGGTGGGGACAAGAAGCTGGGCTAGCGAAAGGAGCAGTTGTGGGACATGACCATTAGACTAGTCGCTGCTGCTTCATTTAATTATTGGGTTGAGTCAGAAGAGAAAGGCTGAGCTGATCTAACCATTTGCTGCTGCCAAAAATACAGCTCTTCCTTTACCCTCACCCCTGCTGTGTGCTGCCATGGCCTTTCTGTGTATCGTCTCTGGTCCTTGTCTGATCTCTCCGTGAGCTGATTCAGCTTTCCAAGTCAGTAAAACAAACGACTCAAGGCTGAGATAGCATCAGTGTCAACACGGTGGAGGGTTGGAGACCATGTCACGGGGAGCAGGGCAGACAAGACAGAGGAACAGAAGAATATGTTTGGGAGTGAGAAGGTGAATGAGGTTAATGAGGCCCAGGGAAATAAGATGGTCCATTTCACCAGCTGCCAAGTTAGCTCAAAAAAGTATAGGCCTTTCTGAGGACAAACCCACCAGAACTATGCAGTAATCCTAAAACATACTGTTCAGTGACTGAAGCCTTCCCTGTTTCTGCCCTGTTGAGGGGCTCGATGGGCAGAGAGGAGCATATGGGACATTACATGGTTCCCATGAGACCTGCCTCAGTGCCTCCATCTTATGATCTCACTCTCTCAAGCTGGTTGCGAGCACAAGCTGAGCGGTGCGGAGGGAATGATGAGCAGTCCAAACTGGCCTGACAAGTACCCCAGCCGGAAAGAGTGCACCTGGGACATCTCTGCAACGCCTGGCCACCGAGTGAAAGTAGTGAGTAACCAGTGAGCGGGAGTGCGAGGGGAGAAGCGGGCCGGATTGTGAGGAGCTGAAGTGACTTCCCCCCGCCACTGTGTGAGTGGGAGGTTGATCCCCACAGGTCCTGCGTGGGGTGCTCGGAGGAGGGCACCCCGGGAGGCTGCCCCTGGCCTGCAAAAGGGCAGAAGGTCTCAGAGGGACATAAGGCAGGGGTGAGGCAGCTTGGAGGAGACTCCAGCAGATGACAACTGTGGAGCATTGCTCTCTCTGTTAACAGAAGGTATAACATGCCCTTCCACCCCTACCCCTCCTTGTGAGCCACTCTGTTGGGACCATATCTGCATAAGGTGGTGGCAGGGCCAGTCCCTCTGAGGGAGAAGCGTCAGGCCCATTTTACAGCATGGCCTGATGCATATGGCAGGACATGCCCAAAGCTGTGCAGATGGCCCATGCACTGGGGGAAATAATGCCTGGATCCCTGTGCTCAGTGGAAGTAATATTGAAGAACTGCCCATTCAGTGTGCTAGGCAGGGTTCCCGGCAGGAAAAATAAGAGCATATAAGGCTTGCATTTGAAAACTGTTGTCATGCACCCATGTGAGGCAGTAAAGCTAAGGCTACACAGCACGTTCATATGAACTTCTGAGCTTTACTACCCTGAGATCACTCTTGTTTGAAAGCACACTGTTCTGTTTTAGTTTGTGGGAAGAGTGGGACAGACATACCATTTGACCTGTTTCTCACTTGGCATTTCATCCTCTGCTAAATTGCATACTCAGATTTACAAATGTCTGTCTTAATTCTCCTTATTCTTGCTGTAGACCTTCAATGAGTTTGAGATTGAACAGCACCAAGAATGTGCCTATGACCACTTAGAAATGTATGATGGGCCCAACAGCAAGTCACCCATCCTTGGCCGCTTCTGTGGCAGCAAGAAACCAGACCCTGTAGTGGCTTCTACCAACAAGATGTTCCTCAGGTTTTACTCTGATGCTTCTGTGCAAAGAAAAGGTTTCCAGGCAAAGCACAGCACAGGTAAACTGGTTGCCTGCCAATACCCCAGTGCGATAAGATGTCATCAAGTCTCACTGCATTTTTTTCACCAGGCAAAACCAGACACACTTTTCTCCCAAATAAGCTTAGCCTGAATTTTGAGTGGTTGTATATTGCGCTAACCAATGCCCAGACCATTGTTGGCACCATACCATAAATGCCAGCTTCCTTATCAGCTCAGAGGTCTCTTGATGTCAGACATTCCTGCTCATGTTCTTTTGTTTAAATTGGAGGCGTTTGGTTGAGCAGCAACCCCTTCTGTTCCTCATCAACCCTCAGAAAAGGAGGTGATGCAACTTAGCCTGTGTATTGGCCCACACACGGCACAGGCCCGTATTAGATTGATTATGGTGGAAGCAGAGACGTGCTGTGGACAGACACAGCTTGATCTTCTTATCTGTGGCAGCCCAGAGGTGAGCGTGTTGTACCAAGGTTCACTTTTTTGAAATCCCTGCCACTGTAAACGGGTGAAACGTGCTTTGAGTGGCAGTGCGTGAGAGACTGGTGAAGAGGAAACTCTGCACCAAAGCACACGCGTTTTGCACACACAGGGCTACTTTTGCACATTGTGTGAGTAGAAAAGGATTGTTTTGGTCTCCAGTTTTTTAATGTGCTTCAGCTTCCTGCTGGCAAAATACTTGGGGTCAGAATTTCAGCTACAGGACAAGTGTAAAGAACATGTTAAGTCTTCCTTTAAGCGATTGCTTTCTAAAATAATACATTTTTCCAGAGTATAATGTGGCAGGAACCCCATCCTGCCAGTTTTAACTGGTCGCCTTTTTCCATGCATGTTCTGTACCAAAAGAACCAAGCTTCTCTACACTATGCGGGTCACTGGATTCATAGATGACTGGAGAATTCACTGGTTTATGGTAGTTTGATGCAGTGGTTAATTACCTTCCCTGTTGTACATGCACTTCAAGCTGGAAGTCTTCTCTCCTCACGGCTGGCCCAAAAGTGGGATGGTGAGTCTTTGTTGTGAGGTAAGGCCTTTGAGAGACTGTTTTGTGCCCTTTTCTTCCTCCAGAGTGTGGCGGGCTCTTAAAGGCTGAAGTACGAACTAAGGAGCTATATTCCCATGCTCAGTTTGGGGACAACAACTACCCAGGTCAAACCAACTGTGAATGGGTGATTGTAGCTGAGGATGGCTATGGGGTGGAGCTGATATTCCAGACGTTTGAGATCGAGGAGGAGGCCGACTGTGGGTACGACTACATGGAGATTTATGATGGTTACGACAGCACTGCACCCCGCCTGGGACGCTTCTGTGGCTCAGGGGTAAGCTGTGGTGGTGGGGATTTCATAGGCAGAACTGGAGGTGGCAAGGAAGGGTACTCTCGTACCCTTTTTGGACAGGGACAGCTCTCACAAACTGGTGACGAGAATGCCTTGTGTGTCTGGGTTTTGCTGCTTCTCCTGTCGCTAGAGATCACAGCCATCTTATCTGATGCACAGAGTTGGTCTGAAAACCTTGCCAACTGACTTTTCCTTGTTAGCCCAGGGCCATGTGCAGCAGCACGGGACTGCCGCGCTGCTGTGCCCCAGCCCTGCTGCAAAAGTGTTGTGTAAATGTGGGAAACGGCTTCCGAAGGCCAGCTTCACCGTCAGTCGCTTCCTGCCTGAAGCTAAGTCACATTGTGGCCATGCTGTGGCAAGGGCGAAGGGTGGAGGGACTTGCAGAGCTGCTTGTTGACGCCAGGGTGGCGTGCTGTCTCCTAAACAGTTATCTGTGTCCCCATTAACAGGAGTGACTGTTAGCATGAGCAATGGTGTGTGGTATTTAAAATCAGAGGGACTATGTTTGATTGCTCTAGGACTTCAGCAATGAAATGGAGAAGGTTCTTATTGAATTTAAAGAGAGGCAACCAGGGAGCAGGTGTGTGGGAGCAGTCCTCCTCGCAAACTGGGGAAACGGTCTGGAAAATAAACAAAGGCATAGCAGCCTGGTGTGAAGAAGTTTGGGGCAGCAGGGTAGTAGTAATCTACCTACCTGCACACTGACAAATGGAGAATGGCTGGGAAATTGTTGGTCCTGCAGAGAAGCACAGGGAGGTTGTAGCAGGTCACAACAGTGGGGGAGATAACCAGACTTACCATATAAGATAAGTGGCTAAGTTATTTTGCTGCTAATGAACCTGGGAGAGCCTCAGCTGCCAAACAGGGTCCAATTTGGATTGTGTCATTTCCTGAAAAGATAAGGACAAATCAGAGCAAACTCAGAAGATTGGAACAAGAATAGCCAGGGAGTCCTGTGAAAAAACAACTGGAAGGACTGGGATTGTAGAGTGGACTGGCATCAGCCTTCAAACATAAAAGGCAAGCCTGCAAAGAGCGAGGGAATATGCTCAGGAAGTCAGGGCAGGGCAGGAGGTACTGAGCGCTCAGTCTTCATGTTTACTGGCCAGTCTGTCTTCACCGTGAGCTTAAACTCTAGCATCATAGTGCAGACAGTTATTTAGCCTGCAGACTTGACCACTCTGTGCTGTCTTCTTTCCTTTTCTGCAGCCTCTGGAAGAAATCTACTCTGCAGGAGATTCCATCATGATTCGATTCCATACAGACGACACCATCAATAAGAAAGGCTTTCACGCCCGATACATAAGTACCAAATTTCAGGATGCATTGCACATGAGAAAGTAGTTTGACTGCTCCTCACAGACATTCCCCATCTGAAGATTGAGACATTTAACCGTGATCTTTGCCTTTTTTTTTTTTTTTTAAAGCTTCTGTGCACCTGGCCAAAAGCAGTGTACAGTATTTTCTGTAACTAAAACTAAATCCAGTCTCAAAGGTTTGCCTCTGCAATTATTAGCATGACCCTGTCTTGTTAACATACCCAGGACCAAAAATTGTCTTCTAATCATACCTGCCAGGGCACAAACATTGTATTTTGCACAGCTTGCCATGGGGCTGAGTGAAGACTGAGCTTGAATTGAGAAAAGCCTTTGTCTCTTGCGTATCCTGTTTCTAGGTGGCATTTCCTAAGCATCCTGTACACATGAGCCGTCTGAACACATTTTCTGGAGCAGGTGATGTGGACAGTCACCCAGTAGGGTTTTCTCAAAGGACTTTGGGAGCTGCACACTCTCCCCTACCAACCCAAAATACTCTGTGCAATAAGTGAACAACCAGATGGCTAGAACTCCATCACTCCTTCTGTCCCATCTATTTATTGTCTCAGTTATTGTGGGTTGAGAACTAGGCAGGGGCACAGGGGCAGTCTCTTTAGGGCTGCTAGCTACTTGGATCACGGTGAACAAGAAGGGCCCAGTGCCTGATTTGCAGTAATTGTCATGGTATACGTTGAATGGAAGTACTTTGATGCGGTGGCCAAGGGAAAGGTGGTGGCTGACGGGAAGTGCTGTGGTGAGGTGCAAGGCATGAAGGTGGCAAAGCTTAGCAGCTGGAGTGCTGACAGTGTGCTCCAGTTACACCACCAGGCAAGGCAGCTCAGGGGCCTGTGGCAGCAGTCCAGGCCTTAAATAAGGAATCTCTCCTCCTCACTCCACCCATGTTTGCTTTCTCAGCCTTCTTTACGCTGCTTCCTTTCCTTAGTACCGCTTCCCTGTGAGCCCTTCCTTTTCGCAGCTGAGCTGCTCTCCCCAGGACTCCCCACCGCAACCTAGGAGTGCTCCGCAGCATCAGCTAGCCAGAGCGTCTCACCGAAGGAAATGCTGGGCCAGAGATAGTCAGGGTGTCCCTGAGGCAGAGGGGCACAGGCCATGCTACAGGTCAGCTCTGGTGAGCCCTGGGAACCTGTCAAACATGTGCAAGCTCCAGGCACGGGACTAGGAACGGAAAAGCTCTGCTGGTTTCTGCTTCCTCCCTGTTCCTTGCTGGCCCATGGCCCAGTCTCTTAGCTTCAGGGGTGCAAGCGAGATGGTGACTTAAGCACTTTGAGCTATAAGGCTCAGACATGCTCTGTGTTGCAGTTATTTATGTACATGGAAGCTACCAAGCCATGGGCTTGCAGAATTAACAGGTAGTTTGGCACTTCTTTGGGGAAAAAGTAGGGAAAACTCTGCTTTTGGGGGAACCTCTGTAATTGAGCTGTTGATATGGGAAGAAAAAAAAGAGAAGGAAAAAAGAAAACTTTTTTCTGAATGATATTTCATTAAGGCACTCATGGGCAATTATGAGCTAAAAGCTGAGGTATGTTAGCTTTAATAAAGTATTTATAATCCAAGGATTACTATGTTTACATAACCAATATACTGTCAGGCTCCGGGGTGACACCTCCTCTCTGATGTATGACTGTGGAGAAGTGTGGGGCCAGCACCGCTGTCAGGCACAAATGACATTCCTGGAGATGAGGGCATTTCCAGATGGATAATAAATAGACCCAGCCCTCTTCAGAAGTCCTTGAACAGAATATGGTCCAAGTATTGTGAATACTAGGAGAAGCAAATGCATGAAAATATTTTCTTGCTTAGAACAAGAAAAAAAAATAATTTATACACACACATAAAAGATTATATGTATATAAAATGTGCATGTAGACGACCAGTAGTCAAAGCCTTAATAAGTGTCACGTGAACAATACTGTACCATTGACTATAGCTTTATTGCAGGCTGTATAAAACCACGTTATTTCCGTGGTTGGTTTTTTAGCTCTGTTTTGTTCCTCTTTTCAAATTTTGTGGCCTTTTTACAGGCAAGACCTCTGATCTCAAGCTGTTTGACCATGCAGGTCTGGGGAAGTGAGCTCTGCTAGATGGCGTCTGCGTTTGTCCTTCTCTTCCTTGCCCCTGTTCAAGCAAAATCGCAGCGACTCAGGTCTGGCAATAAAAGCGTGACATCAATCCCTGTGAAACAGAAGGAAAGTTTCAGGTGGCAAGCAGCGGTTCCTGTTTCCTAGCTTTCTAACAGGAGCAATGACTCTGGAGAGAAGTAACTGTAGCAGCTTCCCATGTACTTTAACATCTCTGTTCTATGTTCTGGTAATTTCCCATCTTCCCCAGACTGGTTCGTTGCAGATGCTTGCAATGTGGTTTGATGGACCTACTACACTTGTTAGCATTCATGCAGATGTCTCTTGTGACAGTGTGCTCACAACTGTTGTACTGTGCATTTCAACCAATGATCTATGTAGAATTTTTCTGCTGTACTGACTGGGCTCAACAGTCAATAATTCTAAATGTGTGAAAGTTTCTTAAGAAAAAAGAACAAAATGTCAGACCCTCTAAGGTGTGTATCCATATTCTGGTCTTTGTGTGGTTTTACATTTCACTAACTAAAATAATTTTTTAAGAGGGGGAGGAGAGAGGGGGGTGTGGGGGCAATCACAAATGTACCTGTGCCCAGAGCAAGTCTCTGCATTCATTAAAGACTGTGGATTCAGTTGCATGTTCTGTTGTATGCATGCATTTACCACTTCCTCAAGGGAAGGAAATTTCTTAATACATTCCTTGTTCTGCCAACTGTTGTTTGTGTCTACTGCTAATACCGGGTGGGATTTACTCTCTGCAGGAAGCGACTTTCCCCTGAGCCTTTTGCTTTGTCTTGGCTTTTGCAATCAAGAGAGCATTTAGGAAGTGGGGCAGAGGAACAAGTTGGTCAGCCAAAGGGCTACATCATTGTGCTTCATGTTCTACACTTATGCTTTAGTGGGCTGAGATGCAGATCTGCAGCAATAACCACTAGGGATCTGGGAATTAGTCCATAAGTAGACTTCAAAAAGAGGAGGCTCATTTACTACACTACAGGGTGTGGCCTTCGGCAGCAGGTCCCAAAGACCCTGGGACATGAAACTCCTGTGCAAAGGGCAGCAGGATGAGCGTGAGGCAGACGTTCCTTACTGCAAAGTTGTGGTCCACACTGTCACTGTGGCAGCAAAACGTTCAGTAGCTAGGCAGCACCTAAAATGCTTTTCTTCCTCTCTGTCCTCTGTTTGATGTCTACCCTGCTTGCTAAGGATCATGTCTGTGTTCTTTGCTCAACACATAACCAGTTCCTGCATGTCCCACTACCCAGAACATTTCCTGTGGTGTGTGTCACAGCCACTCAAACCTTTGTGGTGACTGAATTTCCTCCCAGTTAATCCCAAAGGCAAAGCAGCAACAGAGTAAGGAATAAGCATCTCCATGCAGCCTCCTGCACCAGAGTATCATGGCACAGTATGAGCCTGGAGGCTGACAGTCAAGTCACCAGGTGGACATCATTTCCCATTTTAGAAGGGCCAGGAAGCCTTCAGTCAAACAGAGTTACAGTCCAAAATGATGCAGCCCAAGTGAAGCCAGTGAGAAATAGGAGGTAAAATAAAAGGTGGAATATGAACTGTAGTCACAGCTGTTAGAGAAACACAGAGACATTTGCAATTGCAGCAAGATAGGTTCTTACTGAGTGCACGATCTATCTGTTGTATGTGTAAAGATCTTCTGCAGGCTTGTATCTTCCCTGCTGTTCAACTAGCATGTTCCCTTAACATCTCTTTCCACACTGATTGCCTGCCACCAGTGCTGTGTGACATGGCCAGTCCTCATTTTCTCTGCTTATTTCTCAAAACAGGGCTTAATTTTCCAGAAAATGCCAAGGATCATCTAGTCACCATGTGCAAGATGCTGAAGGGAATATCCATTGTCTGCCAGGAGATTCTTCATCTTTTAAAAACACGAGTACCCAGTGGTACAGCGCACTTCAGACACAGAACAATGCCTCAGACCAGTCAGGCTCGTTGGTGTCAGCATCAAGCCAGCAGAAATACTCTGCTTTGTCCTGGTGTTTCCAGCAAACGTGGTCTGGCAGAAGAGGTGTGAGCCTTAGAAAGCAAAAGCAGGATTCCCCTCAGGCTGATCTGTGGTACATATTAAACACACCCTCGGAGCCAGGAGCAGTTTTATTTGCCGTGGGGCTGGCAGAGAAGAGGCAGAGTCCCTGACACCCTGAAGCCTAGCTTGCCAGGTGCGTGCCAGACCCTGCCCCTGGCAGGGACCTGGCTCTATCAGGTGTGCTGGGACCCAGCCAGGTTGTCTGAGTCAGCCTGAGGGAAATGCCATTGTCTCTTCCTCTTTGCAGGTCCGCAGTTCAGTTTTTAGCAGGAAGAGAAACTCATCCTAAAAGGAGCACTAACCCTGGCGTCGGGCGGTCTGCTGTTAATGTATGCAGGGATTTCTCAGGAAGAAGAGCAAAATGGTGAGTGAGAGTCATCCTGTCGAGTCCATTGAGTCTTGTTTGGATGGAAGTAGCCAGGGGAGGTCAGAGTACAGGAGACGAGAGGCCACGGGACCACTTAGCTGTTGGATCAAAAGTTTGCCGGGAGTGTTTAACCCTCCCGTTCTCTGCCCTGACCAGATCAATCAAGCTGGCCCCTTCGTTAGTTCTGCATTTCCTTATGGTGCAGCCAGTGGTTTCAGACACCTGCTTGGGTTTTAGCGTCTACCCCAGCTTTTCTGTCCTAGAGGTATCGCCTGGTCTTAGGGTGGTTGGAGCAAAGAGGAGGCTTGTGCCCCGGATCATGCAGTGGACCCTTCTTGAGGAGATTTCCTGTCCTGGGAGATGGGACCTGCTGAAATGCACACTGTCTATTTAGAAATGGCCAGGTGAGAGTGGCTGGGAGTGAAACCTCCTTCCTCCCAGCAGCTAGCTGGCTCTGAGGTTAAAGCAACATTCTCCTCTGCAATTTAATAATGAATTAATTCCATGAGCATTCACTGAAAACATGTTCTCAAAGCATCTTGGATTGACAGCAGAGCTAGGGGAGTGCAGCACAAAGTTACTTGTTAACGGCATACAGACAGAAATAGATTAGTGGCTTTGGTCTTTCTAACCTCTGTTGACCTTCTTTCACTTCCCCATATTGATCCCCTTGGGATCTCCCTTTGTCTGTCTCTTCCACAGCACTACCCAGTGAATGGCACGTAGCCTGTCCCAGCTCCATCCAAGAGCTGGCCAGGTGTTACCCCTGGAGGTGTATAGGCTCCAGAAGAGGAGATGGTCCCTGCCCATGAACAAGCACAGTTTGAACAAGTGCGAGAACAGCTAAGGGAAAGGGAGTATTATCCGTATGCTGGAGAGTTGATGCTGAGAGGTGGAAGCATCTGTGGTAAATCTGAGAAGTAAATCCAGAGCATCCGATTGCTGGATGTGTGTGTCAACTGCATTTGTTCATCTCCCCTCTGCTCCCTTCAGTGAGAAGCCCTCCGTACAGAGCCACAGGGGCCCAGTGATGCTGATTTTGGTTAGGGAAGAGGCCTGTCTCCTTGTGGTCTCTCCATCATGTTCCAGGACTGTAGGCTGCTATGAGTTATTGAGTGGCAAAAAGGGAGAGGGAGAGGTTGCAGCAGTTATTTTTACCTCAGCTGCAATATAAGGCTTTCTCTCACCCAAGATGTGCTCTTGGCAGACGGTAGCTGCTGTAGTTAATGCTGCTGGGAAATCTACCTGACTCACATCAGGGCCACTGATGCTCACAGCCCTGTAAACATCACTCTGGAGTAGTCAGTGCAATCTTATGAGCAAAAGCAGGGGCAGTGCAGGCATAGAAAGATATCACAATATTGAATAACATTCACTTTACATGTAGAAATTTCAGAGCAGTGGTCAGGAGTTTTAATCAGGAGGATTAGAAGTGTCCTCTTTCTTTTTTGAACTAAATAAATTGGAAGTGAATAGTAATTTTCACGTAAAGGACAGCCTTGTCTCTCCTGACATGGCTGGCATACAAACTTGCATACTGATCCATTTTTGCAAGTGACTTGAGACAATGGCTTTAAACCATTGTACGATTGAGAGAGACAGCCTATTTCTCAGTGTCTTGCTAGAGTTTTCTGTATTTGCTTGCTAGCAGGTTAGACACTTCGGTTTCCAAATACAATGGTCTTAGTAAGATACCCTGAATCCTCCATTTTGTAAGTAAAAGCAGCTCAGGGGAGAGCACAAATGCCCAGTGCCCTGCAAGTCGCCTGTTAGAGATTTAAGTGCAGAACCAGGCTTTTTCTTTAAATAAGGGCTTACTTCATACAGTCTGTCCACTAGTGTCCCACCTTAAGAAACTAAGTATTTAAACCTGGTCTGGAGCTGTGATTGAATAAGCTAGGAAAAACATTTCTACTCAAATCAAGAGCTACCAGTGAGGTTATGACCTATTCCTAGCTGGCAACTGAAATTTGTAAAAAGTCAGTTGCACACACAAATACAGTTTCACAAATAACTTGAGCACAGAAAGGTGACCATATGTAAATGTGCTCTTTATGTGGCTCCTTCTATTCAGACTTTCATTTAACCTGCATGCACAGTCCTGGAAATAATCATGAAGTTCATTAAGTGCACTGTCTTTAACTAAGAAGGAAATAAAATAAATTTACAGCTTCAGAGAAGAGGCAGATATGAAAATCCAAGCTCAAACATTAACAGGTCAGCTGTTCACAAACATGTTTCAGTGAGGAAGTTCAAGGAAGGCACAGTAGAAAATTTGGGTGAGAAATGTTTCCGCTATATTTCATTCCCAGCTGGACCTCTAAGGAGTTTGAAAGAGATCCTTTTCACTCGGTGGCTGATTGCTAGCTGTGTCTGCATGCTCAGAGGCATTTCCCAACATCTGTTGTCCCCTAAACTAAGCTGTTCAAAGGTTACACTTCCAGTACAATGTCCACAGCTTGTGTATAAAGGCCACACTTCTAAACAAGCCTCTGGCTGGAATCTGTAATGGGAGAATGACTTCTGGATATTTCAATAACTCACCCCCTCTTTGACTTTGCTGTGGATTATGGTCCTCGACACCCAGTGATGTGCCCCGCTCCTAGACTGCAGGACTTAGACTGAGCCAAGTCTCTCATAGCTTGCTTGCATTCTGAGCCTTCTTTCTCCACAACCTGCAGTATCCAGACTTTTATCGGCAAACTTTCACTGCATTGACCTCCCTGTTCTGAAGTAGCCAGGCCCTACTCGGTGCATGGCAGCAGAACTTCCCACAGTCAGAAAACAGACAATTTTCTGCCAGCTCCCTCTCTGCTGGCTTTTCGTGGGTGCAGAGCGAAGCTCTCTTTCAGCCTTTTCCTGTCACCTTCCAAAGCACCAGAGTTTCAGTTCCAAGGGGGACTTCAGCAGCTTTGCTCTTTCACTCCAGTTTACTTAATTCTTACATATTTCTGGGGCTGGCTGGCGTTCAGGTATAACACTGAACCTAAGTGTCTTAAAAGAGCTGTTCCATACAGATGTGCATACTGCTTGCCCCTGGATTAAGGAGAGGAGCGGCTCCTGCACTGCTTGTCCTGATACCCCCCTCTGAAGTATGGTACTGCCTCTCCGCAGTACCATTCCCAACACCGTCACCAGCACCGATCCCTACAGGCAGCCCCAGCTGCCCACAGAGCTCACCATGTAATGGATCCAGTATTGCTTCCAGCAGCAGAGCTGCACCAGCAAGAGAGGTTAAGAGCAGCTTTCAACTGTCTCCAAGCCTCTTTCTGCATTCCTCCCAGATGGCAGAGTCTCTATACCCTAGCAGACAGACAGCACATCTAGCGGAGACTCTTCTGAATGCCTCCCTTTCTATGTGTGGAAACAATTTAGTCAGGAAGGAGTTAATGTGTTTCTATCATTTTCAGCTGTCCTTGAATCAACAGGAGCAGGCACATGGATTAGTTTGGGGCTCAAAGGCTGCAGGTGCAATTCCTTGCTATTTTACAAGCTGCCACTGTACTTCAGCTCCCAAGCCACAGTGGGGTTAAACAGCCTTACCCTTTCTCACTGGGGAGCTGTCAGGGTAAATGCATTAAATGATAAGTCCGTGACTACTCAGAGGCCTTGCATGGTATAAACAATTCAGGCAAACCGGTTCATGTTACTTCGTATCACATTTTCAGTAGCATGGCATGGTTTTTGTTTTCTCTGGAGTAACTAGCGTGACTTCCCTGTTCAACTCAAATGAGTATATTCCCATTGCATCATTTCCAGTCACTTCAGAAGCACCCCTCCCCACTCCCACACCTGGCCAGAGGCATCTCCCAATTGCTAATACTCAGTTGTGGTTTTCTTTTTTTTTTTTTTTTAATTTTTCTGCAGGAGACAACAAAGTCTTTCTCACAGTTTTACAACACAATTGTAAATTCAGTAAGTACACTGCACAGGATGAAGATCAACTGACTACTCACCATCACGTTATCTGTAGGAGCTGGGGGTGGGATTCTGGAAGAGAAATCGCTGCTTTTATGGGTGAATGCGGATCTTCTGACAGGCTGTCCTAATGCTGCTGACATTATATTGTAGCAGTAAAGACAGGTGAGATGCTTAAAGTACTTTCCTGCATTTGTGCCTGTTTTCCTGTTTATTTAGAAATGAGCAAATCCAGCGAGAGGTGAGTTTGCTAAGCCTGTAATGCAGCTGAACTTTCTTCCTGCTCTTTTCACCGAAGGGAATGTGAATGTCGTTTCAGATTTCATTTCTGTTCTCTCCTGGTGAGAGAGGGGGTAAAGAGGGGAGCAGGCCATTAGCCATCACAGCAGTTACCAGAGGGTCCTTTACATGTCCTGCCACCCAAATAAGATACGCGTCACTGCTAATTCTTTGCTGAAAGACATGGAGTTCCGCTCTCTTCCCACAAAGAGTTGTGGGCATGTAAAGATCTGGGCTTTCTAATCCTACCTTCCCGCTCACTGTACTGTGAAATATAGTCTCTGTTCTGACACACAGACCCTTTCTGGTTTTGCATCTTCCCAGCCAGGGATCAATTGCATTTTTCTGCTGAATTATAGGCATTGAGGACAATCAGTCTAGCCACAACCTGCCTTAGAACGGGGAAGGGCAATTTTTCTGGCTACTGAGTTACTGAAAGATGGATGTAGATGTGAGTATTGATCATGGTTGTTCTTGACTAAACAGAGCATCTGTTAGCTGCAGGGGCCAGAGGAGACCTGGCTGACCTGTGGCCTTTGAGGAGGCACATACAGCTCTTGAGCTCTGGCCTATACCCAGAGGCTGCTCCCCGCAGCTGTCTAGGGTGGACGCTGGGTCCTGTGGCTCTCAGCTGGAGCAATGTCAACTTGAGATGGTGGGTCAGCCTGGCAGAGGGGATAACAAGTGAGGCACCTGCCGTCATCACTGCCTGTGTGATGGACTTCCTTCTTGCTGGAGCTGCCCTGCCATTTGGAGCTGGGTGTGACATTTGGAATGGCTAGAAAAAGCCAGATGGTTTTGGTTTGGGGTACACCAGGTTTGCCAGTGCCCTGCACTGCATGCCTTGCATCTGCGAGCCAAGGCACCAATTGATCCTTCAGGCAAGGCTGTGCAGGCAGCTGCCTCTAGCATTGTAGCAAAGACAGAGAGCAGACTGTTGCAAAACGACATCTTTTCTTGGGGCTTCCCACTCCCCTTTGTGCTGCTTTTCCTTCTGAATCCAGCTTTCTCTGGCATATATTTGTGCTTATCTCTTGTGTATGCTTTTTTCCAGCCTCAAGCCCCTTTTTGAGGAAAAACGTGTATTCTTTCCATTCAGTCAGAGCCATTGTTGGAAGGACCAGAGTTCGGGTTCTTGCTTGTGATTGGCAAGTACAGGGCATGACCTCAGGGTGCAGCTGGGTGCTCCATGTGTTACTGACCACATGCTGTTGTTGAAGTCTTGCAACTGCTCGCTTAGCTTCTCTCCTTGCTTGCTTTGTATGAAACGCTTTTTTGTAAATGTTCTATAACCATCTTATTTCTAGACTTCTGCACATACGTCTGGAAGCACAGCTGTCCAGGCAGATTGTTCTTCTGGGGTAAGAGTTCATTTTATTATTTAATCTGATTGATTGCATGGAACGTTTTCCCTCTGAAATCAAATCTCTGCTTCCCTGTCTGTCTCAGTGTGCAGTACAGCTGGGCTGGATGCCACTGTTTTGATCCGGGGCTGCAGCTTTGTTCCTCGCGTTGGCTTTTCTTGCTGTTGTATGGTAGCCACTTGCTCAGCTACTAAGCACAGAGTTAAAGGATCCCACTGCATGCGTTTGACCTGACTGTCTTTCTTTGTGACTTAGTATGAGCCCTGGGTGGTTGGAGTAGCCGCAGGGATACCCAGCTTCCTGGTCTTGGTCCTTGCAGTCATCCTGGCGGTGGTCTGTGTTCTCCAGTGGAAGAACTACAGCTGGAATCAGGTGACTACCTTCCATCTCCTGGGTGCCTTGTACTTCCCAGCCTAGACCTCCACATCAGAAACCTGATTCAACACCTTCTGAAGCTCTCGGGAAGTTCAGGACCACATCCCTAGGCACTCAAACTGTCTCTGCTCTGTCTCTCAAAGGCTGTACCTCAGCTTAGGAGTTGCAGGTTCATAAGGATAGAAGAGAAATTCATATGAAAATACTTCCTGAAGGGGCACCTCCAAATGAGCTGTTAACTAGCAGGAAATTAAAAAAAATCTACCACCACTGTTCTTCAGTGGATTTCTCTGTCATTTCCCACAGGAAATCATTCATTTAGGGATCCTCCCACTCCAAAATGGTGTTACTTAGCTCCAGAAATGCTACCAAGGTGTTTCGTAGCATGCATAGCTTGGTCACCTTTTTTTCTGTGTTCCAGCCCATGGGGTGGGTGGGTCTTCACACCTTGCCTACCTCCTTACTGCTGGGGTAGAGTCAGGAGTTTCTGTAGCACCACGCTGTTTCCTTACTTCCGAAAGAAAGGTGTAACAGTACTGAGGGGGGCAATTTCCCTGTAGTTGTTGTTGGTAAACATCTCTTTTTTTTCCCCCTGGATGTAAATGTGGAAGTGAGGGTTTTCCCCTGTGTTAAAGGACCAGACAAACTTTGGATGTTCTAGTAAAGGCAATGCTCAGGCTTTGAGGTTTCCCCTCTGCAAGGTCATTCTCATTGGCATCCAGCTTAGAATATGTTGGATATTATCCCTGATGTTATCCCCTCTGTGGTTATTTATCCCCTGCGTATGTCCTGAGATCATTTTCTCACTGCCCTGTGCTGCTTATGCAGTTGTTTGTGAATTGTACATAGATGTTGTTTGCCACTGTTTTGTTCATTGCTTCAGACGAATCAACATCCCGATGGGCAGGAAGAGCATGAATATGAATCATCCCCTCCCAGACCTCCAGACGTAAGTCATCTATTAACTGATTCTCAACATAGCACACATGCTGCTGAGTGAGTTACTAAATGCAGAACCGGCTTTAAGGGTAGTCCTAGACTAATAGATAGCTCACGGTAAGCTCTCTCCCCATGCTTGCCTGGGGCTCCTACATGACTGCTGTTTCTGGTTGCATGTCTGTCCATTTGATGCAATCCCAGATGAGAGGCCAGCAATGGTTTGCCATTGTTTTAGAGTACACAGGCATCCTGCATGGGCAAAAATGGAGGGAGAAGGAGGGATGAACCTGAGATGTGAGCAAATATGACATTTTCTTCAAAATACTGCCAAACATTTCCAAAGAGAGGTGGGAGTTCTTGCACACTGTATTCTCTGCAGTACTCACAAGGTCTCTGAGTACCTTGTGACAACCATCACAGAAATTATATTTTGCTTCTAGGACTTTTATATGACCATGATGCAGGGGACAACAAATATCTATGTAAATGAAGATCCAGACAAACACCACCAACCAGTCATTCAAACACAACCAAAGCCCATGAGGATGAAGAAGCCCACAAGAGAGCCATCTGTGGTGGAATCCGTTTATGAAAACCATCCACACTATCACTGAAAGAAAAGCACCAAATAGTGCCTGGACCAGAAATAACAGACACAATCCTTTTCCCAGACACCAGGGGTCACACGGTTGCAGTTTATGAACAAGAGAGTTTTCTATTTGTGCATACATGAAATTCTACAGAGGACAGGACAAAGAGACTTTGGACGGGGAAAGAACTTGTTTGCAATGATGCCTCTGAGATGTGGAAGCAAAATGAGATTCCCCTGGAGTACCCAAGCAATCTTGGAGAGATGGTTTTGCTGTCCTCCTAAATTTAAGTTAATTCATTTGAATAAAGAACATCTACATCCTTGCAGTAATACTGATGGTAGAAAAGAGCAGTCAGAGAACTGGTTGGAGTCCCTATCACTCAGGTGCCTGAGCTCCTCGCAACAGCCTGCAAAGACAGGGATGCACTCTTCATTTGGCAGAAGGAGTCCAGACCATAAGTGAGATGAAGTGATATGCCCAAGAAAACTGGAAGGGGAATGCAACTCCAGCTGCAGAACTTAAGACCTCGTGATGGCAACTTCCCTTAGTTCTCAGCTGTTCCTTACCCACAATGGCCTCTCACTCATGCTGTTCTCTCCTCTGTACCTTGGCATTTCAGCTGGGAGGTGGGGTGGGAGTGTGATTCAGGCAAGAGACGCCATCCAGAGAAACGATCTCCTCAGCAGCCCCATCTTGATTCAGATGACAGGCGGGGTTGTGCTGGCAAAAGCCTCGGGGAGAGCAGAAGGCCTGGGGGAGATGATGGGAGGAGGACAGAGAGGAGCCATAGGGAAGGTGCTCCCAGCTTGTGGAAAGGCTGGGCCATAGAGTGCCCGAGAAATGAGAGGAGCCCTCAGGAGCAGCCGGAGGTCCCACCAAGAGGATGAAGGCAGCCGGAGCTTCAGCCTCTGAACTTCGGAGGGGAGTGCTCTCCTCCAGGAGGGATGCTGCAGCTATCCTTCGTCCGTCTGTGGCCAGCAGGATTGGCAGCCCCAAGAATGGTAGATAGAGCTGCTGGTAGCCCACAGACCACAGGTCCCCCTTCCTCTCCCACACCGTGAGCCTTCCCAACTTGTGTTGTGCTGCAACTGGCCAGGGGCTCCTTGCAGGCAGCAGCAGTGGGTCCAGTGGCTGAAGCAGGCAGAATAACCCTTGCCCCAGGAGGGACAGCTCTTCCCACAGGGCGCTGGCCACAGGCGCTGCAGACCTACTCTGCAGCGGAGCAGCAGATGTGAGTGCTGCCCCAACCCAAAGAAAATAACGGCTCAAATCCTCATAAATAGATTTTTCTTTATTGGGTCATTAATGTACACACATGCAGCGCTATCCATCTGCAAAGCATGCCGCTCTTGGTGGGACACGTGCTGCCGGAGAAGCAGGTTGTGGGCAGCCATGGGAGCCATGTTTGTGAGAAAGTCAGCTGTTTGATGCGGCCACTGCGCTCAATGAGGCCGTGGACAGATTGTCAGTGCAACAGGCTGTAATGTCACCCAGGGCCTCCCTGCGATGTGGTGGAGCAGTTCTGGGAGGCTTTGAAGGTGTCTACTCTGCGCATGCACCTGTGTTTGGGCTGCCTTCCTGGAGGCCTTGGGAAGGTGGGCCGATGCTTCTACCGTTGGTTTTAGTAAGGGAGATGTAAAGGAATAGCCAGGCTCAGGACACTATGGAGAGAGGTTTTGTGCTTTTCAGCGGGGCAGAGCACAGAGCTGGTAGGCAGGAGGTACGTTGCCTGTCCCACTCAGTGTCGGGGTTATGCTGAGTTCCTGGGGGTCGGCGACAGGCTTCAAGGTAAAGTTCTGCAAGATGGTGGCCGTGCATAAGAATATCTCCATGCGTGCCAGACCCTCTCCAGGGCATATTCGCTTCCCTGGAAGTGAAAACAGCAAATAGCGCTCAACAGGTGTTGCCGAGTAGACCAGAGTTTGTACTAAGCAGATGTGTTGCACAGCTTTATTTACCAGATACAGCCGCAGCAGAGAGATGACTGTCAGGATTACTAAGGACATTTGCAAGAGAAGAGTTTGTTGGAGAAAGACCCTTGGCAGTTTGGTTGGGTGTGTGAAGGAACAACAGGAGCAGGAGAAGTCTTAAACATGGAGGGGGCATCACAGGAGGAAAGATGAGAGAGAGCAAGGTCATGTAAAGCATGGGTGAGAAAGCGGGGGGGTTGGGGCTGTTGGTAGGTGAGTGGTTGCATGTAGCCTGAGAGGTACTTAAGAGGTGCTGGGGAAAAGTGGAGCTACCACAGAAAGACAGGTTGATTAAGGATGACTTTGGTGGTTGTGTAGGAAGGTGACAGGTATTTTAGAAAGTGTCAATGTCATTCATGTCATTACATCGGCAACTCCTAGCAGGAGGTTTGAGAAGCCACCAGCCACCAAACAAGGCGGGAGATGCAGCTGGGGAAGGGAGCAGCAGGGAGGAGTTATCCAGAGAGCAGTGAGCCCCAAGGAAGCACCAGTGGGACCATGCTGGGAAGAAGAAGTGTGTGTTATAGGGAAAGGCAGGGTGGTCCCCAGAGGAGGAGGTCAACAGAGAGAGGAAGAGAGAGAAAGCCTGTGCTTTACCTGCTGAGAAGGGCATGAAGAACTCGCTCTTCCTAAAGGTGCTGTTCTCGTTCAAGAAATATCCAAGGTTGAACTCATTTGGGTTTGGAAACTCTTCACTGTCATGGAGGACAGAACCGAGGATGGGAAAGATTGTGGTGCCCTGAGGTAACACAAGGAGAAGAACATGAAGGGGAGGCGAGTTAGATCACTTAATCCAACTGCCTGCCAAGTTAAGACTGAGCTTCCCAGCACAGCCCTACCAGTGCCTTTGGTTTCCCTTTGGGGACCCTTCCTTTGGGGAGGCAGCTTTAGGGAGACCCTGCTAGATGTCATGGCAGGGACAGTTGTTGGCTGCCCTTCCTGAATACTCCCTCTCACTTTCAGACCATTTATCCTCACCTTGCTCTGGTCGTCTGGGGACACCCCATCTAATTCTTCCTCTTTTGTAGTGTTTCACAACAATGAACTTGTAGATGCACTAGGTTCCTTCTTTTCTGTGAGCCCCGAAAAGCAAAAGCACACAAGGTTGTGGAAGTGAAGCTCTCTTCCCCCTCTCCTGACAAATTTCTCTTGCCATGATCCTCTTCCTTCCCTCTTCCTGAGCAGCCGTTGATGGGGGGGTGGGATAAATAATCCAGCAGTGATGACACAAGAGCCTTCTGCTGGAAGCTGAGCAGTTCCCTGGGTCCTGCCTTTTGATTTTACACAGACAGCTGAAAATCAAAACGCCAACAGCCTGTGTGCTGCCGTTCCCCTGCTGTACACGGTGACCCAGAAGAGCAATGAGCACTGCTGCAGCGGGCCAGGCCAGGCCGTGGGTTGCTCTAGCCCATCAGCCTGCCTCTGGCAGTGGCCAGCAGTGACTGCCTCAAGAAGCATGTAAGAACAGGGCAGACAGGTTTTGCTTGTTCCCTTGAATGCAAACACAGCCTCCCACCCTTTGTGGCTTAGGGGCTTTCTGTGCTCAACAACCACCGACTGACTTTGCTTCCAAGCATGTGCACAGGCTCTCCTGGATGGTGGTGAGCAGTTCCATGGCTGTGCTGCCTTTTGTGTGAGGAGTCACTGCTTTGGTTTTTTTGTGAACCACTGTGTTTCTGCAGATGGGTAAAGCTGCAGAGCAAGTGAGCAAAGGTGTTGGGCAGAGCTACTGTTCCAGTCTTGGCCCATGGAGTGGCAACAAGGGATTGCAAGTGAGCTACAGGAGCCTGAGGATAAAACCTTCATGAAGGGCTGGGTGACAATGAGGTCAGGCCACAGCATTTCTAGCTTCTGGCTTGTAACTGTCAGCCTAAGAGCAAATGTGCTGCCACCTTGTTGTTGAACTTGAGGGAGCTTGCCCGCTAACCTTGGGAATGATGTACTCTCTGAAGCAGGTGTCTTTGGTCACAGTGTGAGGGAGACCCAGGGAGATGAGAGAGATGAAGTGCTGGATTTCATGGGCCACCGCATCTGCGTAGGGCATCTGGGTCCAGTCAGCCACACAAGGTCTTCGTGATCATCCTACTACCCGGTCGATCTCTTCTTGAACTTTCTCTGACATGAGAGGCACAAATCATAAAATGGGTAAATAAAACAAAACCTACCTAAACAGGTTTCCCTAAGCTGTCCACAAATCACAGATCACAGATGACAGCAGCATTGATGTTGGTTTTAGTGTTGACTAGAACACAGCTCCACTGCAGCCCATGCAAAGAATGTCCTCCTAGTGACTTGGCTAAATAGGAGTACTGGGAGATAAAGATGTGGACACAGTCAAGTCCCTGGCCGTGAGGGGAGTGCAGCTGATAATGATGCCAGTGAAGCTGAGGGATCTCTAACGGCCACCCTGGGGAATGATGGTGCAAGGACTTTGCCCATTTGGGTAAAATATGAGAGAGGAGAAAAGTTGGGAGAAGGATGTGGTATTAGACACGCGCCCAGCCCAGGGGAATAGCTAGAGAGGATGAGGTAACAGACTGGTACCTTGTATCTTCAGGTATTTGAGAAGAAGCAGAAGCCCATGTCTTATGGTGGTGCTAGTTGTTTCAGTTCCAGCAATAAACAAGTTGAAGGTGCTGGTTATCAGGTTCTTCATGTGGAAACTGGAACTGGGATGCTCTTTCTCCTAGGGAAAACGCTGGGCTGTTTCTCTGGCTGAGCTAAGTGGCCCTTTCTTGTGTCATCCCAGGCCTTCCTTTTCACCTAGAGCTGTTGCATTTCTCTGCTAAGGTGCAGCAGCCATCTGGGACATCGCAATGCTATCTTTGTGCAGTAAGCTCAACCCCAGAGCAACTTTATTTCAAGCTGTGCACTGAATAGTATGTAGCTGCCTGTTTGCCCTTGCTGTGCCAACTGCTTTCCAGTGAAAAAACTGCAAGACCAGACTGCAAATGTCCCTGTGTTTCGGTGACAGCAGATGAAGGTCTTGCTGTCCAAGCAGCTGCAGGTAGTGGCTGGTGAGTGTGCGGACGCAGAGCTATAAGCTCTAGCACAGGCAATATCTGGGGTATCGTTGGTGTCTTCCCACTGCACAGCCCAGCTGCCTGGGAAGGGGTCATCCCAATGTCTGTGTTACTTAGGAGAGGGAAAGGGCTCAGCGTCGGTGTGTTTGGGGATGAGCTGGGGCTGTACGCTATCTCCTTAATTCCTGCATTTTGCTGAGGAAGCAGTCAATGAAATCCTGAGGGGAGCTGGGATCTAGGGAGGCTTGGTGCATCTTCACCTCCTCTGACGCAAAGGCTTTTAGAGCATCAAATTCTGTGAATATTTTGTTGTGTGAGCCAGGCAAGTAATCCAGGATCTTTGAGAACATCTGGTAGAGCTGGAAGGAAAGAAACAGGAAGGTCCCTAGCATGACCATTGCCCCATCCTTTGATATTAGCAAAAAGCCTAGGAAAGCCACAACCCTCTCAACTGAGCCAAGCAGAAGAGCTATGAGGCTGGGTAGTCTGACAGGGCGGTAGGGGCTTGCTTAGTAGTAGAGAAGGCTTGCTTAGAGGTGGAGAAGAAGGGTGTTTAGGACTAGGGGGAAGCTGCACGTAGCTGGCAAAGCCAACTGCATTGGTGAGGGTGCTTCTTGCTCTCGAATGAATTCCCTCTTGTGCAGCAGAGCATTGATGGGGTCCTAGTTAGAAGACTGAAATGGGACTTCATTGGGAGGGAGGCCTCCTGCTCCCCTGGGAGAATGTTGCCACTGTGAAATGGCTGCTGAATGTACCTGTCCCCAGTGGGAGTTCATCATCTCAAAGATGTTGTTCATGTTGTTCATCAGGGCCAGGAACTTCTTGTCTTTATAGTCATATTGTTTCCCAAAGACAATGGAGCATATGACATTGGAGACAGCACAGCTCAGCATGAAGGTTGGGTCAAAAGGTGTTCCTGTGATTTCAGAAAAGTTACAAACCATAAAAAAACCCCAAAACTATGGCTACTTATGGCTACTGTGGGTAACCTGAGCTCTGGTTGTAGAGCTCAATGAAATACCAATACCAATGGAAATACCAGATCACAGTCTCTGAGTAACACAGAAGGGTCCTCCAAAAAGAACAGTACATGGTCACGGAATTATTTACTGCTTTGTAATGGGGGATAGCTAGTGCATGGGCCAAATGCTTGGGAACTTCAATTCTATGCTAAAGACATGGGCTCACTTAATACAGTCCTCCTTTTGCAAACATAAGCTATATTAAAAATGGACCATACCCTTTGTTTTGTTGATCTCTTCCAGCAAGTACTCAGTTTCCTCCTGGATCCTCTCTTCAATGCTCCTCTTCCCCATTCCAAAGTTGCGCAGAGTGCTGAGAGCAAACCGCCGGACTTGTAACCACTCCTCATTGTTGCTAAAAACAATCCCTGCAGAGGAATAAGGAAGAGGGAAGACCTGGCTTGGGCGTGCTGGGTGTGAGATGAACAGAGGCTCATGGTGACAGTGAATCCTGTCCCTGGGAGAGCACTGACATGGTAGTGGTCATAGAGTACTGTGGTTTGGAGGCAACCTCTGGAGGTCCTGTAGTCCAACTGCCTGCTTTTGGCCTTCTACACCACATACCCAACCTCCTTGTGAACAATTCATCACTCATATCCACACATAATTTCCCTTGCTGCAGCTGGTGGCTGTTGCCGCTTGCCCTTTCACTGCCCATCACTGAGATCAGTCCGGGTCCATTTCTCTGCTACCCTCTTTGGGTGGTGGAAGCCAGCAATTACAGTCCACTCTGCCTTCCCTTCTCCAGGTGGGATCCACCCACTCCCCGCAGTCTTCCCTCGTGCATGGTACACTCCAGCTCTAATCTGCTGAACGTACCCTCAGCCCTTCCCTTCTCCTCAGGAGGAGCTTGGTCAGCAAACATACCAATCCATTGTTAGCCCTCCTATTGGCATGTATCCTCTGGCAGCAAACTCATCTGCACGATCAACCAAGGCTTCTTTCACCACATCATGTCCGTGCAGCACCACCACTGGGTCAGAGCCCAGGTGCACTGTGAACACTGGTCCATACTCTTCACTGAGCTGTCAAAATGCAAGAGAGAACATGGCTATGGAGCACATAGGGAGGAGGAGCTGAAAAGTGGCCTTGCTGCTGCATCCCACTGCAGGCAGTGCAGCCTCACAGACCAGCAATGTCAAGATTTCATCCTCTCATGATAAGTGTGGTTGTGGAGAGGGTTCCCAGCTATCAGGCTCTGAACGACAATGGCAACAGCAGTGAGGGGGGAGCAGCTGAGATGCCCATGACTTTTCTGCTCCTCTGGGATTGCCATCCATCAAGCTATGGCCACAGGTTGTCCCCACGCACAGGTCCCACACATTTCTTGTCCACAGAAGAAAGTAAGAGAGAAGAAGAAAGTGGCTTTACCTTCTCGAGGCTTTTGGCCAAGTTCTTTGGTTTCACCTGCAGCACGTTACCTAGGATGGGAAGGGGAGCCGGTCCTGGAGGCATCTTCCCCTTTCCAGACCTCCCTCTCCATGCTGCAAAGGAGAGCAGACAAGCAATGCAAACCAGGAGGCCAACAGTGGCTGCTCCCAGCAGCTCCATTTGCTTCCATGGCTCAGGAGGGAGTGACTCTGGCTGCCGGAGCCTGAGTTTATATACTGTAGGGCTACGTTAGCTGTGTTAGCTCAACAACAGGTTTTGGATCACATGGCTGAGTTAGCCAACATTACTAGTCAATCATTTGTTAGACTGCCCTGTGTTATGAAACTAGGACTTCTCTTGGTGTTAATTGGTCATTGAAGACTCACCTTATCTCAAACAATTGCAGAGGCCAACAGAGGTTAAGAAATTTACAAAGTGCTCATAAAACTTGTTTTGTTTCACCTAAAGTTCATTGTTAAAGAGATCACACTAGGGGCGCACTCTTCTACTGAGGCACTCCCAGAAATTTACTGTCATGAGAGCATATTCCAAGTACTTCAGTGCCATTTGGATTTTCTATTCTTTGGTATTGATTGTACAAGCTCTCAGTGGGGCGAGCCATGCTTGCTTGTTCCTGAAGTTTTCCTGAAGTGGAGTTTGCACTGCATGTGATGTGCCAAAGAACATACTGATGTGTTCTCCTCAGTGCACAGCAATTGCCTCAGTCTCTCTCCCTAGGGGTGTCTGGCCTCACAAGAGAGGAAAGTATAAAATATCCATCTAGCAAGGGCAGAAAGGTCTCCAGACATCACAATAAACAAAAAAGGACTTGCTGGGAGAGATAAGATAAAGACATAAGAAAAGGGGACTAGACCTTGGGGCTCTGACCTCTTCAAGGTCTCCTAGAGGAGAGAAAGAGTGAGAGAAGCAGGTAGAGAAGAGAGAAATCAAGAACTTGAGAGGGTCTCTGGAGAATGGCTTCCCAAGCTGAGACACAGCTGCACTTGTGAGAGGCTGGGTATAGGTTAGTGCAACCTGGCAACTAGTCCTTGCACTTGCAATGACCAAAGAAGCCCACCCAACCTACTGCTGGAAGCTGGCATGCACAAGTTCCTGTTTTACTCATGTCTGACCCCGATATGAGGAACTGCTCCCCTGGAAGGGCCAGAGGTGCTCTGGGAGGCTGCAGAGCATGTCTGGTGTGTTGCGAGGATTTAAAAAAGCTGGAGGCTTCCTGCCCAAGATTACTCCAGGGGCTACGTACCTGCGAGGTCCCAACAGCAGTGGCAATGGCAGGTAGAAAGGACCCTCAGGGCTGTGGCACTGCCTGTGCTCAGCTTGCTCAGTCTGGCCATACCCCTCTGTCTCTCCTGAGCTGTGATACTTTTGCAGGCAGACAGATCTCATCCAACTGAGCAGAAGGTGTTGCGAGGATAGGGGATGTGGGACTCAGTGGGAATCAGCGAGGGGCCTGGGTGAACCGGGTGCTTGGCTGGAGTGTGCTGGGTTTGCTGTGCCGCAGTGTGTTAATGTGAGTTTTCCCTTTGCTCAGAGGTGCTAGTGAAGGTCTCCATCGCTTGCCAAAGTTTCTGTAGCTTCCCTATGAGTTCTTAAGTCAGCTTGCTCTCTCACATAGGCGCAACAATTTGCTAGTTGTTCTTTTTTAATCTCATTTCACTTCTTAAAGACCCATACTTGATACTTTGGTGGAAAAACTGAATCGCCAACAAATTTGGGCTAGTTGCTGATCTGCTGGCCTAGACTCCTGCATCAGCTCAGATGTTGCCAGGGCAGTTCATGGAAGTTCATGTAGCTCTAGGGACTTCCACCTGGTGAAAGTGGAGTTCATGGGAGTTTGCACTGCTACATGAGGTCTCTCTGCTGCCAGCATTCATGACCTTACCCACCTTCCCTGTGAAGTTCCCTCGTTCCTGGGGACAAGGGCTCACTTCTCAGCTCTGCCTCACAGTTTTACTTTGGGCAAAAGCCCTGGAACTAGGAATACTTTCAAGATTTCTCATTTTTATCAGGATAAAATCATTATATTCCAAATATTCCCACCACCCTAGCAGACACACTGGGGATTTACAAAGGGAGGAAACCCCATAAGACTAGTCACTCAGACCTTTCCTTGCAGGAAGCCATGGGCCTTTTCATGTCAAAGTAGTGTCCGAGGGTTTTCTGAATACTCACTTCTGTTTGCAGACACTAAGAGTGGGCAGGGCTGGTCTGTCCTCTCCATCCATGTGAAAGTTCAGGAAGGCCAGGCTGAAATCCACTCCTCTCCATCTTCCCCAGGAACTTTGGTTTTAAGTTCATTGGAGGCATGTATTAGGGATATTCAAAGAAAAGGCTACCAGTGTTGTAGCTTTGCCTCTTTTTTCCTAAAATAAAGCTCAAGCTTGAAGAAAATCTGTCATCATTGTGTAGAATCTCCTGCAGACTTGCTGCCTGCACCTTCTCTTTTCGGACCTCGGTTCAGAAGGTGGCACTGCGAAATGCCACTCCTGCCCACTGTGCAGTCAGCACCCCTCATCCCCGGGACGCTTGGTTGGGATATCCCTGCTGTCTGCAAATGCTGTTCAGCTTCTGTGGAGGAGTGTTTTGACTGAGTCACTCCTCCATGCACTGCCATTTTGTACCACATATGGTGCACGGTACAGGCCAGACACACAGCGATCTCGTCAGAGACAGTCCCACAACGCGCAGAGCATTTTGTACTCCTCTTCCTGACACTTCTTGGTGGTGGTGTTTGATACCTCCTTTTCTTCCCACAGGTCTCTAGAGAGCTTTCTACAGCCAGGGCAACCCCTCCACTGCTGCTGTGTCTGCCACAGTCTCCCAGGCTCAAAATTGTTAGGAGGAGAGGATTTTCCTGATGGACATCCCAGGAAGATTTTAGCTTGCTGGGGTCATGATCAGCTTCAGGCTAGTGGCCTACAGAGATGTTTGCCTCACCTATCTTCATCCTCTGCATGTCCTGTTTGTGGTGGTCTTGGGTGCTAGCTAAATTGGTGCTTACAGCTGGGTCATTGTAATGCGTGAGAACTATTGAATGGATGAGGAAGAAATTTGCGAGGAAGAGAGACCTGCCTGTTTCCTCTCAGCCAGGCTGCTTTCCACTGCCTATAACAACTGCTTCCAAACAAAGCATTTTATTTCCATGAATTTCAGGCTCATTTCACTTGCCTCCCATCTCCACATCATCCAACAGGGCTGTCAAGTGTGTGTGTAGAAATTAGGAAAGGGTGCTTACCTGAAACCGTTCTCAGCACGGGCATTGCTTGGTGGATCTACAGCACTACCAGTGTTGTTTCACATAGAGTTATTCTTCAAGTACCTGTAGACATTTTTCCTGTCAGCATAAACAAAGTATTGGTGGATTAAAGTGTAATGAAAAATTTCTCTCTATAGCTCCAAAGTGCTTTGTTTATTTGTTATTGTTTACCCAATTATCAGCAGGTAACGCAGTCAAATGAAGCATTCAGCAGTCACACAGGGGCTGTGAAATTTGGGCAAGCTGTCTTGGCACAACACTCAGCTTCTACAGAGCTGAAGCCTCCCTCCCTGCCAAAGTCCAAATGTTTTCCCCGGGTGCCTCTCCACCGTGGCTGCCCAGTGCCCAGGCAGGCGCTGGGACGAGCACGTTTGGTTCATGAGCGCTGCTCAAACAGCAGCCACGCAGGCAGCCTGTCGAGATCCATTTGCTTCAGTCCCTGCTGTGCAGAGCAGCTGAAAAGGTCTTGTACTTTGTGGAACAGCCCTCCTAGTTGGTGCATGAAATAAGCAGTGTGCAGGGTAGGCACGGTGACGTTCTTCACCCAGCTGGCCGGCTGGGGATCACGGCATCCTGTACAGCTGTAGAGGAAAGACAGGCTGTGGGCTCAGGTGGAAGAGCAGAGGAAACGCCTCCCTTGGACTCAGCTACTGCCCATGCCTGTTGATGAGGGCTGGCTGGAGGGGCGAGCGTGCTGCCTGCTGCATGGTGCTGTGCAGACGTCCGGGAGCTGGAGGGTCTGCTGAGAGCAGAAGTGGGGGTGGCTACCAATGGAAGTGCATTATTAAGCGTCAAGATTAGAAATCCTACTCATCTAACCCGCACACCGAGCTGGGATGTGTGTGATGATCTAGTCCCAAAGAAATAAGCAGATTACAAAAGAACATGATGGCACAGGCTATGCCAGTGCTCCCGCTGCAAAAAATAGGGCACAAAAAGGCATGCACAAACTATGTGTGCATCACCTCTGCAACAGTGTAAAGACATTCACACCTCTATTGCATGAATGCAGAAACATCTGTATGGAAAGACGGACAATAAGGCTTTTACTCAGTGTGGGTGCTGTAGCCTGATGTGTGGCAAGGGAGAAGGCTCTACACGAGACAAGTTGCAGTTACAGGCAGGCAATGGGTGCTGGCAGGCAGAGCTTTCTCTGGGATCACAGAGGCTCCCCTTACCCGTGTTTCAGGCCCACCGTAGGGGCCCACCTGTCAGCTTTTGGGGGTGGGGGTCCCACAGAGCATATGGTCCTGCCACCTAGCAGCCAGGCCTGGAACAGTCCTGCAGCTATCCCCACACAACAACACTGCAAATGGGTCTGTAGTCCACAGCCAGGTGCGTTTAAGGGGAATCGCCTCCTTTTAGGTGTGCAAAGCCTCCTGAGCTCCATAGTTTTCCACAGATTTCATGTGGAGGGCTATTTCTGTGCTTATATGTCAGCACCCTGTGTCTGGCGTTCAAAGCAGTGGCACCTTTAAAAGAGCAAAAGAGCATTGTCACTCAGCTTCTTGCACTCGTGCCATGTAATGAGCAATTAGAGCAGCAGTAGGGTACATGCGGAAAAGCAGGCAGATCTCCTGGATGGGCCAGTGGTGGGAAGAACTCAGGGTGAGAAAAAAGGGTTTGAAGACCCTCCCGGGGCTCGACAGTAAATTGCACAGATGAGCTCCTCTCAGCTTAGTGATACAAATACAGACCCATCTCTTGACATAAGCTCAGCTCCTGCCCTGTGGTTTTCTTCAAAGGGTGCAAGCAGACTGTGATGGGTTCAGAGCCAGGTGAGGGCAATGGAAGGTGTTAAACTGCTGGGCTGGGTCCACCTGGACACTTCAGGAGTTTCTGGTCCCAGCTGGCTCCACAGTTTAAAAGGGCTAGGCTAAGAGCAGCTGCTTCATGGTTCTTAGCAAGAGAGCAGGATGTGTGTTGCAGGGCAGTCTAGGACTGTATTTGGAGTTATGATCTTTTGGGGTTTTCTTGGTCCCCTTGCTTTGGTTGTGGGGGCTCAGGGTAGTGTTTTTTCTGATCCTACCCTGCTGTCTTGTGGCCAAGAAAGCCTGCAGTTCACCTTACCTCCAGGCTGGGAAGGGAATGGTTCCTTTGTGCTGACTACTTGGGGTAAGTGAGGGTGGTGTCAAGAGGCTTTCTGACTGCTGTGTCTTTGCACAGTGCAGAGGTATGCCTGGAATGAGGAGAAAGGGGCAGGTTCTGATGTGAAGTGTTGTCTAACAGCTTCAGTGCATCTTCTGTAACCAGGGGGCTGTTTATATGACCCAGCTGCCAAGGGTTTTGGTGGAGTGCTGTGCCTGAATCTAGATGGTCTTGGCTGCTGGGTTCCCTCACGCACCCCTGCTGGCCCAGACCCTAATACTGGCTAGGACCTTGTTTCCTACAGAAAGGTAGAATTGTAGTGGACCCCATCTTCAGTGTGGGATGCTGAAGCCTCTGCTGCTGTCTCCTCTTTCCCTAGATACTGAGGGGAAGGCACATGCTCTGCAGAATGACTCTGACTGTGGGCTCTCGGTATCTGGGACTCCAGATGGCTCCAAGAAAGTATCGGTCTCCTATACCGGCTGTTATGTCTTTGAATGGGTGAGTGACCTTAGGGGTTCTGCTGGGACTGTGGCTACTGCTGCCCTGACTGGTGTGGCTCTCCCCCAGGATGGCAATTACCTCACGCTGGTTGGGCTTGAGGGAACAGATGCTGCTGGACAAAAGGTTCTTCGTGAAGAGAAGCTGCTCAGGTGCCCTGTGGACCTTCCTGGTAAGACTGACAGCTTCTTAGGAAACCCTGCTTGTACCAATGAGTGTCCTTCCTCTCGGATGGCTTTTCGTAGTCAGTCTGGGGGCTGGGCAAGGGGACTTATTGCTGTGCAGAAGACTCCCCGGAGAAGGGTTTGGACGCAGGAGCTACCAACTTGTGCCTCCTTTGTAGGGTCAGCAGGTGAATGTTCCTTGTGTCTCCTAGCCATATTCTGACTGCCTAAGTCCCTGCAAGTTCAGGGATTGAGCCAGAGACTAGGTACGATGATTTTCCTAACTACCAGAGGTGATCCAGAACACTTTATCTTGACAGACCCCATGCAGTCCAGTCTCTTGTACATGGCTTCAGGGGGAGTCTCTGTTCTAGGGAAATGCATGTCCCTCCTGAGCAGGCTTCCATGCCAGCTCCAGGCCATGTGTTTGATCCTCAACTGAGTCTAACTTCCCTTGATTTGTATGCAGAGTCACTAGGACATCTTCCACCAGTGTCCTCTGCGTCTCTGTCCCCCTGCTCTTGTGCTTTAGCTGCAAACTCCTGCTGTCTCTTCCAGCCCTGGATGCTCCAAGCAGTAGTGCATGTTCTGCTGTCCTCACCCAAGACCGGCTGCCATGTGCCTCCTTGCCTATCAGCCAGGGAGACTGTGAAGTTCAAGGCTGCTGCTATGACCCTAGGGACAGGGTGAAGCCCTGTTACTTTGGTAACACAGGTAAGTGTGAGCAACTGTCCTCCCCTCCTCCTGGAGGAGCTGCAAGCTGGGATTCCTCACTTTCCTGGCAGAGCAGGAACGGTGTGTACCAACCCTGCAGGTGGCTTAGGGCTATGTTTTTGGCTGTCAAGAATACTCTGTCCCATTGAAGTGTCCAGCCCTTTCGTGTGTATTGCAACAGACCTGGGTTTACGGCCAGAATCAGTGTTGTTGTTAGAGCTGGTTGCACTTGTCTTGCTGTGCTTAGCACTGGCTTTGGGGGTTACAGGCAGGAGAACTTGCAGGACTTGCTGGCCTTGTCTTTGCTGTGATGTTTGAGCCTCCTTTCCATCCCTTTTCTCCCTGAGCTCAAGACTGATTATATCTCTTCCTCCAGTGACAGCTCATTGCACACCAGATGGCCAGTTTTCCGTTGCTGTCTCTCGGGATGTGACCCTGCCACCCGTTATCCTGGACTCTGTGCAACTGGCCAGCGGACACAGTATTGGCTGTGTCCCTGTTGTGAAAAACAATGCCTTTGTCGTGTACCAGTTCCCACTCTCTGCCTGTGGCACCACTTTTCAGGTAAGAGCTGCAGCTGTCACTAGGCTGGAATAGCAAGAGCTTGCAGACCTGGAAAAATTTGGCATGGCTTTGGCTACTTAATGAGCACCCTACAGACTTCCAGAGGCCAAATGCTGTTCTCCAGTCTGGCGTTAATCCAGCTTGACTTTACTGCAGTGACAGTGCCTCGTCTGTCATTCCAGGTGACTGGAGACCGGGCCATATATGAGAATGAGTTGGTGGCATCCAGGGATGTGAAGACTGGGAGCCTTGGCTCTGTCACTAGGGATAGCACTTTCAGGTAGTACCCTGGGGCTGGTACTTCTGGGTGCCGCTGTGTTTGATGTCTCTAGAGAAACTCCTCCTTGTCACAAGCTCTGAATTCACAACAGGGCACTGGAGTAGGCTAAGGACTGGTATGTCTCTAGTTAGTGGGAATAAAGCTGGTGCTGATCAGTGACACTCCACAGACTCAAATCTGAACTCTGAAGAGAATTTCAAGTATTTGTTAAAAGGAAGTGTTGGAGGAAAGATTGGGGATATGACTAATTAAAGCAGATTACATTGCCGTCTTGGAGAAAAGAGATATCAGAGCGACCTTTCTTATCTGCCTGATTTGGGGTTTTCCTGTCCCACCAGGTTACATGTCCGCTGCAGTTACTCCATCACTGGGAGCTTCATTCCCTTGAGTGTTCAGGTCTTCACATTGCCACCGCTCCCTGCTGTGTCCCAGCCAGGTCCTCTGTCCTTGGAGCTGCGTGTTGCCTCAGGTATGAGAGGTTTGCAGGACTTGCTCGAGCCTCTTGGTGCAGGGCTCTGGTCTCTGCTGAGTAATAAGGGAGTACTGATAGGTGAACCCAGCACTGCTTCTTCCCTGCCATGGTGGGAACTTACTGACGTGGCTATAAAGGATGTTCTCAGGTTGCCTCTTTCTGTTTGTTCCTGCTCTAAAATGGCTCTTGGGTTTCTGCTGTCCCAGATGGAAGCTATACTTCCTACTATACTGACAGTGACTATCCTGTTGTCAAGACTCTGCGAGACCCTGTTTATGCAGAAGTCAAGATCCTTCAGAGAACAGACCCAGACTTGGTTTTAGTCCTGCACCACTGCTGGGCCACACCAAGTATGAATCCCCAGCAACGGTTGCAGTGGCCTGTTTTGGTGGATGGGTAAGTGACTTGTAAATGGCTTTGGGTCAGGGGAATGACTTGCACTTTTTTCACTGCTGGCCTCTCCTTCTCAGGTGCCCTTATGCAGGGGACAACTATCAGACACAGCTGGTACCTCTGAATCTTGCCTCAGGACTACTGTTCCCTTCTCATTACCAGCGTTTCACCTTCTACACATTTACCTTTGTGGACTCCACTTCCCAAGAGATGCTCTCTGGGCTGGTAAGATGCTGTCCTGGTTGCCTAGCTTCCTATTGAGGTCAAGTAATGTGTGAGCAATGAGAACCACTTCATAACTATGAGATTGTTGGCCTCCTTGGGGGGTGGGGGGCAAAGGCTAGGAAAATCCCCTCCTGAAACAGGAGGGGAGAGGTTGATGCAAGAAACTCTCTTCCCCAAGACGAATGTGGTAGAGGTAAGATGCTTCACTGGAGGGGTGTGACAGAAAATGAGACTACTGAAAGGGCAGGTCTACTTAAGCAAGTGCTAGCTTGCTGCCTAAGCTGTTCTGTTGCACTAGCTTAGGGTGTGTGCTCTAACTATGCTAATCAATATTCTCTAAATTTCTTGGCCAAAATAGCTTTTGGTACCTGGGAAGCATCTGGGCTCTGAATCTCATGAGCTTCTGAGCAGTTAAGTCACATGAAGTTCACCATGCCTTGTACTGTTTACTCAGTGCTCCTGGGATCAATTAATACTCAAAACTGGTCCCAGCTGTACCTAGCAGTGGTCACAGTGTAGTCGTGCTTGGACAGCTGTGTCCCAGGTGTTGGCAAGAAATGCTGTAATGCCAGATCTGACAGAGTTTGAAGGTGTTTGGTAAAGGTATCAAAGCTGCCTTGCAGCAGAGGGCTCCAAAGCTACAGCCTGCATGTGAAGCAAGCCAAAGCAATCTTTCTGCCTTCTCCCTTCTGTGACTAGGTGCACTGGGTCTGGCTGGGATGGAGTTAACTATACTCACAGCAGCCCATATGGTGCTGTGTTTTTGGATAGTGTTGATAGCTAAACACTGGTGTGTTATTTGCTGAATAGTGCTTGCACAGCATCAAGGCTCTTTCTCCTAGCTCTGCTGTTTTCAACCCCAAGTGAGTAGGCATGGGGTAGGCTAGAAGCTGGGAGGCAGCACAGCTGGGACAGCTGACCCAAATTGGCCAAAGGGATATTCCATGCTGTATGATGTCATGCTCAGCAATAAACACTGGAGGATTTTGTCTTCCAATGTAGCTGATGCTCAGAGACTGGCTGGGCATCAGTCTGCTTGTGGGAGCGGGGTGGATGATTTGCCTTTGCATCACTTGTACTTTGGTTTTGTTCTTCCCTCTCCTTCACTTATCAAACTGTCTTTATCTCTCCAGCCATGGGTTTTCTTGCTTTTGCTGTTCCTATTCTCTCCCCACCCTGCTGGGGCAGGGTAGGGGGAGTGAGGAAGTGGCTGTGTGGGTGCTTAGCTGCTGGCTGGGGTCAATGCACCACACCAGGATATTACCTGTCTACAGATACTGCCTAAGTGATTCCAGGCTGTGTTCCATTCTTTCTAGGTGTACCTGCACTGCAGTGCTTCAGTGTGCCACCGGTCTGTACAGGAGTCCTGCACCACCACTTGTCCTGTTAGAGCCAGTAAGTGTCCTACCCTCCTGCTTCTCCATCCAAAGGGACAAGGGTCTAGCCTCCAAGCTGGGGGGTAGGAGGACATGTAGGCTATGGACTAGTTCCCTCGAGCCATGGACAGCTTGACAAGGCATTTCTGGTTCCTTTCCACTAAGGAAGGGCCCTTGCCCTTATGCCACAAAGGCAGAGGTCTTCATAGACTCTTAGTTCTGTGTTGACTCACATGGAAAGCTTGGCCTTCAGAGCTTCTCATGTGTTGAGAAGCTGACCTGGACAAAGTTTACTGACCTTCAGGGCTATACATCTTCTCACCTAAAACCTTTATATTGCTCTGTAGGGGGTAAAAGGAGTGCTGAGCATCCTCTTCAGGACAATGCCTCCCATGTCTCCAGCAAAGGCCCTGTGATTTTCCTCCAGGATGAGCTAAGATGGGACACAGCCAAGGATGGCCTTGGTGAGCATGCCAGCCCAGCATAGCCAGGCTGGGGAAGGGGGCTGATCTAAGTCTTTCCTGCAGAAAGGCTGAGCCCCTAAGGCATCCCTGTGTCTCACTGGGGGAGTGTTAACTGGGCCTCTCTCCCCCCCACAGGAACAGCTCTGCATGCTGCAGCCCCCTGGGCTCTGGGGTTTGCTGCTGTGGCAACTGGGGCGGCTCTGTGTATGGTACTTGTGGCTGCTGTGCTGTGGCGAAGGAAGGTGCCTGTAATGCATGAAATCAATATATCACAATAAAGTGGCTGTCAAACTCACTTGGTCTGTGGGACTCCTTCTCCCTGGAGCAGAGCACGCAGGGTTGAACAAGAGTGTGCCTTGGGGACCCTGGCTGTAAGCCTTTGTTTGCAAGACAAAAATTATCCTGATGTCTGTGAGAGAGCTTTCCAAATGTTGTTTTTCTGAATCCATTTCACTTTGGCTATTATTCTGCTCTGGGATTAGTGTTAACTGTCTGCTGCTGTCAAGAGGGAGCTCTTGTCATGACCTGGGCTGCTGGGAAGCTGCAGACTGAGACAGGGCTGATGCTGGGTGGTGTCTGCATTTCTGTCAGTGGCTAAGGTGGCCTTCAAAAGTACTTGTCTTGGCCCCTCTCAAACACTGAGTACAAGTGCAGCAAAACTAATTAAAAGCAAATCCTGCAGCTGCTTCTCCTTTGGGGATGCAGAGCTGGTATTTCACTGTGCAGAGGAGCTGGGAACTTGCCCCTGAGCTCACTAGGTTAAGTCGGAGCTGTGTTCATGTGGCAGGCCTCGGAGGCAGGGATGGCAAAGCACTATGCAAATGGCCTTCCTAATGATGCTGTATGTGAACCTACTTCTCTTGCTCTGGAAACAAAAAATGGTAGGTGGGATTTTTTTTCTGGAGGATGAGAACAGGGAAACTTCATTCCAACTGAAAAAAATCAAAGGGCCTATAGGTGGTTTGAACTCCAGGAAAAAAATTTCAAACTTGATTTAAAGATGAGTCTTAAACCTTCATGTGAGAAGGTGTTAACAGGCAGTGGGAACTGCTTTTTTAATTCCTTTCTTACTGCAACAAGAAATTTCAGGAATCATCTTACAGTGTTTTGATTCTTCTAGCAGAACTGCTCTTCCCTGCTACTTCCAGGATAACCAGTGCTCTTAGTCTTGCCTGCTTTTAAAATCTAATGGGAAGAAAAGATAAGACTCCTCCAAGTCATACGGTGGGAGGGTGAAGGAGATCACAGGCTGGAGAAATCATCAGCTGGAGATAGGCACTCCCTAAAGGAGGAGGCTGTTTGACCTCTGGCAACTAAATGGCCTTGGTACAGGTGGAGCTCTGGGAAAGCAGAGTGTGAACTTATAATGTGCCTTACAACAAGTCTTTAGCAGCTGTCTGTAATGTTAATTAACTGGGCAATTAGAGGAGTAATATAGACCACACCTTTTCAGTACACCAGGCAGGGTGCTCTGGCACTGTTCTTAACTGTGTGTGCTAGCCAAGATCTAAACACCTTCCTGGCTGCTGCTGCTGGAGTCTTCCCATGCCTCAGTAAGGCAGACAAATATTTGCTTAGAGAGCTTAGATGCCTGTGTGGAGGCTGAAGGGGCTAGGAGAGGAGAGTCCCTGCCCGGCTGCTCCCTGCTGCCCTCCATGGGGTTGTTGAACCATCCCAAAGTGGCAGGGAGCTCTGGGCATGTAGTCTCTGGGGAGCAGGTAGATTCCCCTGCAGGGACTGTTCCTTCTGGTGCAGAGCTGGATCTTGCTGTAATGGACCTGCTGCTTAGTGTAGGGCGCATGCAGTGATAAGCGGAGGTGGGTGAGCAGAGAAGTGAACTTAATTCCCTTACCCACTCTGAGAAGTCTTCTGTGCTTAAGGCTTGCTATTTGGTCCCTAGCAGGAGGGGAAGGGCATGAGCAGCAGTGGGATGCGAGTTGTCTGTGTGAAGCACTGGCGTGGGGTGAAAGCTAGGCAATGCGGAGGTTTCCTCCTCTGGTGCGTTGTCCCCCTCTTCCTAGCCTGTTCTCCTTCTCCACCGGGGTGTGGCTTTCATTGCTGCTTTGTTCTGCAATTTTTCTCTCCTGCAAAAGTGTACTCTCTTCCTTCTACCTTCACAGGTGGATTTCTGGCTTTTTTTTTTCCCTAGGGCTCTACTTTCTTTAGTTGGGTCTCATTGACTCTTCTCCTTTACTTTCTTTTGAGTAACTGCATGTAACTTCTTGTGTCAGCACCCTCTTTAGCTTCACTCCATACTGCCTTGTTATACAGCTGAACTAAAGGTGTTGTGGGTTGCTGTAGACATTGGCTTAGACTCCTGCAGGTGAAGGAAAGCTCCTCTGTCCAGGAGGGAGCCATGGGCTGTGAATGAAGGAGGAACTGAGGAAAAGCAGCCCTGAGGCCAGCTAACACCTGTCAGTTGAGGCTGTTGTGCGGTGCTGCTAACGAACCCAGATTTTCAGAAAGAAACCCCAATGCTGAGCATCAGCACGCTTTGTCCTCGGTGCCTTCACCCTTTCCTCTGGAAGTGGTGTGTGCTGCCCTGCTGCGTCTGCCAACTCTGCAGCTTTGGAAGCAAAGCCCAGCAGCAGCACCTAATACAGGGCTGCTCAGAATGAACATCCATGCTCAGCCATATCTGAACTTTCCAAAGGCTTTCCTTGTCCTCTGGATCTTTGAGAACAGCACCAGCCTCAAAAGAACAAACTTGCTTCTTTGCCAGAGCTAAAAAAGTTCTTTAAAAGCTTGGAGGCAACGACTCCTTTCTTGACCAGCTATGCTTACGTGAAACCTCAAATGTGTGGCAGTTGCTATACTACAACCCAGGTGCTCATTAATAAAATATCTGAAAACAATTATAAGTGATGCTTTTATTAAATTCCTTATGCTTGTATTACAATGCATCCTGGAGAACTATACAGTATGTTACATGTTATAAATATATTTATTTCTGAAAATACATGAATATATTTCATATAATGCTGTAATAAAAAAGAGTGCTAGTTCATTTTAGTTTAAAAGGAAAAAAAAAAACCTATAATGTAAATGGGGGGGGGGGGAATACCAGTTCATGATGCTATGTCTTAAAACACTTTAAATTCAGTTTGCACTGATTCACATTCCTTACAGTCTCTGTAAAGCTGGAGGGATAATGGATTTTAGTCCCCTGTATTTCTGGAGATATACAGACTATTCACAGAATAATCAAGTTATAAATCTTTCTAGCTTTGGATGAAGCTAGCAAGATACACAGTGAATAACCAAGTTCCCGCAGCAGCAGCTACAACTGAAACATTAAACACAGCACCTACTTCAGGGTCCTAACTTTGAGTCAGCACAGACTGGGGTGTCTGGGGTGTTTTTGGTTGTGTGTTTGGGGTTGTTTTTTTTTTTTTGGAGATACTAAGTAACAGTAACAACCCTTCTGAGTACTCGGAGAACCAGGCCTGGGCTGCTGACTTTGCTCACCCCTGCAAACTACAGCTGCCCTGGGAGAGCATGGCTGGGGTATTTTGAATCTCAAGAGATCCCGCTCTGGTTTTGAGGACTCCAAGGGCTCCAGCTGATCCGGGTAAGCAAGGGGGAAGCGTCTGTTACTGAAAGGCTAAGTCTGCTAAGTTGATCCATTCCTGCCAGCTTCTTAAATCTTGGTTCCCAGGCAAGTTTGGGGAGGGATTTTTAAACAGCAATTGCTTGACTTGCAATTACATTGTCCTTTAGGGGGTAGAATAATCTTTTAATAAGAGGCAAAGCTGGTTTATTTAAATCTTTACTCCATGTGGATTAATTACTGTGCTAGTACCAATAAGAGCTGGTATGCAGAGACCACTGCAACCATGGGACCTTCAGAAGCATGCGCTGCCTGTCCCTTGAGTCTGGAATCAGTGGACGTGTGGCAATAAGGCAGCCACCAAACACGGTCAGTGTTACGCAGTTGTTAACGTGGCCCAAAAGAGCAGCAGCTTATTAAGGGTGTATGTATTTGAATAACTCTTCCTTGCAGCTCTGCTCTCCCTCTTGCCTTTTCCCAGCAGAGAGAGCACAGGCTGAGCCGTACAGCAGCATGACTACCCCACCTACAGCGTCGGGCCCCCACCTGCACACCCAGAGGACTGAACTTGTAACTTAAAAGTAGGAATTCAAGCCTGGTTTCCCCCCTGCAAAAGACTGATAGCACAAGAGCTGGGCTGCCTGGGGAAGCTGAGGTGTTGCCTTGGATGCACCCTCCAGTCTCTCGAAAGGCTGATTCCCGCGGTGCCCCTCGCTCTGGTCTCTGCAATGAGCCTGCACGATGCCACCTTCTGTGTAGGGCAGCACCGGAGTCGAGGGGCCTCTGTCTGCGGAAGGAGCAGGCCCACAGGATGGGAAGCTAGTGGTGGATTCAGGAATGGCCTTGTAGGAAGTCTTGGCTTTACAGACTTGGTTTTCCTGTTGGATTCCAGTAAAATGGCACAGCTGGCCAGATGCTCTTCTGAAGGGAGGAGCCGTGTTGGGGACAAGCAGAGACTGCAACTCAACCCCCCCCCAAGAGGGAGGAGGCTGTCCTTCCAACAGCCACTTCTGCACCAGGCAAGGAGTCCCTGGCACTCTTCTAGATGCTGCTGTGTCCCATAAAGCTTAAGTTTATTTCAGCTGGAGAAGGTCCCCAAAAAGCAATGATAATTTAAAAGCTTCAATGCTTCAGGTAATTTTGTTCCGAACCCAGAGAGGAGGAAGAATTTCCAAATCTTACTTAAAAGTCTCTGTTGGTTACGTTGCCAGGATGCTAACAGCAATTTTCATCTGTGGCTTGACTTTTGTAAGTATACTTCAGATTCAGAAGCGAAGCCGTACATAGCTGAGCATGCATCTGTCCACAGACCCTTCTCAACCTCCCCCTTCCCTCTTTCCCTTCCAACGCTCAAGTCGGAGTTGCTCTGTTGACAACCGTGGGATGCAGGTTGCACAAAGTAACCCTGGGGTTCTTGGTTTTGTGTCCATTGGTGTTCCTACTTTGCCTTTCTGAAACAGAAACATGCAATGAATGTGAGAGATTAGAAAGGGTTTCTCTGCAGTTAACCCATAGGCTGACTTGGGAAGGTGGAAGATGGGGCTGAGCCTGGTTCTCTTTTAGTCTTGGTTATGGGCAGATTGTCTCTTTCCCAAGACATCTGGTTGGCTTATTATTTGAGAGTCTTTTGACTGACTGCAGATAAATGAATTTGCTGCTGTACTTTCTGTAAAAAGGCTGCATGATGTGGTCTATATGACTACAGACGCCTTTAAATTGTGTTTGTATTTTTTTTTTTAAAAAGTGGGGGACTATTAAAACGAAGTTACATGGGCCAGTCCTCAGCTGGCATAAATCCATATAATTTGAACTTCAAAAATGTGACTGTCTTTGCATGTTGGAGCATGTCTGGATGAGGGAACAGGACTGTCTCATTTCTGTGCTGAGAAGAGGCAAACCCCCTGCCCCCCCCAACCCACAAAGAAACACATGCTGCTTTACTTATTTTACCTTGTTCCATTTGACCCAGGTTATCAGAAAGGCCATATGTTTTCATTCTTTGTATTCTGCCCCAGAACAATCATGGAGTTCCTCTCAGTTTTCCTCAGCTCCGAAGACATAATATCTGGCCTTAACAAATGGAAAAATACAATTAAAGTTGACAGCGGTCAGAACGCATGGCTGTGGTTTTAGCATTAGTATGCTGTGCATATGTACCCAACGTCCAAGCTGCACCCAAAGCAGCTTCCCCCTCTCCAGTTTGAAATTCCAAAACAGACACTGTCAAAATATTTGTGGCAGCATCCAAAAAAAGAGAGCTACAAAATGCAGCACTTGACACGGAGTCACAATGTAATGGAAGGACATAAACATCATTTTGTTGAGAGTAACCAGTATTTTCTGCCTAGCTGGAAGCGAGGGGGAGAGACTGGTGGGTGAATGTCACAGGGAAGTTAAAAATTCTGGCCTGAAGCAGTAAGTAGGAAATGAGACATTTTGAAGAACAACCCTAAGCTAGCTGCTGTGGACTGCCTCCAGCTTAATTTTTTGTTCGTTACTTATTACATATGATTTAAAGAAGTGTAATGCATCCTGTTTGGTTGTAATGCCTTGCTTAGCTTAGGCCTCCAGGACTTATGAAAGACAAACCTTTTGGAACACTTTTTAAAAATAGCTGCTGTTTAAGAAAGAAAAGCTGTAGTTCTGGGGGGTTTTTTAATGCAATATTTCAAAGTTATTTACAGAAAATAAATAGCTAATAGCTATTTATTTCAAATAATAATAATAATAGCTATTTACTTCAAATCTTTGATTTGAAAAATTTTTGAACTCAAAGTCCTGACTGATGTGGTGCAGACTTTATTTTGCCAGCTACTAATTTGTTTTCTTTTTAATCTAAATGTTGTCCGATTTTTGTTCAGCTCTTAATTCTTTTACAATGGAATGGTCAAACTTCTGCCTTGATGTTATTCTTTAATTCTCTGGCTGCTTCTCAACCCTGAGTGCAGAGATCTCCCTTGGTAGCAGTTTCCCATGTGAAGAGCAGCGTTCAGACCTGAGTCTGAGGCTCTAGGGCCCTTTTCAGCCCTTGCTATACAATACTGAAGATGGGTTTTTGTAATGTTAGAATCGCACTGTCCTTCCTAACTTACTTCACCCTAACCACAAAGTAGTCATCGTACAGCAGCAAGCTTTTGGTGGCTGTCAAACTAGCATCCTTACCATGAAAGATACCGTAATTTGAGGTTAGCTCATTCCCACACAGCTGCATTAAAGCTGCAGCTCCCATAGATACACGGGTAGATGTGTCTGCACAGGAATGCCAGGCTGGGATTGCGCAAAGCTTCCCAAATTAGATCCTGCCCTGGAAAGGGGTTGGGGATAGCATCAGAAAAGCTCCTGAGCACAATTGCTTTCATTGAGATGGCTGCCTCTGTATCTCTGCCAGGGCTGGAACAACTGCTGGGCCGTGCTGCTTCCCGGCAGCAGTCACGGCAAGTAGCAGGAGACTGGATGTCTTGTCTGTCTGTCCTCAAAGGGAGCTAGGGAAAGTAAGGAAAAATGATACGAAGGTGCTAATACACTCCTCCTTGACCCTGGATTTTTGGGTATCATTTGTAACACCATTCTAGCCAGAGACAACTTCACACATTTTATAATGTCAGATGGAGTGGCAACGTACAGGCAATAAATTGATCAAGGTAGGCTCCTGCAGAATTTGCAGCCCAGCTTTCACAAGCCAGGCTGGATTCTCTCCTTACCGTTCAAAGCAGCATCAGACTGTAATTGTTTAACAAGGGCAAGTATTTGACCGTATGATGCTCCACTATCATTTGAGAACAGTTTTCTGTCCCTAAAACCAGTCCCAGTGGAAAGGCAAAAAGTTCTTGTCTTTGGGGTCATTTCAGCTGGAAATAAGTTCCTTGCTCTTTGTGGAGGGATCATTCTGCAATGATTTGGGGAAGAAATCTACTTTTCCTGCCATAGGTCAGACCCAGGTCCATGTGCTGCTTAAGTTCATAGCACCACGATCAAGTCATTCATCAGCCTGTTCTGGTTCTTGGCACAAAACAGACGTTGCTTTGCGGGAGTAAACATACTAGCAGGAAAAAGAAAATGAAATGAAAACCTGAGCCTGTTTAGAACAATGTATGACAAACCACCAAGTCTTGTGCCAGTATGTTTACCTTGGCAGGCACCCCTCTCTCCTGCTGGAAGAACCAAGTTCTCTCTCTACTATGAGAATTCTTTTGTGGATGTTAAAAAAAGACAGAAAAGAAAAACAAAACAACCGCCCTGGAGCAGATCATTCATCATACGCAGAGTGGGAGCACGAAAGGGGATTTGCTTTGACCTAGTTACAAAAACAAAAACAAAGAGATTTTCTCTAATTGCCCAAATGACTCAAGTGGGACTGGGTGTCAAAAGCAACAAATCTGCTTCCTTCAGAGCTGTATGTTAATACAGGGCACCAGGCTCCAACCTGTTCCAGTTCAAGACCTTGGGAGATGTCTCTGAACCCAAGGAAGCCCGGGTAAGCAAAAGCCAGCCAATTCCATATGCCTGCATGTACAAACAGGACCAGGAGCCAGGACAAACATGTTTCATAAATTATGATAAAGACAGTGGCTTTAAATGCTGCGAGTATCAGGGCTTCAACGTTTGCTTTGCCAAGAGCTGCAGACAGGCGAGACTTTCTTGCTTTACCGTTCTGGTACTGCTGTAGTAAGGGCCCGGCTTTCTGTGCAGCAGCATTTGCAGGGCTGTCGTCCACTAAGCCTAACTTTTTATTTCGAAGGAGCCTGAGGGGGACTACGTATCCAAAATGCCGTAGGAGCAAGGTGCCCAGCTTTTCCAGGCACCAGTGAAAAGCCCAGCATCAGTGCATTGCTATTGCAGGGTGTGGGGTAAAAAGAGCAAGAGCAAATACAGATAGGGCTGGGGAATAAGTGCTGGGAAGCAGGAGAAAAGGAAATGGAGGGAGATAAGGGGCATGAGTAGAGGCAAGGGGTTTATGTAGATATATGGGAGAAGAAAGTTAGTGAAAGAAAAGAGAAGGCCAGTCATCAGGTACAGAAAGCAGCCTGGAAAAATCAGCGTACAAGATCTCTGGGGCTGCCCAGTTACAGCCAGGCAAAAAATCATCCATTTGGCATCTCGTACAGAGTTTTTCCATGACAGTAGTAGTTGTCCAGCATACGTGTGAAAGTAGTAAAAGCTATTTCTGTTAGGAGCTATTGGGCTGGCCCTTCATTGGAAGTACATTGATTTAGCCAGCTGAGGACCTAGCCTGCAATTCTCATGCAGGGAGCACTGGCAGTGTCCTCAGTGCTGCAGAGAAAGGGCCGAGCGGGAGGTTACAGAGACAGGACTTTTCTGAAACCCAAATAAAGTCCTGGTTCTATTCAGGTTTAGAGGGAAGGTTCACAAGAGTTTGTATTTTTTCCCCAGCTGGTTCACCATCTATTTTAGATGGAACTGTTTGATCTCTCTCTGCTTTGTGTTTCTTTCAGTTTCCCAAACAATAGGAGGAAGCTCGCCTGTTACGTGTGCTTGGGCCCCAACCAAGCTTTTCCCAGCTGGAAAAATCACTCCATGAACTACAGAGGGTTTTTTTTCCCAGCTGTAATTACAAGATTCCCAGTTCTCTTATGCATTTTTGTAAGGTAGGTACAGGCTGTCTAAGGGGAACAATGGGACATTCCTGAGTGCTTAAACAACTGCTGTTTCCCCACCATCACCCCCTCTAAAACCTGAGGAGGGCTTAAGCACACTTGAGCTGTTCCGCTCAAGGTTACTGAGACCTCAGCTGAAAAAACACAGGGAGGTGCGCAGCTCCATGTAATGTTCCTGCTTTGGTGAGTAAGATACCCAGGCTCTTCCTGTTACCTGATTATATACACAAACACCCTAAATTCACCAGACCAGCTGGGAGGACTTGGCAAGCGCACGGGGAGTATCTGTGCAAGGGGTAGCTGGCAGCACTGTCATCACCTCAGATATACTGTGTGGTGCGTGTCTAGCTCAGAGGCCAGGCTGTAACTAGCCTGGTAGACAAACTTGCCCAAGGGACCAGCATGGATCTCTTAATAGAAATAAGACCTCATGCTTGATCCAAATGTTCATCTACAGCAACAAGCCGGTCCCACCCGTGAGCACACGCTCAGCAAATTTCATCTCCCCTTCCTCTGACAGGAAACCTTCCAGCTGATCCTGACTGTCCCATCACACATCAGATGCAATAGGGGTTACTGTTCCACTGGATGAAAGGTGTGAAGGTGGACAGAGGAGAGCATTAACCGACTGTAATGCTTAGGAGGAAGCAGAAAGACAAATAATTAGGCTATAGAATGGCTCTGGCTAATTGTCAACATCCCCTTGCCCTGTTGGGGATAAGCACCGTCTTCTAGGGACCCTAATGTTTCCATTATTCTCATACAGGTAGCATTATCCAGTTGGGATCTTGGAGCACCTAGGCGCTACGGAAGCAAATGGCTGTGCTGGCCAGGACCACCATATGCAATGGAGAGAAGGTAAGGAGGGGTCTTCTCCAGCCAGCAACAACCAGAGGTAAATCTCCCACCACCTCCTCCCAACACTAAGTGCAAATCTCCCACAGCTCTGCCTTACCTGTACAACTGTGGGCAGGACCTCTTCAGAGCAGCGGAGGACAGCCCCAGCTTGTTCTGGTTTCTCAGCCGTGTCTTCCTCATAAGATCTCTCATTCTCCCCCAAGCATGGCTCTCACCCTAGGGAGCAAAAAGAAACCACAACTTGAAGGACCAGAGGCTTGTTGCTGGCAGACCTCATCTGGCCAACATATGATACTTTGGGGTACTCCAGGGTGGTAGGAAGAGGGGAGCTTCTTTATTTCGGATAGATAAGAGTCAGGTCCCACAAAAGAATTTTTAACACCCTGCAATGATGCCCAGTGGCCAGCCTGTACCTGTATAGGACACAATGAGACAGGATGGGACAACTGCCAGTAACACCATCCTTTTTGTATTTTGTTTGGTAACATTTCCGTGTCTAGGACCCTGCTGTTCTTTCTGACTTAAGGTTTCAGAGTGAGGGCGCTTGACTGGTGAGTGCTGAGTAGCTGCCTAAAGGCACGTTTTACCTTATTGTTATACTGTACTAAAGGAAAAGATCGGTTTGGTTTCCTACCTACTCACATGCACCCAGGGGGGCCTTTACAACAAAAACAACCCAAATAAAACAGCTTGACTCCCTTCTCCTTTCTGTTAGGCCAGGTGCATTGGTATCAGCCCTTTTCAAGGTGGTGACTTTTGTGGACCATGAATTAGAAGAGATCAAGCCTTTGTCTCCCTGTCACCTCCGCAAGCCACAGCTATTGGGCACTCCCATTTGAAATGCTAATAGAGATTATCAGGAGGCCAGGGAGTCTCATGAGGCCCTCCCTAATGTTTGTTCTCTGGGCTGAGCTCATCTGGACTCATGAACTGAAAAGGAGCCATGCATCAAAAAATTTCATGGTTTTTTGCTACATTGTTTTACATTCCCTAAAGCAATGGCTGGAAAACCTTAGGAACGGCACAAAAAAGACCATGCCTCAGGACGAGCGTAATGGGGAGAAACGACTCCCATTTCAGTGAAGTTCTCAAACCATTGTCACGTTCAGGGCATTGTTCTGCCCTGTCCCGAGGTGCCTTCCCACTGTGCCACCAGCAGAGCCATTACTCCATGAGTCGGGGCCACCTTGGGAGCACAACCTGGCGGCTGCCCAGCCGCACGCACCAGCCCAGGCAGAGCCTATGGCGGCAATTCTGCTCGGGGCTCTGCTGTTTTCAGTTCAAAACTTCAGATGAGGGCATGGGCTCAGCTGAAAACTGCAATACCAGTTTCTGTGCGATTGAGTTAATTGCCCGTAAGTGAGACTGTTCACTCATGGAAATAGCAAACCTTTGTGTTTACTACTAGGATTAATGTATGCTGTGGACGGGTTTTGGAGGCCTCAGCAGTTAGTCCCTCATTGTGCTGGTGGTGTCCCAGAAAAGCAAGCCCTGCTAATATCCCAGCAAGCCTGAGCCGTTGCCTGTTCCTGAAGGCTAGCTAGCTGTTGTCTGCAGTGGGGGTGGGAGAACAACGGACCACATGCAGTAAGTCATAATACATGTGTGTCTGTTACTTTGGTAGTAGACTTCGGGGGGTCAGTGAACCTCTTTTGTTCGTGTATAACGCTGTGTACTACAGGGGCTCGGTCCATGATAATGCGGGTACAAGTTATATTCTGCAAAGGCGGTACATACCGAGATGTTCTTGCTGACGTCCAGACCCTAAAAACAAAAGGCAAATACATTAATAACAAGACAGCAAGACCATCTCACAGTGCTGGGAACAGACTGGGCTCCATTCTCAGCTCTGCCCTGGAGTCCACCCATAGCCTTGGTCACAGTCCTTTATCTCTTTATGATTCAGTCCCTCACGTGTGCGATAATCTCTCTCTTTTGTATTTAGACTGCCAGTTCATGTGTATAGCACCTAGTAGCCTGGGGACTGGTGTAGCAGGATTCCCATACAGTACCCGCACTGTAGAAGTAAGTGGGGCATTTCATGCTCAGGGTACAAAATGCAATACTAAGCGACAATACTAAGGCGTGGTGTAACAAAAGAGCACGAGGATTCAGTTTAAAGAGTGTGGATCTTGATTCTGCAGTCCTGTGAAGTCATCAGGGCTTCCCATGTGCTTAAAATAATGCTCATACTCCAGAAGCTGGCTGGACACAAGCCAGAGCATGGAGCACCTTTCAGGATTCAGCCTTGATTTGGTTTCCGAAATTCATCGAACTGTTCGCAACCTATTTGCAACTTTGGGGAGGAAATTTCATGAGAAGGTCTTTCCCGTGAGAGACCTACTCCTTCCTCTTTCCTGTTGGGCCGGGAATACTCTGATTAGAGCCTCTGCCCTGGCATTTCAGCACTTCTGATCCCCACCGGAACCTGAAAGTGCTGAGGCAGCCACAAACAGTGGGAAAGAAAGGGAGAGGAAAAGCATTCGTCCTGGCTCCCTTGGACTTCAGCGACACGTTTTCCCTGAAACACGCTTTGGGGACTGGAGCTAATTACACTGATAGGCTGCCAGTCTGGTAATAAGTGTTGCCAGCTAAGGATTGACCCACTAAAATTTTTATATGTGGTAATGAATGTGTGCTTGGTTTAATCTCGCTAGCAGCAGTAGCGAAGATACTTATGACAGAGTTCACGTGTTGAGTTACCTGGAATTAGCAAGGGCTAAAGCCCATGCTGCTGTCTGCAGTGCTCCTCTCCCCTGCACCAGTGCTCTGTTTGTGCCTTTCCTGGCATAAAGACATAGCCATTGTCTTCATTTAAGGCTGGGAGCAGAGAGGCACAGAGCACCCTGGCCCTCGCTGCCCCGGCCCCATTCAGCAGCAGACAGGGTTGGCTTGTTCTCCCGGCACCCCACTTTGATCTGCCTGAGCAGAACTTCTCCCTGCTTCTCCCAACAGGTCCCACCTGGAGCCTGACTCCAAGCTTATCACTCACCTTTTTTACTGCAGGGTCCTTTGACGGAAAAGCCTGTCCCTCAGCCATACCACCAGCTTCTCTGTACTCATTCTCCTTGTTGTTCCTATTGTTTGACGACTTCCTGAGCCCCACCATCGGCTGGCTGTTTCCGGATTCCGGGTATCTCTCGCTTCCTGCAATGAAATGCAAGGACTTGCTCACGTTTCTCAGCAGTGTCCTGCTAGGACAGCCTCTGGGCAGTGCTGCCAGCAAGCTGCAACTCCAGATGGGATGAGAACCGTAAGGACTTAATGATGGGATGAGACCTCATGTGTCTTCATGCCACACTGCAGTGGAAAGAAGGTAAATGCTCTAATAAAGTGTCTGACCACGGCAGGACTGTCTAATGGCTTCCTCATGGTCTTATTTTCCTTCCAGGCCTGCTCTGAAACTGCCAGGAAAGAGCATTTCTGAGCCTCAGCACTAGAGATCCCAAAGGCCATTTACAATCTGACTCAATCCTGCTAGGAGGTGTGTTGATGTTCTGCGTTTCGCAGGTATTAGAGGCAGGCTGAAGTCCAAGGTTTGAAATAAGCTAATCAGCCTCGCTTAGTGGGCTGGTTCACATCTAACATTGGATCCAGACTTTTCAGCTGGCTTTATCATCAGTAGGCTGAGCCCAGTCTTTCTCAGCCTTCTGGAAAAGTTGGTCTCTGGATCCAAGCTTTGCAGCTGGGGCTTATTTCCACTTGGTCTATAGAATAAGTCATCCTCCAGGAATGTGTTCTGTGCCTGCTTGAGAGGGTAGGAGACTAACAACAGGCATAAGGCTTTCCATCTTAGATCAAATCCTACCTTGGCTGGGGGGATTTTAAAGCCACATGGAGGGGCTCCGCTAATGGACCCGTTCAGGCATGCTAAGTTTCCAAAAGCGAGACCCATTTTATAACGCATTTGTCCTAATCTTTGTAGCCACAGCTGCAGAGCAAAAAGTCCTGCTTCACACGTGTGAAGCAGCGTTAAAATCCTAGGTGTAGACAAAGCATTTTAAAACGCATCTCTCAGCTTTCCAGCTAAGGTTTAGTTCCACTAACACCTTGCTCTGTTCCCATCTCTTTCCTAGGGAAAAGGAAGCTGCTGGTCACCTTATTTCACCAACTGGTGGCAAGCAGGAGGGCAGGTTAGAGGTATTTGAACTCACCATTGCAGCTGCTCAGCTTTTCAGCGTTCGCTCCTATTTCTGGGATGATGGAAAGATCAGAAGGGTTTCCAGTCTGAACCAAGAGGCTGTGAGGTCTGCTCCTCCCAGCAAAAAACGTCTTCATGTCTTGGTACGAGTTGAGGAAGACGCTGGCAGCTCCACAGGAGCAATGCTGCAGAAGGTACTCCTACACCAGACAAAAACAAAGTATGCAGACTCTCAGGCTGTAACGGCCCAAGGTAACCGGGCGGTGCAATGGTACAGGCAAATTGCAATCATTCCAGCCCAGGGATGCCCAGCCTTGTCTGGGTTCTGATGGGTCTCAGGACAAATTATTTAATTCTCTATATTACCAACTCCAGGCTGCTCAGCCTTTTAGGTTTTTCATGGGTTCACTCATGTTTAAATTGCCTGATACTCAGCATCTTTTGGGTTTGTTTCCCAGAAGGAATTGAATACAAGTTTCTAAACACAGAGCTGCTCAGCTAAGGCATTTGTGTAAATAAACAGATCTGTTATAACAGTGACTTGCATCTTAAGATAATGTTATTTGTTTTGGAATGTGCACAGACAACAGTATCTTGTATTTTTATTGATGGGATGCCATAGTTCGCTTGCATGTTACCAGTCAGATTCACTGTATGTGGTACTTCAGCTGGTGTACTTCTGCTGTAGCTGGTGTGGTGGGAAGGGGAGATTTTCTACCTTGCACAGCCATGTTGCACACGAGTTTAGTAAGGCAGGAAGCAAGGAGAGCTTTATCCAGCTGAAGTGGAAGGGGAACCAAACTGTGTATCGGTGTTGGAACCAGGACAGGCCAACACCAGTTTAGCACCTCTGGAGACCCCCAAGCGATTGACAAGTTTTAATATAACATCTTATCTGAATATGTTGCCACAGCAGCATGGCACTTTGCATTACCTACACCTTTGGGAGGTGCTTTGAAAACCTGATGAAAGATGCTGCTTTTGACTCACGGCATTAAAGATTTCCTGTAAAGCAAAGGATGTGGAGTAACCGTGTTCCCTTTGTGTCCCAGGATCGAAATGTCATCAGTCTCTGTGGTGATATCTGTACAGCTCTCAAGAACAGCACTGGGACCACTGGCTACCTACAATCCTCATGACCAGCTCTTAATACCACACTAAGCCATCTGCTCTGGGGGTTGTGTCTTCGCTAGCCGTGTCTGGGGCATGGAAACCTTTCCATGCTCATAGTCTGCATGGAGAGTGAACATGGTTTGGAAGGTAGCCTTAGGACGCCCTCCAAAATGCGATGTGGGCAGCAACCTCCACATCTCATGGCAAATGGGGGTAGTAGTGTTCCTCTTCTACACAGAGCGGCTGTGACTCTGCAGAGGAAAATGACAGAGAGCTGCTTAGATACAGGAGGTGCAGGCACCACAGAGATACCTGAGAGAGAGCACCCAGTTTTGTAGAGCACATTGCAAGATGCGACGTTACATCTGGGGGTCCAGTTCCCCACTGAACAGTATGGGACAAATGTGGCTGAGAAGGCACTGCTGAGAGATCTTGGAAAATACCAAGAAGGTAAAAGTTTCAAATATTTAAATGAAAGCACGGTGCCTTTCATTTCAGTGGGAGCTGGGGAGGAGCAGGCACATACACCAGATGAAGATTTGACCCTGAATTTGCAGCTTGGAAGAGTTACTTTGAGCAATGACTCACAGTTGTAAAGCTTCAGGAAATGCATTAACAATTCCCAGGCTCTGTGTAGGAGGCTGCATTCCTCTGAGCATGAGAGATGGGTACAGGGAAATGACGGGCTACTCTGCTCTGCAACCTGACTCACAACTTGGCTTCGGCTCTGAGAAGGAGTCAGTCACCTACTGCAGATCCCGTCGCAGCAGGTGGGAAAGGAGCACCGGGGGAGGAATGATGCTGTCGGGAGAATAAAAGACTTGCCACAGCATGGCTGGGAAGAAATAGCTGAGTGTGACAAACCCCTTCTGTTCCTTTGGGGAGTGATAAAATAAATAGAAAGGGAGGGGAGGAAAAAAGCTGGAAACCTGGTGTGATGGCCAAAGAAAAAGAACTGAGAGGCAGAGGTGGGGTAGAGCTGAACAAAATATGCAGGGGCTAAAAAGTGCTGTTTAGGAGAATGCTGAAATGACTTGCAAATTTCAGTCAAATTCCCCAGCTAGCTCTGGCTGATAAAAAAAGACAAATGGGAACACTGAGATGTTTCATGTCAGAGATTCTTCATTTGGCAGCTCAGAAGTGCAGGAAGGGAAAGAGAGCATGGAGTTGGGTTCGCGGTACCGCTGCTTCTCTTTCCCGTTGTGTCTGTTTTGTGGGAAATTCTGGGATTTTGACAGTTTGAAACCAGAAGCAAAAGAAAGAGCTTTTAGTGCCAAACACAATTGCTAAGGAGGTCCATGGAAATGTTTTGTTTTGATAGCATTGATGGGGGGAGATGTTTTCTTGGGAGTTTTCAACTGTAGAGAAGTAAAAGTTATTGACTTCAAGCTGGCTGTCACATGAGGTGAGAGGGATGCTTTTTAACTCGACAGAAGCAAGCACATCTGGGAAACAAAATTGAGCAAGAACAGAAACCCAAGCCCACTGTAAGGGAACCTGAGCCCACTGTGGTGGGCGAGGGCTCCCTGAAGACCAGAGCACCCAGCCCAGGTGGGTGTGGGGTCAAGTAAATTAGCATCTTCCCTCACACAGACTTGGAACTTTCCATCTGGGCCTTGAGTATATCATTTAGTGGAAGATACTATGGTGTCTGCTTACCTCTTTTATCTGGCTCATCTTCTGCTCTTTCTGCAAGCTGCACACTTGCTTTTGGAGACGCAGGTTGTGCTCCTGCAGTTGCCCAATCTTCTCAATCAGTTGGCAAATGTGTTCCAGGTATCCCAGACCAGATCCCAGGGCTTTGCTGTTACCTTGGTTCACCTGCAATGACAACGCATCTTGGACCATGGAGTAACAGCAGAGCAATCCTTACTAGCAGCTGGGAGCCCAGCACGCTCCTTACAGTCGCGTGGGCCGTGGTAAAGATACTCAGGCTTCCTCTTGCAAGGGGCTTTGGTTATAGCCAGATCTGAGCTACAGCGTTGCTTGCTTACAGCTCTTTTCTGGATTACCCAGCAAGATGCTCCATCAGAGGGACTCTTCTGACTGATCACAGGCTGACACAGAGGAGAACCTCATGACAGCCTTTTTCTAGTTCCACCTCCCAGGCTAATTTTTCTTTTACCGGCCACAGGACCCTTACAAACAAATAGAGTTCTACTGTGTGGTATAGATGGCTGGGGTTAGTATGGCTCACTTAGCCCACAGCCCTCAGTGCAAGTCACACTTATGGGTACCGAGGCTGAGCTTGGCCTCCACTCAAAGGCACGTATCTGCAGGTTGCAGTGATTTGCTGCTTTGTGACCAACTTGGGGGGACATTTTGTCTGCCTTTGGCAATCTGTAACCATTATGGCACAGCTGAACTCAGACCCTCATCACTGGTGGGTCAGTGAAAGGGACATGTGCCTGAACCAAGCTGCCAAAGTGGAAGAACATCTTTCCACTGGTCTTTAGCAGAGCCCAGCTTACGTCCCTGCTGCTACTTTCTCAGTCATTAAGAGATGCCTGAAGAAAGTCTGCAGGATCAAGCTTGCTATCTGGCTATGGCAGGATATTCTGTACCACTGATCTCTCCACACCCAGGATCTGCAGAGTCTCACTGCTGCTCAGCAAAGGGCAGTGCCGGCGACAGACAGTAATCCTGCGGCAGAGGAAAGGCAACGGTGCTTCCCAGCCTCCCACTCTGCACCTCACCATTTCTGGCCCCAGGACTTCCCCGTGCACAGCAAGTGTCCTCTCCCGCGCCGCAGCGGACTCTGCTGAACGTGCTGCTAACAAATACATGCAGAGGCTTCACTTCCACCTTGGCGCTGCCTGCTGATGTGCATGTGATATCAGTAAGTAAAATAAGCCTCGATCTTTACAAAAGCAGTGCTCTAAGTTTATCTAACTTCAAAAAATAAGTTCCTTCTACAAAAGCAGGAAGCTTACTCTGTCTCCTTTCCCACAACAATCTACATTTTTGGGGAAATGCCAGCCTTGGGACTCTTCCTGTCTTTTCATTATGTCAGAAAGCTCATGGTGTGTTCAAAAATAATCAACATTAGAATTTACTTCTTTTTAAACAAATGATGATACAATGTTATTTATAAACAGGTATTATTATGTCCAGATGCTTTTGTGTCTGAGGTTGGGACAGAGGTCGCATGAAATCATATAAAAAATGATAACTCCAAGCCAACCAGTCATTCACATTCATGATTTTTATTTTCCTTTCGGGCAGAGCCTGCAGAAGTGGTGGCAAGACAAAGGTTACTCAGCCATAAAACTGAGTCCTTAGTGTGTCTGTGCAGTGGGAAGGGGCACAGCCCCAGGACCCACAGGGAGAACAAAGCCCACGTGGTGCCTGCTCGGAAAAGCTTGAATCGAACGCATTATAACCAACATATCTGAAAGCGGCTAGGAATTTCGGGGTGCCCAGCTTCAGAAGCATGATTTTCAGAAAGTACATGAGTATTAGCTTCTGAAAATCTGTGGGTTTTTTTTAAGCTGTCCCAAAATGGGTAGTCAAAAGTTCCTCATTCTCCTTGAAAATGTAGGCTTTCTGCCACTCTGTACTGTCTTTTTGCACATTTAACAATTCCCCTTTCTGCCAGTTTGCTGTTGCAGTGACTGATGACATGTCTATATTGCCCTACGGAGACAGTGAGCCAAATCCAACCCCTTTTATAGGTGTAGAAACACAAGGGAAGACTACAAGGGACAGAGGAGCTCTTGGAAAAGAGGATGAAGTAAAACATTTGGCTGTAACCTCAGGATTGGGGAGAGAGCATGAAGCATTTGACTGTCACCTCTTTCAGGCAGGGACTCTCTTTTTGTTCCATGTTTGTCCAGTGCTTAATACTGTAAGGTCCTGCTTCGTGTCCGCGGCTGCTAGGTTTATAGGGCAAAAAGGGCAGGGGAGGAGAGGAGAAGGTGGCCCTGGTTTCCAGTGCTCTGTGCCTAGGGCTGAAGGCACTTGAAAGCAAAGGTGTGTTTTGGGCAGGCATGGAGAAAATCTGGCTTTTAGCAAAAGTTAGAGAGAACTTCCAACTCCTGAGAATAAATGCAGGTCCCCAGAAAATGAGAGGGAAAAGGTGTAGAGCAGTTGCTCCAGGTTTTGGGGCAAGGTGGATTTACCCCTGTAGGGGACCTAAACCAGACTGAAGGTTGGACTCAATATGCTGGAGGCCCCTATTTCACAGCCATCCTTCAGAGGCTGCTCAGGGCAGGCAGTTTGGGCTATTTAATAGGAAATTAATCTGCATTTTATTGAAGTGATCCCAGCAAGCGCGAATGAGCAAAAGGTAAATCAGGCAGAGCCTGCGGTGCCTGCCCATCCCTGCAGGGCCAGCCACCTCTGTGGGCAGCATGCAAGGGTAAAAGTTTTTAAGGGGGATGTTTCACCTTGCTTGCCCTGCCACAAAGTCCGTTAGCATCAGGATTGCTCAGATATGGCAGGCATTCAGTACAGAAAATTTGTGTAATTTAGCTGCTTTCCCCCAAAACAATTGCTCAGAGAGGGCCTCTCTAGGGACGCTTCCAGGACTTTCTTTTCCATAGACTGGAAATACCTAAACAGCCTTCACTATCTTCTGGTCATGCCAAGTGCAGCGTAGAACCTGCTCTGTTACATTCTGGTCTAAATATTTTCCTCTCAGTACCTGTGAGAGAGTTTTATGATAGCAGCGGAGGGTGAGCAACCATAGGAAAACTGCAAACATTTTCCAGGATGAGTCTCTTCCAGTCTCTGTCCTCCCGGTTGAAGCTTCCCAAAACTTCACCTAACGGGACTGAATTTTTTCCCATTCCACACATGGGGATTGTCAAATAGTATTGGAACAAAAGCCATGTGCCCATTTTTGAGTTGATGAAGGAAGAACATCTCACCTACTTTTTTGAAGGTGAAGATGCAGAGGATCAGGCAGACACAATTTATGAATCAGATGGTTAAAGTTGTACTAGGAAAGTAACAACATAATGTATAAAGAGGTGCCGGATTTTGCTTTCAGGTATATCAGACCAAGCCAGACCCTCAGCTGGAAGAAAAGGAATCCAAGGCTCTCAGCTATACTATGCTGAGTTACTCCCATTACAGTTTTGACCCTGCAGAGTTACCCGTGTAACTAAAGAGAGATCTCTGCCCTTGTGAGTGCTCACCTGACTAAGTTTTGGGGACAGGTTTTCAGTACATTTATCCCTGCTCAGCTGGTAATAAACTGTCACAGTTGTGCTGGCCCACAGGTTTCTTAGGAAGCTTAAAAATACAGGATCAGCATCTGCACTGGGAACTTTGGCTTATTTAGGGCCCTTCAGTCAATATTTTGACTGGTGTAAAATCACATTTTTCCTCTGAAGCCACCAGGGTCGCAGAGGTGGGAGCCTGTCCCTCTGTCTCTGTGTACGTGTAACATCGTGCTCACTGCAGCATCTGAGCAGTACAAAGGTTTGAAGTTCAGTGGGAGCTGCAAGAAAGACGGTTGTTTTCAAGCCTCTTGTCCAATTGAGGTATAATCAAAATCTGCATTTCTGATCATCCAATCAGCACTTTGTCCTGCCTCATTTCAGCCATTATCTGTTACTCTGATGCGCGCGATGGGCTTTTCTTCAATTGGGCTCTATGGAAAACTGTCCAGGGCTGGACCTGGCAGCAGGAGCCGAAGCTGATGGGCAGGACTAGCTTGCAGGCGAAGCTCTTCTTCATTCAGACAAGAGCTCGCTGATATTTCTTGCGGTGACTTAGGTTTCTGCGCTTCATGCAATGCTCTTCACTTTCTCTTGTGGATAGTTTTGAGTTATACCATGCTCCATCCTCCCATAAATCCCTCACTGCCCGCTCCCACCACATTAGCGTGGCGCAGTATGGTCACTGCGCCAACAGCCAAGATACGTAATTACAAACCTCCCATCACGGGCTTGGAGCAACTGATTAGTGATGCCACAGGCTGAGTGGGAAGCATTTGTCACTGGAAGCTGACAGCACCAAAAGGCTTGTGAATAACAGGAAAGAGAGGGATCGTGCTGTATATTTCTGACGGCTCCACCCTGCTGTCCAGGAGGGGCTGCGCTTGCTGATAGCTTCTGGTTTCCTCTGAGCGGCACGCACAGGCTACGGGGCTGTCCATCACAGGTTGCCCGATCCTTCCCCTGAACCGTACCACTCTCTGCAGAGAAGTATTTTGCCTGCTTTGGCCCAGGATAATTAGCACTGTGTGAATAATGGGTTTTTTTCATTTAATGACGACAATGCTCCCACCCTCTCCTTCTAGGGGTATGGGCTGACTTTAGATGTAAACTTTATGGAGCGTGAGGAATTGTTTGCAAAGCAAAAGCATCAAAAGCTATGTATCTTCAAACTGACCCCAAACATTTAATTTGGTTTAAAAGGAAATGCTTTTATTTAGGCTTCAAAGTTCTTTCACTTGTTGTTTGACAGCTTCCACTTTCTTTCATCTTTCTAAATGTAGGCAAATTTCAAAATAACGACAGTTCAAAACAAAAGATCAGAAAGCTTTGTTTAAGAAACGCCAGACTGAAATGATTTGATGTATATTTTCAGCCAAAGCCATTCACCAAATGAATCCAAACGGTCAAAACATTTGGTCATTTCCAGTCTCTCTTTTTCAGCATTTTCCTTCCTGTTCTCTTGGAAGTGGCCTCAGCACTGAAGGAGGCCAGGAGGACACCAAGGCACATCCTCATCCAGCAAATGAATCCTTGCTCGGCTACGGTGTGCCGGCAAGCACAGTGCTGTTGGCATTGCCACAGCCAGCTGGGCTGGGGAATCTCACCTGCTCTCCTGTTACTTGAGAGTTACATTCCCAAAACCAGCAACAGAACTGAGGAAGTCGCTGTCACCTATAATTAAATAATGATCTCACCTGGCGTTAAATAGAGATGCAAGAGTGCTTATACTGGCTTATATCAACATGAATTTAATGCAGCAGGAATTGATTCAATGGAACAATTTGGTTTGCCATGTTCTTTGCCAAGCAGAGTGGGAATACCCTGTACTGGCCTGCTATCTTTCAGACAACACTGATTGCATTTCCAGGGGTATCTGAGTCCTTGAGACGACATCAGGCCAGACAAGAGATTGGCTCCTAAGTACCATGTTGTATTTTGGACAGGTTACAGGCAAATGTGAAAACCACAGAGTAAGCCTGGAGCAGAGCCTCAGCTGGGGTGAACCAAGATGCACCCATTAGCTGTATGGGCAGATGATCATCTGTACATCATTTCTGAGTCGGTCTCACTCTGTCCTGCCTCTGTTGCATGACAGTGAGGACAGGTCAACCTTCTGCATGTTTGGCGAGAGCAGAAGGCTCTGCAGCTGCAGGAGGCTGTCCCTGTGCTCTGAGGCACACAGCACAGCAGCAACTGCAGGGCTGTGCAGCAGCCGTGGGCATTTCTTGCCCCAGTCATCTTGGGTGCTACCTGGCATCCCAGCAGGTTGAAGAGCGCTGCTCTTGAGATACAGCAGCCTGGAGGTGCTCTGTGAAGAGGGGCAAGCTTCCCCAGCATCTAGGTCACAGCTGTATTTATACAGCTCAAAAAACAAACAAAGAAAAGTGCTCTGGGGCACAGAGCTTTAGCACTCAGCCAGTGAGGATATTAAAAAGGAGGGGAGATAAGCCACCAAGAGCTTCATTTCCTCTGCAGCTTCTTCCTAATTTATTCTCTTGTTTATTTAAATGCTCTGCTTTGGGAAACGGAGGCTCCATTTCACAAAGGATTTAAAGGAATTTCACGGGCAGCCAGAGCTGTCAGACAAGACCAAGCTGGCTGCAAACCCTCCCGAGCGTGACAGAGAACTTTTTATAAAGTCCCCTTGTGGTCAAACTCTCCTGTTCTGGTCCTTTTTGAACTCTCTGCCAAAAGGCCAGGTCGCTGACTGTTTGGGAACTGTGCAAAATAGACATCTGTCTTCTGCTGTGTGTGAGACAGCTCTGGGGAGGAAGAGGCTGCTCAGCTCGATCGTGTGTTGCTTGTACTGCCTCGATATGCAGTGTTAACAGAGATGGGCCATCTCTGACCTTCCTCGCTGCTTGGGAGGGTTTGGCATGCGGGAGAGGAAGGCCATCGCCTGATGGTTCAGGGCCTGAGCAGAGAGGTCATGGTGAAATTATATGCATAGCACACAGCACTTGTCACTTGGCTTCCTCCCACCCATCTCCCATTCCAATTCATCGCTATTACCGCAATGAATGCCCCGAAAAGAAATCCCCATTATGCACCGTTTGATGTTTTTGTTGTGTTTGTGTGACCCTCTTCACCTAGTCTGCCCTTCTCCTTTCCCTTTGCTCATGGGGCTCGTTGGTCTCTCTGTCAGGAATCAGCTCCCCTGTTAGATCTTTCCTTTGCTGCTTCATGGAAGCCACCACAGCGGGCAGGCAAGGCAGCGGTCTGTCTGCGTGTCGGCAGCATGGGGCTTCAGGCAAAAGCACTGGGGTGAGTGCTTGCCAGCATCCACTATGGGAGAAGATGCACAGAAGGGCTTTTTATTCTCCTGTCAGTGGTACAGTGTACCCAGCAAGGGGGAAAAGAGGGAGTCCAGAGGGGGACAAGCTGCTGAAATTATGTCTTTGCGGTTTGGTCCATCACAGCTGTGCTGGCGGGTTAAAATGGGATCTCTGTCTCCAGCCCAGCAAAGATTTGAATTTGTGCATTAGCTCCTTGCTCACTCGTTATTTGAGAGAGCTGGCTCAAGAGGACAGGACAGGCCTGGACAGGAATGAACTACCCCTTAGACAAGTTCTTTCCAAATTTCGGCACCCCAACAACAGTCCAGCTGTTCCCAGGAACAGGAATAACCTGACCTTGAAAAAGAAACTATGTTCTGATCCCCGTCCCATGTATCAGAGGATGATGACTAACTTCACAATCTTCATTTTAAGACCAGAATCAAGTCCATCCTCTAATCTAGGGCTTTTTGAAACATCAGATCTCCATGAGCTGTTAGTCATCCTTACCCATACCCGATATGTGAATTACTTCAGAATTTCACTGCTATGAAAAGAGCTCTTAAAAATCAATTACCATGATTTGCTGCTTACAACAGTTTCAGGGGAGATTTTCTAACTCACTCAGTTCATGACAAACAATAGGACTTGAACCCTGACTGAGGTATTTGGACAGGCTTAGCTCTAAGATTCAGTTTCAGTGTTTCTTACCTCACTCAGTCTACAGCATTCATCCATGTATTCATCCAGACTGTCGCTTGTGGGGTACTTCTTCAGCTGATGTCCATGGATCTGAAGGTCTTGCATGCTGCCAAAGTTCTCTGGGAAATTGTCAGCAATTGTCTTTGGCTCTTCTATGGGACCTGGGGTGGGAAGAGTGCTTTCCCTGGGAAGGTCCGTCTCTGGAGTAGCTTCCTTTTCCAGCGATTGCCTTTTGCTCTGGTCAAAATGTTCATCGGGACTTTCTTCCTGAGGGACACTGAAGTCTTCAAGGGAAGCTGTAGGACCCTGCACAGCATCTGCCTCCTGGCTGTAGTACTCGGCTTGCTTTTCGCTCTCTGGATCTTGGTGGCTGACTTTTCTGGCATGCTCTTTACATGTTCTCATTATCAGATGGTCAATTTCTGGAGAAGAAGAAGTGCTAAGCACGCCTGAGTCACAAAATGAGTCTCTGCTGTGAAGCACAAAGCTCTTCTCTGAACCCATCGGCGTTGACGGAGAATTAGCCCCGCTTGGCAATTCAACCCCCGAGTCCTCGGATTCAAATTTGGAGAATCTGTGAAGTCGGCACTTGGACTCGAAGGCACTGAGGTCAGGCAGTGTGGCTACATAGTCTGTACTTGCCGGGGCATCTGCGTAGTCTGCATCTGCCAGTGCGGCTGCTGCATTCGGATTTCCCTGGCAGCCCGGTGGGAGGCTGGCACCGGGGAGATGGGACTCTTCTGTGCAGGCTGTGTCAGCTGGAGCCTCTGGGATTAAACCTGGGTTTTGAATTCCTTCATTGCTCAGTATCTTCATATGTGTTAGCACGACTTTGTCCTCAGCAGGTGGGCTCTTCTTACCTGCTTAAAAGAGAACAAGGAGAAGGTCACAAGAGGCTACAAAACTCAGTGTATAGTGCATCCCCTGAGGGATGTGAAATGTAAAACTTTCTATAGTAAGGTGGTAGAGGGGGGAAGCCCTAATTTGTTTTTCTTGAGCTATATGAAGCTTTCTTGTAGGCTTTGCTACAACAGAAGTGTTGTGTTTCATAGACCCAGAGTCCTTCAGGGGGAGTCACAAAAGCACACAGAGTTCTGATCTAGTAGATAGGTAGAAAACAACACATGTAGCCAGGTAACTTTTCAGTGATTACCTGCATACAGATGCAGAGAAGTACCTGTTCTTCAGCACGATAGACATTAAATTGAGGCTAAAATATTTCCTCTGATTATATGTATTCTGAACCAGCAGAAAAAAGGGTAAAATGAAATCCATCTTTCTGCAGACTTAAGTGAATTTGGGGTGGCAACAAGCAATTTGCAAACTGTTTGGCATTCTCTGCAGTATTCTCTGCACACATACAGGTGACGAAAAGCAAGTACTGATAGGAAAAGCAAACGAGGCACTGTAGATTTTTTTCACTCCTTGTATGGTTTTAGCTATGAAGTCATTTCTTTAAATGAACTCTTACCTTCTTTGTGAAGAGAAAGTATATGGAGGCAGCTTTGTTCATGAGCTTTTTGCACGTGGACAAAGAAGACTTGTTTTCACACGACAATTATTTTACACGGTAATGTTGTAGAACAGTCTCTGGATGAAAGGTTTATCTACAGGAGTTGTAGAACTGCCCCCAGGTTTTCTTACTGTTTTTCTGAATCTAGTATTTCACAGTGCAGACTTCTGGTTCACACTGGGATGAGAGCCAGTGTGCATCCATCCTTTAGCTAACTGCAGGTCGCAGCTCCCAATCCATCTGTTCATGGATTTCGGACAAGGAATTGCTGCAGTACAAAACTTCAGTTTCTCTGGTATCTTTTTTTTTCCCTTATTAGTGCCTGACCCAGAGCACCTCAGAGGGCTACAATGCGTACACTTTTCAGGATATCTTACTTCCTACTTCATTTCCTTTCATTCCCCTCTCTTACTTCCTTCCTTTTTGCCTGACACCAAACCAGCAGCTGCTTCACAAACTCACTCCTGGTAATGTAACTATCCCTAAGTAGGCAGAGAAGCCTGGGACCCCTCACTAGCGGTAGAGTGGGGAGAGCTGTACTGTGCAGCCCTCCTTCATGGTAACCCAGAAAACTCCCTGTTTCAGAAATAACCTGTTTTCCAGCCTTCCCTCCTCCAGCTTGCTTTCTGCAATGTCCACAGGCAAGGGAAACTTTTACTCATTAAGGCCAAACTAGCTATTATTACATGAATCATTTTCTATTTTATTTAAATTCCTTCTATTTGATCTTGAGAATTTCTTGGGATAGCATTGAAACATGCCCTTTACTGTCCATAGGCAGCCATAGATTTAATATTTTACACTGTTTTTTTCAAAAGGGCTGTCAGTGATAAATAATCCCATCTGATGGGCTTTTTGTGGCACTTGGGCACGTAGTGCTTATAGCCCCTTATAGAAGATCTTGTTTATCATATACAGAATTGCAGCTGCCTCCCTCGGCAGGATTCACAGCCGCCTCTCCACTGTAAAGAGCCACATTTGGGACAGTCGGTGCCAGACCATCAGCGATGCAACACTAGTACATTGCTGTGGTGGGGGACAAGAGAAAGACATTGCCCACAGAAATGCCACAGGAAAGCTCATCAGGAGCTGCCTGTGCTGGGCTGGGTAACAGCTCTTCCACTCCTGGGATGCGCGTGATGGACCCTGGACTGAGGACAAGGAATAGGGAGCCTGGTTTGCAGCTTCACACACAGCAAAACGCCACCTGTAAGAGGGAGCTCGGTGCCAGGTCTTGGAAGGAGGAGGTGGAGCTGGGTCATTGCTGATTTGGAGTGAAGAGGATCTACCCGCTCAGCTGCAAACACCTCTCAGCAGTGAGAGGCAAAGCGTTGTATCTGCATGAAAAATAGAAGGCTAACAGGCTCTTCTGATGGCATCACCACCCCAGATAGCACACCGCCACCACTACAAGTCAGGAGGAGAGCAGTTGCATTGCTGCACTTTCTTTTTAAGAACAAATCATACAGCTGTCACTCTTACCAGGAATTACTATATGCAATGGTAGTCCCTTCCCACAGACTCTGATTGCCTTCACTTATTAATCATGCCATGCTTTCCTTTGATTGGAGATTCTCTCACTGTCTTTCAATCTGCCCCTTTTTTTCTTGCTTAACCAGTTTCACCCTGGCCTACACAAATATTTCTTTGTCTGAAATCAGGAAGCAGCATATTAAAATGAGGTCTTGCCACTTACAGAAGCAAATGTCAGATGTTTTAATTCATATTTTTTTTATGACTACAAAAGCTACAATGTGTACCAGAAAGCTGGACTGGGGTAGAAAAAAATAAAAAAGGAGATGAGATCTCTGACCCCCTGCGTGATGGTCCCCTCAATGCCAACAGCTCCAGTGCTGAGAAAGGTCTGTGCTGTGGATAATATGGTCCTTTGCTTTCCCCATCCTGTGGTCACTAGCAACATCGAATGGTTTCACAACAATTTCTTGTTTATCTGTTCTAGGCTGCAAACCATTGGTCTCAGCACTGGCAGGTCCTAGTAACCACAGTGTTTGAGCATTTCTGATTTATCCTCCCAACCCCTTGCGATGATGCAAAACGTTATCACCCGCTCTACCACAAGTTCAGAATGGATGCAAAGGATGGCAGGATTTTGCAACATACTTGGGCACCTCATTCTCATTCATTCAATGATACTTTCGCATGGTCAGTGAGGTCATCTGTGCTCATGATTAAGGCAGTGACCTGAAACTCCAGTTTTTCTTGCTGCACCTCAATGAGGGAATAGTCTCTTCTTCCTCTCTGTTAACTGGGTTATGGAAACTAAACCATGGGGCTTCCAACGAGCAGATTGTTTCTGCTACAGATCTTGACAGAGGCATACAAAAACACTCAGCTCTTTCAAGCACATTGCCAACAAATACCAGAATGGTGCAATTAAAGCTCATCTGTGCAATTACAAATAAAAAAGAAAATTGAGCCATACCCTCAGCTGCTATAAATTAGCTCATTACCAGGGCCCCTAACAGAGTTGTGTCAGCTAATTCTGGCTGAGGACTTGGCCTGTAAGTGCTTTGTACAACAATACCAGGGGCCCAGAGCAAAGCAGGGAAGATGGACTCCTGCTTGGCGCTGGAGGGAGCGTGCTGCAGGGGTACGGTTACAATGCTGCGCAGAGGCTTCTGAAAGGAGGTGTGAAGAACTTCAGAGAGCTGAACGGTGGCATTAAGGTTGGTAAGATGTATTTACATGTGCTGGAGGCCACCCAGGTTTGACACTGCTGCTCCTGGGAAATCAGCCAAGATTTGTTGTTGTTGTTTTTTGTTTCCTTTCCCCTGGATTGGTTTTCCACACCCTTTCTGGGGTGGAGGTAAAGTACCAAAAGATGCTGCTTTCAAACAGCTGACTGGGACACTGGTACGGCAGCAGGGGAGGGAATGGAGTTGTGTGTGCATGCTTAGGAATCAGTATAGCTTCCTGCAGCATCTTTGGCAATGCGTGCCCAGGCCAAACATTGTCTCAGGTTAACTTGAGCTACTTGCTTAGTAGCCCTCCAAAGGGTTATGTGGCTCTGTAATCACACGAGAGAGAAACAGGGTTCCCTGAGTTGTAATATAAGCCTGTAAGTGACGGTGACTGATTATGTGTAACCTTGGGCAAGTTGCTGGACTCCCTGTGCTTGTACAGTTGGAGAATAAGACTGCTTCCCATCTCATGGGGAGGTAGTAACAGTGAACTAGCTAATAACCGAAGGTAATTAGTAGGGAGTGAAAGGAATTGATGTGTCCCAGCTAAGTCTCTAGAACTTTGCTTTGCTTTGTTTCCAAATTGCTTTCTAGGATACTTCTCTGTTGGCAGTTAGCAAAGCCTAGCAGAGAAACTTAAATCTTTCAAAGGTGAATACCCTCCCACCGGCTGCTGTCCCAAAGCTTTCCTTTCCTTGGAGTTTTAAGTCCAAGTGTATTTTTCCTGTTGCACAATAACTAGCAGCTGCCAGGGCACAGCGTAGTGCATTAATATAGAGATTTCTGACCTGAGGAAGGAGGGCGGGTATCTAAACATGAAATTGCTTTCAAGCAGCTTCTTTATCCCAAGTTAAGTTGCATGCAAGAGATGCATTCAAACAACTGCCCAGGCAAAACTCCCAGCCATTCCCAGTCCTGCCCAGGCCCAATTCCTGCAAAAGCTCCCACCTTTCTAATAAGCCAAGCCAAAGCCTGTATTCAAATCCCCATGCTCCAAAGCATTGAAATCCAGGTCCAGTTTTTTTCTTTTTTGCATCTACATCTGTGGCTCACAGCCACGTTTCACTGGCTTCCTTCAGTGCAAGCCCCGTTAAGCTCTGCTACATCCCTGAGATGGGTCCTTGGCCTCTGATGCACCAACTCAAGTGTCATAGCACATGGTCTTCCAATGCATCTGGCTAATGGAAGTACTGATGGTGGGAAGAGGCCAGGCTGGCAGTGGGATGAATGCTGCTAGTGGCAGTACAGAGCTATACCATACAGTGCTGGCCTGTGCTTCTCTCCTCCCTTCTGGTTTGTGCCCACCCATCTTCTCAAAATGTCCATCCTGATTTGTAGGCTGCTTGGCATGGGGAGAGTCTCTGTTAAACCTGCGCACAATGACTGGCACAGCTGGAGCCAAAGCTTTGCTTGTCTCCGTCTGCTGTTGTGTTACAAATGATAACAGCATTAGAGCCATGGCAGCCCTCTGCTTATCCCCAGAGCTGCTGCAAGGTTCATGTGCACGGTGAACCCATCCATGGCAGGTGGTGCTGGCAGGGTGGCAGTCCCAGGGAGAGGCACAAGGTGAGCAGTCTAGAGATGCTCAGAGTGCCTATTCCTCTCCCCACTACTGTCTACCACAAGACATGCAACACCCTCTAGATTTAAGTCCAGAAGACCAGTACTTTCCAACTGTAGTGTGCCACAAGAACAAAGCACCAGAAACAAAGGGCATCACCAATGACCTGGGTTTCTGGAGTAGCAGGGATTTTGCACAGCTGCCTTGCAAAGGAAGACCAAAGTCAAACCCCATCATTCCTACCAGTCTGCTTAGCCCTGAGCACAGGAGCGAGATACACATGCGAAGCCCCAGAAAAGGTTTTTCAGCATCCCATAGAAGACCCGCACAGCCCACTTAGTAACTCCTCTCTAGCTCCAGCTGTGCCAAGGATTAAATCCTGTGCCATACAGGACAGGTTCTGTGATGGGGCTGTGGCTTCCGAGTAACAGACTAAGAGATGATCATCAGCTTTTGAAGAATCATTAGGCAGCAGTGACTAGTGAGCTGGAGTCGAACTCCTGACCTAGAAATGAAAGGCTGCCTCTCCTATTCAGTCCTTGCATTCCCTCATTTTCCTTCCTTCCTTTACAAAGTCTCCCTTTAGTCCTCTCGCTGCGACACGTTCTCTAACGCCGCTGGCAGTACAGCTCAGGTGGTATTTCCCTTTCACTGCAGAGAGGGGATTTTTTTTTCTCACCAATGATGAGGTCTCGATTTCCCAGCATTTAAGAGAAAAGGGGTCACTTCCTTTCTGAAACAATAGGCATTTTTTGCTGCTGACTCTTCCCCCCACATGTGCTGAGGGGTGGGGCTGGGTGGTGGGGCTGTGCTGGCACCTCCTTCTCAGCACTAGCCCACCAGCTGGCCCCCACGCAGAGCACACAGGAGCTGTGTTACTTTCCTAGCTGGGCAATGGCTGTCCCTTGCATAGCCCTGTGGGCACAGGGAGTCATTGCATGGACAGGACCCCAATACTTAGAAGAACTGGATTACTCTTACGCTGCCAAGAAACCCAAAACAAAGCAACCCAACAAACAAACAACCCCCACCCAAGAAAACCCAGCAACTGCTACCGATTGACCCTCTGGGAGGGAAATCTATCTCCACAGAGCTTTGCCATGGACTTCCATGGGGTGAGGATCTCCCCGCTTCCTGGTGCTTCACAGGCCTGTTGAAGACCTGATGCCAGTCCTGGCGATGGCAGGGGTGCTGCTTGACACCAAGTTTCCGCAGACAATCTGCCTTCCCAACGCCTTTCAAGCAAAGCTAGTCTGTGAGCATGCTGCTGTATCTTGGGCTACCCGATCTGAGCAAGGGCTTCTCCTAAAGAATTAGGACAATCATGAGCCTAAGAATTTCTAAGGGGAGCATATGGAAAGGTCTTGTGTCTTCATTGCACCAGTTACAACCTCTATCTACAATGGCAGAAACTCGTGAAGGCTTGAAAATCACTGTCATAGAAATGGTTTTTATTGGAATTGTGACTGAAAAATTCACATTTGTAGAGGAACATACTCCCATGTGGTAACTGAATATTTGCATGATAGACCCAATTCTCAACATTTCAATTTATCCAACTGGGGAACTGAAATGCATGTGGATTTCATGGGAGTGTATATACAATTTGATTTGCTTGAAATGTTGAATGCAAAGGAATAATTACAACAAAGACGAGATCTCGGACAGTCCTTGAACAAAAAGCACAAAGTTCTTGGATTGTTTGGTTCCAAGGTGTTCTCCAGTCTCACTATTAGTTAAGTGCGTGAAGTTCCTCCAGATGATAGTTTGGTAATATAATGTGACCAGAAATGTTATAGATCCCCTATAGCTGCAGCTGGTAATGATGAATCCATATAAAATATATGCTGAGAGAAAGATAACAGGGTTCAAGGACTCTGACTGAAGAGGCATTCATTGCTTTAATACATTTTAGAAGAGGAGGAGATAATTATAGGTCTTTTCAGGCATTTGAGGAGGAATGAGAGGGAGATTGATTGTTTACTGATGGATATAGTTGGGTAAACTAAAGAGGAAATGGATTTCCAAGTAGAGAGGACACTTGACATTTTTTTACAGCTTGCTTCTATTCATTCCAAGTGACCTGTGAAGTTTTTGAAACAGAGCGACAGGTCTGATAGATTAGTGACCTCTGGCAGAAAGTCCCAGGGCACAGCAGGTCCCCACAGACCACCTGGTTTATCGGAGTTACTTGCATAGGCTGGCAGTCACCAGTTTTTAGACCAACACTTGACCTTGCACATAGTGCCAGCTTAAAGAGCCTCTCCCACTCGTTACTGCATTTACCCTGCAACTTATTTCTTTGGATATATAGCTCAGTGGGAAAACCAGGCCAAGGATAATTTTGGTGCACAAGGATGTGTGCCCCAGTCCTCCCTACTCTGCAACGTAACCAGTCCTGGGGTAGGGGGGGAGGCTCAGCTCCCACAGTCACCTGTGGAGCTTATTTGTGAGACTTTGTCAGGGAGATGACAGCTCTCACTGAAGACCTGGAAATCCTTCTCCTTGGAAACTCCTGTGTGCTCCTTCAGGAGAAAGGTTCAAAACCTTAAATAAAGGAAATGGTGCTCTCATGAGCAGCCCTGTATAATAGCAAAAGATTATTTGGCACACAGCTCGCTAATGTGTCTGAGCAGAAAATGAAAACAATGGGAAAAAATATACCACACCTTGGCAAAAACTGTCTAATCTAGGAGATCTTTTCTTGCCCATCTGATTTGCAGGCTGCCTCATATTGCAAGGGAGTATTCAGGCAGAAACCAACTAGGAGACAGGAGGCCCTTTGCAAGGATGGAACTTGCCCCCCAGGGATGACAGGTATGTAGTAATTCAGGTTTTATTGCCTATAAGAAGCTTGGATAAACAACTGTTCAATAGCCCCACAGACCAAAGCCGTTAAGACCCCAGTGCTTCAACTGAAGCCAAAGAAACTCATGAATCATATCAGAAAGGTCACTGTTAACCCATTCTTCATGTGCAGTCATTGCTGTCCCTAGGCAAAACCCCAGAGAGCTGCTTCTGCTCAAACGAGGTAGCAGTGGGCAGGTGTAACCATACTCTTCGGTATGTCTGAAATCTTTCATGGTTGCAATAAGAGTGGTGACAATTTTTGAGTTTGTTGCTCTCGCTGGAGCCACACAAGGACCTTGGTGAGATTACAAGAAGGAGGAGGAGGTGGTGATGCAGGGCTCTGTAGCTGCAGTAAACTGAACTTGCTGATACAAGAGGTCCTGCCACCCTGATACTTCTGCTCTGAGAGTCCCCCCAAGGAGTGGGGGAAGATCCAGCCTATACCTGTTATTGAGCTGCCACTCTTCTTTTTTTTTTTTTTTTTAAAGATTTGTTCGGTTTATATTCTCTATCTTAAACTGCATTTGGAGATGCAACTTTAAAGTCCCTGCTGCAAAGCTTGCAAGAAACAGTATATTCTTGGCTCTTTCTGAGTAGAGATGGGGGGGTCCAAACCAGGACACAAATAATATTTGGTGCCTCTTTCCAGCCAAGGTGATTAGGGAGCGTGGTCCCTGTTTCTTATTTGGAGAAATTCTAGCTGAATCTCTTTGTGATTCCTCAGTGCTCTGTGTGATAAGTCTGTTCCCCCACCAAAGCTTCCACCTACCCTTATGACAATACTGCTGTGTCTGGGTGAGGAGGGACACTTCCATGTGGAAGAGCAAGCTTCCTTTCCCCTCCTAACCCTACCATCAGGCTTGCACTATATAGCTTGGGGGAAACAAGTCCATGGTCAAATTACATCCAGGGAAAAAAAGAGCAGTTTCTACCATACTGTAAAATGGCATCTCTTCAAACAGTCTCCACGTCTTGTGGTGATGCTGGAGTGCTCTCACAGCAGCACTGCTCTAGAGCCCTTTGTGTCATTGGGTAAAAATGCAGTTTCCAGACCAAACCCAGGCAGAGCAACGTGCTTTGGCAGCCCTTGCTAGCACAGTGCCCAGCAGTTACCTGCTAGGCCACCTCAGAGAGGCTCCAGCTCACACTGAGCTCTGAGTAGCTGCCCCAGAGCAGGAGCGCTGGGAAGCACAATCCCAGCAGTGGGTGCCTGAGCAGATGCCCACGAACGTGGCAGCTCTGGTGACTCCACAGGAGCTGCCTGCACTGCAGCAGTCCAAGGGGGCAGGAGTTCAGCATGCAGATGGGAAGTCAGGACCCCGGGAGGTATAACCGCTCCAACACAGTGTTTTGCAACATCTTTACCATCCTGCTGTTGCACAGCATGCTACGCTTAGACTCTGGCAAACCCTGTCTGTAGCCACCTCCGTGCCGAGCAAACCAACCCAGTGCAGTGACGTTAATGGAGACAGAAGCTGGAGATCTCATTCACAGCTAGCACAAGCCAAGATGAAGGGCAAACAGGGATGCTAAGGAGATTCTGCTACCTGGGGCTTGTGATCTCAAAGCCTGCAGCACTGGCTAAGGAATAAAACATACCAGACCCATTGTGCCTGAAAAAGGCAGTCTGAGACTGCGTCATTGATTTTGACAACAGACTTACAAAATGACAAGTGATCTGCTGTAGGTCCATAGCTGCCTTCCCTGCCTGGGTCACCTCATCCGCACAGAGCAGGAAGGAGCAAATAAAACCTCTCAAACTCGGGATAATCTCTGTTGGATGGGGATGCACCAGCCTAGAAAGCCGTCCGATATCCACTGCCAGTGCGGTGACGGGCTGAGGGCAGACCCGACCTGCCTCACCTCAGGGCAAAACCCGAGCGGTACCGGCGGGACATGTGCGCGCAGCCGCTCAGATGCCGATCCCGTTTTCACCCTCGCCGTTCCCATCCGAAGCCCTTCGCCCTCCTTCGCGCACAGACCGCTCGGAGTCACAGCGCTCCCGCCGTTCTCTCCCTAGCCATTCCACGCTTACAAATGCAAAATAAACCCGTTTTAAGAGGAAGACAAGTCGGTTCCTAAAGCGCGATCCTTCCCCCCGCCGGCCCCGGGGCAGGAGCTGAGCGGCCGGAGGCTGAAGCGGAGGGGGTCTTACCGCAGCCTTACCTGCGTGGGGGCAGAGGCAGCCGGAGAGCAGGGAGCGCAGCATGGGGCCGGGGCCGGGGCCGGGGCCGGGGCCGGGGCGGCAGCGGTGCGGTGCGGTGCGGGCAGCCCGTCCGTCCGGCGGGGCCCGGGAGCGGGGCGGGCCGGGCTGGGCTTGCCCTAAGTACCGTCTGCGCGGCCGCTGAGGGGAAGGAAGGGGGTGGCGGAGGAGCGGGTCTGGGGAGGTGTGCCGGCAGCCGCCGGGCGGACCGGGGCAGCTCCGGGGGGGGCGGCGGGACTCACCTCTCCTCCAGGGCGCTCCCAGGGTGAAGCTCCGGTGCCAGCTGAACATCCCGGCAGCGGCCGCCCTCAGGGGCGGGCGGGGGACGGGGACGGGGGTGCCATCGCCGCCGGCCCTCCCCGGGCTGCTGCGCGTCCCCGGCGGGCGAGCGGGGACCCGGGCTAGGGCATGGCGGGGGCAGCGGGCGGCGGCGGGCAGCGCTGCCGGCGCGGAGGCTGCGGAGCGGCGAGCGGGCGCCCGGCCAGCAGTGACTTATAAAGGGAGCAGCCCAGAGGAATGCATCTCCTTTGGCTGATAAGCCGAGATGACTGGAGGGGTTTGAACTACCTTTGCAAGTCCCGGAGGAGAGAGGGGGAGAAAGGAAAAAAGGGACGGGAGAGAAGAAAAAGAAAAATATTTCAGCACTTGCATAATGTCAATAAACAACCCCCCTCTCAAGTGGCAGGAAAGGAAAGGCTGGAATGTTTTGGGTGGGGAGGAGAGACAGTAGAGTGGGTTTGGTGGGTTTTTTCCCTTTTCATTTTTTTTTTCTTTCTCTATTTAAATCGCATGTTATGTGTTCGTAATGCAAAACTCTGCCTTGGTTGTAGCTGGGGCTGCAGGCTATGGGTAAGAGGGGTGAGGGGGAAGTGGCAGGACTGTCCCGAATGCAAACTCCCATGGGCTGGTTTGTGGTGCCACCCCTCTGGAGTGAACTCCAAACGTGCAGGCCAGGCACAAAGAGCTCTGGCATGCCCTGGGCATGGCTGCGCTCACCCGAGTGCTGCCTTGGGAAACGCGTGGGAAATTACTCCTAGGCTAGGTTTAAGCAATACAAGCTCCCTACAGCCAACAGGCCCATAACCTATGCGGGGTCTCTGCTTGCTAAGACAGCACCAGTCCCTGCATTACTCTCCCATCCAGACTTCTGCTGACTTGAGCACTGTCAGGAGAAAATGTGCTGCTCCACCGGTTAAACCGGCCTAATTCTGTGGACTTCAGCTGTCCACAGGATCAGCGGCCCTGAGGAGACCACAGAGAGCCAGTGGGTGCTACAGCCCTGCCACAAATGCCATGAGAAAGCCAGGCGGGAGGGGAGCTGTCAGAGGAGATCCAGTCCAGCTGCCCCCTCGCTCCGCTTCCCCGGGTGCTGGCCCTCCTGTGCCTCTGCAACAAACACCACAGGCCAGATATCAACTGAAGTGAACTGACTTTTTGTTGTAGCAGTCACTGGAGTTTGCTGATTGGCACCAGCCACAATTTAAAGACAGGGTATTTAATTGGCCCCTTTTCCCCACCACATTGCTCTTGTATTTAGTTATTATTTTATTGCTCCCAAACTCATGTCATCCAACAGAAGGCATCCTTCCTCCCCAGGCTGGGAGATTCATTATACTGCTCCCGCCTTGCCTCCCGCTGCAGTGGGATAGAGTGTTTGTGGGCTGCACCCAATTTCCTTGCAGCACTCCAGGCACTCATCGTGCACCCAGCGCCTGGTCCTGTTTTTCTGGGAAAGCCAAAGAGGGTTGTGTCCAGGGCTGCTGAGAAGGAAAGCCATAAATTCCCTCGGGGAAGGAGGTCCCTATTTCTTGCACTGAGACAGTCCCAGGCCGGGGAGGTGTGCACTGCTGTGGTTACTGCTGTTGTGCTTGGCATGCAATGTGCTGCCATGCTCTACCCATGCCTCCAGCCCAGGCTCACTGTCTCAGCTCCCAGCTGCAATGGGCAGACTTAAATTATTAGAGCAGCGGAAGGGTAATTTGCAGGTGCCTTAGCATGAATTCAGTAGCACTGTTAGCAGCCGGAGGAATTCTGGGGACAAAGTATTACTCTCTCACCCCCAGCTCTGCACACTCCTCACTCCTTTCTTCCTGCCATCAAGCCCCATTGTTTTGTACACTGCTGAGCATACTTCTATACTACCCAGAGGCTTATTTTTTTAAAATAATTAGTTTGGAAAAGGAAAAAAAGTTACTGTGCTGATGTTTGTATATAGCTGCAACTCAAAGTGCTCTGAAATGTATCTAATTTGTAGTGAGCAAAATGTTTGATGCTGTCAGAAAACTAGGTTCCTAAGGAGAGTCTCAAGCTGGCCATTTCTAAGCTCAGTTTACCCCTTTGTGTTCAACAAATGCTTGGGGCCAACAGAAATGACTCTGTTACCAAAATATAATAAATAAAAGAACCCAGTGACAGTAAGCTTTTTGAACAAGAATAAAACATCCCCCGGAATGCACACAAGCCAAGTGCTCCAGCCCTGGGCTAGGGCAAACATGCAATGAAAATGGCTGGCAATGAGCACAAGATTTTAATGCTTTAGGTACTCTCACAAGAGGGTGTGTTTGTGTGTATGAAAGTGATAATTCATATTGGAAGTGCCCTGTGTTGACACAGTATGTGTCAGCGTTCAGAGTCTAGAGGGTCCCACAAAGCTGTTGTTAGGTGTTGTACGTGGTTATTTTTGTCTACACTTGGAAAGTTTTAGTAGCATAACTGTGTTTTACGTATTTTTTCAACTCAGGTTTATTGGCTATATTAGCATCAAAATGTTTTACACCTGAATAGCTTAGCACTGGATCAGGAAAAAGCTATAGCACGCTTAGGACTTTTATTCCAGTGTAAATGCATCTACCTGAAGGGAGATTTTACTATTTTGTGGTTGTATTTCACAGCAGTGAAACCTTACAAAGGGTGGACACCACCGATTCCAGCCCTCATCAAAAACAGCCCACTAGCGAGAAACGGAAGTGGTGCCTGGTTTTGGTGTCCAAACTTGAAGAAAGTGCAGAAAAGGGAAACTGATTATTAATGTGCTTTTGTCTAAACCTTGTGAACACCCTTGACATGAGAAAGGTCATATCCCCTCTGTACAGAAATACATTGAGCCCAGTTGCTGCTGTAGTCCATCAAGAGAGGAAGGATGCTTCTATCCTGCAGCCTCGTCTCCTGTCTGGCAGCAAGAGTATTGCCAGGTCTCACCATTTAATTGGGAGTTTTGAGACAGGCTGGCTCCTTTCCCTTAAAGTCCAGCCTGTTAGTGAGGGGAGTGTGGGGCGCCAGGGCTGAGCTGTACGTTGCTGTGCTGGGGGCAGAGCACAAGGATGGGGAGGAACCAGCCAGGCAGGGAAACGGACCTGCCTCAGCCACGGGGACAGCCTGGTCTGAGGACTGGGGCCATGTTACCAGGTGCCCTGTGAGGATGCTGTGGTTTTTGGCACATGCTACATCTGCCCTTTCCCCGCAGCTGCTAGTCCTCGTGCCAAGGCTCCTTCCCATTCACCCGTGTGCTGAGAGTGTGGGATGGGTTCTCCAAATTGTGACCGGGCAGGAAATTCCCTCTCGAGCTGCAGAGGATGTAACGGGAAGAGGAAAAACCTCTTAGTCAGCATCAGCTTCATTTCTGATGGATGCATCAGTTTCCTCAGCCATAAGAAAACTCTCCACCCAAAGAAGTCCCCAACTGGAAAGCTGTTGTGTCTCTGGATCCCCCGGGGAATACAGATGCATCCTATCTTTCTTGTCACCTTTGTGAGAATTGGGGCTGGTGGGAAGCGACTTCAGAGCAGAGAGCACTTCCCTACCGTGGAGAAGCCAGGCACGAGCTCTCAGGGAGCTTCTCAACCTTTGCACCAAGGAGGGTGGGTGAGGGTGTGCGGCAAGGTCTGTTTATAGCGCAACTCCCAAGTTAGGCACCTGGAAAGCAAGAGAGATACATTTAGAGGTGACTCCTAAAACTATGTGGGCCATTGTACTGTTCCTCCATGCCCCGGTTACTACTGTGCACTACAGGGGTTGAAATCACCCCCAAATCTCCCACAAAAGTGATTGCTACAGCGTCCATTGAGATGCTCTGCAGTTGCAAAGGAGGATGCCTGTCAAATGTGAGCCTTGCTTCAAAAAACTCCCGAAGAGCCAAATTATGCAGTAGCAAGACAGCCCTGAGCGTGTGCAGCCCTGCATGGGTGAGCTCTCCTGGCTGGGACAGGTGTTCCTCTGCTGTTTGGCTTTAGGCAAGTCCCCTGTGCAAATAACTTCATCTCCTTCTGCCGCAGCTTGTCTGGCAGAACAGGATTTTTGTAAGTAGTTTCAGGACCCGTCTTCTTTAAGGTGTGCAGCCCCCAAATCACAGGATTTCTCATGCATGTAAAAGGCCCCTCCACCTGGTGTGAAGTATTCGTGGTGACGAAAAACACATTCCAATATCATTGTCACTGTGGTTTTCACACTGAAGCACACAATGAAATAACTGTCAACCTTTCATCATATGTATATATTAGACCTCATTTTCCATCCCATTCCCTGACCTCTTAGTTAAAGGCCGGTTCTGGACAGGTTACTCGACTACCTCCTGGTTTGGTTTGTACACCTGCAGTGTGGCACAAAAGGACCCTGTGCAATGCAATCGCCTCCTCGACTCGAATACGTTTTCTTTCATTCTGGTAGAAGCAAGGTTTTGGGACGTAGCTGGCAGAGGGACATCGGATCCGTGTGACAGCCTGGGAAAAAGGGGGGATATAATGTCGTGCAACAGGGGGGCTCCCCATCAGCAGAGGAAGAACAGGGAGGGGATGGTCTGTGCAGCAGTGGTCAGGGTTGGCTTGGACCTGTCCCTGATGGGTGACTGTAAGGGGTTGCTCTTTGTCTTAGGTTTTAGCTACTTTTGCCCTATCAGCCATGCCAGTAGTTCTGTATTGATCTCATTTAAGCGAGGACTGGCAGCACCTCCTGCGTGAGGGTGTGCAGTGTCACCCCGGGGGGTGCCCTGGTGCCACGGGGCTGCTGGCTCGCAGAACCCCACGCCGGGCAGTGAGCCTGCGTGCACAGCCTGGGGAGCCCACGCTGCCTCAGACAGCAGCCCCTCGCACACGGGCTGGGTCAAGGGCAAAAAAAAAGAAAAAAGGGGGGGGGTTCAAAGAGGAAATGCATGATATTTGCATTCCTGTAAACGGAAGTTTCCAGAAGACTCCACTTTCCTGTGAAACGGTTCTCCTGCTAACTTGGCGATGGCCTGCATGTGTACAGCTTGTCCAGGTGAAGGTTTGGGGTCAGGAAAGAGGAAGTTGTTTTACTGCAGTGCCCTTATGGTGCAAAAAATAGCTTGCTGGGGTAGCGAGCAGCTCTTGAGTCTGTTAGCCATAATGTGTTAACCCCTGCAAATCTTGTGTCTTGCTCCGGACACTTTTCTTAGTCTAGATACATTGCAGTTTTTGCTCTTTCCTTGGGGAATCTGATAATTGCAGTAAATACTCAAAATGAGCAAAGCCTGTCTGTACAAGCAAAGCCCCTCTGCATCTTCTCTGCCCCTCGCATGGACGCTGCTGCCCCGAGCGATTCCCCAACCACAGAGGAGGGGAGAAAGCTGCCACCCAGCTCAGCACCTACTGCCACGATTCTGCTTGCTGGTGTATCCACCAGCCTTTCCAGAGCAGAGAAGGCTCAATGCCAGGCATGTTTTGGATCCCAGAGCAGGTATGTGGTCCCTGCTCCTCTCTGCTGTGAAAGGAGCCCTGGTGAGCCAGGTGGGAAGCAGCTGCCCAGCACTGTGCCCTGGGGAGCCGAGGCCAGTGGCTTGCCGGGCACATCACTTCCTTGTGTGCAGGATGGAAACACCTTTGTGCTCACCGAGTTGGGCTGAAGGGACCTTTGACTTCAAAAGCTGTTGCAACACGTGCTTAGACTCAGGTCACTGCTCTCTAACTCTCCAGAGCTAGCACAGTCCCCCTCGCTTTCCTGTGGATTACCTGCCCTGAGGGTCCACACCTTTCCCAGCTGAGGGACAAGCTGGCATACCTCGTCAACACCTTCCAAAGGCAGGCTGAGCTGTGCTGCACTGCACTGGCTGCTTTCTGGGTTATGGCACAACCCAAACCCTCTGTTTTCCTCCCGTGATGCTGCAGGCCAGCCAGTAGCATGCAGGCACAGAGGGGTCCCCATCAGCTCTTCCTCCCCTCAGCACACCTGCACCCCTCTCTGCCAGGGGTTTTGGGTCAGATGTCTGAGTCGGCAGGCGCCAGGGCTCAGCCAGGAGAGAAAGGTGCCTGGCTTGGGACGGGGTGGGCAGCAGAGTGGTGGTGGGCACCTTGGGGCCACACACCGGTGGGGCAGCCGGGCATGAGTGGAGGAGCAGAGGGGAGCAATGCTGGGGAGCTGGTGAGGGGCAGGAAAAGCAGCAGAGGGGAAGGAAGGAAGGAAGGAAGGAAGGGAGGAGGGGAGGGAGGGAGGGAGGGAGGGAGGAGGCCGAGCCGGCTTGAAGAGAGAGGCACCTTGTTTTTCTGCTGGGACCTCAGTGTCCTGCAGGTGCCAGGGGCTGCTTCAGCGGCCCTGATAAAGGGAGACTCACGGCCAGGGGCACTCTGTTCCTGGGCTCTGCCAGGAGCCATTGCCCTCCTCCGGGGTTGCAGAGCCCACTTGTGCTATGCCGCCTTTGTTTCTATGATTCTTTAATTTCTCTTCCTGGTGGAGAGCAGTGTCTCCTCCAGCTCAGCAGCTCCCAGCTCAGGCAGTCTCTCCGTGGGATGGTCCTGATAGGTGCTATGGGGTTACTGTGAGGAGCACTGGGACACTCTCCCGTCCCAGTTCACCTACCGGCATCCCCCTGCTTTGTGCCAAGCAGTGGGCAGCACCCCTCATCAGAGCCCTGCTGTCAGAGGAGCCGCCTCGGTGCCAGCCTTGTCCTCCTCTCACCGCCTCACAGGCAACGCTGGAACGGATGGATGGGGTGTTTTAGGGCATCGCAGCCCCAGGAGCAGAAGATGTGCGAAGGTATCTGCCTTGAGGAGCTGTGCCTGCTGCCTGGCTCCTGGCCTCCCTGGGGGCTGTGAGCCTGTGCCCAGCAGTGAGCCTGGGCTCTGCCATCCATCCAGCTCATGGCATCCCCCAGAGCTGGGCCAAGCTTTGTCCCTGCTCCAGTAGGTCCTTTCAGAAAGACCATCCCACAGGAGTGAGTGGCACCGTGTTCAACCTCACATCTGTGTGTGTACGCGCCAGTGATGGGGCAGGGTAAGGCGAGGGTCATGGCACGACAGCATAACGCAGCAGGGCTGGGTGCATGGCAGCAGGAGCTCTTCCCCTCCGCAAAGCCCTGGCTGAGCACACTGGAAGTGCTGCATAGTTTCATGCTCTGATTTGTTGAGAGGAGACTGGTAAAACCAGACGGGAATCCAGGGGACCGTGACAGAAAAGATCAGAGGGCGTGAGGGAAGGGTCAGGGAGTTTCCTGGGGGAAAAGGTGATGAGGAGGAACTCAGAAGAGCAGTTTTGTTGACCTGGGCCTCCCTTTCCACCCTCTGAGGTGTTTGCAGCTGTGCAAAGCTCCAGCCAGGCCTGGGCTTGGCCTGTTTCTCTATCCCCATCACGACTCTGCCTGGTGCAGAACAACGGGTACCTTCTGCCCTCGCTCGGTCTGCTGCCGGGAGGCAGCCAGGCTGGGCAGGATCTGCCGGGCACGTGCCAACACCGTGTCCTGGGCCAGAGCTGGGGAGCGAGAGTATCCAGAGCGTCCCTCAGCCTGTTTGTTTCTTTGCTTTTTATCCCTGGAGAATCCCAGCAGCTGTGGAAGTGCTGCTTAAACCTTCCAGTTATCAGGGCTGAGGGTTTGGCAATCTCTGCCTCATTTGCCTTGTTGCAAATGCTGCATCGTTGTAAATGCTGCAATTGCTTTAGTTTGGAAATGCTCACTCTCAGTTTAGAGCAATCTGTTTCAGTGGAGTGCAAGAGAAGAGTTAGATGTGACTTGCTAAATACACCACCGGAGTTTAAAGCAGTACAAATAGCAAATAATGAGATCCTGGGCAATTTGCATTGCTTTCCCCTGAATATATGTGCACACATCAGTAGAACTAAATATTTTTCTTGTGTAGCAATTTAATTAGAACTGATTAAAGTAAACATGTCCTGAAGGTTTGAATATGATAGCGGCATTGCATTATAAATGTCATTTTGATTAAATAATGGCTTCTTTGCTTGAACAGGATAACTATCCACCCGAAACACAGAGGTAAAACTTTAGTTAATAATAAAACTCCCACCAACTTCAATAGAGCTATATTTCACCTTAATTGTACTCATAATTATGCTTTCACAGTTTGATTACAGAATTGACTGTTTCCCGCTTGGAGGGGGTATGCATTGTTGTACACCTCCTACAAAAAAACTGGGAACTGAGGACTGTTGACAGGCAGTATGTGAACCTTGGCTCAGGAATGAGGTGATTTGCCCCGTTCAGTGAAATGATGGAGCTCCCTTGTCCCAGGATGTGACAGGAGCACTGAGAGTTGCCACATGGGCTCCCATTAAAGAAGATACTGTAAGATTAGCTGGGAGCAGTGGTTGCCAGTTCCTGTGGATCTGGCTACTCCGGTATTGAGGAGAAGTACCTGAGGAAAGCAGGCTGGCTGTGAGTAGGTTTAAATATGCTGCATAAGACCTAACCTCTACTGGGAAAGTTTACAAGGGCTTCCCAAGCTGAAAAAGGTTGAAAACAACTGTCCTTGATGAGCGGATAGTATTCAGTAGCCAAGGACCTGTCTGGATAACCCCAGGACATACTTCACAAATAGCATCTGTTTCTGCAAACCTGCTATTTAAAAAACCTCTTGCTGAAGCCAAATCAATGCTCTTTCATTTGTGTACAACTCTGGTATCCAGTTCTTGGGTGTGTATTTCCTCTGGACATCCCGAAGGATATCTCTGGCTCCAGTGTTTGTGAACTGAAGTTGGTAACGTGACCGTGGACCTTACGCCACGGTCTGCGTACTTGACTGTGTGCAGCAGCAGGTGCGTGCTGCTGCTTGGCCCCACATCTGGCACCTCCCTCACGCAGTGGAAAGGGCACAGGAGCTCAGATTTGACACCAGCATTGAGGTGCTCTGCCTCCTCAGCACATCGGTTCAGTGCTCTGTGCTTTTCATCTCCCTACCTTAAAAAAGGAGGTAAAGCCAGTCTCCTTTGTAAAGCTGCCTGGGCATTAAAACTGTGAGTCTATGTTAAACTGGGTGTTTCCATGAGCAATGAGCGACCATGGCTGTCCAGAGTAACAAAAGCAAGTTCTTCATAAAGAGACATTTTTTCCCCTCCAAACTAACTCCAAAGCAGGGCTCTTCTAGGTCCAGATGGGAAATGCCAGTGGTATGTTCATATCCCCTGTGTTCAGGTCTGACCTAAGCCCACTGAACAAAATTAAATACTACCAAGGACTTTCAGGGGTTGGGACCAGGACCTTTGTGACTTTTATCTTAGCAGTGCTACTTGTGCCTTTATCTATAAAACTCTGCTTCTCTTTTTATGCTTGTTTAGCATGGGATGAATGGAGACAGTCTGCTGTTTTACTGCAGACTTCCCTGCGCTTACTAATTTAAGACTGCCGTTCAGACTGAAATTTCCAGGTTGGCTTGTGATGAATCCATAGTCTATATGCAGCGCTTGAGAGATATTTCCGTACCCTGAAATAACAGGAGGCTTGTGATACATCACTTCATGATTCTGCAGTGCTCCGTGACTCACAGGATGGAGGACAGATGTCACCAAATTGTTGTACGCTGAAACAGTCACTGCGCAACAATCCTTCATTGAAAGCCAATACGATTGAACTGATGAGTTAAGATATGCAGGTTTCCATGCCAGGTAAAAATAATGGGCATATGTATTTTTAGTGGATTTGTGTAAGGAGGGCTTTCTTTGGTGCCTTCCACAGAGTTCCTGGCAGTGCTCTTAACAAAAAAAAAAGAGAGTGAGAGCGAATACTGACCTCCAGATGACCCAGCTTTGAATCTGGGTGATTTGCAGTCCGACAGCACAATTTGCTTGCTCCTGAGTTAGTTTTAATGTGAAGGAACAAGCAAAGACACAATAAAATATTGTCCAAAGTTTGCAAGCTGAATCAGTCAAGTTCCAGTCTGTCAAAATCAGCAGTAGGTGGGGGCCAGACCTACCCTTGCCCCAATAACCCGTGTTCATGCAGGCTGAGAAGGCAGCAAGAAACAAGGGAAGGGCTGCGAAGAGCTGCAGAGCAGATTTCAGGTAAGCTTGGCTGCCAGGGAGGCACTGAGCTAGAGTCTGATTTTTCAGCAAAGGTTCCACATCTAACTTTCAATATCAGGGATATTTAAAGTCATGTTTTCAAAGCACGCCATTAGAGAGAGCTCTCTGGGAAGAGCTGGCTGCTCATTTTAGTGCCCAAAAATGCAGGCTAAGCTGTTCTGAAGATCTAACTCTGTTTGTGGCTGCTGAACTGTTTTAAAAGCCAAACCCTTTTTTCATATAAACACCAAACTGCCTGATGTCAAGTCAGGTTTGCAAGATAAGATAAGAGTGCTTCAGTGAGGAATAAATGGAGGAGAGTTTATGGAAACTGAGTTATGGTAAATAGATAGCATCAAGAAGAAGGGGGTTTTGTGTGGTGCTGTGCATAGCAGAGGTAGATAGAGAGTGTATATATATTTTTCAGAGCTGTGGGAGAAGATGAGTGGGAGGACAGGGGTTCCCCACCCCTGTCATTACAGTGGCCAGGAACCCCATGCCACAGGTCTGAGCAAGGGGATCTGGAAGCTGGTGGGGTGCAGCAGCGCAGGCTCAGCGTTTCAGAGGCAAGCTCAGAGGGCGATGAGAGGAATGGAGGGAATGTGATAAGGCCGGGGGAGGATTCGGCAAGGGAAGGGGAAGGAACGAGCAGGGGAAAGGAGGGGGTGTGGGGAGGCCAGGAGTGTCCCTTTCCACTGTCTCCCAGTTTCCCCATACTGGAGGCAGGTTTGGGTCCCTCAGCTGAAACACCAGGGAACTGCTATACTGAGGGGGGGGCCCCGTTCCTCTTATGGATGAAGCAGATACCCTGACTAGTGTCCCTTCAGCCATCTCTGATGGCAGGCACAAGGGACAGCGTGCTGCCAGCAGCCACTCATCCTGGCCACCAGCAACCTCAGAAATAGCAAGCCTTTGTTGTCATTGTCCTTGTGTTTGTAGATGACTTGGCCCAAGCAAAGATGAAAGCCAGTGGAAATCCGTAAGTTGCTGTTCATGTTCCTGTGAAGACAGTACAAGTCCGCAGGATCATACCTTAGAGATTTTTTTTTTGACAGAGAGCTCTTGCTTTTTGAAAAGGTGGACCAGTGTAATTCCACACCACAGAAAAAAGCTCAGGGGATTACAGGTGGTTACACTGCCAGCCCCTGGGAAGCTGCTGAGCTGCGTTGTGCGGCTGCGGTGCTGCTGGATGCTGAAGGCATAGCAGCCGTGGCGGTGCACCGCCGCTCCCCGTCAGAGCTGGTGTAACATTTCTGGCTCCAGCACTAACCCAAGTGTCTGCACATTCTTATCAGCAAGCCTTGCAGGTAGCGTTACATGTTTGTCCACTTGAAATAGAAATATTCCTTAACTCTGAACCTCCCTGGCCTCTCTCTTCATATTCTGGTCTCTCTTGGTGGCCAATAGATTGATATATTTATATTTAACCTTTCTGGCTATCTAAATTCATGGCTCACAACCATTAGAATTCAGAAAAAAGACAATTAGAGAAAATCCATCATGATGCAAATGTACAAGTGAGTCTGTAACTCACTTGCTATCCCCACACATGCGAGCTAATGATCTGGCAGTTTTGAGGTATGAACATAACCCAAGCCCTATATCTGAACACCTGGACCTTTACAGAGATTTAACACAAATTTGGATTGGGTAGCTCACAAACACTTTGAGAAAGCTCTAGGAGAAACAGAGACGATCTTTAAAGCCATGGGTGGAGGAAGACAGTGGGATGTGACAGACAAAGCTAGACAGGCTAGACAGCTCTAGTTAGCACCTGACCGTGATTTTTTTAGGGGATTCTTTGGCATAGATCCTAAACTTTTTGGATCATTGATCCGTTTTAACGCTCAGTTTCTTGCAAGACATTATACATTTAGCTGAAAGCACTAGAAGGATGGTGCTCTGCAGATTTTCTGGCCTCTCAGAGCAGACCAGACTTCACTGCTGGCACAGAAAATACTATGTGGAAAGAACTGTGGTGAGGAAAAGATTTTGCAACGTCAGCAGTACCCAAAGGGAGGACGAGGTGGAGCTCTTGATGAGTAATGTGAGGTTTGGTACCAGCAGGTCTAAATATCTCAGATAAAAGTTGTGATTTCATCCTGGTATTTTGGTGAAGATCTGGCCTACCAAGTGGGCTGAGGCCACCCTGCTTTCCCCTCACAAAAAAGGAGTAGTCTTCCCTCCCTTGCTATCAGAGTGCTGGCCTCCTGCAAGGGAGAGTGTTACATCCCTGTTCTCACTCCATCCCACCAGCCAGCCAGCAGACAGGCCTCCTGATCTTTCCAGAGTTGCTTGCCAGGTGGCTCTCCCTGTGGGCACATCTTGGGCAACGTCCGCCTCTTCAAAACCCTCCTCCTTTTCCCTAAACCAGATGCTGTTTCCCACCATCACACACACTAGCCACGCTCTCTGCTACGAAACGCACAAACAAGGGTTTAAGTCAATGTAAGGTGGGTCCCCAAATGTCACACCTGTCTGAGAGGCAGGCAGCTGAATTCTGTTTGTGCTGCAGCAAAGGGCCGTGCAGCTGGATCTCAGTGGGATATTTTGATCTCGCAGTCAGACGATGTGCCGGTGAAAAAGATGTGTGATTGGTGCGCTGTCGTTTTGAGTTGGAGGAAAAAATGGCGAGGAGCCTGCATTAATTAGTATTAAACCACACTTGGCAGACGCTGACTCCTCCACAGAGTATCTGTTGCTAGAGGGCATGAAAATATACCCGTCGAGTTGGATGGGTGAAGTGCAGAGATAGTACCAGGAGGCAGGATTTACACCGAGACAGTGCAGAAACCAGCGTGATGTTCTTGGGTGAAAAATCACTTAAAAGCAAGTAGCGATGTTCATGAATTACATCTCCCTTTTCACCCTTTTCACTTGGGCGCTGAAGTCAGCCGGTATTAAAGAGAAAATAGTTGGCCTGTTCTAGGCAGGAAAATGCAACTGTGATTCCTGACGACTGTCTGAGAGCTCTGGGAAGAAATATCCCAGCATATGGAAGTGGCAATGTGTTTCTACTGGTTTTTCACCAGTAGATCTCAACGTGTTTTTCAGCGCAAGTCTCTACTGTTATTTCTACTTTTCTGTGGGGAATACAGAGTTCAGGTACCTGAGGCACAGGGAAGGGAGGGGAGTCAGGCATTGTAGGAAGTCTGCATAAACTGTTACCCTCGGTAGGGACAGATGATAATTAAAGCAAACATACAGAGAGCCTTTGGCTGGCATGAGGTCTCAATAAACTAAAACCAAGCTACCTGGCAATTCATTGCCTTGATTTTGTGACAGTCATTTGAGTATAAAAGCAAGTCCCGTACAGGGATGAGTGTTTTTTTCCTGTTTACCTCTTTCCAGCAGGTGAAAACTAAAGTTTCCTATAAAAAATGCAGGGTACTACTACAGCTGGCAACAGCAATAACTCCCATGGGCTCTCAGGTTGGAATTCATCTGCTAGGACCCTCTGCCTCAGTTGGTCTTGAGGGCGTATTCAATGTTCATATTCATGTTCTCACGGGCTTCAGGGGAAATGAAGTGTCACTTCAGCTTCTTTCCCCACAAATCTTTGGTTTTCCCACCACCACCCTAACAAAACCCTCCAGCACTGAACACAATAGATCATTAAACCTAAATTGATGCCTTCAGTATTACTGGAATACAAGTAAAGAAAATTTCAACACAGCACTAAAAATATGTCACCTTCGCTGTGGCATTGTGTGGGAACTGACATGACTTCTTATTTTGTTTGCCCATGGAAGGGAACTGTCATTTTCATTGCTAAAATATTTGTCCATTGGATGGAAATAATTACAAATGGAACAAAACAAAATGTTTTGATTAAATACAGGGCTGGTCTTGTTTTTTCCAGTAAATGTTTGATGTTTTTAATTCTGTTCCCCCTCTCCCGGGGATAATATAATGGACAGTTATAGATCACCTTCCACCTCAGAAGATCCCAGATTGCGTAGGGATTGCTTCCTTTGCCACTGAAATGTTGCTACCCATGGGGCAAGCACCGTTGAAAAATTTATCCCCATGGGGTACCGTAGTGAAGGTGAGTCACCTTCTGCAGAGCAGGGGAGTTTTCAGGAGACAGACTCCAATTCATAATTTGTGCCAAACCCAGGGGTTAACATTGAAGTGTCAGATCTGGCTACCCCGTGGCTGAGGAATGAAAACCAGCAGCTGTCTGAATTCCAGGGATGGTGCTGGGAATAGCTGCGATGAAACGAAGTCCCACCAACTTTGATCCTGGATCTCCTGCACAGGATTAAAGAGGTAACTGAGTTTGGGCCTGAGGCACAGGCATTTGGGGAAGCAGCAGGGGGAATTTGCTAAGTTTTTATGGGAGTTTACTGAGTATATGATGATAAAGCGAAGATAACTCTTTTATCATTGCGATCCATTTCTTTTAACTGTGAGTGCTTCAAGGCCCCTGCAGGATCACAGCGAGGACACCGGCAGACTTACGGTGCTCCCTGCATCGTGCTGCTTTGTTTGGGTTGAAGAGGTGACGCTTTGCCCTGGATCAACCTTGTAAATAAGAATGGAGCAAGAAAAGATTTGTTTGCACAGATCCAAACACTTTCCTCGTTCCTCCTGCTTTCTCCCAAGTTTGATGTGATCAGTTCATATACCTGCCACTTCCCTGGGATATGAGCAGCTGCCAGAACCCCCTCTGGCTGCTGTCATTCTGGATCAAGACACCTTTGCAGGAGTGGCTCCAAGAGAAGAGAGTGCTGTCCATAAAGACACAGCATTCAGTCTCCACCGTTGTCAGAGTGAGGAATCATATTTCCCCCACCCGTGCCCTCTGGGTAAGAAAAGGCAAACATATCATAAAGGTACCGTAATAAGTCTGCTAGAGATGTCTTTGCAGCCTCTTTCTCCTCCCCAAACTGGAATGTGCCTAAGCTCCTTCTGGTCTGCTTATTTCTTTTTTCTGGCAGCCCTTGGGGAAGGCACCTAATACCTTTTCACAAACATTATTTATGGACTCAGAACGCCAGGAACGTGCTTCACAAATAGTCTGTTCAATATGTCCTGAGCCCTCCTGTCTGGCACCTAATTATGTCAGTCCACAATGCTCAGATTTCTTTGGCTTTTTGCTGTAAGCCAGATTTACTGATCCTGGGTTGTTTCCACGTGAGCAGAGTGCTGTAATGGCCGATGAGCTGCACTCCTATGATTTGCACGGTAGTGTCCCAATTGTTCACAGTTCCTGGTGATTCCTGCTTAGGTCCTAGGGCCAATGTTTAGTGTTTCAGGAAAAGAGAAAGGTCAGTGCTAGCCCCGTAGTACCTGTGTTACATTGCACAGCACCCTAGGATGCTATAGGCTTGACCCACAGAGGGTGAGTTCGCTTGATCTATAGTGGACCATCTCTTACCTAGCACCACTCCCTTCTGCGAGGTCTGTATTAATTAGATGCATCTATAGGTCCAAGTGGGAGCTCTGCTTATGTAACCAGCACTAAGGTTAAAGAGCAGGTTCGTACCAGAGAGGCAGCTGTAGTTACACCTTTTATCAAAACCACCTAAAAACCTTCCTTTGGATGAAAACCACTGGCTTTGTTAGTATTTCTGCCTTTTCAGGATCAAGACCACAGCATTAAATCTTCTGAGAGAAGCTTGGTGGGTTTTGCCTCTTCCCTTACCTGAAAGAAGGAGGGAAAAGCTGCACTTTCACACCTTTATAGCGCTTCCCGTTCCCTGTAAATCTGGAATACTTCATAAATGAGGTAGATCTTGGTCTCAATGTAACAGCATTAAAGGAAGTGCCTCACTCCCAATCAAGAGATTGAGACAAAATGGAAAACAGTGTATCCGACTGAAACCATCGAGCAGGAACTGATCTGAGAGAGAATTTTGTCTGGGTGCAAATATTAACATCTCCATTATTCAGTGAATACTACGTGACCCTTAATGACTGTAGTTGCATGAAAACTCCAGTTTTACATTTAAATCCAAGTGCAATATCTCCACCAGCACAGGACCTGTAGCTTCTCCTGTGTTGTTTCCACATGTAGTCTGTACCGTAATGCTTTCTGTGACTTGGGGGTTAAAAAAGAAGAGCATTACTAGGCTACCACTTATCGTGGCTTGTCTCCTGCTCATCCCTTATGTTGAGTCATTCATTCTTGGGCTGTGCAGTCTGACTGGATCACAGCACAAGCTTTTGTGAACAGCAGACTCTAGAGGTGCAGAAAATCTCAGGTGAAATCCTGGGAATTTTGACAGAAATTTGGCGAGGAGAGGATATGCGCTGACATGGCAAAATAGTGGGTTCATTGCGGCTTTGATTCCCTCCAGTTACCCCTGGATGTTTTCTGGCCATCTCAGCCCCTCTCGAAGGCCTCACCTACAGCTACTCGTGAACCACTGCACCCCTTGGTTTGTCTTCAAGGAAGGCTTTGTCTTCTAGACCAGTGTTTTCTGAATGCTGGCGGAAAGGATGAGACTTGCTGACTTCAGACAAGATGCCAAAGCATGCAGAGGGGACTCTACTGTAAACAATCTCTTAAAATTCATTTTAAAAGGAGAAAGGGATGAGGGGAGGAAAAACAAAATACTCAGAGATGCTGACTTGCCATCTACAGTCATCCTCCCTCGCTGGTGATTAATCATCTCCCCCTTTGAGCCCAACAGGCCAGCTACACACATTCCTCATTCTCTTTATTGCTGGAAAGAAATTTGATTTTTGGCATGCCTTTTGTAGGATTCAAAATACCTTTGTGCTGTGGTGAGTGCGAGGGAAGGGAGTTTCACTTCTCAGCAGATATGCTAAAAGCACGTATTATGGGCTGGGCTCTCCACCCCACCCAGGTTGCAGGGAACCATTTGTGGCTGCCTGATCTGGCACACGCTGGAATTACCAGGCTGGAGACTCTGGGTCTGTGTATATTGCTGCCTGTTGCTGGAGATCAATATGCTCTTGCAGGGTGGAAGTCCTTCTGAGTCATAAAAAAATGGAGTATGGCGGAATCAGAAGGAATGGGATTTCAAATGAGATAGTAGCTTCCCTTTACTGTCTGTGTGCTGCGAACTAAGTGAATTTTGGGTCCTATATTACAAAACATAAATAAATCACATTAGTAAGTACAATTGCAGGCAAACCACGTACAAAGTAGATTCCCCTGAAGACAATCTAAACCTAGCAAAGAAGGTGTTGACTAAGCCCTGGGAAGAGGTTCTTAATGGCACCGACAGGTCCCTTTCCACCATGGCTGTGGTTCAAGAGGCCTTCAAGAAGGCGATGTCATTGGGAATCTGGCTCTCCTTACTGCTGGGGTTAAACCATGGTCTTGCTAATGATGCAGCATTTCCTGATATTTGTAACGACAATTAAATGGGTAAAGAAGATTTACCTGGTGATAAAGCTTGCAGCTAGCCCAGTTCTTAATGAGTTACAAAAAGACAAGACTGATCATCTCATGCAAACCAGCTGTCATGCGATGCGTCTGAATCACAGTGATCAAAAGCCACAAAAGAAGGAGCTGATTTACTACCCATGGACAGAGTTTCGTGAACATCGTTGTGCTTGGACCACTCTCACATGTCATCAGTACAGGGTTTGCCTGTACATACATGTCTCCCTGCTTTGTGCTCTCAACCTGTAGTAAGATCTCAGCATGCATGTTTGGTACATTGAGCTTACAGATGTTTGTATTCCCACTTTGCCTGCCAGCAAAAATTTCACAAGAGTTTTCCTTTAGTGTGACTTAGAGGTCATTGTCTCATGTGACACTCAAAAATGTAATCACTCCTGGTTGGAGTTGACTCTGACCATGAGGAGAAGCGGGCAGTTGGCATGTTCAAATGTAGGCGAGGACTATCTCTGAGCCAGCACCTCTGTGGGTTGCTGTGCAGCACACGCAAAGCTGCAGCCTGTGATCAGCTTTTCCAGACCCCTTAGAAACAGTCTGTGAACTCCCGGCATCCAGTGGGTCACAGGCTGCAGTCAGTCATGCTGTGACCCCCAGGCATCACTGGCAGATTGGCAAGAGTGCTGGGCAGGTAGCAAGCTGCAGCACAGCAGGATTTCTGTGCTGTCCCTCTCTGCCTCACCCATAACGTTTTCATTTCTTGCAGCCACAAGCAAAGATGTGGTTTAGGGACCTGGAGCTTTGTCCAACAGGGTCGGATGCCTTCCAGGATTTGGAGCCACCTTGCCCCCCTGGGGTGCCTGGAAATGAAGCCATAAGCTCTGATCCTAGTACGTATTCTCGTCAAGTGAGAGCAGCCTGTAGTTTTGGAGCAGGCGGCTATCAGGATGAGTGCTGTTTCTCACCGTGCATGAAGTTGGTGCCTGTGTGAATGCACAGCCACAAATCATTGCAAAGAGCCAAACAGTTATGGGCAGAGACGCTAGGAGAGGATTTTGTTACAGTTACCCAAATGTAAGCCAGGAAACACATTGCTGATAGAATTTAGGCTTGAAAGATTTGGACCAGGTGTTGAGCTGGATAAAACTGTCATTTCTTAGCAGATGTCGTATTCTCAGTTACAAGCAGAAGTGCTGTAACATCCAGACTTAATCATAGTGAAAAAACACAAGCAATCTTTTAAGCAATGCACGAATAAAAGCTGTGTATTCAAACGCCAGGGTGTGTATTCAAACACCAGGCTAAGAGCTCACTGTAAGTGTCAGACTAACGTGTTGATTTTTTTTGTCACTTTTGCAGCAGCTTTTTAAGGAAGGATCCTGGCCTTCAAGAGAACTGCTTACCTGCTGAAGTGTAACATCACGCTATCAATCCTTTTCCCTGACAACCTTAATCCTGCTCTGTCTTTTCTGGGCTGCATGCTGCAGCAGGAGCTAGAAAACTGAGAGCTGTATGCCAAAAAACCTTGGGATGTTGATATACAGAATGGTGGGTGGTGTTATTTAGATGTCTTTGTAAACAAACAAATACAGCTGATTAAAGCTGGATGGCCATAGAGGTTTCTGCCACCCTCTGCACACCCCACCCTTTTCTTGGCAGTTACTGGGATTTCAGGTTACTCAAAAGGCCAGGTTGGAAATGGGTGTCTCAGGAGCTGCTTCACATGTGGTTCAGCTCCTGCTGACGGAGACATAGCAAATCTGGAGGAAGGCTGCATCACTGTAGCATGATATTCTCGTTATTTGGTGGGATGTTTCAGTCCAGCCGTCAGCAAATGCCATTCCTAGTACCCTGCAGCTCTGACTGCCAGGTCAGAGGAGAACTTGATTGCTTACCAACACAGGGGGGCTGGCACACAAACATGTTCCTACTTCACTGATCAACACATCTTACCTTATATATTTCAGGCCCACAAGCTACATAATTAAAATTGAAGGCAACAGCAGTTTCTTGGAGACTGTGCAGCCATCTAGCGTTATTGTATATATAGCATGCTGGTTACCTGCTGAGACCCCCGATCCCTTCAGTGCTTTTTTTCCTACGCATCTCCCAGCTGGATGTTTAACTCTAAGTTACAGGAGATTTAGTTAAACTTGCCAATCCACTGATCTTGATGATCTCTGAAATTTCTGACCACCTGCAGATTGTGCTTGTAGATGAAGGAGGGGATCCTGCTGCTGTATTTCTTTTAGCCATAGCAAGTATGGGTTGCTACTGTCAGGAAGAGCAACCAGGGTGTACGTGGCTGTTACTGCTGCGTTTTAGCAGTCATTGATTCTTAAGCAAAAAAAAAGGGAAAAAAGAAAAAACGAAATTTAAATTTGAAGATCAGTATGCAAACTTCAGGGATGCCACTGCTATCTGCCACAGTGCTTTGGAGACTTTCTCATTTGCTTAGGAATAGGAAAGCCTTGTACATACATTGGGAACGAGTAAGACAAGGGCCGAATAGCCTGAATCTGTATGTCTCACTTTTCTCATCTAGGGAGAACCATCTTATTTCGAAGTCCCAGCTTCCTCTTTGGTCATTCAGCAGACAGGGCAATTAGTACAAGGAACCACTTTTACAGTTTGTAGTAACTTAGTTAGGCAACCTGTGCAGGCAAGGAGCATGATGAAACGACACGCATTCTTGTATTGCATACCAGAGTGACAAGTAAATCTCAAAGGTGACAACCCAGGGTTACTGTGACTTAGCAGCAGCCACTTGGCCAACCTCAGAACAGAACCATCTTTGTTTACTATCCGCATTTTTCTAACTCTTATCTGCTCTCTTGCACTGCAATTTCCCCCAGCCCCCTCTGTGCCACTAGGTTCATCTTTCTCCGCACCTCGCATTATACTGTGTAAGTGTCCAGGTGTGCTATGAGGGACTTTCATCTTCTGAAACAAAAGGTGACGGACCGGTGACTTTCTGCACTGCAGTAACAAGTTGCTGACTACTGAGGTAAAAGAAATTGCTTCTGGATAGAAGTTACATGTTACAACTCCTTTGCTTGGACTAAGCAGTGAGTGGAGATTTATGCCATGGAGACACATCATTTTCCGGATCCCGCTACACTTACGGAAGGTGTAACCAGCTCTGCCCGTTTAACATCCTTTGCTGGTGGAAACAGCCCTGTTTCCAACCCCTAAGAATCTACCCCATGAACAATTTACATAAACACTGCCTTATTCCCCTCGTTACCTCAGACTATTAATATAAATACTGAAGTCTCAGTCTTGAGAGCAGTTGGAGAGGAGCAGTGACAAGCAGCACTTACTCATTCCACAGTAATAGCTGGATCTGGAGGAGGATGTTTGTCGGCATCGCCTTACTCACGTGTGCTAAGCCAGGATAAGTGCCCTTGTCTGCAAGACTGGACATGAATCTTTTGCACACTCCCCTTCTAAGTGTCTGTCTGTCTGTCTGTGGGATGTTAAAAACAGACCATGGTATGTGTCCAACAGGCTCCAGCCACAACTGACTGATCTGGTAGCATTTACCTGGAATAGTTTTTTAAAAGGCATGTTTTACAAAGCCTTTCACTGCATCAAGTTTTGTGGATATTGGATATCTGAATGCCACCAAAGAGATGGCTAATTAATTCTGTCATTTATTTCTGATGACTTTTACCAATAAACAGGGAAAATAATATTCCAGCCCTAAATTATGACTAGTTGAACACAGAAACACCCTGCACACAAAGGCAAATACTCCCCTAGAAGCTAACAGAGCCGCTCTCCTGTTGCAGGGGATCCTGGGCCAGGGGTGGATGCAGCCACGGCGGCGGCAGTGGGAAGGAGGGTGAGGACTGCTACACAACAGCACAGTCTCTCCCTGCAAAAATGAATGGCAATCGTGATGCTGAGCCATCCACAGGGAGCCACAACTCCACTACCCACCAGCAAACCCCCTCCTACCCCTAACAGTTTACAGACAAGGTGTTGCACGGAGCAGGAAATGGCTGAAACAAAATTGTCTGATTTAAGTGATAATCCGAGGTAAGGTGGTATATGTCTCACTGTTTCACAATTCTAAAAATGGTGTTAATGATACTGTAAAATAACGTGTATGGATACAGGAGTGAGATGGAACATTTGTATTCTATTACGTATTTTATTATTTTCTTTGGATAAGAGATATAAATTGTGCTCCTTACAATTTCTGGGCAGGACAGATCTTACGGTGTTTTTTAAAAGAGGCAGAGATGTTAACATTTCTATCCCAGCCAAAATCTTTGCAATTTCATTTTCCTGAGTGCTGCTGAAGTTCTTCATCCCTGCTTCCCGCCTGCAACTGGTGTTGGGAGCCACTTAAGCCACCATCATATTCCACCTTGGATGCATTTCAGTTATCATCTAGGTGATTATTCTACTCTAATGATATAGTTTGGAAAGCACTTTAGGTCTCACAGAATGAAAGGTGCCTTAGAAAATAAAGGTTTTCTTTGTTTATTCACTGTGATGCCTTGACAGTAATTGCAAGTGAAACGGAAGCTTGAAAAAGGCTGCATTCAATTGCCACAGTGCCAATAAAATAACTTTATTAGGGGGTTAATAACATTCCTCCCTGCTAACGTTCCCTCACATCGATGCAGAACCATCTCGAGTTAGCCTCCAAACTATGCCTTGCAAAACAGAATCGCTTTTCCATAACCCACATTACAGCATCCAGAATCAGCCTCTAAGGCTTCGGGAATGAGAAGAATGCCATCCACCTCAGTTATTACTAGACTTGTTTGTTCTTCTGCTTCTTCTTTCCTCTCCCTTTCCAGGACTCTTTTTAGAACCAGGAGCTCTGGTCCCCATGTGTGTGGAACGAGTTTAAAATGGCAATCTGTTTGACAGGTGCGAGAAATTACTGGCATAGCATTTTTCTGTGGATCTGAGGCGATAAGCCCAAAGTTATTTTGACAGCTTGTGTTATTTAGGTGAAGCTGAAGTGTTCGTGTTCTGAACACTACAAATATTTACTTTAATGTGGACTTATGTTTTGGGAAAGAGGGCTTTCCATCGGTTGAGAGTACAGCTCTCATTCGGGTTTTAAGCGTTCCTCTGCCCTCTTGTGGCACAAATCAGAAGCGTTCAATTAAACATTGAGGGCCGCGCACTAACGGCGATAGTCAGCCCTTGCCATGTCCATACTGTCTCTCTGGAGATCCAGAGACGTGTACCGGTGCCACTAACTGCTGGCAAAGGGAAGCAGGACGATGAAGCCCAGGCAGCTCCATTACGCTGTGCCTGGCCGGCGGCTGCTGACGGTACGGGCCTGCGGCGGCTCTTTCGGGGAGGGCTGCGCACCACAGGGCCAGAAGCAGGGGTTAACTGAAGCGTCACCCTCAGCACGGCCGAGGCCCCGCAGGCCCAGAGCTCGCTGCAGCGTGTGGAGCCCCCACGCCCGACAGGAAGGCCCAAGAGCTCTTCAGCACCGGGGCCCGACGGCGAGCAGGGGCGGGCCCGAGGAGCTGCCCGGGGCAACGGCGGCGCGGCGGGCAGGGGAGCGGAACGGGGAGCGGAACGACGCCCGGCCGCGCGCGCCGCCTGCCAGGAGCCAAGGCGGCCTGCGGGCGAGCCCGAGGGGGGGCGGGGCGGGGCGGGGCGAGCGCCCTCGCGAGAGCGCCGCCGCCTCTCGCGCGGCTTGGGCAGCGCGCGGTTTTTGGTCTCGCGAGGCGGGCGGGCGGGCGGTTGCGCGGTGAGGCAGCGAGCGCGGGAGTTCGGCGGGGCGCGCGCCAGGGCGGCGGTGGCGGCTGCGCGTGCCGCACCGCACCGCCTCGTGCCCAACGGCCCCGGCGGGCGGCCATGCCGGCCCAGAACACGGCGAGCAGCGGCGGTGAGAGCCCGGGGCGCCGGCGGGCGGGGGCGGCGGTTGGGTCCCCGTGCTTAACCGTGCCCTCGTTGCAGAACCGCTGGGAGCGGAGATGGGGGAGCAGGCGGAGGCGGCGGTGATCACGCCGGCCATGCTGAGGGAGGAGGAGCAGCTGGAGGCGGCGGGGCTGGAGAAAGAGCGGCAGATGCTGGAGAAGGTGAGGGGCGGCCCGGGGGCGGCGAGCCCCCCGCACGGCAGCTGGGGCTGCCCCGCGGAGGGGGGGGGTCCCTCCCCGCCCCCCCCCCTTCCCCAGGGCGGTTGGGTTTGAGTGGGTCTGAGCGCCGTGCCCCCGCGCCGTTAGTCCGCTCGGCGGCGGCTTGTGGGCCGGGGCCGGGTGTCGTGCAGCTCCTTTGACTTCAAAACAAACAAACGTGAGAGGCTGTTAAAGTTCCGGGCGGTGGCTGTGATTCACAAGCGCCTTTGATCATCCACGGGAGGCTTTTTTTTTTTTTTTTTTTTTGAAGGCTAACGGTGGACTCTTGCAGTCGGCAAGAAGCTTACTGCATTTTATACTCATTTAAGTTTGCAATGAGAAGATTATACCTCTTCACTTTTGTCGTTCCGAGCGTAGAAGTCTAAGATAGTGTGCCTTTAAAGTAAGCTGATTTCAGAAAGGGTAGTGAGTTCAGATTCTTCTGAATTTCTATCTGACATATTAAAGGCAAGATTTTTTTGTCTGCGTTTTCTGTATGTGTACATAACGCTTCTTTTCCTCTTTTTGCTCCTTATTTTATTAAAAAAACCCCATCAAACAAACGACCTGATTAGAGCTCTGCAGGACACTTCTATAAATACCATTTATCCTTTCCAGAAATAAGCCCGGTTGTGCGTTTCTTTTGGTAGCAGGTATAGTTTAGGCAGCTGCTGTCACTGGCAGCTCATTCTTTTTGCAGTGGTATATGAAGGCCGCAACTGAACTGCGTCAAGCAAGTAGTCTGGCTTAAAAAGCCTAGCCAAAAAGGATCGATTTTATGCTGGTCGCTTTCCTGGTCTGCTCTCCTGCTCTTCCCTGCACGCAGTTGTGCAGGAACCCCTAAGATGAGGGGAGCAGGAGCTGCTTGACCTGGCACTGGTGCCAGGAGAAATGTACCTGTAATCATGCTGATGTTTGGTTTGTGTACTTCTGTTTGCTTATGTTGCAGGAAACGTAGGCTGCTTCAAGGAAATGATGCATCCATAACACAAATGATATAATCATTACTACATTTCATTTCTCTCTTGCTGTGAATGTTTTCAAATGTTGATATTAAGCATTGGTTGATATTAACCAATCTGTTTTGGAGAGAGAATGTGAAAACATGATGCTTCTAGACCTGTGCTGATACAAATTATCAAGGTATCAGAATGCTATATAAGGTATTGTATTTCAGGCGTAAGGAAATACAAGCTTGAAAGAACTCTTAAATGCTCTTTTGGGAGTTGTATTCTTAAAGAATTAGTGCTATTACTCAAAATACTTGAGAAATCAGTGTTTGGGGGTTTTTTTCTGTCTTTCTGAGTGCTCTCATTTTCTCCTTTTCTGTTAATTACGTAGCTTTGTATTCAGCCCACAGGAGGCTGATTTCTTAAAAATTGAAGCATTATTCTAAGGGCATGAAAAATACAATTTCTAAGGCCTGGAACTAATTTTAGTTACTCTTTCTCTTTTCACTAAGAAAAGTTGTGATTTATAAAGGTATGTTTTTAGGCTGCAGCATTTTGTGATACTGTAGTTAGAAAATAATACTTTATTCTCCCAGAAGTCTCATAATCTTCCTTCTTGCAAACAGTAAGTCATGATAGAGCCTGTCTGAACTTCTCTTCAGGTATTCCTTGATCAGACTTGGAACTAAAAATTTGGAGGCAATGCTTTTGGAGGGTAAGGAGGAAACCCCTGTAGAGCAAATTATCTCATTGCACAGGAAGTATTGAGAAAAGGACTTAGAATTTAATTTCTTTCACAACCAACCACTTCTGTAACAATGCTAGAATGTGATAGGGCTGGGGATTTTTGTGTTCTCTCTGTCTCTTGAGAATCCACAGAGCTTACCTCTAGGAAGGCTATCACTCCATTGTCCTGTGTGCTTCTATCATGCTTTCTCTGTGCAATCTGGGGCCAGTCAGATCAAGGGAAACTGCTGATGTCGTTAAACCCAGGCTTACTGGCATCTCGGGGGCAGTTGATGTTCTTGAAGCTTCTGGGTTTTTTATGCTTGTCACTTCAGCAAAGCCCCTGCCAGGTGATTTGTACAGCAGTTCAACAGAAGAGTCACTTGTTCTTTCTGTGGGCTGATGGCAAAATACCACTATGCAAATATATAAGAATGTGGAGTGATGAAAGAGTGGCAAATTTTTGACCTTTTCAGTAAAAAAGGGGAAAAAAAAAAACCACTTTGAGGCTTGAAGATTGAGTCAAAGGACAAAGTGGAGAAATCGTAAGAGTTCACTGCTGTACATCATCTTTGAGTTTTCTTTTTTTCCCCCCTTGAAATTTTTGCAGTTGGTCAAGGGAAGAGTCCTTCAGATTGTCCAATTAATGGAAGGATGCTGTGTTCACTCCAATAAAAAGTGAGCAATAGCAATTTGCTGAATGAAGTATTTTAGTTTCAATTATATTCCCTCTTGGCATTGCCATCAAGAGTTGATCTTTCTGAGCTCAGGTACTTTTCATCTGAAGGAAAAAACCTGGACAGGGGAGAGCAGAACCAAATAAAAACTGTATGGAGAGTCATGAGAAGGCAATCTCTTCCCCCAAAGAACTTGTTGAGATAGAGCTTCCTCTCATAAAAGAATATGGTGATGGCTACCTGATAAGAATGATGTGGAGTACTGTCTGTGGAGTACTGTTTGTGGAAAATAAAGGTGTGATTTCTGGGGGAGAGGAACGTGCTCCCCCTTTTCTGTGTCACACAGTTTGTCCCATGATTCAGCTAATATTCTTTTTCCCTGTTCTATTTAGTTTCAGAAGATTCCCTACCCTTTCTGTCTTAGCTTAGCACATCCGTCCCCCAGTGTTTCTCCTGAAGGCAATAGCGTAGATAAGCATCTTGTAAAGCTCTGCATCTTGCCTTTCTGAGCTTTCTCTTGGAGATGCTAATTTATACCTTTTCACTTGTTTGATATCTCAATCTAACAGGCAATGTTAGATGAATGCAGAGGGATGAATGCTTTTCTACTTTTTGGGGGAGTCTTGATCTGAGTTTTAAAGAGTAATTTGCAAATTTCTAAATGCACAGCCTTGACTAATTCAACAGAAGTTACTTTTAAAAGCATGTGTTGATTTTGTAAGCAAAGCAAGCAGAAGTTACTGTTTTCACACTGCGAATTGACTTGACCTCTGTAAATTAAGCGTGATGGTTTTGTAGCTGTCTGACTATCTTGTTCATAATGTACCTTTGTGCAAATGGCACATGGAGGAGTCCCAACTAATACTTGGGAAACTGCTGAATTTTGCCAGGTAGGGTGGGGTGTTTTTTTTTTCCTCCCAAATTTTGCAGGCTGCAAATAAACTTAAATTTCCTTTTGCTCTAAATCTATAAATTGGAGTTGAGACACCTTTAAAGAGCCCTTGAATGCCTTGTGCTACTGCGCTGGAAGCATGTGCGTTGCAGAGCTCTGTTTACATACGCAAGTGAGTGCAACCTTCAGTGACTTTCATCTTACAGCACTTCGTAGGTACATATGAGTCCATACACTCGCAAATCATAGATGTGTAATGACTGGAAGGGAAAGGTTGTGTGTGTGTAAGACAACTGTAGTTATCATGTGGAAGAACCCTTCACTATATTGAAAGCATTAACTCTGAAGCATCTATGAATACTTGACATCTCTTTGTGTTGGCCAGGCTCGCACTTCTTGGGACAGGGAGTCAAGTGAAATGCGCTATAAGAGGCTTCAACATTTGCTTGAAAAAAGCAACATCTATTCCAAATTCTTGCTAACCAAAATGGAACAGCAGCAACTGGAGGTAGGTGTATTCTTTCCTGCAGTGGGGATTCTTAAGATGGGCTGCCGTCTGTTTGGGTTTTTTTCTTTTTTTTTTGCCATCCAGCTGTTTGAACTGAAGTAAAAGTGCTGTTAAGATTGCAATAACAAAACCATGAAAATCTACTGGAACTACTGCCCAGGAATGAGGTGGTGCTTCACATAATATTCAGAATTTGTTCTAAAAATTAATAGATAAATCAGATTGGAAAGAGTATGAATTATAATTTAAAATCACAGTGTAAAGGTGGCACTGATATCTTTACAATTCTTCTGTTGGCCTGAGTGCTAGGAAGAAAAAATAAATGTTTGAAATAAGAAACAAAGTTTAAGGGAGCTAGAAACCCTGGAGGGAGGATAGAAGATACAAAGAATTGACAAGTAGGAAGTTGTGCAGCCTATTTGTGTTAATTACTGAAGGGTGAGGCGTGTTTTCAGGATGCTAATGTAGCCCTCCCTCAAAGAAATTTATAAATTACAGTGATCTGAGGCCATGGTCTTCCCAAAAAAGAGCTTCCATAAAATGATTTGATGTGTTTTCTTTTTTTTAATCTATGGACTGCTGAGTTCATATCTAGCTTTATCTTGACTTTCTTAACTGTACCTTTATGGACAAGCTTGTAAGAGTTTATGCTTGAGAGAGAGGGAGAATCTTAGGAAAAGATTTAGGGCAACGACGTTCTCAGAAAAGTGACACTGACAGACTGCAGGAACCTCCTTTCTAAAATACTTTTCTAGTTTAACTGTCAGCTCAAATTCATGGTTACTGCATTGATAGAATGCATGTTTCAGTCCTAAGCCTTGCTCTGTCTGATAAATACCAAGGTGTCTCATCTCTTTTTCCAGGGTCCTTTTGCTTTCAGCAAGTAGAAATAGTAGATGGAATGAAAATCTTAAATTCTTCAAAACATGAAAGCACTTCTTCCTTAAAGGCATCGCAGGCTACTTACATTGCTTTCTGTTCCGCAATGAACACAAGTGGTAATACGTAGAAGTTAAAGGGCAGCTGCATACATGGAAACCTTACTGCAATAGATGTGATCTTAAGGAGTTTGCAATTGGGAATATTTTTGTTGGAGTCTTTCTAAATTACTGTATTTAAGAGTTTAAAGTATTCACTGACAAGCAACTCAGAGCAGTTGCACTTTCTTGTCCAAGTTTTGCTTTATCATTTTAAACTATGTCAGAATAGAGGCTTTTAGTGAGATTGCAAAAACAAAGTCTGCAGAGTACACAGAAGTCTACATTACTGATGTAATCTATGCCTGTTATCACTTCTATAATGGATAGTTCTCTTGTGGGTGTTATTGAAAGGTAAGAAATGTGAGTGGGGTTTTTTGTTGTGGTTTTTTTTTAGGAACAGAGGAGGAAAGAGAAGTTAGAAAAAAAGAGAGAGATGATGTTAAAATCTGCCAAGGTAAGATTACCTAGCTATTTTATGCAACTTTCTGAATAAAAGTCTGACAAATTACAATGTCAATTTTGATAAAGGTAGGTAAACTAAATAAGTTAGATTAGACAGTATTTGACTTGCAGGATCTATCTCGTATACCATATTTATTTTAACAGTAATAAGACTCTTTAAAAGTGCTTAAAAATTGCATACCATGACAGTCATCTTAAGGAGATGTTTCTGACTAATTTATACTAAAGAAAATGGTCTGAATTTGTCTTGAGGAGGTTTTTTGTTTTAGCAATGATTGTTTATTCAGCCAAGATGCTGAATAAGTAATAAAAAAGATAAGCAGGAACTCTTTTTTTGCTGTAGTTTTTAAAACTGTTTAATAGTAAGTGTTTCAAGAAGCTTTCAAAGGCAATGGTTTGAGGCTTGATTACATCTTTTTATCTGTGTCATGATAGTTAGAGATGCATAAGATGATGAACCTCTTCCTATGTTTGTTTTCTAGGGTCAAAATCCAGTTGATGGCAAAGAGGAGAAATCAGGTAATGTATTAGGCTTTGCCTTTTGTCAGTACTGGTGTTTTTACTTTCTTTAATGTTTGACATGTTGTATAAGCTGAAATGCTATCTTACAGGTGCAAAAAAAAAGAGAGGGAGAGAAGATGGGACATACAACATCTCAGAAATTATGTCCAAAGAGGTAGGCCATAACTATAAAGAGGCTTGTCTGGATTTTTGTAGCACAAATTTTAACTGGTGAGGCAATTGCTGTGTATTTTGAAGCAATACATTCTCATACATTGCCATCAGAGATTATCAACCAACAGCAGTCTGTCTGTAATGTAGGACTTTCTTCCAGCAAAGATCTATGTAACAAGCAGTGTTGTCAGACCTGTAGAATTCAGGTGTCTTTTTTTTTTTTAAAGTATTTGGGGAAGCAAGCTGTGAAGAAACTACATTGCCAGTTGAATTTTCAGTCACCCTTTGTAACTGGAATGCGTTCTCTGGTGTGTCGCCTTGTTTAGATGCACTTGTATGATTAATGATGTTTTATAGAAAGCTTTTTAAAGTATGTCCAGATTCTTCAATTAAAAGATCTCATGAAATAGAAATTGTAGTAGCCTTTAAGGTTGAAAAGCGTATAAGCATAGTTTTTTCTTTGTTTCCAGGAAATATTATCAGTGGCAAAAAAAAGTAAAGTGGAAAATCAGGTATGTTGGCACATGGTATTGCAGTTTTAGTGTGTTAAGCCCAAAGGGAGGGAGGGCTTTTTATACTTTATAGCATATCTGTAAACTTTTCCTGTAAATAAACATCTCTCTGCTAGATACTGAAGTCCTGAATTAGAAGTTTAAAGAAGTGGTGCAAGTGAATGCACTTAAGTACTTATTTTCAGAAATCTGAGGTGAAAACTTCTAATTTTTTTTTTAAGCTCTGAATTTGAATGCGTTTTTACTTTATAGAACGCCTGTAGTTTCAAAAATAAAGGAAATAGGAATTTACTAAGAAATATTGGTGCTGTGTATAAGACCTTAAGACATAGTAATTTTTAAGCATTCAAGCATGGAGATAACAAGTGTGGTCTCTTCCACTTCTGCTGTAGTTTAAAAGCTACGTGCACAGTGTGAATTTCTTTCCAACATTCTCTAGAATCTGCTTACAGAAAGGAAATAGCTGCATTAAATGCCAGCCACTGTAAGGAAGGTTTTCAGTCTGCTTGCTTTTGTGGGTGAAAAAATTATTAGCCCAATTGCTTCAGTAGCTAACACTGCTCTTCAATTCTAAAGGGGTGAAGAATGCATATAAGGCATTGAAATTTTGCATGTTGACATCTACCTATGTAGTAATATTAATCCTAAAAATAAATTCTACTGTTGAGTTGACAGTTACTCAAAGTAAGTCTTTGTGTCAGGGGCTGACTTACTTCACTGCACATTAAGACTGGTGTAAATTGCGCGAAAGTATGTCTTAGCTGGGCTTTGATGTGCATTCCCCTTGCACGTTTCTTGAACTTCCCTCTATAGGATGAAAGCTCTTCTGACAACCTGTGTCCAGAAGACCTGCAGAAAAACGGAGATTCAAATAGCGTCATTAAGGATAGATTGTGTCAAGCTGTACGACACAGTGCCAAGCAATTCCTTGATCCAGTACGGAAATTTAATGGACAGCCAGTGCCTTTTCAGCAGCCAAAGATTTTTACTGGAGGTGTAATGAGGTGGTACCAAGTGGAAGGCATGGAGTGGCTACGGGTATGGAGCGATTGTTGTTGAAATTGAATCTGTTGCTGATTGGAAACAGAGAAATGGAGGGGAAGAGACACTAGAAGTCTGTCGTCATAGTTGGTACAGGGAAGGTGAAGAAGAGAGACAGTTCTTTATGATTTCTTATGATACAAGAATCTGGTGTTATGAAAAAGTTGTCAAGCAGCAGATACAATGTTTCAGCATGGGGAGGATATTTGTGTTTGTAAACGTTTCTTTAGAGTTTCTGGTTGGTGTTCTCCATCTTCCCCTTCTCCATTTATTTTTTTTATTCAACTCAACTGTCTTTTCAGCTTCTCCTTACAAATACTTTGTGAAAGCAGGACTATGCATGCTACTAAGGGACAGTCGTACTATTTTTCTCTCTCAAGGGCTTGAATACCTAGCCCATAGGTGTTTAAAGACTCACTACTTTGCAGGCCTGACACGGATGAGTTTTCCATTCTCTGCATCTTGGAATCTAACTAGTAATATTTTGTCTTTAGCCTTTGAAATCAAAAACTAAAGAAACTTGCCATAAAAATTGCCCACATACATATTTAACTTCTACCCGTTTTTGCTTGCAAGCCAAATTAGAACAACTTTGCTTTTTAATTATCAGAGCCAGACAGAACTAATTTTCATTCTGCTACTGATCTCATATTTCCCTTAGGTTTTTTCTTTCCTTTTTTTTTTCCTTCCCTTTTTTTTTTCTTCCCCACAAGCATATGTATCTTGTTTTAACAGGCTTAGGCTGATCTCACAAGTGAGTGCCACTAAACTCGCTCTGTTCTGTCACTGGGAAGTGCATAGGGAAGACAGGCCTGTACTGGGAGGGGGGAAAAAGCCAGCTTCCTTGGGCCCTCAGTTATAATAACCTTCTTTATGAATAGTAGATAAAGTAGCCAAAGAACATTTCTGCGTCTGTCTTTCTGTTCTTTTGTGAGAGGTTGCTCCGTCAGTTGTCAGAATAGGCAGTGTCTGCACAAAGAACTTTTGCTGGAGCAGCTGGCTGTGTCAGGAATTGCACCTTTTTCCTATGGTGGAGTAGCTGTGCCTACAGAAGCTACTTGAACAGATAAAACTGAAACATCAGCACAATAACTTGGTCTTTTAGAGTGGGGAGCTAAGGGAATTCTTGGGAGCTGGGATGGCTAAAAACTTGGGTAGTGTAAGCTTGTACTTGCAGTTGAAGTGCTTTTTGATATAACACTAATTTACATCCTTTCCTTTGATACCGTTCTGGTTTTTGCCTCCTAGTCAGGCACTTAATTGGCTAGAAGCACATACACCTACGTATGAATGTCGGGTTTACAAGATGCTTGTATTTGTTTTCATCATGGAGAAATCTTACTTGTTTGTAATATAAAATGTGCCTAGTAGAGAGTTTCTACAGGTGTTACATTCCTAAAGATGTCTATTGTTCTCAAGGTGTGTTGGCTATTTTGCATTTATATGTCTTTTTCTGTGTATGCAGATGCTTTGGGAAAATGGTATCAATGGCATTTTAGCTGATGAAATGGGGTTGGGGAAGACGATCCAGTGCATTGCAACAATAGCACTGATGGTGGAGCGAGGAGTCCCTGGCCCATTCTTAGTATGTGGTCCTTTGTCTACTCTTCCAAATTGGATGTCTGAATTCAAGAGATTTACTCCAGAGGTAAAAGAAATGAAGATTTTTCTTTTTTCTTCCTTAGGTTTAAAAGAACAAATTATTTAATTCTTATTCTAATTCTTTGCCTTGAAACTTTCTCTATATAGAACATCAGTTTAATTGTAGTTGTTTATGTGGTTACTATACACTGTGCCATGACTTGCTATGTATTTACGCCTTCTTGTAACAGAGCTAATTATCTCTACTATCTTCTGTTTAGGTTTAAATGAGCTTAGTTCACCTGACTTCTAAACCTCTTTTTTTCAGATTCCACTAATGCTCTATCATGGAGCTCAGCAGGAACGTCGTAAACTGGTTCGTAAAATTCACGGGCGACAAGGATCACTGCAAATCCATCCTGTGGTCATTACCTCCTTTGAAATAGCAATGCGAGACAGAAATGCCCTGCAGGTATCTAAGTTCTCCTGAAAGCCCTAGGATGGGTGGAATGCCTCATCACTAATAGCAATGCTTTTGAATATAGTAAAGAAAAAACTCCGCATGCTGCCTGTACGATGAGTGTCATACTGTAGCATTTATATTGGCATTCACTTCTGTTTCTTGGTAGCAGTGGCTCTGAAATTTTATGCTTAAGAAGTTCTTCAAACAGAACACTATCCAAAAAGTGAAGTAAGCAGATAGTTACAGCATACCTACTCTTTTCATTACCTCTCTGTAGGTGATGGAGGCTTGGAGTAAAAGCTATACTTAGTGTATAAACATCATGGTTAACATCAGAATGGTTGTCTCAGTGAGATGGGTTTCTTGTAGAAGTTTTATTGTAATCACCTGGGCTTTCTAAATGCAGTCACCATGAAGCAGATGTATGGCATCAACAGGTGGGACTCAGCTCTTCTAGTCTGGCAAAGTGAGAAACAGTAAATAGAATCTTTGTAACGGGCAGTATCAGACAGTCTTAGTGCTGCTTATCTCATCTGGCACATGTTTTGATGGAGTAAAGCTAAGATTTACTGAAATATCCTTTCCTTTTCTAGCACTGCTTCTGGAAATACCTGATAGTAGATGAAGGTCACAGGATTAAAAATATGAACTGCCGCCTTATCAGAGAATTGAAACGATTTAATGCGGACAATAAACTCCTGTTGACTGGTACTCCCCTGCAAAACAACTTGGCAGAGCTTTGGTCATTGCTTAACTTCCTGTTGCCAGATGTGTTTGATGATTTGAAAAGGTAGATTGCGATCTGATGGTGAAAACTATTCCCCTTTGTTCAGTTTGGGCATTATTGTGACTCTTTAATTATTAAACTTGTATCAGCATGTGAAAAGCTATTTTATGATATGGTTGTAATTTGGTATGATTATTTGGTGGTAAAGGCTTTGAAATGTGTCTTGCCTTCACACTTAGTTGTTTCAGAAAGTAAGGAAGTAATTGTCAGCTCTATGGATAGTGGAAGCTCAACTCTGAGCTAAGACATGAGTATTTGGGGGGAGAGATGTTTGTCTAAAGTGCCTCGTGCTGCTTGAGATTCTCTGAGATGCTGGAGAAAGCTGTGTAAGGCTGGCAGACATGGGACCCATGGGAGACGGATCTTTTTCTGAAGCAGTAGGGGGGTCAGGTGGAAGAACATTGCCAAAACAGTCTAGACTAATTTTGGAAAAAGATATAACTAGATTGAATATAATAGATCATAGTGAATATTCCAACTAATACAAGTATTTTTACCAATCACTTAAAAACTCAAGCATCTGAATTGACAGGTATATTTCAGAAATACCTCCTATTCACTCTCTATTCGTGATGGATATTAGTGCTTTGTTTTTCTTAAATCGCAGGATAAGAGAAGAATAGTATACTTAAATAATGAAGCATAATAGCTATGAAGTAAGCTATTCCTTTTTTTTTTCCTTTGTTTTTGTAGCTTTGAATCCTGGTTTGATATTACCAGCATTACAGAAACTGCCGAAGATATTATTGCAAAAGAAAGGGAGCAAAACATCTTGCATATGCTGCATCAGGTTTTATCTTATTCTTTGTGTTGGTTTTTTCATGGTTTATTTCTAACATTGACCATTATTACGAAGTGTGTCAAAATCTTGTTTGTGGAGCTGAATTCTGGGCCTGAGGCTTTTATTGTGGCACTTCTGGACTTCCTTAGACTTGTGGGGGTTTTTTTTCAATTTTTACAGCACTTATAAATGCTGAAAGGAACAATATACCTCTTTGATAATGACTCATTTTTATTCTTGGAACTGAATTGAGTTTAGTCAAACTTAATTGCAGTTGCTTGCTTCTGTTTGCCAAAAGATTTAATTGGTATATTTATTTTGTTGAAAGATAACTTTGAGTGAATTTATGTAACTTTTAGGTATTGAACAGAATACCTTTTGACAAACTAGTTGTATAATGTGCCTGTCTTCAAAACCAAACTAACCAGAACTTTTTTTTTAATGGGGGGGGGGGGTGGAAGTAAATGCTGACAGAACTATCATTTTCCCATCATAAGCTGATGGTGAGAGATGTAAATTGTGTCTTCTAGATATAATTATTGATCACAATTTATTATTTATTTTGGTTAAAGGTTTGGGGCTTTCCTGGAATAACTTGATTTAAGAAATATAACAGTCAAAACAAGCATTTTCATAATAAAATTACTTTCAGTTAATGAAAATTATTTGAACGTTCTGTAATGTAGTTACCACTGCACCCTTATTAAACACGTCAAAATTTTTCAAATGTCAATGGATGTGTTGTTTGAACACATGTATTACCAGCATGTGCGTAAAAGTTTTGGAGTAGGCATTCATATGAAAAAATGAAATATGGAACTCTGCAAATTAACTCCCTTGCTTTAAATTGTCAAAATAGCATTATATCAGTAGACCCGTTTGTGTGTTGTGGTGGTTTTGGTTTTTGTTCTTTTTTGGTTGTTTTTTTTTTCCTAAAACTAGACACATTGAGAGCTTTGAGTAGTTGTGGTGTGCGGTTTTTTTTGTTGGGTTGGTTGGTTTTTGTTTTTTTTTTTTAAACTGGCCATGTTGAGAGCTTTGAGTAATTTGTAACACATCTGCTCAACATTTCAGATTCTGACACCTTTCTTACTGAGAAGACTGAAATCCGATGTTGCTCTTGAGGTTCCTCCTAAACGAGAAGTTGTGGTATATGCACCGCTGGCAAAGAAGCAAGAAACTTTCTATACTGCCATTGTAAATCGCACCATTAGGAAACTGCTTGGAAGTAATGAGGTATCTACTGATATGGATGTTAGAAATGTGCTTGCTATTAAATGGTTTGTAGGCAAAAACACATTGGTATTGCTTCATTACCATTGTAACTAAATCCACTTTTTGGTTAAATTTTTAGTCTGGTCCTTTTGTTATCTATTTCAATGGCAGTTACTGTGACTGGCCTCAGTGTGCACAGAACTAATACAATATGAGTATAAATACATTCTTGATTACTTGTAGTTTGGGGGAAAAAGAAGACAGTTTTCATAGAGTTGACAGTTTCTGCTGTAAAATCAGTAAGGTACTAATGCAGCTCTTAAAAATTAAGCAGAAGCTTTCAAGATCTACAATTAGAGACCTTTAAAATTTGGGCTGCATTTTCTACTTAGCAAAACTTACAGCTGCTGGGTCTAAGTAAGTATTGCATGATGCATATCACTGAGACCTCTTTTCAGTATTGAGAATTCTTGGGTCAGCATAGGCCTCTGAATCTGAAGCTATCTGCTGTTGATGGCAACGTTGTATTTTCCCACAGGAAGAAGTAGTTGAGTTGAGTCCTACAGGCCGACCAAAACGCCGTTGTCGAAAACTGGTTGATTATTGTGAAGAACATAATGGTTCACCTGACGACTTGGAAAAATTGATCGGCAAAATGCAAGAGGAAGTAGAAAAAGAGAGGTGCCTGCCCTAAAAGATTCTTTTTTTTATTATACTGATTATCTTCCTCTTAGTTTGCTTCCAGAGCTTTGCTTATTCAAATTGATCAAGAACGGCATTTCATAATTCACTATCCTTGTAGCTTTATGATATGTTTCTTTGCTTTTACCTAGTATTCGCTGGGCCATGATAGCAGTGATTAGGTTGTACCATCACTTACTGACTCATTAGAGTTATAGTTAACTACAAGACATTTACTCCTAGACCTGTGGCCTTTTCAGGATCTAGCAATAAAATTGCTTCTTGAGTCCCTGTTTTCATTAGTCACAGTCTTAGGTAGGTCCTGTGACGATAGCGCTACTGATAATCCATAAAGAGCTAAAATGTTCTAGTGTGAAATGTAATTCCTTTGGGCTGTTAAAACATTTTGGTAGTGAAGAACTGTGGTTTCACCAAAGCCTTAAGGTCTAAGATGGTGTTGGGTGCCAGCCAGGGAAGAACTGATTCATCTTAGTTATTTGGTAGTTGAAATTTCATGGTAGTAGCTTAGGTCCTGGCTACAGCTAGCAATGAGGACAAAGGAGCTGAAGAGCTTGGCTTATTGCTGGGTTTTGCAGGCTTTGCAAGGTTCAGGTAAATGTTTTGTCTCCAACGTCCAATTACGTTCACAGGTATATCTTTCATTGGTTCCAAGGCAGGACAAGGGATAACGCTGGTGTGCTAACTACAGTTAACTCCTAGGTTTTTGCAGAATTACTCAAGAATACTTGAAGCAAAGTTTGGGCTCAAGACTGGAGAAAAGGGAGGATTAGTTTCCTTGCTAAATTTTGTAAAATATGTAGGCTTAAGCTGAGGCCCAGAACCCAGCACAGTTATTGCTGTTTTGGTGACAGGTATTGGTCACTTTTCTAGTGATTAAGATCAGAGCTGAGGTTCAGGACTGAGGGAGCTGAGGAATCATGTTCATTCCTGGGTTTGGCAAGGTCTGTTGGTGGCTCTGAATTGGTTGGAAGTCCCTTGGGCATAAGGAAAACCAGGTTAGTCTTCAGGGTTGAAATGTATTTATTTTGCTACATTTTTATTGTAGTCCAGTGTACTTTGCAAGAACAGACACAAATATATGTTTGTATTAGTTTTATGGTATGCATGGATCCCTTATGTTGGAGACAGTACTTAAATGCGGAAGAGCTAAATAGCTGCATTCGCTGTGAATCCTGCAAAGTATACGTGTAGCCGAAATGGGATAGGCAGATTTTGGAATAGCTTATGTATTGTTCTGTAGGAGATCTGACCATTTGTTCTAGAGGGGGCTTACTTCTGTTCCCTTTTCTGCTGGGTGACTTGCACAAGTTGTGTTTTCTGCTTCTGATTACTACTGACTGGCCTTTTGTATTTTAAACCAATAATGGCAAACCCTTGTGCCTTCGGTGCCAAGTGTGGCACTAAAAGAAGTTTCATCTGGTAATAGCTTTACTAACTATGAGGGATTTTGAGGACATTTGACACAGCATGTGAATCCATTGCTTGATTTTGTTTTTATTATTTTTTTTCTCTTCAGTATCTGTAGCATAATAAGGTGACACTTTCTGTACTAACAAGATGACGTATCTTTTCAAGGCCAGTGGTAGAAGTGAGCATTCCCATGGATTCAGAGGTGAACCTTAAACTGCAGAATATTATGATGTTACTGAGGAAATGTTGTAATCACCCCTATCTTATTGAATATCCTTTGGATCCTGCTACACAACAATTCAAGGTACATTCTAAAAGGATTACGAGAAAAATTACTCCAGGCATTAAAAAGCAATAGACTGTGAGCTGATGGCAGTAAAGAATGACCTTTTCAATGTATTTGGCATATGCCTCCCCATTGGATTCCACCAGTGTACTGAATCATTATTTGAAGCTTCCTGCAGCAGCAGTTGCAGAGACCAGTTCAGCCTCTGTGCCCATTTGGCCTTTGCGTAGTGATGCCATTATGTTCTTCGTTATGGCAGCACTCATCTGCTGGGAGCAAAGTTACTGAATTCAAACAGTAGCTGGGTTCCGTTGACTCAGGGTGTTTTAGGATCTGCCTCAAGCTCTCCTCACAAAGGTTAATTTTCAAAACAAAAAATGCTGACCTTGGTTGACTGTTCATGACATAAATTGTACACACTGCAGGAGGTGCGGTGGTAACTGTTAAGTGTGAGGTGTTGAAGGGCTGTACCAAGTACAACAGAGTTGTCTGCTCAGAGAATACAGCATCCTTTCTCCTCCTCAAAAGGGAAAAAATCCAAATTATATCACAAGGGCCAGCTGGTAGTTTAATCTACACAAAGCAGTTGGCAATATAGGAAAGTATGAAGTAATTTGAATTGAAAGAATCTTGAACAACTGGAATTGCTTGCACATTCTAAATGTAGGTTTGTGGGCATGTGTAGTCATGTTTCCTGTTCAGTGAGTGATAACAGATTCACCTGCACTCAGGAGCAAGCTGTTGAAGTCTATCAATGTAAAGTCAGTGCATAAAAAGCAGATAGCCCAGTCTGGGTGATGAGGGGAAATTAATTAATGTGTAGAAAATGCAGACTGTTTGACAGTTGACACCACTTGCAGGAGCTAGTACCTGCTCAGGAAAATGGATTAGGAATTATCGAGGTGGCTGCTGTATGGCTCAGACCTGAGAAGCTTCTATATCCCTGCTTTTAGCCCATAGCAAGACTTAGATCGAACAAACTCTCTTGAGCAAAAGAGGGGTCTAAGGTAGCAGTGTGAAAACTTGTTTTGTGAACTTTTGTCACTTGGCTGATGTGTAGTAACTTGTTCAGCAGTGCTTCCTTATATCCAGTAGGTGGAAGTCTTGTGCATTAATTACAAGCTGGGAAAGAAACAACAGTGCTTTTCCATGTGGGAAAACTAAAATCATCAGTTTCTCCTTCCAGCAATGGGATGAAAACTAATTAGGTTTTTTTTTTTTAAATTATTTGGGCATATGAAATGGTCAGGTTTGATTTAGTTTCATCATGATTTAACTGATTCAATGTAGTTTGCTAAAATTAGTGTTGCTTCCAATCTTACAGCTTTTAGTTAAAAAGATGGTACAAGCTTGTTTCTGTGAGAAGCTTTCAGACAGCTTTTATTGGTGCTTCTGAGTCAGGGAAACCTCTGGTATCCTTCCCTCCTAACATATTATCCCCTCTCCCCTGTTCCAAGGTTGATGAAGATCTAGTAAAGAATTCAGGCAAGTTTCTACTCTTGGACCGAATGCTTCCAGAACTGAAAAAGAGAGGACATAAGGTAAAGCTAATGACTTGGGGGGGGGGGGGGGGGATAGTAGTCTCCTCATGACCAAAAAATGGTATTAAGGAATGTTCCTGGTTTTGTAGGTCTTGTTGTTCTCGCAAATGACCATGATGCTTGACATTTTGGTGGATTACTGCTATCTGAGAGACTTCAAATTTAGTCGATTGGATGGCTCTATGTCCTACTCAGAGAGAGAAGAAAATGTAAGTAGATATACATGCCCTTTGAGCCTGTTCACAAATTCTGCTTGTTCCTGTGACGCTGGAATATGATTTCGCACAGCATTTAGCCTTTAATAGGCAAAAGACATTTATGTTGAAAACTGACATCCTTCCTGCTGCTTTAATATCTGCAGCTCAGAAATACTGAAGTAATGAAATGTGTTATTAACCAATATCTTGGGGTATGCCTAGAATGATGGGTGCTCACGTACTCTGTTGCCCAAATGTGAAGTATGTAATATATCTAGATTGTGGCAGATGCTAATCCCAGTTTTACCCCTGCACGTATTGTTTCCTAGCATCCAGGATGTGATGCCAGCATCTGTGAGAGCGTACTGGAGGTCTAATGCCAAATAAAGTAGATTTCCACGAAATGAGGTTTTGTACCTAGTGGGACACCTGTAACTTCAGCCTGAAATTGCATGTGGATTTGTTCCAGCTCAATCCTTTGTTCTTGCATACTTGTAATGGCATTCTGTGGTTACTTGAAACCTTATTACTGAGGCATATATTTATCATGAAGAGCAGCCATGCAGGGTGGTTCTGGAAAACCACCTCTCTGAGGGTTTGCAGGGATGTAAAGGAGCAATGCATATGTGGAGGAAGTACACAAGATGTGTCTAGGGGATGTGCTGCAATTGCCATCTGGTCTCTGAAGTATGCACTGGTGTTTATGAAGATATGGAAAAACAGTGGCAGATGACACATCATCTAGCTCAAATTGTGCTTCCCTTTGCCCCATGTTTTTTTCTGTGCCACAGTGTGGCTGAGGAAAACCAAGCCCCTAAACACTTAGGTTGCTACTGTTAGAGCTGATTCTTAAAGAGGAAAGGCTAACTAGCAAAGTGTCAGCAAGCTATAGTGACTTTATTAAGCTGGTAAAATTTTGTACCGCTGGCTTGTGGGGATTTTTAGGAGTTGATTGTGTGCCTACCACAGTGTGGTATAGGTGCAGGATGAGAGAAATCCTCCAGGTCACCAGTCGAAGTTCAGCAAGGCTCTTCCCAGCTCCATGATTTGCTGCTCATGCTGCAGATGCTGATGTCCAAGAGAGCCCAGAGGATATGGGGCTTTTAGAGAGCTTGGGTAGCTGCTTCCACCTGGCAGTGGGGTGATGGTTTCTTTTTCTCTGCTGTGATCAAAGTCCTGAACATTACTGTACACTTCCAGTTTTCTACCAGCATGTGGGTGGTCAGACTAAGTAGTCTAGGTTTTGACTGGTATTGCAGACCTGGTAGGAGCTGTGCTGACACTTGGAAGCATCTTGCAGTGAAAGTAGGCTAGATGCTGAGTAGGAGGCCATAAAGTTACTCTTAGTTTTGAAGTAAGAGGAGGAGGTATACAGGGTGGCTGGAAGTTACAGTCAAGTTGGCATCGGTGTTTTAGATTGTTGCTTGTGTCAAGAAGTAGATACGTTTTTAGGTTCTGCCAGCTTGGACTGTGCTCACCTTGCTCATCACTGGATGGTAGGTTATGTGGAGGTGTATGTGATTTGGACCATACCTCACTACGGTCATCTCCACTCTGTGCATTAGACAACTCATTGACTGGAATCATCAGATAAGAAAATACGGTTGCCTCACTTCTTGGTCTTGTCCTGTCCCAAATGCATGCAATGTTTCTTAAAGTCTTAGTTTGGCCTCTGACAGTGTGTGCTGTATTTTATCTGTGTTCATCTTTTTAAACACAAGTCTCTCAAAATAAAACATTAGCTATGTTGTGTTTGATCCATCTGCTGTTTTTTAATAGACGAATTCTCTTCCAGATGCATCAATTTAATACTGACCCTGAAGTCTTCCTGTTCTTAGTGAGTACAAGAGCTGGAGGCTTGGGCATTAACTTAACTGCGGCAGACACAGTTATCATATACGATAGTGACTGGGTATGTTGACAGACTGTTAACCTAGTGGTATGTGTCATAAAATGCTTTCTCTATTGCTGCTTCTGATAATCATTTACTAAGCCATTATGATATAGACCATTTCTGTAACTTTAATGTGGTGTTGCATGAAGATAATAGTAAGTAGCGTATGCAAACATGTTATATATGAAATATGCAGCCTCGTTTGAAAAGTCCTAGCTTATTGAATACAACGTTAGAGTTGGTTTCCAAAACTAGCCTGTTTGCCCTGAGTTACACCAAAAGCAGGAGGGGTTTTTGTGTTACTGTTGAAGATACGTTTCCTTCTTTCGATTTATTATTTAAGTTTGAATGTAGCCGGACCTTCTACAGGTTCCCTGTTTCCAACAGCTGCCATGTTAGTACCAGCCCCTTGAATTTCCTCCTGTGACTTGCAACATGTGTTTTAGCTAGCTAGGATTCTGCTGCTCCTGTGAGTCTGGAGGCTGGGAAGAAAGGTATGGAAGGAAATGACTGAGGACCTCTGCATCTTCGCTTCATTTTAATAGACAGCTCTGCTGTTTGCATGACTCTTCAGCTTCAGGAGAGACAAAGCAGCTTCAGAAATGGCTGAAAACATTTTTAATACCTTTTCTTATTCTCCAACAAAAAAAAACCCACAAACCTACAACTAACACCCTCAGCTAAATTTGTTATACAAAACATGTCCATCTGTTGAAAACTGCAGCACGTAGTGCAGAAGCAGTCTGAGCTAGTTGGGTTGCTCTGGCTGTGCAGCTACAGCAGCAGAGCTTGTCAAGGATGAGTTTAAGAGTGAAGAGATGTAGAGTTCTATTACACGATGGCTGCCCTGCTTATTGCTTCTGCTCCAACTCTCAGAGCTCACTATTGAAAGTGCTGCCTGTGGTATGTCTCTTAAAAAATAAAAGTTAATGATGTAGCTAACTTGGTGGTGTCGGGTTGACGGTTGGTACTCGATGATCTTAGAGGTCTTTTCCAACCTCAATGATTCTATGATTCTATGATTCTAACTTGTTTCTTTGCCTGCTCAGAACCCCCAGTCGGACTTGCAGGCCCAAGACAGGTGTCACAGAATTGGCCAGACAAAGCCAGTGGTTGTTTATCGTCTTGTGACAGCAAATACTATTGACCAGAAGATTGTGGAGAGAGCTGCTGCCAAAAGGAAGCTGGAGAAGCTGATTATCCACAAAAGTTAGTGTCTTTCTCTTATGACTTCCTGTAAGCAAGTGTTGCTTCTTTAAATCTCAAGAGAGAACTCTTATGGCTCTGTTTTGTGACTGCTTAGTATTTTTTCTTAAACGCAAAAAGCTTCATCCTCCCAACAAGTGACTATATAGTATTACTTTTCAAAATTCATTCTTAGACACATTGTAGATAACTTCTGCAGCAAATTAAAGGAAAGCACTTCTAGTATTTCTGGAATCACCATGTTATGACTACTCTTTTACTAGTAGGTAAGGAAAAAAAGAGGGGTGATGGGACAGTGAGCCTGCCTGGAAGAAATATAGGTAAAACCAGGCAATAAGAGAGTAGAGCTCTGGGCTTACTGGCAGCTTGTCAGCAAGATGATTGTTTGTTTGACCCAAATGTTTTTGGACTTCTAGCATTGAAAACACTGGGGGTAGATGACAAGTCTGAGTTGATTATCTTTTTAAAATCAAATTAAATGAACCAGAATATAAATGGAAAAGCAGATACATTCTTATTGCTTGCAGTTTAATTTATAACAATTCTTCATTTGGAGCAATATGCCTACCTAATGACATCCAGAGCAGTGTTTCAGGATGTGAAGTTTAGTGATAGATTTTTCCAGTTGCACTGGCAAACTTTCTTGAGTAGGGAGTGTTGCTATTAAATGTGGTAAAATGAGTAGAGACTATAGAAAGTTGGTTTCTGGGGGGTTCCTACTAAACTTGGTTGAGATTGCAAATCTTAGAGCTGTAAAAAAATTTCAGCATCCTGTTTGCATCTGTCCTTCTGAGTTTAAGAACAGTATGTTATAACCACAGTAGAATAGTCCTGTTTGAACAGTTAACCAGTGCTGAATAAACAATAGTCCTAGCTGATTTTATGTGCAGAACAATGGTGATTCTTCTTGTGTTCTTGATTATATAGCTGGTCATACTCAAAAGTCTTTAGAAAGTGATTGGGCTGAAGTGTCTCTTTTGGAGGTAAATTCTTCTTGTTTGGGTCCTATAGGAATCCTGCTTTGCTTCCGTAGCTTATTCTGTTTGTGATATTTGGACAGTAGCTCCCTATAGCATTTTCCAAACACTAAGCTCACTTGAAAAATACAATTCTTGTAACTTGGTATGGGCTTCTGACAATAATTAGCCTTATATTAAACTTTAAAGGAGGTTAAGAACTTCTCATAGTATATTAAGGGGGGAAAAAAAAGGCATTTTTATGAGGGCGTAAAGGGGCAGAAAGGCCACACCTGTAACTGTCTACTGCACAGCGTACTGCTTGTCAAGGCTAAGCTGTGGTTTGCCTCTGGTTTTGGACGATGTTAGCTAATCTTTGTTAGATGCTTCCTTTATCCTAGCTTTAGCCTTTTTCTTTGTAATCTCTTTGCCACTGCTGTCTTGGTGTGACTGCCCTGACTGCTGTCTGACTCTTTGTAGGCATGTTAATGACCAACTGAAGTAAGAAAAATTTGTTTTTTAATGATGTGATTGTGGTCCAACCTGAAGTTAAAACCAAAGTGGCAAGATGAGCACACAAAACAGAATGGGCTTTAATAGTAGATGGCTGCCATATACTACAGTAGCCATGGGAACTGGGACTGATTGTTCTGGAAGGAAGCTAAGTGTCAAGTTGGGTCATGCCTTCAGTTTTGCAATAAGTTGAATATTTATCTTGGTAACTATTGGTGAATTGTATCTAAATCTTGCAGCTTAGGTAGGGGTGTCCCCTCCAGGAATCTTTGGATCCACTGTGTAAATGTAAAGGTGATGTAATGGATCCTGTAATTTTTAATATCTAAAAAAGTGTTAGAACTTTGGAGGAGTGAATGAGGGAGGGATATCACAAAGCTTACTTAAGTCAGGCCTTTCAGTGGTGTCTAACCATGTAGGGTGTGTACAGTCCAAGTACTGGAGCTTAAGAACTGGAATTTGTTGCAAAACAGAATGCTTTTTTGGCCTCAGCACCAGGTTACTCTTTCTGTCTTGTGCTTCTGTTTTATTGAAGAAAGTTGCCTAGGAAACTGTGTGAGAACCAGCATGATTTTAGTTAAATTAGTAGACGTCAGACTAAGAGGAAGTGATGGACATAAACTTCTATTTAAAGTGTTAAGTGCCTGGTAGGGTCTTCTGTATTTTTCTCTGTGTCACTATTATTGCAACCCAAGACCTGTACAGCACTAATTCAATGCCATATAGTTTGTGAAACTCTGAAAACTACAAGGGAGAGACTGCATCACTAATAACGTATGACAGGACCTGGATCCTGTGTGTCATAGCAGGAGGTGTTAACGGGGGAGAGAAACCCCTCTGGAACTCGCATCTGATTTGCACTTCACAGAGAAACAGCCAGTCCTTGGGGGGAGATGAGAAAAGGTGTGGGGAGGACTTCTGAAACCAAGATACAGGAAAGAACAGCAGTGAGTGTGATGAAAGGGATCGATGAAGACCCGTTAATAAAATGGGTACATGTGTTGATTAAAAACTGAGTAAACTGGCACAGAACAGTAAGCCTTGTCTCCTTAAAATGTGCAGGACTGAGCTTGACTTCATCCATGCTCAGCTTTAGTTAAGTAATAATCTTGTATAATTTTTTTGGATATTTGGGCTGACATCCAGATTTGTGTGTAGATACGGCATTAGCATAGTCTCTTCAAGAAACCAGCCTGTGTCAGGTGTATTATTTTGTCATGTCTGTCTAGTCCATTAAATGAGGGATGTTCTCTCTGCAGACCACATCTTTCACGTATTTCCTATCTTGTGGTTAATACTGCTTACTTTGTTTCAACCAGCTTACAATACAAAGGGAACAAACTTCAGCATCCACCATCTAACTTTATTTACAATGTTTTTACTGTAAGTAAACTAATGGCTTTTCTGCTCTGTGTGTGCGTGTGTGCATGTTGAATTGGTGTTTCAATCAGTTCTTCTGCATACTACAGCTGGAAGGTGAAAGGCCTGCATGTAAACTCTTCATGTACCTCTGATTTTTTTTCACCAGTTAGGCTATTAGCGTAAGGTGTGTTTACCTGAGGGCTAAACCAATGAAACATAGCATTAGTTTTGATGTGCAAGAGTTAATTTGTTCAACATGTGCATCCAGCATTGATTTAACAACTTACAGAATTTGGTCCTGTCTCTGTGTACTTTCTTAAAATTTCTCCTTTCTACAGATCAGTTTAAAGGTGGCAAATCTGGTCTAGCACAGTCAAAGAGCTGCCTGGACCCTCAGGAATTAATAGAATTACTGAAATCCAGAGACTATGAGAGGTATGCAGATTCATATTTTTCTTGGACCATGAGTTTCTAACTTGCAGCTTGCAAGCAGCTGTCAATAGCTCTCGTGTCTTATGAAGTGGTATGTGGATCTTCATAGTGGAAAGAATGTCCTAGGGATTCTGCTATGTGGGAAAACTGACTTCTATGCAATACTAACTGTAACATGCTTTCATCTGTATTAAGAGAGATTATTTCTTCCTCAACAGGGAGGTTAAAGGATCTAAAGAAAAAGTAATCAGTGATAAAGATCTAGAGTTACTCTTGGATAGAAGTGATCTTATTGGTAAGTCAGAGTTTTCACCTGTTTTTTTTTTCCTGTTCAACAGTAAATTTGTATTTTGTAAGAGTCTTTATATGTAGAAAGCTGCCACAGCTTCACTTCTCTACAGCTGTGTTGTACATCTCAAGAAGGACCCTTTGGCCCCTTTGCTGACATTTCCATGCCAAAGAAGAAATAACAGAATTTAAACAGAAGTATTCCAGAAAACCACATTCATGGATAGTGTGCCCTGAGCATACTGTGAATGAAGAGCATAGATTAGGAGGTGTTCAGCAAAGCAACTTTCCCTGTAAGTTGCTATAATTGATGAAAATAGAAATTATTCTCAGAAAAAGATTTATTTCAGCAAACTTGTTTAAAAACCTATTTTGATACTGTCATAATTCAAAATGTGATCTAACATTTTTGGGATAAAAAAAAATTGAGCTTTTCAGAGTTACCATGGCTTGTCACTGGATCAAATATTTTAAAAAAAAAAAAATTTTTTTTGAGGTTGTCTGCAAATTCTAGTGCTTGATCAGGCCAAGATATTATAAAAAAAAAACCTTAATTTTTCTCAGAAAGGAAAAAATTCTTGTCCAATTCATCTAAACAGTAGATTTAGTATGCTTTGTTTCCTTCAGCATCTTTAGGAGAGATAAGCCTCAAAGCATAGATACAGAAAGAATCAGTCATTACAGAATTTAGAAGTAAAAATGATAGCTAGCCTTAAATAAGTGTGATATGTATAGTTTGAGTATAGTTTGAGTAAAATAACTTTACCTTAGGAGAACTGTTGCTACACTTAATTTTTTTTTCCTAGATTATCTAAAGAAATTGTTTTATAAACCTGCTTATTTCAGTTAACTGTCTGCTAGTATAGAAAATGATTCTTGATGCACTGATAATATGGTCTATCTCTATCTTTCAAGTTCAGGCTGTGAAACAATCTGATTTCTCCTTTTAAGTTGGAGAAGGTGCCATTTATTTTGTGTTATTAGTGTGCATCATACTTATAATGGTTGCTATTGTCATGGTTTAACCTCAGTCGGCAACTGAGCACCACACAGCCGCTCGCTCACTCCCCCCCGCCCCCCAGTGGGATGGGGGAGAGAATTGGAAGAGCACAAGTGAGAAAAACTCGTGGGTTGAGATAAAAACAGTTTAATAATTGAAATAAAATAATAATAATGTAATAATAATACACAAAACAAGTGATGCACAATGCAATTGCTCACCACCCGGCGACCGATGCCCAGCCAGTCCCCGAGCAGCGGCCCCCCCGGCCAGCTTCCCCCCAGTTTATGTACTGAGCATGACGTCCCATGGTATGGAATGTCCCTTTGGCCAGTTGGGGTCAGCTGTCCTGGCTGTGCCCCCTCCCAGCTTCTTGTGCACCTCCAACCTTCTCAGTCGGTAGAGCATGGGAAGCTCAAAAGTCCTTGACTAGTGTAAGCACTGCTTAGCGACAACTAAAACATCGGTGTGTTATCAACATTATTCTCACCCTAAATCCAAAACACAGCTCTGTACCAGCTACTAGGAAGGAAATTAACTCTATCCCTGCCAAAACCAGGACAGCTATACTAAGCAAAATTAGTATATTAAAATTGTCAAAAAATGTTTATACAAAGATACTAGTCTTGCATTATGTACTGAATATTTACTACAGCTAACTGCAGTTAATGCTTTAGAAACTGAAATGCCGCCTCCCACTCCTGTAAGCCATATTTATTAAATTTGATATAAAGACAGTACTTTTTCATTAGCTTTATATTCACTGGAAGGGCAACATAGTGATTGCAGGTGCTAGGAAAACAAGATGTAGGTCTTTGAACTTCAGAAAAGAATATTGCTTAGCAGAGCTGTAGCTTTCTGTGTTTCTCCTAGTAACTGCACTAAATAGGTTTACTGCATTCTGTTTTCTTCTCAGGAAAACAAGACTAGTTCAGGCAGATTTTAAAACTGCTTATCTCCATTTAGGTTTAGCCAGAGGTGTTGGATTTTTTTTTCTTAAAGTACACAACTGAAAAATATTTTCAAGCACAAATTTCTAGTAGCAAACTGTTGATGGAGCAAAATTATTTTATCAACTTGCTTTCCAAATCCAAACAAAAATACATACAACTTTTATGTCTGCAATAGTAAGGTTGCAGACACTTCACCTATTACTGTTGATCTTTGTTTTGTTTTAATCGTAGATCAAATGCAGACCTCTGAAAAAATGAAAAAGGAAAAAATGGGTGTCTTCAAGGTCCTAGAAGAATCGTCGGATTCCAGTGCAGAATGTGTGTTTTAACGTGCAAATGTGGCCTGTAGTCTTACAGGACAAACATATGACTGACATCAGATCTTCCAGAGGTGTCACTTACACGTACTGATCCTTTATGCTGACTTTCTTTAAGGCCTTGTTCAAATCCCTCGTGTTCTTTCAGTGAATTTTAACATGTTCTACAGTATAATGCAGGTGATAGTTTCATGTTGTGGCTTTGGTAGGCTCTCATAAAGAATTAAGAAAATGAGCATGTTTCACATTTGCAGCTAGCTCTTGTGATCAGTGGTAAAAACTGGCAAATTTGTGTTTTAAAAAAAAAAAAAATCTTCCTGTGGAAGTCCTAAAACACTTTTTTTTATATTGTGTCAATTATGGTTTTATTTGGAAGGGAGAGAACATGTGCCTTTGTTACAGCCAATTGTGTAGCTTCTGTTTTTAACTTCTGCAATTTATTTTGATTAAATAAATGTCTGGTTTGTCCTAAAGGTGTAGGTCTTTTAGCATAGCTTCTTAAATAAGCGAAGCTTATGTTGTGTCCATTAATGCAGTCCCTACTTATTTAGCACATTAGCCAATCTTACACAGTTAAAAAAAAGAAACCCAAAAAACAAAACAAAAAAACCCAAAAACAAAATTAAAAAAAAAACCAAACAAAAACAACAAAACAACCCCACAACAAAAAGCAGGCAGCTTGAATGAGCCCAAAAAACCCTAAGTTTTTCTTAGGTGCAGACATTACTTCTGTGTTGACTGGCTTGTCAGCTTGCACAGCTAAGGTGCCTGTTTGAAGCATGTGGAGGGAGCTTAAGGGTACTGGGAGGGGAAAGTGCAGAATGTCTCTGGGGGTGCATGGAGGACTGAGGAGTACTTCTGGGAAGGGAGGGTGAGAGACTACAGTGGGGCAGAAAAGACAGTTGAAGGATATTACTTGTGTATGTAGCCTCTAAGAGCCAGCTGTAAGCAATGGTTTTCAACATGGCCATCAAGTAGCTTTTAAACTTTCAATCATGGCTTGTGAAAACGTCATCTAGGTGTAACCAGAAGCTGCAGTTACGGAATTCCAGCTGGAGCTGTCACAGTTGCAGTTGTGAGAGTTAGGCCAAGGCATAGGTAACATGGAATAAAATAAAATCCGACCTGATCTATCGGACTTTGGAAGCTAGTTTCCAGTCACTTAATGATCGTTCTTACTCTCCATAGAGAGTAATCTGTTAGCCTGATTTAGAGAGTGTTATTTTATATTAGAGATGTTTATCCTTATCTCTATAAGGGAACAAATAAATCTGTTAACTTAATGAGTAGGCTGGCTTTGACCTTTGTCTGTTGAAAGCCCTGTCTTGTTTCTAATCGCTGAAGACAAAAGTTTCTAAGTTTTCTGCTCCGTTACTTATTAGCCTGAATAATGCAAAGTCCAACATGTGCTGTCTCCATGTGTTACTTATATTTGCTGAGCTACTATACTAGTCTCCTTATGCATTGTTTTATGCTAGCGAAGACCTAGTACAAGATTTAAGAGTAAATACCCTGATCAACCTGCACAGCTGCCCAAGTGTCACTGCAGGGCAATATGGTGGAAAATAAAAATGAACAAGAGTTTCTATCCCATAGCCAGCACAGCTGGGGGGGGGGGGGTAGTGACTGGTGCTAACAGTTTTGAATTGTTTTGGGTGAAGTTATGTCCCCTTGATTGTCCATTAGAGGGGAAAAATATTTCACCGGATACAAGTTAAGTTCTTGAAGCATAGATTTGTCCTAGTGACTTGGAAGCAGTGCTCCTGTCCCGTGCTGCAGCCAGATACACTCCGCTGTTGTTCCTCCTGTTGGCATTGTGGATGTTTGAGTTGTTGAGATCAAATGCATGGACAGAAAGATGGGGTCTCAGCTTGCTTGTGTGTTGCTACTGTGTGTCTATTTGCAGCTTTCTTTTTTCGTTTGGTTTTGTTTTTGTTTTTGTTTTCTTTTAAATCTGATTAGCAGCTCGTACTCTTAGCTGGGGAGGGCTGGAGAGAGGCTGCTGATGGTTTTCCAGGTGATGACAAGAAAATGTGTGGTAAACTTATCTCACGGGTTAGAATCTAATGGCATTTCACCAGCACTCGAATACACTCTGCACATACCATCATTCAGGTGTTTTTACTTACCTGCCTAGCAAAGATGATGTTTGAGCTGCCAAGACCCCACCGTGACAACAGCCTCAGCTCACAGGGTTGCCATTAGCAAATGAAACTGAAATGTGCAAGCTGGAGCACCTGGCCATGCTGGTCAGTGCTGTTTTGCTGGGGGGAGGGTGGTGGTGATGGTGTGGGGTGTGAGGAGAAGACAATGAGAGGTCTGTCTTGATGCTGTTAGTTTGGGGGGGGGTGGGGGGTGTTAACCCTGTTCTATCTGCTTTATCTCCTGGGGGCCAGCTCTGTCAAGTCACTGCCAGCAGTGGGGTCTTTTTAACTGTATAAAGTTTTAAAAAATAGTGATTCATGTTCTCAGCTCAGAAGGGAGATGCACTACTCTGTCCCATGCAAGCCCTCTTCTCCAGCCTGCAGTGGCCCGTGGCTCATTCTGTGCTTGTGGCTTTCCATGCCGCAGCTGAGCTTGGCACCCCATGCCGTGTGGCAGGGGCTCCTGCAAGCCAACAGGGAGCAGGAGCTCACAGCCACCGTCTGCTGCACAAGGAGAAATGGGAGATGTGGCGGTGGTGGGGAGAGGCCACAACCAGAAACCCAAGTAATCTGTTAAAAATGACAGACTGTGCTTTGCGCTGCACTGCACACCTACGTGAGACAGTCCCTCTTGGGCAGGATGCTAGCTCACTTGGAAACTGCCTGATGCTCTTCAGATAGGAACCTTTTACATATTATCTTACATTATTGTTAATTTCTGGAGCAGGAGGCTCAGTGTGGTTGCAGGCGTGACCCCATTTAACCTATTTTCTTATTGTTGACAAACTCCAGATTCCAACTGTTAAAACTCTAGAGGAATTTGGAAAGTCAGGCTACAGTGAACACTGCAGTTGCCAAATATTTTGTCCTGCATCATAAAAAAACAAATACATTCCTTTTTTCAGCAAGCTACAGCAGAAAGCGATCGAAGTCCTCCCCAAGTAATGAATGTGAATTGCCTCGCTAGCCTGTTCCCATAGTAATAAATTGGATCGACATTGGTATCTGCATTAGAAGCCTGCACTTCCAGAGCTATCCCACAAACCTTTTGTAGTTCCTGACTCCTGCGTCAAGCCCTTCACAATCAGTGTTTTCCCAGCAGTGCTGCCAGCCTTGGCTGCAGGAGCTCGGCCGGGGCGATAAAGCACACAGCCCTGCACAAAGTGGGACTTGTCTGTTTGCAGTGCAGGGCTGGGGCGGGGAGGGCAGGGGAAATGCCAGGCACGGTTCAGGCTCTTCTGTCCTGACCCACTGACGCAAGAACAAGCTTGTGAGGTTATCTGGAACGAGCTGCGTTTTGCTGACGGACGTTTGTACAGTATGAAAATGTTTGGTGACTTTGCACACGCTGGAGGGCTCAGCCCACGCACTGGCATTGGGGTGCAGCACACCAGATGGCCCCAGTGGCCAGCATTTTCTTCCTGCAAGGCAAGCAGGCAGCCACGGGTGGCGGGCAGCCAGGAGCCCCCAGCCTGCTGAGAAAGCGGGCAGCGAGGAGTGTGCAGTGCTGGGAGCAGACATGGTGCCATGACAGGGCCTGAGCACTGATCTGAGTTGCAGCCAGAGCAATCTGTTCCTAGAGGCTTACTCCTTCAGCCCTGTGGGTCTGTGCTCTCTGCTGCTGCACTGGCTTTTTGTCCAGTCCAGCCTGCCTGCACCTGCCAGCGCTGCAGCACAGAGAGCCTTTCCCTGGGGAAATACTCTGCAGAGGGGAGAGAATTAACCCCCATTAGCAGCAGTGAGGGGAGATGTCACCCCAGCAGGCCAAAAAACCCCCACTCTTGCCTTGAAAAATAAAGCTGCTTTGTGTCAGTATCTGGAGTTTGTGCAGGTGTGTGTGCAGGCATGTGCTGGTGGCACGGAGGAGCCAGGCTTTTCCCAGGGATGAGCTGGACGAGGCATTTGCTGGTTGAGCTATGCCATTCTTGCTTGCTTGCCACTGCCCATAGAAGGAGCCTGAGGGGATGAGCTAAATTTAGCTGGCTTGGTGAATTAGCCTCCTCCCCAGGCTGCCAAAAAGCTGTACAGTTGATCTGGACAGTGGAAGGCTTATAATTGTGGTGACAGGTCAGCTTTACCTGAGGATTGCTTTTTGGTTGTGTTTTGGTTTGGGTTTGGGTTTTTTGTGGGGGTTTTTTTTGCAAGGCAGCTGTGCTGTGGTGTGATTCATTGTGAAGGAGAGGAAACACGGAGTGCAGCAGTAAAGCATTGCTGAAGATGACCAGGACTTTCCAGGACGGGCACATGATCCTGTCCGTAGCTGTTGCAGATGCACCCGCTAACCCCAGGGGTGGAGGCGGCCCTGTGCCTGCCAGAGAGGGCCTGTATGCAGCTACACATCCTTCTGTTTTCAACCTCTGGCAATTTGTTTTAAAGCAAAGATGACACTATCTCTTAGAAACCATTTATTTTTACACCGAAAGAACAGCCAGCATCTCATTCAGAGATGTGAGCAGAGAAGTAACTTCACCGCAGACCACCTCTTTGCTATACATAGGTGGAGGCGCTGCTGCTCGGTCACCATCAGCCCCTCACGGGCACATGGGGCATGTGACCCCCTCCCCACATCCACCCCAAAGGCACCCTCCAGCAGCCGTGCACGTCTGGTGGCACGGGGAGCAGGGTGATGCCTCTGGCAGCCACACGGGGCCTTGCGCAGGGGACTGTCCCAAATGTCTGCAGACAGAAACAACCATGGCCGTGGGGTCTGCCCTGGGCTGGATGAGGCAGGGCGTGTGTGTGTGGTGGAGAGACCCACCCTCACCAGCCTGCACCAAGCCCCAAGCCTGTGGTGCCAGAGGGATGGTGCTGGCACAGAATGAACAGGGACAGACAGAACAGGGACAGGGACTATGGCCACTCACACCTTTCCTTCTTTGCTTCAGGACTCCCTGGTTTCCAGCAAGCAGCAAGTGGACATTTTTCCATAGAACTCAGTTTGTGACCATGGGGAACAGAGAGGCACATGGGTGATGCGGTAATGGGAAGCACTGAAGTGCCCGGTCCTGTCATCATGAAGCAGTGCCGAATGCAGAGGAGGCAGCTTTTGGCTGCCTTGCACCAGGGACAGGCCACCAGTGCCAGGCAGCTTTTGGCTGCCTTGCACCGGGGACAGGCCACCAGTGCCAGCTATGGTCTGTGGCTTGGCTGGGCCCACCTGGCCCTTGCTGGGTGCCGGGCAGGCAGCTGCTAACAGCAGCTGGATAGCATGCGAGACCAGTTTGACTCAATTTTGTAATTACCTCCCGCTGTTCTCCAGGGTAAACACAGCCATGCACCGGGCACCTCTTCTGCTGCCCCTGGAACCCCGGTACCGTGCAGAGGGATACCAGGAGAAAGCAGACACATCTGCCTTGTGGATTCACCCTGTTTATTGAATGCAAACAGAAGGCAAATAACTGGGACACAGAAGAGTTGTAATCTGACTTTGGCCTCTGATTTTCCTGTGCGATCAATAGCACAAAGGAGGGAAAAAAAAAAAAAATTCTGTGTATTAAAAAAAAACCCAAACAGTGAAAGAGGAGACGAAAAGAATGTTGAACAATTAGTGACATCTCATGTGGAGAGATGGAGGATTAATAATGGCGAGGAAATTCAAAGCCATGCCTAGCATTCCTTATTGCAAACAAGATTCGGCAGGGGGGCAGGGATGATGCTTTCCAAGGAAAAGCAGCAGAGAAGAAACGATCCACACTAGCTTTGTGAGCAGCACGGTTTACTTTGGGAAGACGGTGACCACCTCGTAGCCCTCCGGGGGAATCACCCGCTCCCGGGCGTGCTTCTCGCAGTAGATTTGGTCTTCGACGAAGAAGTGTCCTTTCTGCTTGAGGTTGGTGCCGCAGTCGCTGCACACATAGCACTCGGGGTGACGCTGCTTGTCCCGGATCTTCACAAACACCCCTCTGGGGAAGGAACCAGCACCTCTCAGTGCCAGGCACCCACCACTGCCTCCCTCCTTCCCAGCCACCTCCCACCCAGCCCAGACCCACACCAGCGCTGCAGGTGGACAATTTTTTCCTGCTCCCGACAAGTCAAAGTATAGGCCCTACCTCTGGTCAGGCAGATGTTAACAGCACTTTTAGAGCCCAGCATGTGCCGGCATGAGAGCCCTCCTCTGGAAAGTGTTTCCTAGCGCTGGCCTGCCTAAGTTTCACAGGGACAGCCCTATCATCTGTGGTGGCAAGAATCGCTGCAATGGCATCTTTAGCTGATGGCTGGAGACAGCACAACAGCCTTCAAATGCCCAGGATCAAATGACAGGCATCAGCTTGACCATCTGGGGGAGCAAAATCCAGGTCCAAACCAATGGGATTGCAGAACAAATCCAGAAAAGACTGCCACCACCAACCGAGGGGGATGAAGGCTGTGCAGCCAGCCACTGCCCTTTTGCTAGTGATGGACACGCCAGGTATGTATGGGAGAAGCACAGAGGCCAGATCCTGGCTCTGATCTCAGATGCTGCTGCTCGGGAGCTGCAGTGAACAGATCCAGCCAACTGTGGGCCAGCTCTTACTGGAAAACTTCACAGCTTAACCCAGCAGATGATGAGGAAAACTACATAGAAACTCATTAACTACCACCAGCAGCAACACAACAATTTGCCAGGAGTATCATTTTGTTCCAGCAGCCGTCTATATTTTCCATAATTCATTAGTTTTTAGTGCTATTCATAGCCTTGTGCTTTCTCTCCAGATCTACCCAGCTGCTAGAATAATTGTAGGTTTTTGTCTCTGATTCATATTTTACAGGCTATGGATTGCGTCTGTAATGACTCTGCTGGTCCTTGGCGCTCCAGGCATGCCAGGACCATGCAATCACAGTGTAGTGGGTCTCAGCAACAATCTGATAGCTTGTGGTGGGCGGCATGGGACAAATCTGAATTCTTTCACGATGATGCAGGTGGGCTACCAGCACTTGACTGCTAGAGTCAACTGTTAAGCTAAGGTGGTTGTAGGGAAGAATTTGTGGTTGAGAAACTGAACGGTGAATCAAAGACATGGGTTGGGTCCCTCGTGCTGTCATGCTTATGGTACAGCAGCTCTGTATCGACCCCATGCCCCTGCCGTGCTGGAAGCCGGATGTACCCACATAAAGACAACAAAAAGTCTTGTAGTGAGTGCGCCCCTCACTACAAGGACATTGAGGTGCTGGAGCGTGTCCAGAGAAGGGCAACAAAGCTGGTGAAGGGGCTAGAGCACAAGTCTGATGAGGAGCGGCTGAGGGAACTGGGGTTGTTTAGCCTGGAGAAAAGGAGGCTGAGGGGAGACCTCATCGCTCTCTACAACTCCCTGAAAGGAGGTTGTAGCGAGGTGGGTGTCGGTCTCTTCTCCCAAGTAACAAGCGATAGGACGAGAGGAAATGGCCTCAAGTCGTGCCAGGGGAGGTTTAGATTGGATGTGAGGAAAAATTTCTTTACTGAAAGAGTGGTGAAACATTGGAGGAGGCTGCCCAGGGAAGTGGTGGAGTCCCCATCCCTGGAGGTATTTAAAAGACGTGTAGATGAGGCGCTTAGGGACATGCTTTAGTGGACATGGTGGTGTTGGGTTGACGGTTGGACTCGATGATCTTAGAGGTCTTTTCCAACCTTAATGATTCTATGATTCTATGAAAAATTATGTCTGCGTAGACACAGTGGAGGTGTGTGGTCTTAGAGCAGAGTGGGGAGCAGAATGCAGCTCTCCCAGTCCACATTGCCTCTGACCACCAGGGCACGTCCCCACTCCATGGCTGGGAGTGCCAAGACACGAAAATCATTAAATACACAGACCCTGAATGGAATGGTCATTTGGTTTCTGGGTGCTGTAAACAGCTTTCAGATAGGAAGCAAAACACTGCAGCAACAACTGTCTCGAGGTTTGTCTCACAGGGACTTGCTTTGGTTTCTATTGGTATGGATCTGTAGAGGGAAACCCAACTCCTGCCTCACTGCAGGGAATGGCAAAGTTAGCGTTATCAAAGCTGGTGAGAATAAACGTGCTTTGAGCCGGCTCCTGGATGCACTGGCTGTGGGTAGGTGAAGTGTTTCGGGTGCAGCACCTCAGCCCCTCGCACAGGCATGGGACGCTCGGCCACGGCCTGCAACCCCAGGGACAAGCTTACTTACACAATGCCAGATCCACACTTCTCGCACATGGGCAGCTTCTGGGCATTCCCAATCGATGAGGCCACCTTTGTGGTGGGGGCTTTGACGCTCCTAAATCCAGACGGTTTGATAGGGTCTCCTGGGGGCGGAAGGAGAGTACTTCAGAGCATGTGAGATGCGTGGCTCTAGGCTCTTCCTCCCAAGCAGATGCTCTGCTAGGGAGGGGTGGTATTCTTTAACCCCAGCTCTGAGGCAGGGATTCATGCATGGAAAGGGGGCAGGGATTTAGGGGTGTGTGGGGAGGAGGGAGAGAAGGGACACAGATGAACCTGGCCCTGGAAACCTGAGGGCCTGAGACTGTGGGCAGTCAGACGAGATGATACTGTCTCTTCTCATCTTAAAAGCCTATCAGACTTTAGCTGATGTGTCTCATGTGCACAGATGCACAAAGCAAAGCCTCAGCCTCAGCCTTGGCAGCACCGGAGTCTGCCTGTCATGTCCTGATCACACACACAGGGTCAAGCTGATGATTGCCAGATTTGGGCTCAAAAACGAGGTGGGTGTCCTGGCAGACTAGGGAGGACTGTCAAAGTCCTCTTCCAGTCTGCTGTCTGGTGTACGGTGGGGCTGGCTCCCCCAAGACTCCTGGAAGAGTTGGTTAACAAATTCCTTGTTGTGGCAGGGCCCTGGGACACTGGGGATAACCTTGTGCTCTCCTGCTGCTGCGTAGCAGCTCCAGGAATGGTATCTCCCTAGTGCAACCTCTCTGGGGCAGGAATGTCCTGCAGGTCCTTCACAGGACACAGCTGCTGACCTGGATGCCTACAACAGCAGTGGATCCTAGATGCAGGATACAAGGCAAGCCTTTAAATATCTGCAGTGAAAAAGGAGCCTCTTACAAAGTGACAGCATTGATGTGACTAGTCTTATCTATATGACTTTTTACAAGAGGTTCAATACCAGGCAAGAAGGGAAGGAGGGCTGCAGAGACTCCCACGACGTTTCACCAGAAACAGAGGGGGATCGATGGGCAGACCTGTGCCACCTCAGTCTGGGAGGGATGCTGACAAAACCCTTCTGACTAGTGTCAAGCCAAGAGCACGCTGCACCGGTTGTTTCTGGTGTAAGGGAAGGACAAACTCTCCAAAGGCACACCCTGGTGACCAGCAAGGTCAGGCACACCTCACAGTCCGGGGCAGCACCACTGACAGAAGAGCTGAGGGGAAAAGCCGGGAAACTGCCCACTCACCTCCCTGTCACCCAGCCGAGCGTGGAAAGCGGCCCGAGTGTCACCGCTCACCCATGGGGCGGGTGACACCGCGCTGCTTTGCCTCTGGGCAGCCTTCAGCTCAGAGGTTTGCACCCAGCTCCGTACAGAGATGCTGGTCCAGAGGTGCAAGTTCCCTAATGGGGGCGATACAGCCCATGCACCCTCCAAAGACAGCAGGAAGCACCTGGCCTCCGACAGTTACTGCAAGTGACCCTTGCTGGGAAGGAAGCAGCAGCAACCACATTTTCAAGCTCTTCCCTATCACCTCTGCTCATTCCCTCTGCCTCAACCAGCACTTTGCTCGCACCAACAACATTGACAGCATGTTTTTAAATCTCTCTAAAGGGATCAGCTTAATCAAATACCCACAGGAAACGTAACCTGTTCCGCCCTGCAAAACACCCTCCACCTAAGAGCGCAGGGTCAGGTGTAAACACAGACCAGCCGTGGTGCTTCCACACACCAGCACCCACACACAGACCTGGTGTCCGGGGCCAGGCTCTCAGCTGTCAGTAAGTCAGCACAGCCGATACAGTCAGCGATGCCCCAAGGGACTTGTCCCAGCTGAGGAGATAGTTCCCTGCTGCTACTCACAAGCCATCGCCTGAAGACAGGCTCGGAGAAACAGCCAACAAACGTGCTATTTATCTGCTGTTTATTGCCGCAGACATGATCTGACTCAGCAGCGGTGGTGTTTGAGCCCGGCCGAGCGGCGCGGCAGGCAGGGGCACTGTCTCCTCGGGGACAAACATTCCTTTGGGGCTGCGTAACTTCCCGGCCCTGCTCCACATGGGTGATTATCAGCTCACGGTGGAGCAAAGCCAAAGCCTATCCTGGCCTGTGATCGGGCCGGCAAACCTTGTGCCAGAGAATCCCAATAATGCTGCAAATCTTCAAAGAAAGACAAAATAGAGAGGCTTTTGCTTCTTATCTTCTTCAGCACTACTAAGCACGGGGGAGGACCTTGGATGTGTGAGAAGTCCCGGCTACTCCAGTCCCTTCCGTGCAGGAGCTGAACCCTGAAGGGCAAGTTGCAAACACTCAATATTTAAAAGATGCTTTCAGGTAGGTATTTTAACAGCATATTAAAGACTCCAAGATCCTGGTTTCTTTCTTCCTATTGTTTCCTTATTTCCTTCATTTTGCTCTTTCCTTACAGGTCTGTGAGACCTACCAGCACTTGGCTGATCTGTTTCCCTTTGTGGCAAATATCTCGGCACCAGGCTTTTGTTGGATGAAATTGAATGTTCCACTGCCAAGCTAATAACACAGAAGACAAAGTCTCAACTGGCCTAAGGAAAAAAAAAGTCATTCTTGGAATTCTTTTCCTATTTATTTGTTTATTTTATTTTATGCAAGGGAGAAGAGAGTATGATTTGGCCCCCAGTTAAGTTAATTGGCTTTTCTTAAAGTCTATAGCCCTGAACTGCACAAGTCCAGATGTCAGATCAAGAATGCCAAACAGAGCAAAGTTTCAGAGATTAAAAGCCATGAACTGCTCACTGTAACCCAGCTTCCATATTTTTACATTCAGCTGCAGAAGTGGATCCTTTTTCTTGTGTAGAAGGATGGAGACCAGAAGCTTTAGGACTCACTGAAAAGCCCTACCTTGTGGTACCATTCAAAGTCTTGAATCTAAGACGATCTTTAATCAGTGAATGTTACCTTAAAGGGGCAAAACTTTAGAAAGCAAAGAAGAGGTTTTGCAGCTTTTTAAATTCCTTCTTGACAACTAAATGTTGTAGGGGTTTATTTCTTGAGCACTCACTCAATGAGTAACCAATGATATGGGCCCTAATCAAGGAGAGGAAATTTAGGAGTAAAGTTAGTGAAAGGGTCTGTTTCTGTGGAAACCATCTACACACGCTACCTTGAACAACCACCAGCTAAGGAAGGAAAATAAAATTTTAGGTGTTACTCTTAAACACTGTGCACAGCCCAAGGAATGGCAAAAGGGAAGAGCACACTCAGCTTAGGTATGCAATGAGTGCTTACCTTTCTCTTCTGACTCCAGAATCTCTTGCAACACAAGGAAGGAAGCAGATTGTCTGGGTGGCTCATTTGACTCTTGATTCTCCTGGAGCATCTTGTAAACCTCAGATTCTCTGTCTATGATGATGCCGCCTGGGGGCTGGTTATGCTGATCTAAACTGAGGAAGGAACAGAGAACATGCTTGTTAAATGGCTGAAAACTAAAGCCAGTCCCTCGAGCAAAATTTTCACAATGCATCATATGACTGAAGAATGAACGTGCAAAACAAGCGCACAACAGGACGCCATAAAACACGGAGGTGCTGGGTGTGTTCGCCCAAGACAGCTGCAGCCCAGGTGGGATCAGCACGCTGGGCTATCCGCGTACGCCACTGTCAGCGGGTTCTCACCGACCGCCTCCGGCCAATCCCCAAGTGTTCTCCCTGCTTCGCAATTACTATATGCTCCAGAAACTAAAACTTTCTGCCCAGGAAATCACTGCTCTGTTAATAGGAAAATAAAGAACTCATGTGCTGGGATGGGAATCCCACATGGTGGCTGTGCCATCTATGCATGTTCCTTGCATGCATAAACTGCCTTGGACTGCTACCTTACACCGCTGTGAATCTCAAATTAAGTAAAGTTTATTCCATCAAAAAGAAATCTTTTTAAGTACATTGTGAATTGGTCCTAAAGGCCACCTTCACAAAGTAACAGCTGTAGGATCTAACTAAAAGATCCTCTGATTGGCAATTATTTAATTGGGTTTTCAAGTGTTATTATTTCCATTTTATAGGTGGAGACTCTGAGCCACAGCCCATTTACAGCATTTAACTAAGGTTAATGAGCAGGTCAAGGGCAGAGGAGATTTTTGCCTGCTAAGACTGAGCCTTCCTCTCAGCTGCCTCCTGACCGCTGCTGCTGCCACTCATGTCACGAGGGACTTGCACCCTCAGCCTAGAGACCGAGGTGCTTCAGGGGCAGCTTTTCACAGTGCAGGGTGGCTGAAAGGGTGGTCATTGTGCCAGAAAAAGGGTCTTTAGGAAAAAAAAAGAGAGGCTGGAGGCAGTACCTAGGATGTTCTCCACATCTGGTGGGTACAGGATGAACTATATATAGTTCATAATTCATAAATAGTGTGGCCAGCAGGAGTAGGGAAGTGATCGTGCCCCTGTACTCGGCCCTGGTGAGGCCGCACCTCGAATACTGTGTTCAGTTTTGGGCCCCTCACTACAAGAAGGACGTCGAGGTGCTGGAGTGTGTCCAGAGAAGGGCAATGAAGCTGGTGAGGGGTCTGGAGCACAAGTCTGATGAGGAGCGGCTGAGGGAACTTGGGTTGTTTAGCCTGGAGAAGAGGAGGCTGAGGGGAGACCTCATCGCTCTCTACAACTCCCTGAAAGGAGGTTGTAGCGAGGTGGGTGTCGGTCTCTTCTCCCAAGTAACAAGCGATAGGACGAGAGGAAATGGCCTCAAGTTGCGCCAGGGGCGGTTTAGATTGGATGTGAGGAAAAATTTCTTTACTGAAAGAGTGGTGAAACATTGGAAGAGGCTGCCCAGGGAAGTGGTGGAGTCCCCATCCCTGGAGGTATTTAAAAGACGAGTAGATGAGGCACTTAGGGACATGGTTTAGTGGACATGGTGGTGTTCGGTCGACAGTTGGACTCGATGATCTTAAAGGTCTTTTCCAACCTCAATGATTCTATTCTAACTACAGGCTTAAAATGGCAGGAGGATATTCAGAATATCCCTTGGGAAAAGCTTTCCAACAGACAGACTCCGAAATACCAGAGGAGATTGCCGTGGACAGGTGAGCAACCTGCATACTGAAGGATTTAAAAAGAATCTGGACAAATATCCACTGGGAATGATTTAAATCAATGGTTTAAATTGACCAAATGCTGGGCTAGGGGATGGACTAAATGACACGGGACGTTCCTGCCTGCCTTGTATTCTGTGGCTGGAATAAAACATCTCTGGAAAAATGACACAACTGACAAGTCTCCTCTGACAGCTCAATTACATAATGCAGCCTTATAAATGTAAATGGTCTATTAGGTTTCACCGTCCCTGCACCCTGTGATTGCCTGAAAAGTACATAAACATCCTGAAGTTCAGACTAAATTGCAGAGGGAAATCTTTTTCTTGAGGAGGCAACTGCATACTTTCCATGCCAATGTGCAATTGAGTCATCTGGGAGTTACTCTACATAATAAACTCTTCAAGCATCAGAGGTAAAATCATCGCACGTCTTATAAAATGCTATTTCCATAAAAAGAATTTCATAAAATGTTTCCATCTTTAGTAATTTTCAGTGGAGCAGGAAGCACATTAGACTTGCAAGCAGTTGAACCCTTGAAGCCTGGATCTCATTTACTGAAGCCTCTCATCCAAAATAAAATAATGATGTGCCTTCTATTACACAGAAAATGTCCTAGGTTATCCCAAATGAATCCATGCTCCACATTACATTCATCTTATGTAAACTCATATACTCCCACCACTCTGTCCACCCATAAAAACATTAGGCAAGAAGCCCGTCATTGCAGTTTGCATACTAAGAAGTCATTGCAGTTTGCATACTAAGAATGTTTCACTAACATGCATTCAAAGAGCAAGGGCTGAATCATCTTAAAGAGCACTCGAGTCAAACAAAGCCATCACATTTCAACCATGCATTGTGACAGTGTGCAAAACATACAGATCAGCTCTCCCAGGTATGTACCCTATAGGTATACTTGCATACACAAGATTTCCGAAAGACTGTAAAAAAACCCCAAATCCTAGAATTTGTACCAGCAGAGTGAAATACTTCAACTTGTCAGGGCAGAAGGCTATGCTGCTTAAAGAAAAAAAAAAACCACCAAAAAGCACATGCATCTTTTGAATGGGCAACGCTACGGGCACAGGAATTGTGCCTGCGGGATAATGAGTCTCCATATGTCAGCTGATTTACGGCACCTCCTGTTACACAGGTACTTCATCTGCAGCAATCACCAACAACTGGTGTCCTTTTCCATGCGCAGGAGTTCCCCAGCGCAGAAACTTTGTAGGGGACAACTCCAACAACCTTTACTGAATTTCAGACTCACATAACCGCTACTGGATTTCACTGCTTCTACCATGGGCAACTTGCAACGCTGACTAAGACTGGATCATTGAGCTTTGAAAATTGGCAAGAAGATGGTAATAAACCATAAAGACACAGCCTGGCACAGTGTCTTCAGAAAAGCACAGCTTATGCTTTACTAATGTCATTTTACTAGTTTATGCTAGCACATTTTGTAAAGTCTACAAGGATCTCAAAGCTGGGCTACAGGAAGGCCCAGTACTTGGGAGCACTCGCTTTTGCAATGAAACAATTGCTGATGCCTGGGGCTCCTTTGTGAGTGTTATCAGCTGCCGGGACCAGCACAGCCAGCAGAGTGTGACCACTCCTGGCGTGCACGGTATCGACTACAAGCCAGAGCAGTGACTTACAGCAAGTAACTGGACTGAGTAACGAGGCAGCAGTAAATCCACAGCCTCCCATTATCTCTTGGCTGCTGGCACATGGCAAAACTTGGCTGTGTGGGTCCATGGGTGAGTACGCCAACTTTTTGGCTTTGAAGCATGTGGTGCTCGGCCCAGGAGGGGACCGTGAGCAGCTGAGAAGCTACGAGATCTGGCTGTGCCCATTTGCTCTGTCCCACAAAGGCCATGGGACTGACCACCTCCCTGGACCACATGTCACACAGCTGCAAGCTGCTTGGTCACATAACGGGATAACTCTGCGGAAGGTTCACATCTTCTGGAACAATTCAGCTTTGATTGGAGCCATCCTTCGAGATGGCTAAACGTGCTTTCTGCTTCACCCATCTCGATACTGAAGTCCTCCCTGTAAAACCCTGTGGGCTGTCATTTAGAGGCATGGGCCAGCTGGTTCCCAACTGCCACAAAGCAAACAACAAAGAGCACCCAGGCCTTGTGATGCTGAGTCTCTCCGCAGGTCCTGCAGACCTCAGAGCATGTCGAGCATCCTCCGCTCCTACGGCCAAAGAGGCAGCCCCAAGAGCAGCAACCTGTGCAGACAAGTGGGCAGGGGTGGGAACACAGACTGGGTCCTCCATGTTCCTGGTGCCTGCCCAGGCTGCTCCAAACTCACGAGTGTTATCAGCCAAAGATGGAGACCCATGGGGACCTACTTCAGCCTGAAATGAAACATGCCCAGCCCACGCCCATGGCCCAGCCCACAGCCAGTGAAACAAAAGCACAAAGACACCTGTGGCAGCACCTTCCAGTCGCAAGAAACAACAGAGAAACACCAGCTTTCAGGATAAAGCACTCTCCAGCCCCCAGCAAATCCATCTGCTGCAGGTGGCTTCTCCAGGAAAGCCGCCAGCTGCTGTCAAGGCCCTGCTGCGCGGGTGCGCAGGCGGCAATGGACACACTGACAGGCTGAAATTATGTTTTGTTGCTTCCCGCAGTGTTGGACACAAGACACAATGCAGAGAAAGCTCCTGTGAAGAGTCATGCACAAATGTTGGAAAGGTGAAATGTAAACGCTGTTTCCTTGTGACCGGCCAATGCCGTGAGCCACAGACAAGGATGAGGCACTCGTGGACACCGAGATGTGGATGAACGGATGCACCGAGCTGTCCGCAGAGGCAGCAGGCAGGTTACCTGAGGAAATCGGGGGTAACAGAAGAGAGCTGCCCCTGCAGGGAATCCATGATGTTGCTCTGTGAATAGAGCTGCAGGGGAGAATTGAACTGCACATGCAGCACTTTGAGTCCCGGCACCTCCACTTCCACGGGGCTGTTGGGGCAGACCTGGGCCACACGCTTCAGCTGCTCAGGCCCCACTCGAACTTGGCTGGGGACAGAGGAGGTGCTGTGCCTCCGCTGTGGCAGCTCGGAGGTCTGTGCCTGCAGAGGGTTATAGATGGAGGCAAAGGGAGCCTGCATCGCGCTCATCGGCGATGGGCAGCTACGGGCCCACACGTTCACACGGGCAGTTTGAGTTGTGGTTGATTTGGGTTTTACAATGTGGAATTGAGGAAAAAAATGCAGAGGAGGAAGAAAGGAAAGAAGGAAGAAATTAATGAAGGGCTAAACCAAATATTCCAAGTGATACAAGCAGTTGCAGAATACTGTCTGTTCCTTGTGCCGGAGGGACACACCACTGAATACATGACTTTACATTAAAGGCTTCTGGCTAATGCTGTGGCTCTGGTCTCGCACTCCAGGTGCGTCCACACAAAAACTAAAATGCAGCCGCGCTACTGATGAGTAAATGCAGGGGTTGCAGAAGCAATGAAGACATGGCAGGGGTTTCACTATGAACTAGCTACCTGAGCACACACTCATGGTCCCACTGTCCAGCCAAGGAATGCCACCTTCGCTGCTGCCCTTCCCAAAGCTAGCCTGGGTGCCCTAACAAGGGGCAATCTCGGCTCCAATCCCAAAACAGATGTGCTCAGCAGTGGGACTTCTCCCTGCCCTCCCCGCCTACTTTGCGACACCAAATCCAGTGGAGATGTTTGCTGGTGTTTCTGTCTGTACCACAGCCCTGCATTTACATCACACACCCTCTAAGGATGGACCATGGATCTGGTCCCCCTGTCACGTCACCATGTGCAGTGGCAGGATCAGGCTGCCGGGTTCAGATAGGCTGTGTGTCTGCTGGGTACGGAATGGAGATGCAGATAAATGCCAGATAAACCCAGAGCAAGGTCGGCCATGTACAAATAACTCAGCAAAACAGACGGGCAGGAATTTAAAGGCAGCCGGAAGGCTGTGTGAAGGGAGAACCTACACATCCTGTGCTTGTGCACTGGGGAGACCACAGTGGGTTTTTAACGGCAGGGTGAGGCCCCTGGCTCTCACTGAAAACCAGCAGCAATTCATTTGCTTTTGATGATTCTGTAAACAAAAGTGTATTAGCATCGAAGGTCTCATCCACAGTCCCCCCAGCATTCCTTTGCAACTTGCTGCGTTTCAGCAAGGGAAAGATGAAAGAGATGCCATGTACCCCACACGCAGCAGGGCTGGTAACGGACTTTCCTGCTAGGAGGAGCACAGTGAGCCACAGCACTAGAAGAAACCCACCTCTTTGCTGATCCCTGCAAGAAAAAGGGATCACCCACAAGTTTCCAGCCAAATATAGCTAACTTCCAGGGAGTACTCTCACCTGGAGGGGACTGCAGACTAGACCAGAGGTGGTATTTGACTGCCAAATGGTCCCATCAGGTTAACGCAAAGTCAGATTTCCCTTGTCCTTGCTCTGCCTTTGCTCAGCCCCTGAATGAGGCTGCTGAGGTCTACCAGAAGCAAATGAGGAACAGGCACCTCGTCTGCCAGCTGCAGCACCGTAACTCTGCCGAGAAGGGCCCATGCTGCAGACAAGGCTGCCAGTGCAAGAAGCCGGTTTCAGTCAGGGGCAAGTTTTCAGGCTTGTGTTAAACCACAGTCTCAGGTCTTTGTGCCCTGCAAAAGCAGAGGCTGAAGTCACTTTTGTCTCCCCATTCACAAGTCAGGAATTTAGCTGAGTATCACCTAAAGCATTGGTCTTGCAGCTTTTATTGTAGAAGTGGCCAAAGTCTTGCCGGCAGTTTGGTATTGCTCTACAGAGACTTAGGGCAGTTAAGCAACCTGACCAACACAGCCAGAAAGATTTCAGAAAGCTCCTGGTTTATTGCTTCCAATGAAAAAAGAGGAACTTTGGACTTCTGGGATAAAGGAATGTCTTTGGTGAAGCTCGGATGCAACCACAAAAACCAATAGGCCCTTGTAAGGTTGGGACCCTTTCCAATCCCATATATAAAATCCCTCACACAGGTACGAACATTTCAGCTACTTTTTAAAACCCCTGTGAAAAACAAGGTTCAATAATAAAAAAATAGAAAGATCCAAACTTAGGCAGGTCCTGTCTATGAATCCCAGGCCAGCCAGGAACGGGGACACGTGTGCTTCCTGCGCTAGCTGGTACCCTTCCTGCCCAGCATTGCCCGCAAAGCCAGCACAAAACGCTAACTTCACAAAGTGCTCGTAACAAGCTATCAGGCACCTGTTCAGACCAGTGGGCTGGTATGTCATGCTGAACGAACGCGGAAACTGCGTCGGTCTCTGCTAAACAAAGAAACACAACAGCATTAATTTCATTTCTGCATCTCATGAAACGTTCCCCGCTCCTCCGAGCCCTGCCCCTGGGGACCACATCCACGCTTGTGCCTCTGCTCCTTCCCTTGTCCTGAAAGAGAGCTTTTCTGGGTTAACAAATTGGTACCCTCGCAGCGAACTCACGTCTCCTGGAGCCTTCCCCTGGGAGCCCGGGCAGGGAGGGGAAGTGAGGAAGATACTTACGGCTTGGTAGGCTCCAGGGCCCCAGGTGATGTCTTTGACTCCACCGCACTGTTGAAGGTCTGGATGTTCTCTGAGGAGTAGAGGCCTGCTGGGCTGTTGTACTGAGCAGTGATCACTCTGGGGGCAGAAGCCGTGGCAGCAGTGAAGGGCACCGCGCTCCGGTTGTGTGCACTTCCTATGTGCCTTATTTCCTGCATGCAAAGGAGCAGAGGCAAAAATCAGAGGTGCTCAGGCATGCAGGTGGGATGTGATGGGGCAGCCCGGAGCGAGCAGCTGCTGCAATGGTGGCCTTTGCATGTGTTGTCAGCTGAGGAGCACACAACCATGACCACCAAAGCAGGTGAGCGTCCTCCACGTGTTACGAGGGTCCCATCCTGGATGGCTTCAGGCTGACCTTCAGGACATTTCAGAGTTGACATGCCGGGAACTTAAGAGCTCAGAAACACTGCCAGAGCTATTAGCTCAAGCTGTCACACACCTGGGAGCTCCTGCAAGCCTACAGTAAGCCACAGGACCTACCTTCTCATGCAAGACTGCAGATTTTAAGCATTCCTTGCAATTCCTGAAAGCAGGGCTGATTTCTATGGAGAAGTGAAGATGAGGGGCAGAAAGAGGAGCACTCTTCAACAACATCTGAAAGTTTGGCTCTCCTTAGATAAGAGCAACCTGAAAAGAATGGCTTTGTCATTACTACAAATGCTCTGGAGCATGTCTACTCCTTCAGCTAAGACTGAGGTTCACAGCTGCCTTTGACAAACAGCTTGGGACTTTCTGGACAAGAAATTCCCACAATAAAGGTGGGAAGATGACTCTTGTTAATACAAAAGGCTGTCCACAGACAGTGACAGCTAAATGCCAGAGATCTTGTCAGTGCCAGAAGTATGAGATATCACCCAGACATTCTGGGTTTGCTGCAAACTGGAGGCTTCCAGAGGTATTAGTGGATACTTAGAAACACCGGTTACAATTTAATAAGAAAGGGGCCAAACCCACATTAAATAAGACATGAGGTAAGACTCTTCTGAATCACAGGCAGTGCTAACAAAAATGGGGAAATTTATAAGCCACATCCCCAGTTCAGCAGGCTGGGAATTAGCAGCCTCGGGGCAGAGATAACAACATCCAGGGCTTTTTTCTCCCGAGAGAAGATGCTTGACCAAAGCAAGGAGTAAGCACAGCGGGGCCTTACTAGAGCAGGCAGAAGAAAGGACTAACATTCACAGAGGCGGCTGAAGTATTCAGGGCTAAAAGACGGCACCAAAATATGCATTTTGAAACGTTTCAGCCAGCTGTAGAGATTGGGAATGGCTTCGCTACAGGGCTAACGCCCAATGGCACAGGATGAAACGGGGCCCTTCTTAACATGCTGGGCCCATGGTTCCCAGCTCTAATTACCACAACCAGTTCCCCCTCCCACTCCATACAGGCGCTGACTTCTACAGCAACGAAGTGAGCCTTCACCACCCTTTGAACGCCTCACGGCATTTGTTTGATAAAGCTATAGTTACAGGATAAACACTCACTAGAAACAAGGATGACTAAATTCCCCTACAGATTTTTCTTTAAATCGCTTTTATGTCCCCAGATTTCCTTAAGCAGCTGGCTAGCATTCCCAGACTGACAGATGGGAGTCATCTCGCTTCATGGCACTCAAATGCTATTTATGGCATCAAGCACAGCATAGGATCCCTCAGAGAAGAGCGTCGTGGCTCCCGACGCACTCATGAGTTACAAGTCATTTGAAATCAGCGGGGTAGCTCAAGATGTTCAGGTGTGGGGTGGCGGGACTGCTCTCCCATGGCTTTCTGGCCAATCTGTATGGACATCAGCCATGAAGCCTTCCCACACACCAAAGGAAGAAAGACCCTGGAGTAATTAGCTAATCTCCCTTTGTTGCAATCTCATTCAAAGCACATAATAGCGCTCATAAAAATAGTCTTTCCCATGGCAGAAACTGTGGATTTTAGCAAAAAAAATTACTTCAGCCTGTATATTACACCGTGGGGAAAAGTATCAGTAATCTTTTATCAGCATTAAATACACGTTAGCCCACCATTTGGAGGCCACAAGTGGGAGAGGGTTTCAGACGTGCACATAAATAGCCAGTTTAATGAAAGACAGAGGCAGAAGTGTTAGGCTAAAGGGGTTATACTCTTAGGTCAAACAGGCTCAAAGTTGAAATCATGTCACAACCTGTATTGCGGAAACATTTAAATATTAACCAAGAATTAGAGAAAGGGAAGTAATTTAGGGTATTTTTTTTTAAATTCTGTTTTCCTAATGAAGTAAGGCGTCTCAATTACATGCTCCACATGCACGTGGGCACGTTCCCACCCCCACCAAGGACCCTTGACTCTGTCAGCCAAGCCCAAATCAGTTTGACAGTGATGGAGGCCTCAAGGATGTTTAAGTTCCTACAAGTGTTGAGAAAATAGATGGCCAGATGGAGGAGAGAGACTGAAATCACATTAGTGCCTTGACTCCAAGAAGAACTGCAATGCGTGCTCAGGCACAGAATCCACATAGGAGATTTTGGCCTACTTTTGGCCACCAGGTGGGTTTTCTGCTGTGTAATAACATCCAAGACCATAAATGAAGCTTTCAAAAGTGTCAGGACATCTGTAGTACCTCTCATGTGGATAAAGTCCACTGACTATAAGGGAGTTTATAACAAGTTAAACAGAGATATCGGTGCAGAAGGTGGTGCCTGAAGATTAGATTAGAAAAAAATCCCATCTGGACAACAGCGTAGAAGGTGTATAACCCGAGAGTCTCCAGACAAGTATTACAAGAGCAGTAACATTATAAAGGGCATTTGGATAATCCAAATTCTCCAGCACCTCCTGTCACACCATGCTGCTCTTTCTGCTCGAGCTGTGGAAGAAATTTGCAAAGAACAAGTACTTTCATGATCCCAAGATCAAAAGATAAGGTGTTCTCACTGTCAAATGTATTTACCTAGGGATTTGCCAGAACTGCCAGTCCAGGCCCTGTGCTGTGCAGCAGTTTTGTTAAAGCCCCAGCTCCTGGAATCATGTGTTTATCTGAGAGTCTCTGACTTACTACTGGGAAAAAAAAATCAGAAATGTGACCCTCCCAAAAACCTGTCCACCAGCAGGCAAGTGAAAAATGTTAGTACAAAAACACTGCTATACTGTGTACACATGGGGGGGGGCAGCGCCTGGTTTATGCAGTTGAGATGCCTGGGGTTTGCAGCACCTCCAAGGCTGTGGCATTCTCAGGACCAACGCAAGGAAAAGGGGGCAAGCAGCATTAAGCAGCATCCCTGGCTGGGGTATGGACTACAAGAGCAGTAAGCAATGGTTTGTTTGCAAAGGAAGAACTGGCAGTCAGACACAAGGACATGCTTTTATTCAGTCAGAGCATGACCCGCTCTTTCTTTGTCAGTATTACAAAGGGGTGTGACTAATATTAGATCTTTTTGGAGACATCTTCGGTTGGCATCTGCAGGCAGATCCGGAAGCACTTGCCTCACCCTTCCTGCAAGCCATGGCGCTGCCTCAGTCCCTCGATGCCGGCCCTGTCTGCAGCAGGCTGCAGTCGGCAGCCAGCAGGGGTACCGGCAGCGGTTATTTCGGTCTGAAGCTGGCGTATGGAAGCTCCCAAGCCTCCAGGTAGGATATTCAAGAGCCATATTTTACCACTATAAACTGATACTGTGATAGTTAAAACACTTTGTCTGCACAGATACCAGCCTCCTTCCTTTGCTGAGGTATGTCTTCAGAGGGGCTGGTGGAGTGGCTAGCCCAAGCTAAAATGGATTAGCAACTGCACAAACTTCTCTGCCAGGGTGCTGCTTCTGAACTCCGAGAGGTCTCATCTTGCTTCACTTTCAAAATAAAGTGGACTTTCAAGGAGGAAGATAAGCCACATAACATGAGGACGCTGTAAACCAGAAGACAACGGTTAAGCACAAAGAGGATTGCTGCAGTTCCACTAATCCACTTCCAGTTTACACACTTAGTTCAATAGATCAATCTTCTGAAAGTCCCCCGTTGGGCAGAAACTGACTTCCAACACGAGCAGGGCCACTCAGGAAGCCACTGCTGGAGGAGCCGTTCCTCCAATAGCCTTCTCCCTGCCTGAAACTACCTCCTCTATACGAACAAACTCCAAGTGTCTTTGGAGCATGATCCTGCATGCTCCCAAGTCCTCCAGGCACCAGGGCAAATCCCCCCATCCCAGAGAAAAAAACTACTTCCCAGTCCCAAGGACAAACAAGGTTTGTAGGACCCCAGCTCCAGGTCAAATACACAGGTCTCCTGCCAGATGGGTTTTCTGGTGCCGGCTGTTGGTGGCAGCACCCTCTCTGGGGGCAGATGGGAACACCGCCATGCACTGCAGGCGCTGCACCGCAGCCCTTCCAGCTGGGCGCCGAGGGGCTTCCCTTGCCACCCCGGCCTTCCTGGCAGGGAGCCGCCAGCCATGGTGCCAGGCTGCAGGGATGGGGAAAACGTCCCTGCGCCAGGGCAGGAAGCAGATCAGCATTTCCTACCGCACCGGCTGCAAGCTGCGTCACGGGGAATTATCTGGGAAAACAATGGCCCCTTCCTCCCTTTCATCCCGCTCGCACCAGGCCACGCTCGGTGACGCTGAAGCCCAGCCTGTGAAATCCCCACAGCTGTGCCAGCCATCATCTCCGTGCCCAGGGCCAGCCAGTGGCTGGCGGCGTGGGCAGCTGCTTCCTCCTCACCATGCACCAGAGATGGATGTGGCTGCCACCGTGGGACCTGCTCGTCCTGGGAATCGGAGCATGGGGCTCCAGGGAAATTCCCAGCTGTCAGCGAGGCAGACAGATGGATGGACAGCCCAGGATGAGCCACCTCCATCAGCTGAGCTGGGGCACATCCCATGCACCAGGGGCATAAAGCCACCTGGACGCCTTCATGGCCCTAGGTGTCCTCGGGCAGGTTGGGGGCAGTCTGGGGTGAGGGTGGGCTCTTGGGTCCCATCCGCCGCACGGTGACGTGACCAAGGCCATCCCAGCTGCACTGACCTTGCCACCACCAGAAACAGGAAAAACCTGGAGGCTTTTCGTACTTGCTAAATAAACTAAACCGAGACGTGAGGGGTCGGGCAGCCTCTCCCTAAAGCGGGGTTTTCCTCTCCCCACAGCATGGCCTGAAGGCAGCCGGCAGGGCTGGGCCCTCAGAGGCGCTGGCTACCGCCCTGCTGCCACCGCACCAGCAGCACCCCCGCTCTCCTGCCTGCCCCCTGCCCCTTCCCAGGCCACCTCCCCGCAGCCCCCAGAGGAAAGGCAGGTCGAGTACAGAGCAGGGGCCTGCTTGACGCCACCAAAAAGTATTTTCAGGTGTGGAGTCGTGATTTAGAGACTGGCCAGCGTAGTTATTTCCTGAAGCTCCAAATCTCAGAGTCAGGGGATTCACTCCGACCTCGTGTTACAAATTAAAAAAACTTAGTACCCAGGCTCTGCAGTTGTAGGGAGAAGTGAAAGCCCCCACGGCCCCACAGGCCCCTGAGGCAGCCGAGCGAGCTGGCAAAAGCTGCTGCTCTGCCAGGCCCCATAAACGCAGGATGTTTTTGCGTCCCAAGTCAAGAGCCCAGAGGCTCGGGGCAGGCAATCCTGGATTGCACACCTCGAGAGCCACGCCAAGAGGAAACAAGATTAAACATTTCTCAGTATAAATGTTTACTCAGCTCTAAGAAAATGGGCCCCTGACCAAACCTCAGCGAACAAGAGCACTCTGGTCCCACGGGCGGGGAAGGAGAGCCGAGACCGGCAGCCAAACTCCCTGGCCCCATCCTCGCCCTTGCGAAGCCGCCCAGGGAGCTCAGGCCATGCTCATGCCTAGCCGGCGCGCCAGGGGGGAGGCTGCTCGCGCCAAACGTGCAGCAACAGCTCAGAAGAAGACGTCTTCATGGCAAACTCCACCCCATGCTATGTTTCATCAGCTGCGATCACAAACATTTAGAAGTGCCTTTACTTTCACCTCTCCCTCTGTTATTGTTTGGGGTTTTTCAGCTATGGAAAGATCTTTTGCAATGCTTTGAAATCCGATTAGAAATTAGGAAGGGTTTGGGGTTTTGTTATTGTAGGGGGGTAAAACAACAAGGCTGCCTTCCCACATCCTCTCCCTCCGCGTCCCTGACACATTCCACATCCATGCGGTAACGCCTTTTAACCAAAACCAGCAGGTCGCGATACGCCAGCGCGGTTCCCTCATCTGAAACGCGATGTTGTTACTTTAAATACCTATTGCTTCATGCGTTGCCCACACACGCATGGCCTTATCAAAGGCCAAGCCAGCCACACACCCAGTTTCTATAGCCCCTGCTTTCTCCGTATCCAAAGAGATAAAATACACAAGATGGAAACAATGACATCACTCTGCGAGGACGAGGAGGACAGGGCAGGCACTCTCAAGAAATCTTAGGAAGACAGAAGTGGCTGTCTGTCATTGTCATCCACAAATACCGTGATTCACCTCCAGCCCTCCTCCGGCTGCATGTCTGGAGGTTATTTCTCATTTAAAAAAACCTAAAACATCCTCACATTTGAAAGCCTGTATCTTCTGTGGTTAAGAAGTGCTGACCTATCCACTCCACACCAAGAGTTTTCACTGACATTCTTGAGGGGTGACATTAATACTTGTGCCTTGCTGCAGATGGGGTATGTGGCCTTCAGGGAGCTGGACAAGCTTTTTTGGAGGCAGTCCTGGTGCTGACCGCCCTCGAAGCTAGTCTCTCTCAGCTCATTCCCTACATGAGCTCACTCAACTCAAACAGAGACCTAGGGCCCATTGACCTCAGCGATCTATAAATACAGGGGACAAACCTTCTCCCACAGAGCCCAGGTCTGACAAGACACAGCACAGTCTGAGGGATAAGGAGTTTTATCGTTCATTTTACCAAGAGGCAATACAGCCACGCACACCAGCGCATGGGTCCGGAGCTTAATGCCTGGCCCAAGGTCACCAGAGAGCATGGCAGAGTCTGAAAGTTATGCCGGTCTCTGGTCCGTGTCATAAGCATTAAAATTGCCTTAGTCACCAAGTAACTTGCTCTCTCTTGCTGTGATCACTTTTCTCAAGACGTATTATTTTAATCTTTCCCACTGCGGTGAGGAAAAGCTCTTGATGGGAAAATGACACTGAGTGATTGCCCTTAGGATCTGGGTGAGAAGGGCAAGTGAAATAATTGAGTAAATATACTAAGACGACTCCGTCACTTCCTTCCCCTAATGTTGCCATGGTCACACCCAAAACAAAGCTGGCTCAGTCGCTGAGACATCACCACTGACACGCTACTGCACCTTTTGATGAAATGTGATTTTGTCATCACTCTTGCCTCAGTTTAAATTACTTTAGAAGGAGAACAGTAATGATATAATAATAATAAGGCTGTAGCTCTTTCATGGGCAAAGGTCAGCTTAGACAATGAAGTCAGTCTTGGGATTCAGGACTTCGGGGAATGCATGGGAGGTTGTGGAATGCCTTTTTATTTTCCAAAGGCACGTAAAAGTATCTTGAACTTGCATTCCAAGTAAGGGAAAATACTTCCACAAGACGATGCAGCATTTCACCAAGTATCAGCCTCCAAAAGGATTACAGAAGTAAACAAAAAGTCTATTTCAAATGGGGTAAAAAAATGTGTAAGCAGTAATCTTAAACTATGTAGCTAGTCACACAGTTCTTGAGACAAACTGAAAATTAATTTCTCTTGCAAGATCTTTTGCAAAAATCTAGTTATTTAACTGCACCAATAAAATGGGAAGAGGAAAAGAAGGTGGACAAGTGTCGTGAGAAATTTCAGTTAAGATATTGAAGGTAGGAGAGGCAACATCAAACTACCTAATTTTAAGAAAGGTGGAAACTTATTTGAATAATTGCAGTCCAATTTCTACAGCAAAGGTTTTAAAGCTTTTTTTTTTTTGAGCCTGAAGTAAGTCTATTCACATGTATGACTATATTTCTTCATTCAAAGGGCTGTGTGCAAAACCAGTGAGAAACATCTTCAGAGGACCCTGGATCAGGACTTAAATGAACCACTTGGACTCAGTATGTCCTGTTTTCTTTGGTAAGTGAATTAATAAGCGTTCTGCGCGAGACTGTTGCCAAGGAAAGCAAATATATTGTTTTCACTGGCGAGAGAGTTAAAAAAACCTGAACAGCTCGGACAGCGCTGCCTTCGAAGATTGGGCTCTACTCACAACTTCTCCCAATCCTGTTGGAAAAATGAGATCAGCATCTTCGTGGTAAAAATCATAGCAGTTTGCCATGCTAGTATATATATGCACAGCATCTTCTGCACTCTGCTGCTGCTGATTTGCAGCAGGCCTGGCTGAAATCTCTGGTGATGCTGCAGAGACACAGCCCCAGAGTAACTTGGCCGATGCTTGCCATGGCCCTGGCAGGAGTCAACATGCTCCGCTGACATCATGCTCCAAGCAGACAGACCTCGCCACAAACCTCACTTGCTGCAGTCAGCTACTGAAAAAGGAAACAGGTGTGTACTTAAAAAAAACCCACAAACCTTAAAACTTGATGGTGTTCATGACACTTTAACTTGGCACAGCAGACTAGGATGTTCAGGCACTGTTAAGCAGGAAGGGTGAATGGGAGCTTGTGGTTTGGAGGCATGAGACATACAACTTCCCTCACGCTGCTAAATTCCTCTGCTTGAATACGCAGCAGGCAAAGCCCTTTAAAGAAAAGCCCCATGCTCTGAAAAACAGCAAGCACCACTCACATAGGCCACTGCAAATGACTTAATTGGCTCCATTTTAAGGAAGGGAAGAAGAAAGGCAAGACTTCTGTGAGAGCTTGAATGTTCCTTTTACACCAGAAAATAAAACTCTTCTAGTATCAGCCATCACAAGGGGTCAAAGCCTAATTTTCAGGCAACAGTTAGTTCCCAGTGCAAGATTAAGACAAGGGTCGCTGCTCAGAGATAAGGTTTGTAACAGGAATCTCTCCACCGTCAGTTTCTCACCAAGTTCTCCTGCTGAAGTCAGTTACAGGTTGGTATCAATAAATTCAGTAAGTGCCACACTTACAAACTGGCAGCATCAGGATACCTATATAATGGGCAGAGCCAGAACCAGGATTAGGACTAAGGTTAGGGTTTAGAAGGGGATGTGCTCCACTGCCAGAATTATTGCTGAATCCTGCACAGTCTGACCTTCGTGATGCCCTTTACTTGGATTTCAGAAAGCAGGACATGACTTGTAAGTCAAAGACTAGAGTTAAGGTTAGTCCCTCTCACCCATGTTTCTTACTGAGTTGCAGGAGGCTCCCTGAAACAGTCCAGGGCTGACTTACATGCAAACGCTCCAGCAATGCAGCTCATTAAAGGAGAGCCATTGATGAGGGTTAAAACTGCCAGAGCAAATGAGTTTAAGTAAGAGGTGGCATCGTTAATTAAAATAGCCTATGTTTAGTACTTGACCGGCAGTGGATATCTATTCACTGACCCACGCTGGACTGGGGGGAAAAGTGTGGTGGTGCAGCTAGTGACAGGGGGGCTGCAGCCACAGATTTCTTGCTGCGATTAACTAAGCTTACTGAGCTACGTTAAACTCCTGCCTGGCATGTGTAGTGCCCTATGTTTAATTCTGGGGCATTTAGCTAAATTCTGGTTAATGGCTGGGTTAGGGACTTGGACTCCAGGATCAGGTCTCCTGCTGAATGAAACAATAGCCCTCTGCAGCCTTGCAGCAAAGCCTCAGTGCAGACTCTGCCCCACTCCCTTGGCAAGAGATAGCCCCTAAATCGCAAGGTTTGCAGCAGCACATCTCCAGAGCTTGGGCAGCAGAAGTCATAGACCAGATCTCAGCTCAACAGTGTCACAGGCAGGTGCCACTGCACGGCCCCAGCCCAACCCAAGTCCAAATGGCTCAGTCTCACGCTGTGCCTTGGCTGAGTTATGACATACCTGGAGAATGCCGCATCGCATTCTCGAGCCAAGCAACACACAGCAGCTTGGCATGAGAGGGAGCATGGACAGATCCCAGGCCAAGGTCTGGGCAGGGTGTTGCTGCACATGTACTACTTTAGGTTCAGGTCCTTTCCAACCCAAACAGACATATTAGCACTTAATTAATTGCAGAGTCAAACTAGTTTTATCTCGACTTATTTTGCCAGAAAGACTCGCACGGGATGTGTGCTAGGGCCAGAATCCATGTCACTGCCCCAGTGGAAATCCAGAGAAATGCCATTGATTTTAGTGCAGTTATCACAGATTCGTGCAGTGCAATGCTCTAAACGTAGCCAAGGCAATGTCCTTGCACAGGTCACTGTTACTGCTACATTTCCTTGACAGAGGCAGCAGACCAATGAAGCAAGGCTGCCAAAAGGCAACAACAAAACCAACCTCCTAGACAGAGGCTACAAGATCTGCCCCACAGATAAAAATCTAAAAGGCTGGTGTATTTCTCTTCCACTTTCTTCACAGCTAGACTGCTAGTAAGAACCTGCTAGTAAGAGGAAAAAACAAAACAAAACAAAAAAAACAACAGAAAACACTAAGAATGAATAATTTTCCTACCCTCTTATCTATGAAAATCAACAGGCTCAGCAACGGTATCAATGATTTATTGAGCCACACCTCTACAGTGCCTTCTTTGCCCTATGGTAGGTGCGAGCATGCAGATGGCAGGAGACAACGCCTCTGATTCAAGCAGCTTACCCTTGGCAAGGTATCCGACTAGCTCTCCACAGCAGCAGGCTTCTGACCACGAGGGAGGGAGTCTGTCTCTGAAGGTTTCTGAGGGCCGTGTGATTTCTAGGAGGTATGGGGCACACGCTATCCCCAGTGCGACCAACGGAGTGACACACGCTCAGCTCCTTGGAGGATCAGGCCAGAAACTGCTCCGAAGTCAAACAGGAGTAAGCGGGAACAAGAGCATGCAGATACTCCATTACTTACCTGTGGCTGAGAGGCCAGATTCATCTTATAAGGGTGCGTCTTTCCCTCCTCATTTACAAGTGGTGACCAGACTTTTGACTCTGTTCTGCAACACACAGATTTTTAATATTAATCTACTTTCATCACTGAGCATCATTACTGTTATTAAAAGTCTTGAAGTTCATTAGCTGAAAACATTTCCCCAGTCTTTTGTATATAGCACTATCCACATCAGAAGGAATCTAGACAGCCTCATTTTAGGCACATGACTTGGATGACTTAGTTATGTTGGATGAGGTCCTTGGAGAAAGACAGTATCTCAGGAGTGACTGTCCTGGCTTATCCTTTGGGACTCCACTGGCGACACAACAAGCGTGGGCTCCAACCCAGGCAGTAGGGTTGGGGGTCACCCAAACAGCAGAAGCTGCAGATATCCCTTAGATGCAGATCCTTCAATAAGTGGGACAATTCAGATTACTGCGTGTGTCAGCTTTTATGGGTAGCCAGGAAGAGGAACGATTCTTGTCTGTATTGACTATACAGAGAACATGTTGTTCTTGAACTTGTGCTGCCTTGCCTAAGCTAGAAATATTTTTTGTTTTGGGTCTTCGGAATTTTCTTCTTATTTATACAGTGGTATCCATGCTGAACAAACAGAGGCTTTTGGGAATTATGAGAAAAAAATGGGTCCAAGTCTGCAGTGGGACTAAGAACTGAGATGACATAATGTGTCCAAGAGAAAGTCTGCGTAACCTTTGCTGGTCTGTGGTCTGACCCAATTACTCACAGCAGCCTGAAACACAAGTCAAGATCTGTGACAAAACCAACCACTTTCACCATCATCATTCTGGAGTTTTGCTGTGTGTCCCAAAGAACAACAGACAAACAAGTGGTGAGAAAGAAGTGGAGTGCTGAGGTTTGCTTGAGATACTTTATGGGAAACATGCTACCTCCATTTCTCAGAAGTACAGACAGTAGTTAGCATCTCAGATGGACTAAACAATGCCACTTTTCCCAAACTTTTTAACAGTAGGGAACGAGCGACTGCAGTACTGCTGAATGAAAACCGTTGTTCAATGCTAAACATTGCATAATGCGGCAACCAGATGGCTGATAAACTCTTAGGATGAGTTTTGAAAACCATGTCCTGTTTTGACAGGAGCCCTTTGTAGAATCTGCAACTGCAGATAGATGTACTTCCCAGATATTTGTGGGTCCCAGGGCCAGCTACAATTTAAGTACTTAGTTAGCAAAACAGGAATGCTTCCACTGAGAATTAACTGGATAACTGGAAAGAGACTTTAAACAGAAAAGGCTTATAAAACTGACAAGGATGGAGAAACAGGGTGTAGAGCTACCCACGATAAATTCAGTCTGGTCTAGACCATTCCTCTGAAAGCCCTCCAATATCAGGACATTTTTTAAACAGCCCAAACTTAACTGCGATGCACATGTATATCCCAGACATTTGCTGCACAAATAGTATTTTAAGACTTACATCCAGAGGGTAGCTCAGTGGGAGGAGACAGGAGGCAGCATTCTCACTCAGGGAAGAGGATAAGTTTTATTGACCTGCCATTGCATCTATTGCACTCTGGACTTTACACGGAAGAAACCTGAAGCCTGCTGTGCTGTACCTCCTTTCACAGGGAAGTACAAAGATGCAGGTCACACCAGATATCATCCTTTACAAGCATTCAGGTACAGCAAACCTTTGACTCCAGCCTATTGCACCCTGCGGGCTCACCTGCAGTGCTGATACCCGACAACCTACGTCACCCAAATCCTGGTGTTTGGCGAGCTGGGGCACACACAGACTAACAGATATGAATCTAACAGCTGCATGGGATCAGATCTATGCCAATCTGATCGTTATCTTGTCTCAACAGCTGCTGTTACTGGATGCACAACATACCCCAGGTGAGTATAAAACAACCATTCCCTCCTTGCTTCTGGCAACCCGTGCTTTAAGGTGCCTGAGGAACCAGCGATTTTACCCAGATTATGGCTATCAAGCCTGACAAAGTCACAGCCATCTCTAGGATGGTTGTATTTTGCACTTGAAGACTGTGTTTGCAGAGGGGAGCAGCCCATTAACCAATGCAAAACCTTATTCCTTGAAAGTGTTTGGAGATCATGTGCGACCAAGTTTCGCCTCCTCTGGAAAAACAGGGGACACAGCAAAGTATATGGAAATCAAATACCCTGCCAGCCAGGCTGTAAGCAAGTGGACATCAGCTGGAGGTGAAAGAACAGTTCAGCAGCTGATTGCTCGCATGAGGCATCCCCGTGCCAATTCTCACTAGCAGTGATCTAAGTACTTTTGAGGTAAAATTTTCGTTTGCAGCAGCTTAATATCATCAGATTTCAGAAGCCCCAAAAGGCCTTATTCAGACTGCAAATTTAAGCTTAGAGCAGGCCAATATACGAACACAGAACAGAAACCTCCCCCCGCCTCGGGCACTCGCTTTTGTCCCGCTGCCCCTCACTCAATGCATTTGAGGTGACACAGCACGTTGGTTTTCAGCATAGAGGGAGGCAGCTATGGCCAACTGCTGCAACCAATGGGGGTTTTTTGACCAGATTTTTCTCCCTTATTTATTAGCAAGGCAAAAAGCACAAGTTTGTTTCCCAGCCTGCTGCCATTCTGATCTGTCACTGGATATAAATGGAAGCAGCAAGGTCACTCCAGGCTTTACTTTCAATCCAGTTTAAAAGTTATCCAAACAGAAAGGTTAAATAGCCCGCGTGGTTGTCCCTCTAAGGCTGGGAGGATAAAGCTTCCCTTTGTCTTCACAACAGCTGCAGCTGAGCCCTTCAGCCACTCTCAACAGCCCATTTATGGCCCCAGCAAAGCCGCAAAGAGGCGGCAGCTTTGCTCTCCCTGGCTTTGCCTAGCAGGGCTCTCAAGGAGCGTGCCCCATCCCACCACACCACCTGTGGAGCCCACGGTCTGCGGGTCATCGGTAGGACTGCTAGGGTCCCAGCTCTCAGCAAGGGTTTCCTGGCTCTGCTCCTGGTGTCACTGCCTGCACTTTTACTGAAGTGTGGCAGGAGAAAGAAAAATAGCACCTAAAAGTTCACCTTATGCCCCACTGCTGACCCAGGACTTAGTTTCTGAAAGGCTGGGAAGTGTGGGCACAAGGCACAGACAGTAGGGTGGATTGGTTAGACTCATCATGTTTGTATCTTATTTATATGAAGCAGGGAACAGGCGTCAGAGTAGATAGCTCAAACCCAACGATGCCTTCAGTTCACAGCAGGCTGCTACAGGTAGGACTGTAGTGGCTTTCTGGAGGATTTTTTCCAAATTTGGGGGAGAGGAGAGGATCGCCAGCCACAAAATCACGTCCACGCTCCCCTCAGCGAGGCTGTACCCCTGCCACAGAGTGCGGCCACGCTAGCAGGGCTGCCAGACCTGCCTCGGTGGCAGGGCTAGGTGTCCGACAGTCTGCTGGGGAATTGCACCCTGTCTTCAGTGAAAGCCAGCAGGCTTTGGCATCCCCATAGGATCTCACAGACTCCTGCTTAAATTGATATTTATTTTAGAATATGGTTTCTAATGCGTATCCTTCCAAATGAGACTCCAGCAGAGAGCAACACTCAAACAGTGCAGAAAGAGAAGACAAAACCATGACACTGAAACAAGCCTGGGAACAAGTGCCAGGCAAATTAATTGGAGGCACGTGGATATACAAACTTCTCACATTTGCAGTTTACATTTCCAAGCTGTTTCCCTACTACAGGAGAGAGAGCAACCAAGACAGGGCCAGGGAATGAGCCATGCATTTGCTGTTTCATCCAGGCAGAAACCAAGACCCAAGATTAGAAAGTAATTTCTCTGTTGCTAGTTTGGATGGGGAGGGACTGGTAGGAAGGGGAGGAAGGAAACTGCATGCAAGTCGAGGCAGGAATCTGGTGAGGTATTTATGAAATACAACATTTTTCAAGAAGCTTGGCTTGAACATGGTGTAATATAAACATTACAAGAGCCTAGATTTTGCTATCAATGCTTTGCGTGCAGAGCTGGGCCATAGCTTCAAGGGAAAATTCAGAGCTGGAAAATGAGGGTCTAATTCTGTGTGCCAGGAACTGCGTAAATAAGTTGTGTAAAGGAGAGAGGCACTTTTACATTCCCATTTCAAACACTGGGATGGACACGACTAAGATACCAAATTAGCAACTAAACCTGTAAAGATAGAAAAGTTCCTTGTGCAATGCAGAGTTTGCTAGCTGAAAAATGAGGAAAGACCTAAAGAATTCCTCGTTCAACCCTCCCCAGAGTTTTAGACAGGCATTTTAATAATGTTTAGAGACTAACTACAAGAGCTTTCAGGCTACAGGAAGGCACCTTTTAATCAGCCTTTTAGCTACAACAGCTGCAAAGTACATGCCCTTGGATTTAAACACGAGCAGTCACTCCTAGCAGCCATCCATTAGTGGACATACTCACTTTGGCAAGCAAAACTATACTTGGGCTGCATGCAGCCTATTGCCAATTCAAACAGCAATGTTAGTCACAACTTCCTCGAGACGGAAGGCCCCAAAGTCATTTCTTCACACGTGGCCCTCTGCTCCTTGCATTTCAGGTGTCTCTTCACACAACCGCTAAAACCAAAAGAGCAACTCTGGCTACACAGAAGAAGCAACAGAGGTGCATCACAAGCAGTTTCACTGCAGAGTTACGAAGGGTAAAACGCACCTGACTGCTCAGACCAGCCAGCTACAGAGCTAACTACTTCTGCCTCGCCAGAGGGGCTGTAAAAACGTGACAAATGCCAGGCTTGACTTGCCAAAATGACTTTGAACGTGCCAATCATTAGTTAAAGCTTCTGGCATGCACCCAGGAGGGCTGGGGAGCACCACACCAGCCATGGAGAGTTGTAAGCTGCCGCGGAGGGCCAGGCAGTCTGCATGCCCTTATATAGCTGCACGCAGAGCATCAGGCTTTTCCCAGGGCCAAAAGAATTATTAGTAAGATGACAGAGCTGGAAAACTCTTGTTGGCAGGGAAGCAAAAAGCAAACCTAAATGAGTCAACGGATTCCATCGACTTCCTAGAACATGAATTCGAGCCTATTGTGGCTTTGTGCAACTAGTCCCCACGGCTGAGTACTGGGAGCACGTGGAGCAAGCAAGAGTGCAGCTGAACCTACCGAATAAAATGCAGATGACCGCACACATGCTCTCTTCGTCTTCATAAGCATCTACACATGATCCTTTCTGACAATGCATTTCACGTGTGCTGGTAGCAGATCTGACTTCCCTGATCCTGGCACTTTTCAAAGAACAAATACATAGCTTCATTCCTTGGCATCATTTTTAGTAGAGTAACAGACTGTTTTGCAAACAAAAAAGCTGCATTAATGTATTATATGCTGGCAGCAGAGCTGCAGAAAAGCAGCTTGAAATTTGAAGAAAAGGACAGTAGGAGCAGAACAAGAGATTACATGTTTGCAATCCCTTTTCACAAATATTATTCTCTTAATATACATCCACAACCTGCCTCCAGACATAGACGGAAGGGCAGGCTCACCGTAGGAGTACTTCTTTTTTGGTGGTTTTTTTTTTTTTTTTTTTTTTAAAAAAAAGCAACCCACACATACATACACACTTTACCTTTGAGTTGCTCAGGGCTGCATATGAGCACAGCTCCACCACCCATTTGGTGACTACAACCACAGGCAAAGAGCCATTTGTTTTAGAAACAATTTTCACCTGTGCTGCGATGAGCATTTGTCTGCTTTTGTACATACAATACAATACGCATTTGTCTGCTTTTGTGTATCTGCAGCTGCAGCTACACAGAGCTGTGTGCAAATTCATCATGAGCATTACCAGTGACATCAGTGATGCCTGGATCTTTTGGCTGTCAGGTGAATTTTGTGGTAGGAGAATTTGTTTCTCGAGCCTTCTCTTCTTTGAGTGCTCTTTGTCAGAGCAAGTGTCTTTCCCAAAATACACTAAGTTTCCAAAGGAAGTTAGATAGCTTTCTCCAGTCTGTTGGACACGTCTTGCTGCTCACCCCATTAATGGAAAATCAGAGGTGTGCTTGGAAGGGGTGCAACCTGGCGGGAGGTTTTGCTCGACCCTAGAATGTCACTGTTACAGTGTACACACCCTAACTGAAGAAAAAAAAAAAAAAAAGAAAAAAAAAAAAGAGCAGCTCCTCTCAAAGACTCAAGATCCAAAACTTCCTTTTTCCTGTGAATGGGAGAGGCTCAAAACTCTGCCTGTGAAATTTCTCAGCAACCAGGTGGGTTTGAGTTGACTGAAGTACACGGTCTGCTGTAGGTCAGTCTTTCTGCGCATACCATACAAAACCATGGTGCTAAGCTTGATTTTACACTGCTGAAGGCAATAATGGAACCTTTACTTTGGTTTCTTGGGCAATACCTTTCTAAAAGCATTCTCTAGCCTGAAACAAAAAGCAAAATGAATGAACAAACACAGGCTCAGAAGAGAGCGGTGAGCTGCTAGACACGCTAAGTTCAGCAGGAATTCGGTGTATGCGCCAACATTGTTGAACACCCACTTTCGAGGCAGAAAACAGGCCTTTCCGACTCTGTTCACACGTTCGAAGTGCCACTTAGAAAAGCATTTTCAGAGAAAGCAATTTGTGGCTGGTTTTAAATCCTAGGAAATTAACAGATTTGCACCTTTGGGTGAAAAAGCAGACCACGCATGTTTTCTTCAGCTGGTAATTTGATCCATTTTTAACAGTGACATGTGTTAGACTAGATTTCCTGCCTACAATCTCATCTGAAATATTTTTGGACTGTTACCATCGTTAAGGAAAATACCGAAACAGGAAACATTGGAATGCTGTTGATATTCACAATCAAGTACACAGTGCAAACAGCATTTCCTTTACCAGAAGTGTTTAAGTCCTTTCAATTCTCTACATTTACACTTCTCTTAAATAATCATTAGTACAGCCAAACACAAAGACATTTTAACTGCTCAGCTACCATTAAAAGAGAAGATGGTTGCATAGATGCAAAACACACACATAGAAAGTTTGTTTTGGTCCACAGAAGAGCACAAGACGACAAGCATGGCACAACACTTCCCTAAAACACTCTCTCAGCCTCCAGCTGCTTGCAGCTTAAGGGCTTTCTGCAGCAGAGATACTGCCATGGCATAGAATATCCTTTATAGATTTGTCTTCTGTGAATTCATCCAGCCTCCTCTTGAACCCACGTGCACTTTTAGCATTCACAGCACAGTCACAAATGAAGTCCCCGCTGTCACAACGGCGTTGACCCTTTGGTGGAACTGAAATGCCTGATGTGAGCTCAGACCCATGTCTGTAAAATCCCTCCTGGCACGACCCTGCTGCCATCCCGAATGCATGTCAGAGAGCATTTTGCACATTAAATCATTTAAATGAGTAATCATTTAAAATTCATCAGATATGAAATTAAAAATCACTAAGGATTTATGCTTTCACAAGACACATCTGTGACGGTGAGTAGAAAAGATGGGCTGGAAGACTTCCCGCTCCAGAAAACCGTCTGCGGCTGGGCACATCCTCAGCACCAGCTGTGTGTGATGCTCCAGCCCACGGAGCTGCTGCCCTGTCAGACCAGTGGTCCTTGCCAGCACGGCTACTTTGTACAACCGATTCAACTAACGAGCTATGACTGCAGAGCATGGAGACCAGGCCCAAGATTTGGTAGTGCTGAAGTGCAAATGATGTACTTTCCTTTTTATACTCGGCCAACTACTTACAGAGCCTCTTCAACAGAGAAAAAACTTCCAGCTCTGACCTGACTGCATTGTCAGCCTTCCTGACTGACTGACTGACTATAAGGTCAAGCCCTACTGACAGAGTTTGGCCATACCACTTGGCCGCGTGGCACTCATTTTCCCAAATGCCTTCCACCCTCTCCACCTCGATAGCAATGCTCTTCCCTTCTTCACAGAGGAAGGCTGACCACCGACCCATAGTCTGCCCTCCTCACCCATTTCCTCTACCCTAAGTTGAACAGGAAGATGGAGCATGGGCTCCAACTGATACAAAATGCCTTCTCTGTCACCCCCCAAGGCCTCCTCTCAAGATCTACCATTTTAAGCTCTTGGGACTTAGACTGCAAAGTAAAGAAGGGCTCCAGCCTCAGCAAAGACTACGCTGCATTTCTGACCAATGAGTCCAGCTGCATTTGGGACAACACAGTTATGGGGGCCCAGGAGGAGACAGCTGGGCACTAGGGATAAAATATTCTCAACAGAGTACAACCAGGAAAGACCACATGATACACACAACTGTCTTTTGGCATTAAGAGAGAGCTTTCTCCTCTGAGAAAGCGCTCTGCAGAATCATACTCCCCGATACAAACACATCTCTAGCAGCTATCGAATCTCCAAACAAGTAAGCAATTCTTCCCTAAGCAGAACTTTACTCCCAAAGAAGGAGGAGGGCCAAAGACTTAAAGTCCCCTAGAATCATCTAAATTGGATTTTACATAGAGCAATGGGTAGTAATATCAAACCCTAAAGTGGGTAAGTAGTTAGATCACTGCTTTTCATTTGCGGTCTTGACACTCTTGGCCATTTTGTCAGCAGTACTCATTGATCAGTACAGCAGCAGAAGCGTCCGACACATGCTCATGCTACCTCTTGAAAGCAGGTCTTGAAAAAGAGTTGGGCTGTGCTAACTCAAAGCCCCTGCATGGTTTTACACAGCTGCACATCAAGCTAGAAATCTCTCCCTGGGCAGCTTCCACACCCAAGGCCGATGAAACGTGCATGGGGTAGCTATAAAGTTAACGACTTTTTAATTAACATTAGCAAACACATTTTACAGACTCAGTGATCTGTAAGAGTGAGCTTGCCTGCAGGCTGAAAGAGCCCTTGCCTCCCCTCCCCTCTCCCAGCCAGAACCACATGGCACTGGTTTGCTAAGTCAAGCAGATGGATATTTTGGAGAGGAGGAGCACTCCTTTGCAGGAAGATTACAGGCTGCCAAGTTAGCGGCTAGTATGAGAAACTCTGGGGCCAACAGGCTGCGGCAATGCTCACCACCCATTCACACTGCCTGCACTGTGCTACGTTCTTCCCTCTGTGAATTCCCTCAATGAATTGTCAGGCTTTTTTTGGCCGAGACCCATCGCTTCTTCCTGAACTGGGAAATGCCTGCTGAACTCCTGGCATTATCCAAGCTACGGTAAAAGATTTCTGTTTATCACAGAAAAGCCCTGGACAACTGAACTACTGTGTCATTTAAGGCATGCTTTTGCACTCCTTCTGAAAGCACTTCCCCTGTGTCTGCCATGAAGCTGATGTACGATCGCTCTGGGGGAAGGCGGCCACAGGAAAAAACTCACTCCAGAGCAACTAGAAATGCCATGATGTGTCTACCATCTGGCTTCAAGAAGTGCTGGTATCCATGGCTGCAATTCGAACCAAGAAGAAGGCTAAACCCCCAGCACCCCAAAAAAATAGGCTCCAGTACTTTTAAGAAGCAATGGGTCAATGCAAAGCAGACCCCTGCCTTCCCAGGCTCCGTTTCTTCTCTGTACAAAGATGGCCCAAGAACAAAGCATGGCTGGGGAAAGGAATGAAGCTGTCCATTGCTTTGCAGCTCGAGACGGTGGGAAGGCTGAAGCCAGCCCGTGCTCTACACTGATGACAGAGACTGTGGCTCAGCTGTCGCCTTCCTTTATTTTTTCAGGACTCACAAGAGACTGATGCCTGACAGGCACTTCGATGCAGCCTGGGTCATCACTGTTTAGCACTGTCAGTGCTGTTTGATCGAGAGGCTCCAAAATGTACAACCTTTCTGAGTCTATGTATGGCAAAAACCACGCAATTAATAGCTTGGACAACACATAACCATGTATTTTAACTGCTAAATTAGTGCAACAGGAAGAAAGGTCATCTCTGGTCATACCTCCTCTGCTATGAGTGAAGTTTTCATGAGACCTGTCTTTGATTTCTTGCTGTCAGGAGCCACAGAATAGGCTGACAGCCTCTGCCACAAATTATCAGCCAATTTCTCACTGGGAAAGTTGTTTTCATTAGGTCAAAGTGCAGCAAATGCAAGCAGCATTAAGATTAAAGGCTGAAATGCAATTTCCTCTTGCAATCCAGCGCCTGGCCAGACAAAGCACTAAGAGGTCAAATTAAACAAACCAGCCAGAGAGGTCTGCTGTGAAACCAAAACATAGCTACTGCCCACCCCGCATCCCTCCCTCTCCCCATCCCCAGTCTCGCTCAGCGACGTACCTGCTGACCGTCAGAGTTAGTTCATCTGCGCAACCCTTGATTTTGTTCTGCGCCTCAAGGTGCGTCATGTTATCTGTGTTCACTCCATCAATGGCTATGATCTGGTCTCCTATACACAAGTTGGCTATTGCAGCTTTGCTACCTGGAGTCACCTAAGAGAAAACAAAAAGAATGAATGGACTTTCCAGGGAGCAGCTTTCCATAGCGACATTTGAAAAAGAGTTGGAGCATTCAGGACTTCTCTTGCTGGTACCTGGAAGCAAGGAGGTGAAAACTAATGAAAGTAAATTCTCATCAGAAAGCTATCTGGATCTGGGCCTCTTGGATACTCTCAGTATTAGAGTTAGGGGCAGAATTCTGTTTTGGCATCCACAGATAGAAACTTGGGGGAGACAACAGGTAAATAACAGAAATTGTATTTTCACTCAAGGCAATTGGCTTCATGCTAGAGAGCAAGAACGTACAGAAAGCAACTCTGTTCTTTGCTGGATGAAGAAGTGCTCTCCAAAACAGAAGGTGTTGAGGACAGTCAAGAAGCCTGAGCCTCTAAAAACAGAGGTGACAGAAAAGAGTATCAGAATCATTACAATACAGTCAACACCAATCACAAACACCTTCGTCTGCATCACGATCTCATTTGCTTTCTTCCTTGGAAGAGAGGTTTGGGCTCAAGATTTTTGATTGCTTCTTTAGTTTTAATCTGTTTTAGCCCCGGAACAGCTGCAACACACTCTCACTGACTTCAGTGAGACCAATCCCAAAGCAGTGCTTGATCTAACAAGCAGACTGGGACGGAGAAAGGCATCAGAAACTTCATCTTTAAATTACAATCTGACCATACTTACTGAAAAAGTGGAAGCATCATCCCCAGCCTGCCAGCCTGTCGTGGTTTAACCTCAGCCGGCAACTGAGCACCACACAGCCACTCGCTCACTCTCCACCCCCTGGTGGGATGGGGGAGAGAATTGGAAGAGCAAAAGTGAGACAACTCGTGGGTTGAGATAAGAACAGTTTAATAATTGAAATAATAATAATAATAATAGAATATACAAAGCAAGTCACACACAATGCAATTGCTCACCACCCGCAAACCGATGCCCAGCCAGTCCCCGAGCAGCGGCCCCCCCGGCCAGCTTTCCCCCAGTTTATGTACTGAGCATGACGTCCCATGGTATGGAATGTCCCTTTGGCCAGTTGGGGTCAGCTGTCCTGGCTGTGCCCCCTCCCAGCTTCTTGTGCACCTCCAGCCTTCTCAGTCGGTAGAGCATGGGGAGCTGAAAAGTCCTTGACTAGTGTAAGCACTGCTTAGCGACAACTAAAACACCGGTGTGTTATCAACATTGTTCTCATCCTAAATCCAAAACACAGCACTGTACCAGCTACTAGGAAGAAAATTAACTCTATCTCAGCCGAAACCAGGACAGTATCCACCCCTTATTCTATACCATCTATGTCATGCCCAGGTCCCACGCTTTCCAATACATTCCCATCAATCACCACCCCTTTTCCTGTTTTTTGATATCTATATACACAGATACCATTCCCTTAGTCTATGGGCGACCCCTATAAAATTTAGTCCATGACTTTGGGCTCCATCTGTCATAACAGTCCTTCAGGGCAGGAAAGATGGAGATGGTATGCGGTGTTGGATTTTATCATGTTGAAGTCAGTTCTGGTTCCATCATCACTGTGGTTTGCTTGGTTTCATCGAAGTTCATTCTTCATCAATCTGGGTGATTCTTATTGTAATACCATTGGTATGGCATATAATATTACGTAGCAATTAACATCATATAGTTCAAATCATTGGCTATTCTCACCCAAAATCAAATCCCCTTGAGGTACACATGGGACTTCCCCATCCTCCCGCATCACCCACCAAGTGCACCCAGGTCCTTGAGCAAAAGCAATCCCACAGATGGGTTTGCCTTTGCCCGAGGCAGGAATAACCCAGACTGTCTTCCCCAGCATATTTTTTATGTGCACTACAGGGACTTTATCTCCTTCTACAGTACATAAAAGTTTTGACTGGACAGGGCCAGCTCGACTGGCAGATCCCCTCGTGTTGACTAACCAGGTGGCCTTTGCTAAATGTGTATCCCAATGTTTGAACATCCCACCACCCATTGCTCTCAGTGTAGTCTTTAACAGTCCACTGTATCGTTCGGTTTGCCCGGAGGCTGGTGCATGATAGGGGATGTGATACATCCACTCAATGCCGTGCTCTTTGGCCCAGGTGTCTATGAGGTTTTGGAAATGAGTCCCATTGTCTGACTCAATTGTTTCTGGGGTGCCATGTCGCCATAGGAATTGCTTTTCAAGGCCCAGGATAGTGTTCTGGGCAGTGGCATGGGGCACGGGATATGTTTCCAGCCATCCAGTGGTTGCCTCCACCATTGTAAGCACGTGGCGCTTGCCTTGGCGGGTTTGTGGGAGTGTGATATAATCGATCTGCCAGGCCTCCACATATTTATATTTCAGCATCGTCCTCCACACCAGAGGGGCTTTAACCACTTGGCCTGCTTGATTGCAGCGCATGTCTCGCATTCATGGATAACCTGTGCAATAGTGTCCATGGTCAAGTCCACCCCTCGATCACGAGCCCATCTGTATGTCGCATCTCTTCCTTGATGGCTTGAGGTGTCATGGGCCCACCAAGCTATAAATAATTCACCCTTATGTTGCCAGTCCAGATCCACCTGAGCCACTTCAGTCTTAGCAGCCTGATCCACCTGCTGGTTGTTTTGTTGTTCTTCAGTGGCCCCACTCTTGGGTACATGACCATCTATGTGATGGACTTTTACAACCAGGTTCTCTACCCAGGCAGCAATATCTTGCCACAATGTGGCAGCCCAGATGGGTTTGCCTCTGTGCTGTCAGTTGCTCTGCTTCCATTGCTGCAACCACCCCCGCAGGGCATTTGCCACCATCCGTGAGTCAGTACAGAGAGAGAGCACTGGCCACTTTTCTCGGTCAGCAATGTCGAAAGCCAGCTGGATGGCTTTCACCTCTGCAAACTGACTCAATTCACCTTCTCCTTCAGCAGTTTCTGCAACTTGTCATATAGGACTCCACACAGCAGCCTTCTACCTTCGATGCTTTCCCACAATACGACAGGACCCATCAGTGAACAGGGCATATTGCTTCTCATTTTCTGGTAGTTCATTATACAGCGGGGCCTCCTCAGCACGTGTCACCTCCTCCTCTGGTGATATTCCGAAATCTTTGCTTCTGGCCAGTCCATGATCACTTCCAAGATTCCTGGGCGACCGGGGTTTCCTATTCGAGCACTGTGTGATCAGTGCAACCCACTTACTCCATGTAGCATCAGTTGCATGATGTGTACAGGGGACCCTCCCTCTGAACATCCAGCCTAGCACCGGCAGTCGGGGTGCCAGGAGGAGCTGTGCTTCAGTACCAATGACTTCTGAAGCAGCTCAAACCCCTTCCTATGTTGCCAATATCTCTTTTTCAGTTGGAGTATAGCGGGCCTCAGATCCTCTGTATCCCCGACTCCAAAACCCTAGGGGTCGACCTCGAGCCTCCCCTGGTGCTTTCTGCCAGAGGTTCCAGGTAGGGCCATTCTTCCCGGCTGCGGTGCAGAGCACATTTTTTACATCTTGCCCTGCCCAGACTGGCCCCAGGGCTACTGCATGAACTATCTCCTGTTCAATTTGTTCAAAGGCTTGTCATTGCTCAGGGCCTCATTTGAAATCATTCTTCTGGGTCACTTGGCAGAGAGGGCTTACAATCAGACTGTAATTTGGAATATGCATTCTCCAAAACCCCACAATGCCTAAGAAAGCTTGTGTTTCTTTTTTGCTAGTTGGTAAAGACATGGCTGTTATTTTGTTGATCACATCCATTGGGATCTGACGATGTCCATCTTGCCATTTTATTCCTAGAAACTGGATCTCCTATGCAGGTCCCTTGACTTTACTTTGTTTTATAGCAAAACTGGCTTTCAGAAGGATTTGGACTATTTTCTTCCCTTTTTCAAAAACTTCTTCTGCTGTGTTGCTTCACACAATGATGTCATCAATGTATCGCAGGTGTTCCGGAGCTTCACCCTGTTCCAGTGCAGTCTGGATCAGTCCATGGCAAATGGTGGGGCTGTGTTTCCACCCCTGGGGCAGTTGGTTCCAGGTGTACTGGACGCCCCTCCAAGTGAAAGCAAACTGTGGCCTGCACTCTGCTGCCAAAGGGATTGAGAAAAACGCATTAGCGATACCAGTTGTGGCATACCACTTGGCTGCCTTTGACTCCAGTTCGTATTGAAGTTCTAGCACGTCTGGCATGGCAGCACTCAGCGGTGGCATGACTTCGTTCAGGCCACGATAGTCTACTGTTAGTCTCCACTCTCCGTTAGACTTTCGCATTGGCCATATGGGACTGTTAAAGGGTGAGCGAGTCTTGCTGATCACTCCTTGGCTCTCTGGTCCACAAATCACCTTATGGATGGGAATCAGGGAGTCTCTGTTGGTGTGATACTGCTGCTGTTGCACCATTGTGGTAGCGATTGGCACCTATTGGTCTTTAACCTTCAGCACCCCCACAGCAGAAGGGTCCTTTGAGAGACCAGGCAAGGTAGACAGCTGTTTAATATCTTCCGTCTCCAAGGCAGCTACACCAAAAGCCCACCGGTACCCTTTTGGGTCCTTGAAATACTCTCTCCTCAGGTATATATCCTGAGTCTATGCCAAGGATGCACGGAGCCTCTGGGCCAGTCACAATGGGGTGCTTTTGCCACGCATTCCCAGTTAGACTTCCTTTGGCTTCCAATACAGTTAGCTGCTGGGATCCCCCTGTCACCCCAGAAATACAGGTGGGTTCTGCCCCTTTATAGCTTGATGGCATTAGGGTACACTGTGCACCGGTGTCTACTACAGCCTTATACTCCTGTGGGTGTGATGTGTCAGGCCACCGAACCCACACAGTCCAGTAAACCCGGTTGTCCCCTTCCTCCACCTGGCTGGAAGCAGGGCCCCTCTAGTCCTGATCATAGTATTCATTACTCTTTTCCTGTAAATGCGAATCAAAAGTCTCTTCATTAAGATCAGAAGATCGGCCCTTCCACTCTGTCTGGGGAACTACCCGCTGGAAACTGGAGCAGCAATTTTCCTGGAAGAACCCCCTTTTGTGACTGTTTTTCCTTGCAACTCACGTACCCGTGCCCCTAGGGCTGAGTTAGGTTTTCCATCCCACTTCCTCATGTCCTCTCCGTGGTCACGCAGGTAAAACCACAGGGTGCCCCGTGGTGTGTATGCTTTATATCCTCTCTCTTGAGCAAAAGAACACTGACTCCTAATAGCCGAGATACTGGTCCGTACAGGTGGGGAGTAGGACCTATCCTCTTTGAATTGCTGGACCTTCCAGGACAGTTTCTCCACAGCTGAGACGAGGGAGAAAGAGAGACTTTCTTTGTATTGCCGGAATTGACCAGCCAATTCATCCACCGTTCGTCCCTCTCCGACTTTCCAGGTCATCACTGCCAATGAGTTGGCATATGAAGATGGTGCGCTCCGTACAAACTTCCGCCACATGGGTCGTGTGCACTTGACTTCATCTGGAACTTTGGATAACTGCTTGTTGTTCAGGTCACCATAAATCACCTCCAGCACGGCTAATGCCCTCAGATACTGGATACCTCTCTCCATGGTGGTCCACTTCCCTGGGTGACACAGAACATCTTCCTTGAAGGCATACGTTTCCTTCACACTTGACAGGAGTCGCCTCCAAAGGCTGAGGACTCGTGTCCCTTTTCCAATCGTTTTGTCAATGCCCCCTTCCCTAGAAGGGCATCCCAGCTGCTTGGCTTCTTTACCCTCTAATTCCAGGCTACTGGCCCCATTATCCCAGCATCGGAGCAGCCAGGTGACAATATGCTCACCTGGACGACAGCTGAAATCTTTTTGTATATCTCGCAGTTCACTCAGGGATAGAGATCGGGTGGTTACCGCCTCGTTTATGAGTTCTTCCTCTTCCTCCCCGAGCAGCAGCCGACTCTCCTCCTCCTGTTCTCGTGATAGCCCTACTCCGGGGCAGGCTGCCTCGTACACTTCTTCCTCCAGCTCCCTTTTAGAAGAATTTTCTTCCTCCCTTACTAAACGAGCCGACTTCCACTTCCAAGATTTCTTCTTGTGAACAGGGGCGACTGATACCAGCACAGGTTGGCTCTTTGGTTCAGCCGGGGTGCCTGTTGCCAGGGTCGGAGTAGCCGCAGGGCCTGTCGTTTTGTCATCAGATCCAGAGACCACCTCTTCCCCTTGAGGGTACTGAATGGTGTTGAACAGGGCTCGGTAGGCATGGGCCAGGCCCCAGCACGTTGCAGTGATCTGTGTCTCTCTGGAGTTGCCAGGGTGACAGCATACTTTTTCCAAATATTCTACTAATTTTTCAGGATTCTGCACTTGTTCAGGGGTGAAGTTCCAAAACACTGGGGGTGCCCACTGTCCTAGGTACTTGCCCATGCTATCCCACACACCCTGCCACTCATAACTATCCAGCCTTGGGGCAGATCTCTGGATGATATTCTTAAATTGCTTATTAACAAAGCAATTAGACAAAACCGAAACAATATTCCCAAGAAATACCAATAGAAGTATCTTAACTACCCAGGGATGTTCAAGATACTGAAAAGTTACTGTAACAAAGGACAAAACATCATAGAAGAAGGTAGTGATGCTGCCATTCTGTATTTCCTCCATAAAAAAAACCCTCAGAGGAAGAACTATAATTGCTAATTGTCTCCACGAAGTGGTACCCGAAGTACAGTAATGGCTTCAGTACAAAGTTCAAATACCAGATTAAGCTCAAGGCCGTGTTTTAATAACAAACCTCCCAGGCAAAACATCACTAGTCACTGCAGACCACAGCAAACTGCAAAAACCAACACCAATCTCTAACATGTACAGCAAAAAAAAAGAGCATGATGCAGATCAGATAAACTAATATCAAGAACAGATGAATTAATATCGTGACCCACAACTGTTAACAGATATAAATTCCTTAATGCACTCTGGTTAATCTGTTACTATCTCAAACCCTTCAAGCGCCACGTTGGACACCAAAAAGGACTGTTGTGGTTTAATCTCAGCCGGCAACTGAGCACCACACAGCTGCTCGTTCACTCCTCCCCCCCACCCCGGTGGGATGGGGGAGAGAATCGGAAGAGTAAAAGTGAGACAACTCGTGGGTTGAGATAAGAACAGTTTAATAATTGAAATAATAATAATAATAATAATAATAGAATATACAAAGCAAGTGATGCACAGTACAATTGCTCACCACCCGCCGACTGATGCCCAGCCAGTCCCCGAGCAGCAGCCCCCCCGGCCAGCTTTCCCCCAGTTTATGTACTGAGCATGACGTCCCATGGTGTGGAATGTCCCTCTGGCCAGTTTGGGTCAGCTGTCCTGGCTGTGCCCCCTCCCAGCTTCTTGTGCACCTCCAGCCTTCTCAGTCGGTAGAGCATGGGAAGCTGAAAAGTCCTTGACTAGTGTAAGCACTGCTTAGCAACAACTAAAACATCGGTGTGTTATCAACATTGTTCTCATCCTAAATCCAAAACACAGCTCTGTACCAGCTACTAGGAAGAAAATTAACTCTATCCCAGCCGAAACCGGGACACAGCCTGACCGCAGCTCACCTCGGTACATTCTGCCATATACATCTCCCTTTCCTCTCCACGCCTGGTGCTTTGCTTCCCAGATACACCACTGCACTGCTAAAGAGGTGTTGCGCTCTGCCTGAGAAATGACTGATGGGAAAGAGCTCGGGGTAATCTCACTGAGATCCCAGACAGAAGACACTATGCAGCAATGTCACCGGTATGATACCCCCTGTGAAAAAAGAAGGTCCCAGCTAAAACTTTTTTGATTGATTTTCAAGCTAATCAACTAAACGGCTCATTCATTTTTCCCCTACTTCTGTTGAAGAGGTGTCCTCTTAACAACAGAGACCTCTTTGGGTCAAAATTATTGCCTGGGCGGAGGGTGAAGAATGTTACATTTGCTTGCGGTTTTGTAAGCACTACGTAAGATTTTGTGCAGTTTTAATGACTTTGCGGAAGGAGCATAGTGATTACTGTGGGCTTTCATCAATTATTTAATAGGCAGAGGAAATGAGAAGGGTGGACTGCTCCCAGACATGAGTACAGATTAAAACATGCCTTGCAGCTGGGACACACCTTGTTTATGAGTCCGTTGCAACTGGTATTCATTCTGTGCCTTCATGCTAGGTTTCAGCATGCTGGAAAGCAGCTGAGCAAACGCAGCAGAGCTGTCAGACATAAATAAATATTGTTCACAAGATTTAGAGAGTCCTCCTAATGTGGGATTGGATGGCAAATCATTCCCCCTAGGGAAACGTTCATCTCCTAGAGGTGTCACATTAGCTGCAATCACTGCTTTCCCTGGGCCAAAAATGAGGCTGTTCAGCTCATCTCCTCACAGCTGTAGTAGGATATTTTCCCTAACCAGAAGGAAGATAACAACATGCCTTTCTTTTTTCACCTCTCTACTAGGACAGTATTCCACAGAAAAGGGAAGGACACAGATGTGTATCACAGATGTCCATCACAGATGTCCAGGTTGACCAAGATACTCAACATTAACCCAAAGACCTTCAGATGAGTCAACCGAATAGTGTCTGCCTATGTGCTCACCACTTTAATGCTGTAAGCAGACTACAAACTGACAGAGGAAGTGCTAATGAGAAGACCAGACAAGCCACCAGATGGATACAGAAAATCTGCTTTAAATGTGAAGATCATCGCCTCCCAGGCTGCAGCCTGCAGCTGACTGGTGGCCTACAAGACCACCAAGTGCAGCCTGCTGCCACTCCATTGGATCCATTGCCTTGAGAGTACATTCATGTAAACCTTGTGACAGGGACAGCTAGCAGCCATGAAGAAATGAGCACTGGAAGTTGCCCACAGCCCCACCGTATTCGGGACCTGCTGCTTCAGAAACCATGAGACAGATCCCTGAAGACATCGTTACACAGGAGGGAGCCCGCAGGAGACATGTTGTGGGTCCTCTCCTGGTCGCTGGGCCTTAACCAAGTCACTGGGTTTCTCAGTGCCTTTATTTATTTCCTCTGTTACCAAAGGAAGGAGAGGGGCACCGAGCTCAGCACACTATTACCGTGATTCATTTTCGATCAGACAAGACTGCCAAGGGGTCAAGAATAACACTGGATTAACACCGCCGCTGGAACACTGCCGGAGGCTCAGCTGTACAGCTTGCATTTAAAGACTGATAATTGACACAACATGTGGCAGGCTGCTAGAAATGATGCCGTACCACGAGGAGCAGCTGAGCCGGAGCAGCCAGGGACACTGAGATACTGAAGTCTCCTGAAGAAATCCCAAGAGCCACCAGGATGAGCGAGTGGCATTCGCAGGAACGTCTCAGCGCTTTGCCAGCACTCGCGGTGTCAAGTTCCCCTTCTGTGTCCACTTCAGAGGAATTTGAAATTTGAGTGCTCTCCTCCATCAGATAAGAGCCACTGGTAGCACAAGGGCAATTACATCCACTCAGGTACCGTACAAACCTCTCCCCTAAGGGGAAGCCACAAGGATGCACAGTAATGAAAACGATAAGTGAATTTGCCAAAAGGAAACATGTTTTAAAATCCAGTTTCTTCAGTTCTGGAAATAACTTGCCCTGAAATGCAACCTTCCACAAACCGCTCCCCTGCAACATCCAGCTTGTACTCCCTGCCAGGATTGCTCATAGCAAACGTGTCTGCACAAGGGCACGGTACTGCAGGGAATCCATCCCCCATCCTCTTAGGATGATTAATAGCTGCTAATAACGTTCCCTTCCCCCCCTCACAGTAAGGTCTGGGCTTATCTCAGTGCTGTCAATGCTGCTTTTGAGATTTGCTCACCTACCAGTTAAGTCAGGAAAGCAAAAAGCATTTCTGTTATTAAGTGAGGAGCAGAGAGCTGCCACAGGGAAGACCTTTTCCTGCTTTTATTTTTGTCACATCCCTCCCTGGTCCATGGGAAGCAGGCATGTGGCTGGGGGGGCAGGCAGAGGCGCTCAGAGCAGTGACAGCTACCAGCCAGCTTACACAACCCAACCAAAAGGACTCCAAAAATGAACAAAAGCTTTCAGGCTCACAGGCATCCAGTAAATGTTGCACCGCCTGAAACTGCTTTGCTCCTGCTCTCCTCTCAGATGACTTCAGGCTTTGCACCAGCCTCTTTCCTTTCCCTCCCCCCTTGACCGAGCATGGAGCAGACACCAGCAGGAGCCGAGGGGCCGGCAGGCAGTGCCTTGCACACCTTGCACAGGTGGGTGACCCAATAATAAGCAGATATAGCTGCACTTCTGCATGGGATGGCAAGGAGGGCTGAAAGACACTGCAAGGAACAAATCCTGCAAACACAACTTTGCACAAATTAAGTCTCGTGCAAAGGCATAGCCTCTTGTCTCCTTCAAAAGAGCTGCCTGACTGGCTTGGGCTTCCCCCACTGGGGTCGAGCAGCCTCTGGCAGAGGGGACATGAACAGCATCACAGGGCCCCAGGAGCCCCCCAGCTCCAAGGACACTATCGTCAGATGAATAAAGCTTGACACACCTTGTAACATCATGCCCAAGGGCTTCCTTTGGAAAAGAGCCATGCCCTACCTTGTAGTGATTGCTCCCAGGCAATTGTGTAACACTTTGCCATTAGGTCATTTCACTGTTAAACAGACAATGCTGAGACAGGCTGAGCAGCGCTGCTTCATACTGTAGCCAAAATAGGTCCCAGAGCTCACCAGTGTGCCTGGCGCGATGCTCTGTTTGGCTGGCATCTCTGTGTAAGAAATCTGGGCTACTACAGAAATAATCTAGATACTTATAACCAGACACATCAAACTAGGTCCCTGATACCAGCTCAGACACATTTGCCAGCATATGGAAGAAACAAGTAATTCTCATAATCTGTGGGCTTGATCGTGCACTCTTTACTCATGCAAAGCTCAATGTAGTAGATAAGAGTTTAGACCAGTTATAGGCTTGGACCCCTCTTTTAAAGAGGTCCCACAGTTTCAGGGTTGGTATGGATAGAAGAAAAACATACATGTATTTTCTTATACTACAAAGTGAAGTTTTACGTACATATGCACATGTGCGCACACACACATATATAAAGCGCTGCAATCATGAAAACGGTAGAAAAATTATTTGCCCCCCTCGCCTTCCCTGCACGCACCCTTTGGGCTCCACCTTGCCACCACCACCGGGACTTTGCAAAGTTCAGGTTTCTGTCTCCCGGGTGGTTTGCCTGCTATCGTTCCCTTGCACTGGCGGCCAGGCACCAGAGGACTCTGCTATGACACGTCAAGTCTCCAGCTAGTCTTTGGGCAAGTGCTTTTACAATAGAGAAGAAAACGCTTTCATTTAGCAGAGGGAATGAGACATATTTGGCTGCTTACCCAGCTCCCAGGCTCCCTTTATAAAACTTTTGTCTGTCCCAGAGCTAGCCAAACACAACCACATTTTACATTTGACGCAATTGCCTCCATATGCCCTACCTAACAAGCTTTGCAGTCCCTTTGGACAGGGATATACGGTGCCTTTTTTCCTTCTGCAGGCAAGGATCCGAGAGGCAGCAATGGGTATATTAAGGGAACCTGCTGCCCACAGCAAATGAGAGGGAGGAAGGGTGGGAAGCATTTCTATGCTTCATAAGCAGCATAACGTTGCTCCGTGTGAGTCAAGATAGATGGGTGGGTCTAAAATTCATTCAATTCTTTCTGGCCTTCTCCCCCCATCCATTCAGGCACACTACTTGCTCGCTCCATCAGCCCTTCACGGTTTCCCACAGACCCTACAGCCTCCGGCACCACCCATCACTCCACACCTAGACACACATCGCAAGGAGTGATGAAGAGATAAGAAATGAGAAAATTAACATCAGCCAAGAAAAAGATCCAGATAAACAGCACCTATCTGAGCTTGAAAGGAAAACCCAGCTGCATCTTTGCTGGACAGAACAGACATGCAGCAACATACTTCTAAGGCCACCAGTGACAACTAGACATCTCTGACATTGTTTAATCCTCCCCACCCACCCACACTTCTGTTTTACCATGAGTAATGTCCTCTGCGCTGGAGTATTATACTAAGCAGCCACAGTTTCTCCCAGCAAAAGCATGCAGCTGGGTCAGCAGAGATCAGAGGCTGTGAGAAAATTCAGGCAAGCACGTTCCCCACCCCTTCTCTTTAGGGGAGGGGGAACGACAGGCCGGTTCCTTACAAGCAACTCCACGGGACTTTCCTCCCAAGCTGCTACCGCTCTCTGCACCGTTACGGTCCAACACTGCCGCAGCCCAAAGCTCACCAGCTGCTCTGTGCTGGCCCAGGCCACACCATCACCAGGAGAGAGGAAGGGGAAGGGGGACATGCCTCTGGCTGGGGAAACCCCTGAGCATCAGGCTGCCCCAGCAGGGGTGGGGGTCCCACTGCAGGAGCCCCTCTGGCAGCCCAGCTCGCCCTCACCCTCCTGCCTGCCTTCAGCTCCTGCCTATTTCTGATGGCCAGATGAGGATTATTAACACAGAAAAGGCATTAGACATGGTGCAGAGAGGGCTGACCTCAGGAAGGCGCTGTAAAAAGACATAGGCGAGATGATTTGCTCAGACGGATGCACAATCGGTGCTCAAGGAGTCACTCAGCCACACAGCTCGCTTTGCAATGTGCCCCACATAAAAAAAGAGTATAAAGATTTCTTACAAGACCTCAAAAACATTACATAGAGCTGCTCATCAGCTGAGCCTTTCCTGATGGTTTATTTCATCCTCTAAATAAAACAACATGTCCAGCAATCAGTCACCATCTAAGATACGGTGTCACTGTCCAGAACACCATCAATTGTTTATGCAGTTAAGGCCTCCTTCAATTTCCCTGTTTATATTGAAAAAAAAAATATAAGTTCATTTGCTGCAGTTATTTTGATGTTGCACCCTTCAACCCCAAAGCATTTTACAAGCCAAATACATCTCTTGAGGGACAAATTGATTTTTGAGTGTGAAAGGTACCAGGCAGCTTGCAACCACACGTAACTTGACACCTGGGAACAAGCAGATCAGGGAACAAAAAGGACTTTCTTTCTCCCAAAAAGTCCAACATTTACCTTTGTCAGTTTAAGTTCTGGGGCTTAAAGCTCTCACGTAGGATTAGGGCTGGTACATCCCCTCCCAACGTGGAGTTCTCTCTTTAGGTTCTTTGGAGAACTCATCAAGAACAAGGTGGGCCAGATGTAGCCCACCAAATGATGCTGGACTCAAAGAAGGAGGACGGAGAAAAGGGTACTCCAAAGTTTGGTGACATCAAGCTACCGCATAACCCGTGGCAAATTGGTCTGAAAAGGTGAACTGCAGAAAGTACAACTCTGGCTCCTGGGAGAGGCAAGGGTACTGCTCCCGCACATAACTCTGGCAGAAGGTGTTTGATTAGTATCCTAATTCTTTTAAATGTTTTTCTAAAGATAAAACTGCCCCCCAGACTCAGGAAACAGTGCTGGAAAAGATCAAGCCTGTCCTGTGCCCCAAAGCGCTCTGTCTTTATTGCGAGAAAATTCTGCTGCTTTCCACGTGCTACAATTAAGGACGATTTCTTCTCATCCAAACGCCAGCAGTCAGGTAGATCAGCAAAGTCTTTTCCCGTCCTCATGCAATTTGTATCTTTGAAGCACAGGCTTGTCCAGCCCCAGCAGCTGCCTGAGAAGCTGCCAGGGTTCACGCTGACTTTGAAGTCTGTAGGGACATTACTAGGGATGTGAACCTGTGCTCTCCATACCCCACACGCTCAGACAGACAAGACAGGACTCCCTCCAGCAGCAAGCACACAAGGCATCGTGCCATCCTCTAAACATCAACCCAGCTACTTCTGGAGAGCCAGAAGCTCTTGGCAGGTGACCCTAATGACCAGTGTCCCACAGGCACTGATGGGCTGTCTAGTTACGGTGCAGCTCTGCATGGCACGGCAGGGCTGGTGCTGCCGCAGCCCCCACCCCGCCTGGCAGCCAGGAGCGGCAGTGCAAGAGAAAACATCAGTGCAGGAAACGTAAACCCGCGTTCACCTTCCTATAAACCCCAGCAGCTTTCCCCAGCTGGCTCCCTCTGCCAAGCCAGCCTCAGAACAAGAGCCAAGCGTAACGCCGGCGTATTTGCAGTTATGGGCACAAAACCTGGGCCGGGCGGCTGAGGAACTGCAGTCATAGGTGTGCACAGCAGGGACCAGCCAAGGCTCCCCAGGCCCAGGAGGAAACCAGCCCAACCCTAAATCCTATCACATCCGCCATGCCCCATGTTTCCTTTGGCAGAGGGGGAGGTATTCCAGCCCTCCGGGCGCGGAGGCCTCCCCGTCCAGCCCCGGCTCTCCCCGCGGCTCGGACCGTGGCCGCAGGTTATTTTTCTTTCTTTCCGTCCGGAGAAGATGCTGCAGCCCGGCTCCCGAGGCAGGCACTTGTGCCACACAGCTGAGCCCTGGCATGCTCCAGAGGGAGGACGGTCTCCACGCAGCCGCTGCCACACTTGTCCCGCCGAGTGGCTGAGCCCCCACAAGAGATGCCCGTTAGCAAGGTGTCCCGTACCACTGGGGCTTTCTCTCACCAGTGGCTCTGGGATACCTTTGCTCAGCTGCTTCCTAACAGGATGACCGGCTGAAAGCGGGGGTAAGGACATCAGCCAGTACCAAAGTCAAACCCGATGTCTTTTCACACCACGGCATTCGGTCCCGTGCCTGATTTTGGACTATCAAGTCCAGTTTTATCACTAAATCAAGTTTTGAGTTAATAGAACTGGCTCAGGGGGCCATGCTTAAAAAAAAACAAACCCAAACCCAGGAAATACCTGATTATCTTCCAATTCTGTACTTGCTATAAATCCTGAGCTTTTAAAATACCATGAATAGATAAAACGGACTAAACAGGGATGAATTCACATTACTGTTGTCAGCATCAGCAACAGGCACAACGTTGATATTTCATCTTTTTAATGTATTTGCAGAACTGGACTGTCTTGAAACAGCTTTTTCATTGGGAAAATGCTCAGTTTCATAACAAAACGTAGCTACAGAAGTGCACTGGCTTTGGCCTGTTTCACAGACTGTGCCAGACACCCCTCCTTAATGGGGCTGGGGACTCCTGACATGACAAAACATAAAGAAAACTCCCGTCTGTCTGTATTTTGGGTCAGATGTTCAAGATCAACACACCGCTAGCACAAACCACAAAAAATCATCTCAAGAACAAGGTTTATCGGACAGTTCCATGTATATATTCAACTGGAAGCAGAAATCCCCAATGTTTATCAAAATCAAACACAACCAAACAGGAAACAGCTCACGTTACCTGAGGGATGGAGGGGGATGGGGTCTATCAACTGCGCTGCTTTTCAGCCAGCTCCACTTCATCAGCCTGTCTCCTCGTGCAACACGTTGCTTGCTTCCTCCACCAATCTCGCAGGGATTTGACCAGGAACTACCCTGTGCACAGGGCAGCTCCACAGAGACTATTATCTTGCAGCGTGTCCGTCCACGGCTCAGAAAGGATTTGGGAAAAGCTCTACCGCACTGACTCATCACATGGTATCATCCAAAGCGCGATAAAGGCAAGGGTCCCTCCCACTCCTGTAAGGCAATCCAGCAGGCTTTGGTCTAGGGTTCATTACACTGATCAACGTAAGTTTTCTTCTGAACAAAGACTGTAATAAAGTGTCCACCATAACCCTACAGTTTAAAAAAGAAACGTAAACCAGAAACATCTGTGAAGCATCCCTCCAGAAGAGACAGGGGACTCCACAAGAAAGTCTCACACGCAACACTTGTGAAATCCCCACACTCGGTTCTCACCGGGAAGACTGGTCCAACACGACCGAGAAACCAGAAGCATTCGCATGAGAAGATGCTCGTGATGTATTTGAGCCCGAAGCAGTTTTGAACACATAGTTCAAGTGGAAAGGGGGGTAGGGCAGCGACAAAAGACAAGATAAGAGCAGCTGTGGAAATACCATAATCTTTCATCTGCTGCTCTCCTAAGGCACAACTGGCCATTGGTGCCATGCAGCTGCTGCCAGCCAGAAGCTCTCAGCCAGGCTGCTCTGCTGGCTCCCACGTTCATGGCACTGGTGCTCCTCATCCTTCTTGGACCTGGGACTGCAGCGCCAAACTCCAGTAACCCCCTGGGGAACGAGCTGCCTTGGCAACTCAGACGGTGCTGCCTCCCACCAGCACAACTGGGATAAACCCTCCCTACATCAGAGGGGAGCTTGAGAAGCCAAAAGTCACTAGTAGGGAGCTGAGGTACAATGGTGATGAGGGCCATAAATACCAAGACAAGCTCAAGAGCTTACCATGAGGACAATGCTGCCAGAAGCCAAATCTGAGCTCCTGGCAGGCAACACAGGCTGAATTTAGGCACTTTGGTTCAAAGAGAGCTGCAAGACAGTTCAGGCCCCTGACTGGATGGATGTTTCTCTCCTGGCATCCCACCACGCCAGCACATGCCTGGAGCAGTAGGGTGACTCCATCAGTGGGATGGGCAGCCCTGGATGAGCCGGGCTCCACTGGCCACATGGGAGGGGACTTGTCCCCCACGTAGCACGCCCGAATTGCCGCACTCCCAGCTGGCAGTGGCAGGACGATGCTGCTCCCCGGTGCAATCAAGGATGCACGCCTGGCCCGGGGCAGGCAGCCCAGCCCCGTGTGCACCGCTGCTAACAGCGCTCCCCACAAGCACGTCTGTGCCACGGACCTACAGCCTACATGCTGCAGCACAAAGCAAGCACGTAACAGTGCTGGGGAGGGACGGCCGCATCCTCCCCTGCTCCCAGGGTGATGCTCTCATCACAGGCTACAGCCTCCCCACCCTCTCATTCCCCTCAGGTAGCCCCCACCCGTCTCACACCTTGGTGGGACCAAGGCCCTCATAACCCTTGGCAGATGCCGGTCCTACAGCCAGAGCTCGCTGACAGAGCTTGTCCCATCCTGTGAGGAAAGGAAGGCTCCATGCCCAAAAAGCTCTCTGGTCAGAGCACAGGTACCAAATGCAATAAGCAAGAAGAAAAATCAAGTTGTAGCCCTGTAAAGTCATCACAAAAGGAGGATCAGACTCTTTAAAACAGGACCAGATCTTTTTTTTTTACATGGTGAAGGTGGGACTTGCTGAGAGCTCTGTTCCTGAGCCAAGGGGACGAGCCCAGGAGCCTTAGGAGCGAACCACAGGAAAGATTAATGGCTTGAAGTCTTGGAGGGGAAATTAAAAATGTCAGAGGGGCCACAAGAGAAAGCCATGATAAGAGCTGCCAATTGTCAACATTTACGTCACCACCACCAGAGAGGCTATTTTATGACATTTTAGTCTCCAGGGTCACAATTTCTCATGAGGTGGTTATTTTTGCCACTTTGTTGATCTATGTCCTTGGTACGTGCCCATAAGCACTGACAAATGCGACCAAGGAGAAGAGGTAAGAGCAGCAAGGTAGGACTTCAGACTTACTTCTGCCTGAGTGCCTTTCACTGGAAGGAAATGGCAACAATTACCATAACAATGAAGTAAATATCACTTCCCCTACGCTAAAGCTGCTTTCATGTCCAAAAAATGCTTTAGAAGAATGAAGCATTATTACTGTAATTAAAGAGATTACACAGAAAATAAATAACTTCCCCCCCTCTGTGAGTTTGACAGCACTTGCCAGCTCTGCTGGTCCCAGAGCCAGCAGCCTCCCCCATGGCACCCGGGGTCCTTCAGGCAGTGGGACCCCGCCACAGGAGACCATGGGGCAGGAGGTATTTAGAAAAATCACACGTTTCACCATCCTGTTCTTCTTTAAGGGCAGTTCACAGAAGTTCAAGTTCTTGTACGTCCCACTTCCCATGGCCCTTCCTCACCTGGGGCCCACGGGGACTTCAAAGCCGCGCAAAGGCGGCAGCAGAGGCCAAAGCCCAGGGCTGCCAGCAGCTCATCGGATGCCTCTGGTTTGCAGAGGGATTGCTGGAAATCGGAGCAATTCCTTCTCCCCTGGAGGAAGGCCAGCGGCCAGCCCCAACAAGATGCCGAGCAGCACACCCCACGCAAAGCCATGAAGGGACAGGGAGTTTGGGGTTTATTGCCCCCACGCAAGAAGAGATGGGCACGCATGCCCTTGCTTTTTGTTGGTCTGCAGCAAGCGGCTCGGGGCAGGGCCCAGCTCCCTGCGAGGAGCAGCCGGCAGCAGGGCGGGAGCACCTGCGCACAGGGACGCTTGGGTGCAGGCGGGTACGTGGACAGAAAAGTGAGGTGGCTGGAACCAAACGCTGACATTTTACAGGCAAACGCTGGAGCAGAGGAGAGCAAATTAAGTTACACCATTAAAACTGTTTGGATGCGAGACTTTAATTGTAATTTCCTAACTAATTTATCTTTAAGTGGAGGTAAGAAGGACTTATAACAGAAACGGGCAGAGGCTCTTAACATAGGTTAATATGGCTTCTGTAAACAAAGGCTTTTCTTTTAACTATACATGGCAAGCAAAAGCAGGGGAGCATTCAATACCACCTCAGTGCGACGGCTTCCCATAGGATGGGCTGCAAAACCCAAATTACCGGCTGGCAGGAGCAGAGGGGATTCCCTCCGCCTGCAGGAAGGGGTTTGCTACGGACAAACTGAGGAGGGAGGGTCGGTAAGAAGCGCAGACCCCGGTTAAAGCCAGGTTAAGGGGCTGCGTGGGCCACCACGGATTTCTCCATCAACATTAAAAAAAAAAAAACAACAGAAACAAACAGGGGGAAGAAAAAGAAAAGAACCCCCCGCCACGGCTGTGTCACCAACCCTGCCTTTGTACCACCAGCCACCTGCCAGCCCCGGCCTCCCCCGGACCCGGTCCCGGTCCCACCACCGCGCCGAGCCGAGCCCGTCCCGGGCGGCCCCGGCCCCCAGCACCGCCCGCCGCCCCCCCGAGCCGCCGCCGCGCCCTACCCGGGAGACGGTGAGGGGCTGCTCGAAGTCCCGGCCGCCCACCAGGCGGAAGCCCCAGGGCCCGGGGCCCGACAGCACGATGCGGTGTGTCCCCATGTGCGCGGCTGCACCTCACGGGACGCCCGGCAGCCTCCCTGCCTGCACCGGCACGGCACGGCACGGCCCGGCCCGGCCCGCCCCCGGCCCGCCCCGCCGCCGCCGGCCCCTCCCCGGGGCTCCCGGGCCCCGCCGCCGGCGGGCCGGCTGTCCCGCCCCGCGGGGCAGAGCTCCCCGGACACCGCCGGGCGGCTGCCGCCTTCTCGCGTAGAAAACCGGCCCGCCGCGCTTGAAGGTGAAACCCTCCCGGCGGAGGTTGGCGGGGCCGAGCCGCTGCCGCAGGACGAGAATTTCGGTCTTCGGAAACCCCGGCCGCCTTACAGCCCCCCGCCCCCGGCGGAACTAAGCCTCTGCCGCAGCAGGAGCTGTCCGCGACCCGGAGGCAGGGCGGCTGCGGAGCAAGCCACCGGCGGGCGACCGCACGCGAGACTGCCCCGGCGCGGCAGCTCTCAGGCAAATACGGCTCGTCCCGCTCCAGCCTAGTGTGATGTTAACTCTGAAACCTAATGGAGGCGATGGAAATAAGTGGCGTTGCGTGCTCTTTCCCAGCTGGGAGCTGATGAGCGAGGGCGGAGCCTAGGAAGGGTATTACCTTTCCCCTAACTTAGCTCTGATTTGTCACTGCTTTAGGCAGTTTTGTTTATCTCTAGCCCCTTAGGGGTGGTACCACCAACGAAAGACGGAATTCTGCTGTACGGGTTTATCAGCCAACCTCCTTAGCTGTGATTCAGGAAAAATAGTTGTCCAGTTGCATGTTAAGCCCCCACCGATCTGACGATGGACAGGTGGGAGAGGTTGGTAACAGCAACGGTGCTGGCATTTACAAACTGAGCGCAAGCGTTGCTGCTTATTTAGTAAATAAACACAGCTCAGGCAATGCAGAACATCAGTGAGCTGCAGCACAAGGCTGCTGCTGAAGCTGGGATTCAGCCACGGCCAGGGAGCGTGGAGCAGTCAGCAAGTGGGGATGAGGCGGATCACCGAGGTGCTGGCCCTACAAGCCACGGCCACGAATGATCCCGTCGCAAGACACACCCTTGCCTCTGCAATCCCCTTTCTTGGCTTCCTCCCTTTTCCTGCATTACCTCGTCATTTCACGGGTTATTTCCTTCCAAGGTACATGCATCTGGACTATTAATCTCATCTCTGTCAGAGAGCGGTAGTTCTTCCACCGCATCATTACACATCTCCTGGTGGTGAAGAAAGTGACACCGAGAGCTCCTTTCCCCCCGGGTGTGGGGGATTTCCAGAGGCCTGTGACAGACCGCTGGGTCCTCTTCCCCTCCCTGAACGCCCAGCTTCTTGCAGTCACAAAAGCATCTCTAGCTTGCTCTTTGCCAAGTACGTCAGGATAGAGAGCGACATCAGTAAATATCGAGGTTCAATAGCTATAGATGAGTCTCTCTTTCTCCCCTCCCGGGCCGCAGCACTGTAAAGCAAGGGCTAGTGACTGCAGCAAAGCGGTGGTCAGGCAACCCTTTTCCTTTTTATATGAAGTAACCTGCAAAAACAGGAAAATGGGCTTGTGTCTGTGTGTTTTCTAAGGGCATGTAAAATAGCTTGAGGCTTTTGCCGTCCTGTTATTTTGGTTTTAGGATTGGCTTGTTTATAGTTTGACTTCCTAAAGTCATTGTGAATGCAGCCACGACATGTATCTGTCCGCCTGGCCATCCGGTCGCATCATCGCGGAGTTTGAATCCGTTGCCCAATTTTGGCTCAGTCTGAGGTGGAGGTCTCAAGGAAGTTAAAGCTCCTCACAAAAGACCAGCCTTCGGGGTGGGCACAGCCCCGCGCAGGCAGCGTGCAGGAGCCGGACGTGTGGAGGCGCAGGGTGCGCTTTTGTGGTACTCGTGCGTTACTGAGCCCCAGCGAGCCCACCCAGGCAGCTCAGCTCTGGCCTTCCCTCGCTCTGCTCCTGCGGGGACTGTTCCTTTACAGGAGGCACACCGAAAAAGCCCTGGCTAGCTCTCCTGCTGCAGGGCTGGGAGACGTGATGTGTTCGTCACAGACCTTGCACAAACCCCTTGAATTAGTGCTGCAGCCATACCTGCCTGGTCAGGGTGCAGCTACCGCAGAAGTCAGTGTCTTACGGCTTTTGACCCGAGTCAGGGTTAAAAATGCACATGTAAACCCAACATCAGCTGACGTCCCTTCCCACAGAGGGTGGCATTTGAGGTTTCTTGTCCTGCTTAACTCTTGTGGTCTTCTCATCTGAGGGGGAGTCACAAAGACCCTTTGTAAACCAGTGGACTTGGGTGTGCTCCTGAGCTCCCAGGTCTGCGTGCATGCCACAGCAGCTGCGCCCTGACCCCATGTCACAGTGAGATCTGGGCGTAAACCAGCTTTTTCTCTGCTTTTATATCTTGGTTTCGTCAAGAAAAAGTCACAGCCTGCCTATGGCTCAAGAGGGAGAACTGGTGAGCTCAGGCCAAGTCATGAGCGGGATCGTCAGGTGCAGGACACTCGGGAAGCGCATGGCAGACAGCTACTGCTCAGTATGGACGCAGCCAAAGACAGCCACAGAGGGGCACTAGTACAAAAGTGCATTGCTACAGGAAGAGCGGGAATAGACTTTATTTAATAATTTGTACAAGGAACACAATAGTAATTCAATAATTCCATTTATTAATTCTCAAATAGTAATCCACTGCAATAAGAAACAAAAAATCAACACAAAAATAAGTTGCGGTTTGTGTGTGTGTGTGTGTAACTTAAAATGGCAAGAGCAAGAAGGAAAAATAAACCTTTAAATGAGTATGTTATATACAGTCAGTATCATCATGTTACTTTGCTGGATAGATTAATTTGGTGTTATCCAATCTTAGCAACAGGCCTAAATATTGCTGCAAATAACTGGAGGGCAAACCCAAAGCAGAAAAACAAACCCATAAATAAGATGCAGGATTAAAGGTATCTCCTGCAGAAAAGAAACAGTGGTACTTTGTGTCATATCTGAAACCCTTTCATAATGGCTATTTTGTGCTAAAACTCTTTATGTGAACATACATGGAATTCCATCATTTAAATAAAAGTGGAAAAAAATCCCAACCTTTCACAACTGCCTTTTGTTTCCTCCCTTCACTCAATGTGTTTAAATTATTTTTCTATACAAGGTAAGTACATTGTCTGTACAAAATTAAATATACATATTTACAGTCAAACTTCTGAGACACTTGAGTCTTCTCTTCCGCTGACCTAGGCGGAAGACAAGCCTACTTGATTTCAAACCCAGGAGCATGGCTAGTTTATCAAAACATTGCAAGTCGTGCTAACAGTTAGTTGTAGTTACTCTTAATAAATCTGTATAAAAGCATCAGCATAAAAATAGGCATTTTATATTATTAAATACGGCTTATGACAAAATAGCAATCTAACCCTTTGCTATTTGTATGGTAACTGTAGGAAGCAGAGTCTGATAGAACTGGTTTTGTTTATGCTTTTTCTTAATAACAAAATGTCTATCAAAAGAGTATTCATAGTGGATTTACAGGCAAGCATACAGCCAAGCCATGTTTTTTTTTTCCTCAAGGAAATACAAATCTATGTAACTGGTAATAACTGCTGGGAACAGCCTTCCAAATTGATTAGACTTTTTTGTATGACTAAGAGGCAGCCAAAATGCATGTATTTATTTGAGACCTACCATCGACACTGTAACCAAAAAGAAAAAAAAAGGCACCCTCAGTGGTATGTTGCTCGGATTTATCAGAGCCTCTAAGACTTAACGCCGGGAAAGAAGCAAAGTCCTCATCCCCAAGAGTATGCTTCGAAAAGCGTGTGATCCTTTAGGGCCAGCAACAGGGCAGGAGCAGCAGAGAAAGTGAACGGCCGTAGGACTCATAAACAGGATTTGCTCTCACGGATGTTCTGTTTATTGGTTCTATTCTTTGTGCAGATAAATGTCAAAGCCAGGCTGATTTCACTTTAAAAAACAGGACTCAGTTCGTTTTGATGCACACAATACACTCAACACACACACACCCCCTGCACAAAGGAAAAAAACCCTGCAGAGATAGGTAATACGTTATTAAAGGGTTTGGGATTTTTGCACGTTTGCATTATGCTTTGGCTGACCTCTCTGCATTAAACCACCAGTCCCAAACTCCTTTTCCACACAGAGCTCTGCGGTTTAACCGTATCAGCTGTCCTCTGCCTCTGCTGGGTCTTAAGGTGCACGACATGAAGGAAGGGTTTTCTATGGAAGTGGAAGGCAGAGCAAAGTGAGTCTTCAGTGAGGCAGAAAGCGGGCAGAAAGCCTGGCCTCCCTGAACCTTGCCAGTGAAAGGGAGCAGCTGCAAGGCTGCGTACTGCCCCAAAGCACTATCCTATCTCAACACACAAACAAAACCTATACCATGTGCTTCCCTGAAGTCTTCTCAGAGGTAAATACTCCATACAAATTAAGATTATCACCAGAACTCTTGCTGGGGAGGGGAGAGGAATACACAAAGGCAGCACTGTAAACTAGAAACTGTCTCTTCTTCAGCAAACAAATCACACCCTGAATCTGTGGAAGCAGGGCTACACATTCAACTCAATACTGTACCACATAACCACATCCTCCTAACACGTCTCGTCTCTTGTCTATTACATTCATAAATTGTCTGTTTCTTCACTGTTTAAAAACACCATCTGGAAAACAACCCCGTCACTGTCACGGTGGGATCACTGTTATTTTACAGGTACAGAAGCTTCACGTAGTTGCCTGGGAAGGTGCCGAATTGCCTCGTTCTCCTGGACGTACCTGTTGCAAAATAAAACATGAGGAAGCCAGAGTAAGATGGAGCCATGCAAGGAAGGCTTAGGGGTTTAAAAAGGTAGAGGCGGCAGCCTCTTCTGCCTGCAGGCATTGCTTTCTAAAACGAAATCGAGGTCCTGGTCAAAGAACTTTTTGGCATAGACGAGATCACAACTAGTTCTGCTGCTAATCATCTTTGGTCTCCCCTTTTAACAATTAATAAGGTGCTGGTGAAAGCTCCTGGGTCTATAGGCTAGGACCCAAACTCCTATCGGTGTAAATGAGCTAATCTCCCTTAAGAAGAGATAACAAGCCTAGATTTGCAGTGTTGAGATGGAGAACACTGTCCAGACTTGCATTCTTTGAAGGTAAAGGGCTAGATTTTGCTAAACATAAGCTACAGATGAGGTTGGATTTTCAGGGACTGCAACTCCCATCCATGTGTTCCCTTCGTCCCCTACTTGCCACTTTCTGCAACTTGCCGTGGCTCCCTCAGCTTTGGAAAAGCTACAGAAATCCAGTTTTCCTTCATTCCCTCTGTTGCTTTGCCATCTGTGTGAGCAAGAAGGATCGGGAGGAAGAGGGAAATGGGGAAATTAAGAAGAGAAAAAAGGAAAAACTAGAGACCTAGCAAGGAAAACAAAGCTCCACCACCCTGCACCCTAATTTTAATGTTCTCGGTGGGAAAAGATGAGAAATTGTGAAAAAAGTCAAGTTGATTTTTTTCACCGTTTTGGCCCCGCAAATGAAAGCAACTTCCAGACGCTCTGCAAAATTGCTCATCTGCATCTCAAAAAGCGCTGCTGACAGGCAAGCGTCACACTCACCCACAAACCAGCCGTCATCACATTTCTCCATGACATCGACAATGTCACCGTCCCTCAGTTCCAGCTCATCATCGTTCTGAGGAGTATAGCTGTAGAGGGCTTGGTAGCTAACTCTAAAAGCAGAAAGATACTGCACATTAGCCACTGGATTTCCCTGACATCCCTTCAGAAGGAGATGTCTCCCTTCCCCTTTCTAATTCCGGTTATATTTTGTTCAATGCAGTCCGGACCTGTGTTTTCCATTTGAAAGGTGGAAGCCAACTGCATTAAATTGACTGTTGTCACAAGGCCATGGCAGTAAAAAGTGTCACGCCTGCACTGTATGGGATCGGCAGAGAGCTTCTGTTTTCTTTTTGCCATGTAGTTGTCTCCATAGACTGTAACAACCGGAGTCTTCCTAACGTGTAGCACCTAGAGAGCGTACGAGTGCAGACACCCTACTGAATGCAAGCCAAAACCTGGATACACTCATTCCTGGGCTGAGACACCTGCTCCCTTGCCCAGGCACACAGGCAGGGCCATGAATGACCAAATGGCAGAATGAAGGACTTCAGAAGAAGATACTGCCTACTCTACCGCACTAAGGTTGCTGGATAAATCATGGCTGAGGAGGTATGGTGCAAACAAAATCTAAGGTTGAATCCTGCCCTGAGATACCACTTGCACCAGAGGCACTCTGTATCTATCAGAAAGGAATCTTATGGAGTGGAAACAATCTTGGGGCAAATTTGGGGAGGCTTGGATCCCTTGCCTGTGGGGAGTGAAAACAGAGCTGATGTGAGACTTTCCGTTCTGCATAAAGGGGTGGGGGAAAGCAAAGGCTCCTTTCAGGACCCAACTGCCAAGGAACTTCAGTCCCCAGCACACAGTGCGGGCTACTATTCTCAAAACCACCAGTGAAAGGCCCCACCAAGCTTAATGGCAGCTCCAGGTTTAAACCCACCAGACACACTTTGAAAATCTCAGCCTTGGTCTCTCAGATCATTCAGCCACCAATTCATCAGCAGAACTGGCCAACAACGCACCAAGCGGCATCGGTGTTGGGACTGCTCACTGTACTGTGAGAAGCTAAGAACAGGGGTGAACACATTGACCCATGCCACATGAGCCAGGTGTAGCCAGTGGATATTAATTTGTCTCCAGCTTCAAGATACAAAGGCATTGAGATAGTCCCCATAACCAGCATGAATCAAGTGCCCAAAGGAGACCCAGTCCTGGATCATGAGGTCATTGTTTCAGGTGCTATACAGACACAAAGGTCCCAGTTTTTAACTACTCATTATGATGACACGTGGCTATTTTTGTTCTTTAAAGAAAGCTGACACCTTCCCATAATTCTAATTTAACTCCTGAAATGCTGAAGCTTTCGCACACCCCCATCTTCACCACCAGAGACAAGACCCCTGGAAGAGATGGGAGCCAAAAGGACTTACATGTCTCGTGGTGTTTGACTTCTGTCAGGGCTGGCTCCTTGCTGCTGTGCTTGAGGTTGCTGAGAAATGATGAGAGATGGTTTATGGTCATTAGAGGTCACCTTGTGGCGAGAGTCAAGAGGCTGAGAAACAGTACTGCAGTAATGAACAGATTTTTCTGCAATGTTTATGATCTCATTGCAAACAGCTTCCTGCGTGGTAGGCAGCATTGACATCCAAGAACACCCAAAGGACAGTCAACAGGGGGGAGGGAGGGGAAAATATAGACAAGAAGAGATGGGACATTCCAGATGCAGCACATAAGTCCAGTAAAAAAAAAAAAAAAAAAAAAGAGTTGTAGAGATCCAGGTAAATATCCAGGTAGTGGAGTGCAGAAGGGATCCAGGTGTAAGCATGGAGAAACAGGCAAGATACAGAAGAATTTGGCATTTAGTTTGAAGATTTGTAACAATACATATACATATATTTTTAAAAGCAGCAGCATAAGAGGTTGCAATTAGTTATGCAGTGGCACCATTACAAATGCTATGAAGTCAGTTCAAGAATGCAAGGTGGGCCGCTCCATTCATGCATTTTGCTTCATTTAACTTATACCCAGGGACTGGCAGCACAATTAGCCCAACTTCTCATTGGCTATGACAGTTTTTCTAATTGCTAAATTCCCTTTTTCTGTTGCAAACAAAACAATATATGCAAATAGATAGATATGTACCTACTTTGCCGCTAAAAAATAGCGCTGGCATTTTACCTCTACTGAGGTGTTACTGTCTGGGTGAAGAGAGTCTAGGACTACACATCTGATTTAAACAGTGGCCTTACCACATAGCTCTTTTCAGACTCTGTGAGATCTGGTCCAGCTCTCAATGAATGGTGGGAAGGCTGTGTGATCACCAAGCAAATGATAAGGAAGACATTTTAGCAGATGTTATATCGGTCAGAATTTAAAAAAATTAAATGGAGTGCAGACAACAAAAGAAAATGAACAACTCTTCCCTCCCCACCCCAACACCACACTTCTTGGACAACAAGGTCTTTCATTTACACAAGAGACATTCAGGCTACAGTAACGCAACTGCACTGCAGCACACAGAACGCTGCAAAGAGAAAGGTGACAGCGAAACAGAAGCTCAGAGCAGGGAATCGGAGTGGAAGGTCATGGACACCGCTCCAACCAGAAATGGTACATAGTGTCATACTGCATTCCTGTAGGGGGGAAAAAAACTAAGGACAGAAGCACATACTTGAGAGCATCAAACTTGAAAGGCCAAAAGCATGCTGAGAGGAATCTGCTGCTGTTTTTAGAAAAGTCCTCAATGACTTTGACACAGGAGAGGACAGTAACTCGCCTGCTTCTTAAAAAAGACCAGCTCAGGTCCTCAGAAGGCACAATGCCGTGTAGCCCCATCAAAATCACTCTAGCTTGTACCAAGCGAGGATCTGAGCGGCTCTGTTAATTCTCACAACAAGGCAGAACTTCAGGTCAGAGGAGGCCCTGACTGGAAAACCCAGCTCCAAACACCACCACCTGTGAAGCTTCTGGACTCTGCCCTGCCTCTCTCCCCAGTCACAACTCTTCACAGGGACTCGCGTGTCCCAGGGCACGGCAAGGAAAATCAGGTTGTTTGGGGTTGGAGGTTTAATGGGGAAGGTCACTGAGAAAGTCGCACAGGTATCCAGAGCCTGGTTTTGCACGCTTTTTGCACATTCAAACACCTACTGAAAGCAAGGGGCATGCTGTGAGCAAATGGGATGTCTGAACTGGTGTAGGGTTATTTATACTACCTGCAGGACTGCTTGGCAAAGTGGATTGGCTAAGATGCAGAGCATTGCCATCCTCTGTGATCATTCAACACAATTTTCAACACAAATTCCAAAGGCCTCAATTTTTATGCCTTCCCTCCTCCTCTTTATTCACTTCAACAATGCCCTTCAGTAAAAGGCTTGCTTTCTCACGGCATCCCGAGACAGAGCAGAAGCAGAGGATAAAGAGGTTTGTGACACCTTCAGCCCAGAGCCCATCTTCATGCTCAAAGAGTTTGGAGAAATGCAGGGTGATGATCTCATCCTTGTCTAATTCCTGTTCTCAGAGCTCCTCTGAACCACATCTTGGACCTCTGGAGCTGTGCCCATCATTGTATGAAAGCAAACAGTCTCTTTTCTCGAGGACTGTGACCCACTCTAGGCCAACCCGACCCCACAGCAACTCCTTTGTAGTCAGCTGTACTGTCTGGGGCTGGGATCTGGGATCACTGCCCTAAGAAACAATGCTCTGTTACCATGTGTATTTCTACAGAGAGAAAATTAAATGTAAGTTGGATGGGCTAATGGCAGTGGAATTCTCATTCAAAGCATTTACTGTGGAGCCTGAAATCGTCACAGGATTTCTGGAAGTCATTCCTGCCTGTCTATTATCAGCCCTGAAAGGCAAATGGAATAATTAGAAATTTAAAATTAATATTGTGCAGACCAACTGGATATAGCGCATCAAATCTGATGAGATCAGAGCTGACTCAGGTGGTCAAGTAGCTGGGAAAACCAATTTCCAGGCTGAGGTGAGAGGCAGCTGTAAGAATGATATTTTTAATTCAAGAAAGTGCTTCTCTGCTCCATACTAATAAATTGACTGCTGAAATTGCTCCATGAGCTCCTAAGACCGTGTGGTCCATTTCTCATTGATTACTTGTGACCTCCCTGACCGGCTTTTCCTCCAAAAAGCATTAATAACTATGAATTACATTAGTTATTTGAAAGCTAAAAAAATTGACGCTACCTCTGAATGCTCCATGGTGCAGGCTTGTATGTGTAATACCAGGAGGTGCAGCCAACCAGCATCAGAAACTTGGCCACGTTCCCCTTCCTGGCAGGATCCTCACAGGGACTTCTATGAAGCAGCTGGGCAGAGGCAGAGGCCAAGCAGTCCCCTGCCCTCCCAGCAGCCCCCAGCTCCTGACAAGACACACGACTAAGTGGATCCCTTCCGGCCTCTGCTCCAGAGATCCAGGCAGCTCCTACCAAAGCAGTGGGTGTCTCCGCACTAACTCCCAGGGCTACAGCTGAGCCCTGCAGTGAGGTGATGGAACACCCCGAAATCAGCAACTACGCAGCATTAGCCAAACAGGACGAAAAACTGACCAGATCAGACACTATAATTTTAGGCTGTAAATGTACCACCCCACTGCTTCAGACAAGTGACCTTGATAGCATGGCCTAGATGGCTTTTTTTTTTTTTAAAAAAAACCCACTCTATTATTGCAGGGAGAGAAGAGAACAACAAAAAAAAAAAAAAGTGTTATAGGTCCAAATGCTCTTCAAACATGGGTTCAGAAAGCCCATGTACTACCTACAGCGGTGGCTCCATGTGCCGCAGGTGGCCGAGGAATCAGCGAGTGTGGGGCACAGCTCCAAAGTATAAACCACAGAAGTTCCCTCAAAACACTAAGCCAGCCCTGCTGCTGCTGGAGGTAAACTGAGGGCCCTAGAAGTGACCAAGTATTCACAACCCGTGAGGACAACTCAACTCCTACCCCCTCAGTCACGGTACGTGCTTTGTTAAGAATAAGTGAATAAACTTAAGCAGGTGCTTAAGTGTCTATGTCTCCATGTCTACAGACTATACAAATATGCAGTACAGCCAGTCCTGAAGCACAGCTGGCCACTGTTTCCACCTCATATGGAGTTTGAGGATGGATTTAAAGAGCACCACAGGTTTGTAAGAATACCAGAAAAAGGTTCTACATTAAGAGCCTAGAAAAGCCCTGAGGCGCGTTTTAACTGTTAGGAAGAAAGATGCTGGGGCTACTCAATAGTGCTCTCCCGGCTCCTAGCGAAGTCAAGTGTCATCAGTGTGTCTATCCATTACAGCTCTTGTTTACGTGTCTTCTTCCATCCCTCTCTGGTGGGAGTTAAAGGACTACATAAGCAAAGAGAAAGCTAAGCAGAACAGACCGAGAGACAGACAAGACAGACAGACAAATTGGTATCCCCTCAGAGAAGGACACACATCAGCAGTGATGCTCCCACACGTGAATGGAGAACCATGAGCAGGGAGGACTCCCCAGCCCAGCCAAAAGGAAAAAGGAAAACCTCCGCACACACAAAGCCCCAAGCCCCAGCTCTGGTGAAAGCGAGGAGAAAGCTGGCCAAAGAGCTCTCACAAAGGACACTGAAAAGGCTGCAGTGAGGAGCAGCCTGACCTAAAGGCTGTCAAAGTCAATAGAAAGGCTCCCTGGCCCCTGGATCAGAAGCTGAAGGCTGTGTCTACAGCAGAAAAATGCATCTCCCATGGGGAGCCGGTACCAACACCCGCTGCAGGCTGTGCAGCTCTGGCTTGGACAATAAACACGCTGGGCAGAAGCACTGCTGTGCTAAGTAAGCATAGCTGGGCTGGGCTGGGGAACATGGGGTCTGAGCATCCTCCTCATAGGCTCTCCTCTCTACCAGCACAAAGCGGGTGATATTACTCACCACTCTGCCCGAGGGGTTTTGCAGAAGTGGAAAGGAGCAGACAGCCCCCCACCGACATCCCTCACACTGCTGGGCGATGCAGGGACGCTCGTCCAGCCACTCCTGCCTTCCCCACCCCACAAGCCCGCTGCAGTCTGGCCCCGAGGCCGAAGCTGCTGCACTGCTCACACACTCGCTAGCACCACTGCTGACTGTCACACTAAGAGGACCTCGGAGTAAAACAGGAATTAAACCAGAAAATTTCGGAGGGTCCCCTGAAATAATTTGATAGATTACATTACTGCTTAACATCATGTTTTACTGGAATATTGAAACAAATTATCTGTAAGTGATACTTGAAATATCTTACACGTGCTGTGGGGTTGTTCTTTTTTCCTTTTAGTTTGGACTGTGAAACTAAACAAAAGGGAGTAACTTCAGAATAGCTAAAAGAACCATTGCACTTTATATTATTACTTAACGGAACAGGCAAGAACACAGTCCTTACGCCAGACCCCCCCCAAAGGGGTCTTAAACCTGCAAAAAACCCTGGGTCAGAATTTCATAACTGGGGAGGTTCTCTATAATGAGAAAGAAAACTAAAATTCAAAATGGTAAAATACCTCAAACACCAGGGATGGACAGTAATGGAAACAAAAACCAAATGTAATGTCTCATTTCCATGTTTACTGAGTGCTTTTCTCATTTGATTTAAATCAATGAAAAGCTGACAGATTTTTGAAAAGGCCTCCAGGGTATTACCTGCAGTTCTGCTGAAGCCATCAGCCTCTGTATGGGTCACGCAGATAAAGAGAAGTCATTTGCACATATAAATACCACTCCTGCTCCCTAAACAACTGTAGACCCAGAGCTGGAAAGGAGGTCAAGACTACTGATAATGTCACACACAGTTTTAACTTGACACTGACAATTGTCAGCTCTGATTGTCAAGGCATATAAAATATAAATTTTGGCTTGACTTCGACTCCAAAGAAAGGCCACAGGGTCCTATTACAACCAGGTGCAACACCCAAAATAGAACTGTGTGCTAGTCAGCACTCAGGAGAAACATCTTTCCCTAAATGTGACTCTTTGCTCCTGCTCTTTTGAATCGCGTACACCCAGTGCAAGCACCAGCAGGACCAAGCAGATCAGAGGCCACAAGAAAGGCCAACACAGAAAACTTTTGTGGCTTTTTAACATGAAGCAGAATACGTAGCCTATTGGACTCAGATATTGAAACTGAAAGGGAAGCAGGAGGTGGTTGCTCAGTAAAAAGTCGTGCAAGCTCACGATCGGAGGGAAACGAGGTGAGTAAAGGTAACAGGAAAATTTCAGGGTTAAAGCTGTATCTCGCTCTCATAAACTGATCAAGAAAATAAGTAACATTGGCAACTACTTCCCACACTCATCCTGCATGAGCAGCCTGCCTGGTTCACTGATCAAGGCAAAGATTGCTCCCCCAATACCCATCGCTACAAACTCAGTCCTGTTTTTGCTAATTGTGAGCTTTCTGTTTCAAATGTTGCCATCTTGTGGAAGCTGCCTGGAAGGACTGACGAGACACCAGCAGCTGTGAGCACTGTTCATTCCAGGACCCCGGACATCCCAGCCACACAGTGTGCTGAGGCCGAGTCGGTTATGCTGCACAGACCCTACCGCATTCCTCTTTAAAGACGTTTGTAGCTCCCACCAATAGAGCTGAGAACCTGTGAATCCTACCTGAGAAGGCTGGAACAGGTCCCTGATATTGTGGATACCAAGTTGTGTATGCCTTATCCCCAGCTCTGAGACACTCAAACCCTGAATCCTGATCTCAGGTGGTTAAACAAAACCTGAACCAAAGTATCTCACGCTACATCGTTCCCGCTAACAAGACCACCGATACTGCCTTATAATGCAATCGAGCTGTAGGAACTCAAGGTCAGAACTAAATAAGCCCTGGGTTAATCCTTTGGCGGAACAGAAAATCAGATCCTCAGCTGGTACAAAACGGCAGAAACCCAGACTTGAGCTATGTGGATTTATATCAGCTGAAGATTTTGCCCATACCTGCCCTTCTGCATAGCCTGGAAGTCATTTTAAATGATTTTTTAAAAAAATAAAAATTCTGAATGAAATGACAGGAGAAATATCTCACCTGTGGAATCAAGGAATGGCTAAACAAGCGTATGACAAAACAATGGCGTGACATGGAGTCAATTCTAAGTAATGGAAGATTAATCAGCAAAGATGATTACCTGTGGCTTATTGACTCTGCGTGTAAGTCTGGGAGGTGGCTGTGTTGTGACAGTAGAGGAAGAGAGGGCAGAGGAAGAGAGAGGAGCAGATGAAGAGAATGCTTTTGAGTCTGCAGTCTTTTGAAGAAAAGAAAAGTTGGTCAGCTTGGCACACACTCTCTTATCACAATCACTGCTAGTGATAAGAGCATCTACTATCCAGTAAATTTGATGCACACACAGCAAACGTAACTCCATGCAAGGGCAAGTGCAGTTTCCAGTTGGTTTGTCTGAGCTGACCACCTCATTCTGTTTTAAACATGCAGGTTATGCCTGTAAAAAATGCTACTAAAAATATATCCAGATTGTAAACAGCACACTCTTTATACAGCTTTCAATACACTTCTGGTTATGATTCAAGCAGAAATCAAACAATTTGCCATAAGATTTCCCAGTGTGAAATGTGACATCTTAGAAACCCTAATTCCTCATTATTTACCGTTGGCTAGATAGGGTATGTCATGGAGGCTATCGCAGTGCATCCAAGACAGTATTTATCATGCTATGATTTTGAGCTCTCCAAACTTCCACTCTTACACAAGGTAGCATGGGGGTGCTGTAATGTATTTTGGCTAGCTGTAGCCCACAATGGACCCCAAGTCAACTAAGAGCTGCGAAGTAAGGCAGATCTCCTATACCAAGACTGGGGGCAGAAGATATGTTGTAGAAGCTATTGGAAGGTTGCCCTATGTTCCTTCTCCTTGTAACATACAGCTACATATAACTAGAAGCTCTTGGGGAAAAATATCACTAGGCCTAATTCTCATTTGTGGCTAGACCCTTTCACATCATTTTGGAAATGGAAAGGTAACAAATTCCACTCAATGCATAGATAACAATCAAGCCTCCCTGACTTAGTCACGCACATCCCAGACTAAGGTTCACTAAAACCACAGGCTCCAGGATCAACAGGGGACAGCTTTTGCAATTCTAGGAGCCAGGCTGACATTTACAAGGCTTTTCAGTCCTTGGCTTTAGGAGGAACAAATAAATTCTATCACCAAAGATGATCCATTGCACACTGGAAAATCTCTGAATAGCAAGGAATTGCCTGTATTCTACACAGTGAGGTATATGGGCATGAGGCCTGTGTGATACTTTTATCTGACACATCTGGTAACAGCCACTATCTGGGACAATCACCTCATTAGACGTGACCAATTAAGTCAGTCCTGTGTTATTATCTATTCTAAAATAATTTTCACTACACTGCTTCTGAGCCCTCTTCTAAAACTTTTTGATCTGCTATCCAGTGAATGCCACGGGTGACCCCTGGAAGAGGGTCTTAGGATCATCAAAATGACATGTGGCAGCCACTGGCTCTGCCTGGCCAGCAGAGCAGCACAAACCTCAACACACCAGTTAAAATCAGGAATTCAGAGCAGCACACACACATGCAGGAGAAGTACCTTCTTTTCCCCGCTTTGAAACTTTCCCAGATCACCTTTCCTCACGCCTCTTTTCTCTGTTTTACCACCCTGCACAATAGCCATTAGCTCCTGACACAACTGGTTGTCCTCAGAGGAACTCACAGGTCTCTTTTCTGGGCTCACACGCATGTCTAGTTGGGATGGTTTCAGGCAGGGCTCGACAGAGATCTTGGGAACAGCATGAGCACCCTGCTCGGGGTTGCTGCTGCCCTCTCTAGTCTTTTGGAGCCAGGCTTGGCTGCCAGTGGTGTCACACTGCTCTGCGAGGACGCTTTCGGGGCTCTCCACTGCCCAGCGAGGGGAGTTAGAGTAGCTCACGCTGGGAGAAGGGGAGCCAACAAACTTTTCTTCGCTTTGCGGAGTGACCTGATAGAAACTGCAAGCGGAGTACTGAGGTCTGGATGAGTAAGAGGGCAATGGGGATTTAATGGACCTGGGAGTCGAGGAGCCAGAGAGATGAGAGTGGTGGAGGCTGACTGTGGGGGAAGGGCTGGCTGCAGCAGAAGGCGAGAGATAGTCAGTGTGAGAGAGGGAGGCTTCAGGCGGAGGAGGCAATGGAGGAGTTATGGCAGGAGTGGTGCTAGGAGACACTCCCACGGTCAGAGCAATCCACTCAGATGTGACCGCCTGCACCTCTGGAGATAAGGCGCGGCGTGCGAAAGGCAAAGGCGGAGGAGTTGGTGTATGGAGCAGCTCAGAGCTGGGAGACTTGAAGGAGACAAAAGCAGGAGAGAAAAAGAAAGAAATGAACAAAAAAATAATAAAGGAAAATACAAAACGACCGAGCAAAAGTAAAAGGAGAGAGTGAGTGTGGAGAGGAGCAGATCTGTGACCAAGCATGGCGCATAAGTTTTCCACGCACAGGTGCACCGTGTTGGAGAACGTGCTGTCCACAGCTACTCCAACCACAGAGTCCAGTCTGTATCTGTGCTGCTAATACCCTTCTCTCCAGCCTTTGCCAGGATCCCAGACACAAAACATCTTGTGGAAGACCTCAGACTTCATACCACATGCCCTAAGTCCCTCAGGGATCAGTTGAAGCCACCATCCATGATGGCAGCATGCAGCATTTGACTGGCCTGGCAGTAATAGCTGGGGCCCCAACAACTCACACTGTGGACCCAGTTAGAATTCACTGCTGCAATGAATTTTGACTTTATCCAACTCTAGCATGAGCAATGCCTGCTCCTCAGGAAGCTTGCAATGCTGAAGCTGTGGAGGAGAAAGGGATCAAAAAAGCTAGCTGTGGCTATTTGGTCTTTAGGTGATTAAAGTAGGTCCTATGTTTATAAAGGCAGAACACACAATCGAGTTCTGCCCTTAGCTATTACCACCACCGACATCAGTGAGATGAGCTACATTTGCACTGATCAGAGCATTTCTCAGTGCTCTGCCAAGTTAGGCAAAAAAGTAAGGGAGAGAATTGATTTACTAGGGGAGGAATCAAAAGAATAGCAAAGGAAACCAAAAAAGGGTGGATACAATCCCTTCCATCAAATGGAGAAGCTTGCAGAGAGCTGGTGGCAGGCCGGCCACAGCTATGGAGAGACTGCCAAGCTCAAAGAGAAAAGCTCAGCTGAGATCCACTTTGACAGGGAACCCCAAACAAGCAACAAGTCTTTCCTCTTTACACAGTGGCTAAGAATAAAAACACTCCTTTTAGGGAAGACCCAGACAGACACCAGGCATGAGCCATGGCAGCCCTTCCCATCAGTCCTGTACCGTATATCCCTTCCTCCCGATCCCAATTCTCCACTTTTGTTCCTTGCAGTCTTGACCTCAGAATGACCTTGCTTTGATCCCGTGGGTGAGAAGGGGATGCGCCAGAACCTCATGGCCGCGACCCAGACATGTATGCCAACCTTCAAGCATGAGTATTTGCAGGATGAGAGCAAAACAAAGGGATTTAGAGACTCACTGCCTCCCTGATACATTTTCCATGGCAAACATTCTGGGATCCCCATACAATTATCTGCTGCCATTTTGATTTCTGGTTTGAACTGCAGTATGATTTATAGTGAATCTAATATTCATGGAAGATCCCAGACTGCTCTCAAAACCTGAGTTCATTTAGCACCAATTTCAAATAGTACAAGCTGCTCTCCTGACCCTGTCTCCCAAAACCTTGGTCGTGAGCTGGAACATTTAGGAGTAACTATACAGCTCGATTCAAGCTGACCAGGATCAACATAATGACTCCTACAGACTGTGACAGCCTGTGACGCTATAATGTGTTATAATAAAAAAATTCACTCATCGCAGTGGAGGTCTGTAAAGTGTAAACACGCACTCAGGAGGAGCTCGATCACCAATTCATTCCATCTCTGGCAGTGAAATTTATTCAGATGGCTGTGAACTGTAGCCCTTTCAACCTGGCCTGAATTCAAGCTACAGATCAGAGATGAAAAGCTGAGTCTCCAAATCCCCAAATGACCTTTCTGGTTCATTAACCTTTCTGGTAAATGAAACATCACCTTTTCCTGCAGTTGCAGCATACTGCAGGGAGCGCATGGCTTTTACTGCGCAAAACACTAGTCTTAGCTACAGCTTATTTCAGCTATTGCTTCTTGCACAGCAACGGCAACATCCCTCTGTTCTGCAAGGTGCTGCAACTGGCTGCCTCTAGTCCAAATACCTGTGGTGAAGCTGTCATGCTGCGGTTAGGGGAGAGGGACATTGGTGGGTCAGGATAATCGATGGCATTCTTGACCACTGGCCGTTTGAGCACCTCCACGTAAGTGACAGGGAAGATGCCTTGGCGACTGGTGCCAGATATTTTTCCTTCATACCAATTCTCATCCACTCGTCGAATCAACGTGATCCTTTCACCCTATGGGAAGGAATAGTAATGTAGTCCTGACTTTAACATATTGCATCATTCCAAAGCAGATTACATTTTTAATCTCGCTGCAGCTGACTTAAAACAATCAGTTGCTCTCAGCCTCCCCTATTTCCCAGTTATGTGGTCTTGACCCTAACCTCCAGGTGGGAATGATATTTTTCAGTTCAGAGGAGGAAATGCAGATCTTCTAGTGCTGACTTGGGCTGTCTGCAGACTCAGTTATGCTCACTCAGTTATGCCCACGTTTTCAAGACCCTACTTGCTAAAGTCAGTTAAAAAAATGGAAACCAGCAGTTTCAGGCTGACCAGGAGACTCTCAAGGGGTATGAGGTGTACAGGGAGTATGCACAGGTCTGCAGTTTAAACTAGGTCTCGCTATGCTCTCTCCTGTTTTGCTGACAAATGAAGTGACTTCCAGATCCTTAATATAAACTGCAAGCTCCACCTTCATATATAATTAAAAGAGAAGACAGACAAGATCTAATCTAAGCATCAAAACAGAAAGCTGGTTGAGATGGAGAAACGCTGCTACTTAATCTAAATATGGCTGACTTTGCTCTGAACAGCCATTACACAACCTGTTCCTATCCCTTCACTCTGCAGTCAGGTCTAGCCAGTCACTTCAATACCACAGAATCTCACTTGCCTGTGCTCAATGATTTGGCTTGTAGTACAAAGGAAGGCGAACCCAGTTTCCTTCTTTTCTATATCACTGTTCTCATGTGACTGTGCATCTCCACTGGAGACGATCAGACTGGAGACACATCACCGAATATCTAATTTGCCTTGCAGAGCCAGGCTTCCAGCACTTGTGCTCAAAGTATCTTCTCAGCTAGCCCTAAGGAAGCAATTGGCACTTCTTGATTCAGCCTACCTGCAACACTCTCACTGCAATGCACTACATAACGACTATGGAGTAAAAACATGGGTGATGAGAAGGAATCCTTCCTGAATATGGAGTTCATCTTATTGGAGCTTTCATTTGGAAATTTTAAGTTACTAGTGTTAAAAAACTTCAGCATTTGTCTGGATCCAATTCATCAGCACAACAAAAGCCCTACCTTTCTGAAGGACATTTCCACTTGGGTATCCCCATTAAAGTTGAACTTAGCAACAGCATCTCCATATTCCAATACTTGCAACGGTGATGGCTTTTTGGGCTGAGCTTTCTCAGCTGGTGGGAGGAGCTAGAATGAACAAACAGAATCAAATGAGTCACATACAAAAAGCCCATAAACTGGTCACTGGCAGAAAAGGAGTGGGCAAAGAGAACACCTGCAAGGAAAGCAGCTACCTCTATGTATGATCGTGGGAAGATGCCAACTCTGCCATGGTGTTCACCTTCATACCAGTTCTGGTCAATCTGCTTGTAAATGTAAACAATATCTCCTTTTTGCAGAGGAAGTTCCCTGTTAACAACACAAGCACTCCATCAGAACTTCACTGGAGAACAGACGTGTTCTTTTTCTGTCCAGCAATCCCTAGGTACCAAGGTCTGCATCAGCCCTGTTGATACAAATCATGCTCTGCCCAAAGTGACAGCCACGTGTTGAGAATTACCCTGCTCATATCGTGATGTGCAGGGACTCTTGCTCTTTGGGCATCCCGTCAAAAAAGCCGGCCTATGAGGGCCCTACTAACCACACACCCTCCAGCAGCAATGGGGTCAAGCTCAAGCAAAAGATGCCACTGGCTGCTTTCCATGTTGGATATGGTGAGCAGTGCTCAATTCCTGTTTTGAAACAGGTCATGCCACAAGTGCCTTCCAAAGACACACATGATTTTAATGGAAGCTAGTTTGCTGATTAGATGAACCCCCTCACATGCCAATGTTGATCCTGCAACGGTTACACTTCTGGTCAGCCTCACCTGGGCTAACAATTGGGATTTCAATCTACAGTCTTCGGTGCTAAAATTATGAATGCCTGCAGCTTGAGGAACTCCCACTGTGGGTAGCTTGCGCTAGGCTCATAAACCTACTACTTGGGTCCCCACAGGAAAACAACCAAACCAGCTTTCCCTAACACGATTTTCACAAGCTCTCTTTTACTTTTGTCTGGCACCCTGTTATCTTCTGCTCAAGGGACACAACAGTTGCACCTTACATCTGCCCCACTTTTGTTACAGGTGCTGGGGAGATGCTGCATAAATCATTACAAATCATCACCTATAGAACATGTAACAAAATATTCCCAGGACATTAGCACCTGAGAAGAAAAACAGCAGGTCCTTCACTGAATTCTGTTCTTCTTTCTTCCCTCCCTAGCAATGTTAAAATGAGAGCTTCTCCAGGCTCATGCAGAGGGAAAGGCCTTCCAGGCTGCCTCTTCACAGCAGTGTTCCCCAAAAAGAACGAGTAGTGCTGTGTGATTCACCTGACGGACCACAACAGGGCACAATGCCACCAGAAACATCCACTGGTGTATCTACAGATGCCAGGGGAGCAGTGACCACTCTGTACCCTTATAGGTCCTGCATCAGGAAAATCCTGAGTCAAGGGCCCACCTACCTGCTTAAAGCTAGGCATCTAAGTCCCTTGCTGACTTTGGGCTATGCTTAGCACAGTGAAAAGGATGCTGCTGTTCTGTGTATCTATGTTCTTCTGACCATCTGTACGGCAGATTGACACAGTGAGCTACTGACTAACACGGTACTTCCAGCTCCTAAATCGGAGCACAACCAGGGATGTCATGCAGGGGAATCCCTTGCGTCTCCAGCACAAGGGCAGTGACAGAGCTGCTGCTGAAAGGTCTCACCCAGCTGTTCTGCCTACAAGGTGCGAGAAGGAACATCAGCCAGAGTGCTCCCCCATGGCTCCACCCACCCTCAGAGCAGAACACTCACTTGTTCCAGTAAAGAATGCAGGTTTGCCCTAAAAATCACATGGGATACAGATGCACTGAGAAAGAAGGCATTTTCCTAAATGCCTTTAGAGGCTACAACCTGCAAGATTCATATTACTTTTCCCTGCCTTACTATGGACACCTTTGCTTTGAGCTGCTGGAAAGACACTCCCAAAACATGAATCCAATTGCACGACACTTCATAAATGCTCCATCCTAGGGGAAAAAGCAGAGGAAGAACACTCAAGGCAGTAGTAACAAGCTGTACTCACTTTAGCGTCTGTGCTTTAAAGTCAAACTTGGCTCTAGCAGGTCTCATCTAGAGATCAAAAAAATCAACACATTAAAATAATAATTAGGTTTTCAACCCTCTTCTGAGGAAAAGCACCCAAACTCTTCTATAGCTAACGTTAGTCTGGGGAAGAAATTGAATGCAGGTATTCTGCTACAAGCTTGTGTGCAACTGGTACTACAGTCCAAATATGCTGGATGGGTCTCTCCCACCACGGCAAAAAGTGCCAACTTCTGGTATAACAGTAATTAAGAGCTCTACAGAAAATGGATTTAACAGCAGTAAACTTTTAAGTGTGACAAACCCTGTTGAATGAAAGCTGCTCCAGTAACTACAGTTACTGGGGCTCCGGGACCAAATTTCCCTTGACATGTGAATGGAAAAGCAAAATTTACTAGCTGGGAAAAAAACAGTAGGATTTTATTTGATGTGGCTTTTATTGATTATTACCTGGCCCTGCTGAATCCTGCAATGTGACCCATGTACTCTGTATAAATTGGCAGGAAAGAGACAAAGGTGAGGAGGAAATATGAATAAATTAAGCATGTGTCTAAAAAAAAGTCTTCAGTGGCTATAAAGCCAAAGAGGACGTTGACAGCAAGCCTTAAAGCTTGATTTACTTGGCTGATTTTCTAATGGTCACAAAATATTCAGACAATTTTAAAGTCATTTTGGTAATAGAGCATAAGATAAGAAGTAGTCATATTCATGTGGCACCAGACCATTTTAAACTGCATAAAAGGCAGACAAGTGTACTCCATCCACATGGTGACCACCTCACCTACTGCCACAGTGCAGCACCTCTGGGGAAACAGAGCTGCTGTCCAGAGCCCCAGCAGCAATCCCTAAGGCAGGAAAAAGCATTTGGCCAGGACACCTGGACTAGCATCCAGCTCTCAAGAGAAGTGCCTTGAAGTGCATCGGAAAACCGTCTACCTCCTCCTTTGTCTCTTTCAGAAAGACCGACCAGGTCGTACACAGTGAAACATGCCGAGACTTTTTCCAATTGTTTCTAAAGGACATTAAGCATCTTTCAAGAGGAGAAGAAACAATCCATTTCTAAAAAAAAACTATGAGACAGTCACATGGCCAGGATCAACAAGACATGAAGTTTCTAAGCGTAAGGCACAGACAAGAAGACAATGTAGCAATATGATGCAAAAGATGTAGAATGCCTTTTATTCACTAAAAGTAGCTGATATTTAAAGGCATGCATCACAGGTGTGCACCAGCAATCCTCAGCAGGCATGCTTTAACATATGCAGCTTGGTATAGAGGTATCAATTAAGTTACCAGGCACAAGAGTCAAAGCAGATCTAAATGAAGCCAGAATGGGAAAGGGGAAGGTGGGAAAAAAAAAAACAAACAAACGACATTCTCTGAAGAGGTAATGTCGGCTTAAAGCACAACATTGTGAGAGGCAAATATTGCTTTGGGTCAAGCAGCAGACTGAGGTAACTAAAACAGACCTCTGACCCAGATTTCCTCTTTGCTGTATCGTCTACATTTAGGAGGTCCCCAAATCGCTCATTAGTGATAAACTGATGGTGCGTTGGAATAACCCCTGTGTGCCTTCTAGCTGCAATATCAGCTTCTTCTTGCTCACGTTTAAGCCGTCTCTGGTCCTCTAAAAGTTTCTGCCATAAAATTGCATAAAATGGGCAGTAAATCATCTAGTTAAAGGCATTCAAAAGCTGCCATAAATGTGACTTAAATAAAATTTCTGAGGTCCCAGCAAATAGCTGGGATTTTACAGTTCAACATAAAATACTGATTCTACTAACTACACAATACCCTTTCGTTTTGCAAGCACAGAAAGTATATCACCATTATGGCATAACTGAAATCCAGCTCATACAGAGGATCTGATCCAAAGCCGATGGAAGTCAACGAGGAGTTTTTCTAAGTTTTGGCCAGGTCCTGGGAGCTTCTAAGAAGATTGTTGATAATGCAGAGGGCTGATCCAAACCTCCTTCAACCAACAAGGAGTTTCTCTCATTGACTTCCAAGAGACCTGAATCAGCCCCACAGGTAAGCTCCGAGGCACCAAACTCCCCTGAGCTTTGCAAGGAGCTTGGGAGAGTGCTTAACCACCCTCAGGTATCAGGTTCTCCCATACTTCCTTTGGGCTCATGTAATACTCCTCTTCATAAAATAAATAAAGCCCAAAGAATTATTTTGAACTTCTGAAGCCTCTGGCACACTAATGGAAACGCGCATTCTTGAGTACCTGGGCAGAAGGATTCTTCCACCTTTTGGTGCTGACTGTAGGCTGAAGAGTTCAGCTCTGTGCTAACTCATTTGAAGCCAACAGGTCTTAGTGGATTCAGAGTTTTCTCTTACACGAGTTTTCGTGCTGGATTTTGGAAGCGGGGGGATTACTAACCGTTTCATGGGAGAAGACAACCAAAGTGTATTTTTCATATAGGAATTAAGAGCAGGTTTTACCGTATTTCAAAACACACATAAACATTATTTGAACTCAGAAAGTTAACACTAAAAATATAACTTTTTTTCCCCTCCCCCCAGGCAGTGAAAATTAACAGCTTCCTGGAAAGCAATCACTTTACAACTTCTTTAACTCAGCTTGAATACAGTCAGTGCTGAAAAGTCTATGTGGCTTCCCTATTATTTCGGCTTGTCCCAGTGTTGCCCAGTCATTTTGAAAAGGACTGCTACATTCTGTCGTCAATAACTTGAGACACCATAAAGAATTCTAGTTTGCACGGGAGGGAAACTTCACACTTTCTGGTAGCTTAAAATATCTTACATTTGCTGTTTAAAACCTGAGGATCCCCACAAGAAAAATACTGTTCTCATCAGTCTGATTAATACTGACTCAAGTGGCTTGCTTGGAAAACAATAAAACCTTAACTCACTTATAGAATAACCATTTCATCTTTATCCGTGAGTACTGGGGTGTTGTACCACATCTCACATACATCTCCAACCTTTTTACATTCTTTAAAGCCCCCATATACCATTTTGTGCAATTGATAAGAACTATCAGGTTCATTTTAACCAAAAGCTGAACTGGACTACACATTATACACTACATCAGTGGCAGAGGTAGTATTAAAATTAAAATATACTAGTTCCAGCTTGTTGCTCTAACTTCCAATATACATAGCCATGGACATACAAGCTGTTCTTATAGAAGGCTGAATGCTACATTTCTTGTATGTGGAGCTGCTACAACTGATATTAGGCCATAAAGGAGGGCATTACCTCTTTATCGTCATGCCGTCTGCGGATAATTTCTTCTGGAGTTTCCATGTAATCAACTGGTGCAAAATGCCTTGGTGATTCTGAATCTACTTCGAAACAACATAAGGAAGTTAAAATACAGATGGATTTATCTAGCATAACCAGAAAGGAAAAAAATAGGTATTTTTAAACAATTTGTTTCCATTATGACAGTAAGGATTCTCAATTGCCATTGACCAAATTGCCAATCAGATGTCGATAATTTATCCATTGTCATTTTTTTCCCTTTTGGGCTGTACTTGTGAACAAAGATCCAAAAACAGGGAGAAAATAACAGTACGGGAAAGAGTAAAGACATAGAAAGACTTTGTGAAGAAAAGATTCGCTGCCATCAAAGCATGATTTGGCATTTTACTGTTGAGAAAAGTTTAATACACGCACGCACACACACACACACACAACTAGACCTTGAGAAACTGCTCCTTAAAGCAAATAATCTGGGTTTGTTTTATATTCCCATGTGTGTGAATGATACAGGACTAGAAATATCTCATGTTGAGATTCTTGCATCCCTGGAGTTGCTTGAGAGACAAACTGAACCCGATGTGATTAGAAAGGCAGCGGAAATCGTTTCTCAGAAGTGCAGCTGTTAACAAGTCCTGAACAAAAATGCTCAGCAAGACACGCAAAGGACATTAGACACACTAGGGGGAAAAAACAGAGAGAGTCAGGGGATGCAAAGGTGGGGAGCAAAAATGCAAGGGTTGTGGAAGAAAAGGGCAGGAGAAAGGAAAGCAAGAACACAGATGAAGGGACACTGGTAAAGAACACAAAAAGCCACCTCCTAGGTACGTCCCAAGTTCACTTTGCGGGTTGTTGTTTGTGTCCAGGCTGTGACAGAGAGCATATGGAACAGGGTTCCCATTGTTTAAGGAGTCAGGAGTGTCAGCCCGGCCCATGAAGCTATCTTGGTTAGATCCCATGGTGGGGAAGTAGCTAAGCCTCTCCACAGTGTCAAAGGAAGACAGGCGCCTGGGGGCTAGAGGCCTGCTTCTGGAGCACAGTTGGTGCTGGGAGTGGTGACTCTTGTCTCCCACGCTCCCCTGCAGCTGTATGGGGTCGTCTGGGTTCTCAGGGCTGGGCACTGCCGGGCTTCCCGGGCAGTCTGGGGGTGGAGTCCTGCAGGGTTTGTGTTGGAAGGGCTTTTTCAATCGGAAGGGAAGCGGGCTCATTAGGTAGACGTTTCTGGGGAGCATGTGTCTGTCCCCATAGACATCTCCTTTGGAATCAGGGTTCCTGGAGGCCTGCTGCTGCTCATGCCTTCGGATGGTAGTGAACCTGGTGTAGGAAGCTGGGCATGCGCCTTTACATCTGTTGATTTTATGCTTCTGAGGCCCATTGAGGTTGCTGCTGCTGCTGCCGCTATCATTGGATGCATTTGAGAGGAGATCTATCTCATCCGTGCAAGCTGAAAGTGTGTCCATAGGGATGGCATCACTGACATCCGAAGCTGTGTCCTCCACGTTGCTGCAGGAGCGGGAGGATTTATCTGCCAAGCTGGCAGCATCCTTCTCTTCTTGGTGTTCTTTTGGCAAATCCAGAAGAAACTCTGCAGAGTAAGCAGAACTCAGACAAGTTTTAGACTGGAGAGAAGTGGTGAATTTGGTTTGTCCAGTGGAAAGGTCAAGCGAGGGCATTGATCGGGATCTCTGGATCAGCTGCTCAAAGGCACTGATACGGGAGGAAACGGTGTGTTTGGGGATCTGCTCTGAATCCTCTCGACTAAGGCTGTGCTCCATCCTGTCCTTTGCTTCATTCTCAAACTGAGATGCAATATCCCTCACGCTGCTGGAGGAGACTGTGCCCAAATGGATCCTGGATCGGTTGATCTGGTGCATGTCTTTATACAGCATTGTAAACTCCATCCCACTCTTCCTGGAGGCAGGGAACAGGTAGCCTTTCCTAGAGTTGGTGCCATACTCCTGCAGGCTCATGGTACTGCCGGATTTGATGGCATACTCCTGCTTCGACTTCATCAACATGTTTTCTATGCTTTCCCCTATGTCTACCATGAAAGCTTTTTTATTATCGAACAAGGCAATGGAGCTACGAAGGTTTTCGCAGCTTTGAGCTTTCTCATGAGACAGCAGGATACCCTTCTTGTCCTGCACAAGAGCAGCTGGAGCTGCTAGTTTGGGTTTGAATTTAGAAGGGAGGATTTCAGTAATGCAGGCTTTTGCAGCTGATAAGGGCTTCTTATGTTTACATGCGTGACCTAACATACCGGTATGACTAGCGTTAAAGGTTCGGCTATTAACTGAAGAGGGTGCAGTCATATGAGCATTCCCACCTTTACGATCCACTGGAAAGCATGCAGAATAAAATAAATACAACCTGTTAGCTTAAGTGCTAGAAAGCTATTGAGAAAGGAGAAAGAACATGCTTGGATTTCATAAAATGCACTTTAAAGACACAAAGTTCCAAAACATAAAGAAAAGCAGGAAGAAACTGCACAACAAGCCGCGTTTACAGGAGTAGGTGAAGCGCTGCTAACATCTCTAAAATGAGAGGCTTGGCCAGAAGCAGATCTGGAGCACTTTGAAGGTACCCTCCTAAAAAGTGCTAAGCATCATCAGCTTCCAGGGAAGCTGCGGCACCATGAAAAAGGGCAGCTGAACTCTGGGCAGGATGAGGGTGTCAGCGAGAATGCAGAGGCGCTAACATTGCAAAAATGGCTTAATACCAAGCCTGTAATCACACCTACTATGGTCTCACCACAGTGCTTGCCAAACAGTTTATTCCTGGGAGGGAGAAGACAATCGGCGGCTGACTGTGCTAGCACAAGCAGGCCTTATCAGCTGGTCTTGCCTAAGAGCTGCCTGCTTAGAGATTCCCCATACTAGGAATAAGCTGAGTGTCCTTCAGACAATGTGGTTGGCCATGTTTGCTTTAAAAATCAAGGAGTCAGATCAGGACGTTATTTTTTTTTTAAAGTCAGATCCAGTCTGGGTTCAGCTTAGACTGCAGTTTTTAGGTCTGCTTCTGATTTGAGTTCAAACTCAAATGTCAAAATAACCATTCAGGTTCAATTGCAGTTTGGGGAACTATAACTGTTTCAACAGAATTTTTTTTTTTCAGATCCAGTTTGACTCCCTGGCCTACAGGCCTGACGTAATGCTGAAAAACAGCTGGAAGACGGAGACAGAGAGAGACCTTTTTGGTGTGATGTACTATTTTTAGGGAGAGCAGTTCAGAAAACAAACACATTCCTTCCCCAGTCCTCTCCCCATCTCAAGCCATTTTTAGGTTGAAGTTGGCTCAGAGATACATTCCCCAATAGAACTCCCTGATGGGAGTCAGGCTCTTCCTTGTCCTAATCTTCTAGAGAGCCCACGATGGGGGGAGGAAAGAGGAGGAGATGCAGCCATCTCTGCTGCCTCACTGTCGCAGAGCCTGCAGGGCATTGCTGGTTCACAGTGTCCCATGCATTCTCTGCACACCCCTTGCAGGCAGGAGGCTGTGGAGCAAACGGTGCCAGCTACACCAGGGTAGCCAGGCCAGCAGAGATGGTGTGGCCTGCTGAGATACCACAGCAGAAAGAGCAGAAAAGGCAGGGAAGGGCTCTAGCATGGCAAGGCAGTGGGAGCAGATGGATAGCAAGGCCAGCCTGAGCAGCCTCGAGGAAGAACATGAGGGTGTGGGGTGTGGCTGAGGTGCTGGATGGAGGGAGCTGGTCCCTGTTGGGAAGAGGAACCTGGATCAGATAAAGGGGTCATGAAAAACACTGGCCAATGTGGGTTGAGAGAAAAAAAGGAGGGAAAACTGGGGATGGCAAAGAGGAAGAACAGAGAAAACCTCAACGGGCTTGAATAGGCCTCTAAACCCTGCAGCAGTTTGCCCCGTATCACCTGGCTTTTGACACTGTGCAGAATGGAGAAGAGGTTAGCGCTCTGACCACCTACCTTTTGTGGAAGCAGAGCTAGAAGGTCGCTTGAGACCACTCAGCCCCTGGAACGGGATATCTCCACCTTCCAGCACACTCTTGTAAATCTGCCTTTCATTCTCCAAGCCAGCAGGGTCCACCAGTGCTGGTTCTGACTCCCTCTTCACTGCATGGTAGTTGGGTGAATATGTGGAGCTGGAAAACACAAAAAAGGGGGAGGGACACCAGTGGGTCACTTCTGTTTTCTGAGATCTTCATGCAAAGTAAGAGAAAACCACATTTGTGAACCCAGAATAGACTGTGTATGAAGACCTGGTGCTGAATGAAGAGGTTATGAATACACTGCGATAATGTTCTAGGTTTGGCACTATCGTAGCATTCTCCACCTGAGGGAACTCTCCCAGCTCAGTCCCCCAGAAAACAGGCGGCAGGAAAGCACTCCTCCTTTATTTTACAGATGAGGCAAGAGAGTCACAGAGCAGATGCACGATTTCTTTGCAGACACAAAGAAATTCAGTGGCTAGCTGGAAGTAGCACAAATGTCTTCCAGCTCCCAGTCCTCTCTCCTTAAACACTAGCCATGCCTGTCCCCTGGCTACAAAGCACAGCTGCTCAGGAGTTCATCTCAACCAGTTCAGCCTCCCAGTTAACACTATAGTTCAAGACTCCCAGAGCAATTTCTCAAGCCTATCAGTGAGGGACCATGCAGAGAAGCAATGGTACGGGGCTATAGACACTACGGTTTTAAATGCCAAAGAAATTCCCAGATGTGCACAGTTCTGCTCAGCTCTGCCTCAGGCTTCCACTAAAGGGAATGAAAAATCCTGGACGCTAGGTCTACCATGCAGATATATAAGCAAAATGCTGTTAAAATGAGTATAATTTTAATTTCTTAGGCCTTTAAAGACTAGACATTTTTTACAAATCCCTTTCCTCAGTCATGAATCTAAGCACAAGTATGCCCCTCCATCTGATTTCTAGATTTCACTGTTTTCTCTCTAAAAAAATAACCACAATGCCATGGTATAAATGGCCTTTCCAGGTACAAAAGACTTGCTGAGTGTCCTGGTATCAATCAGGCAGACAATGTTTTCCTAAATGCTACGCTCATGTGATATCAGTTCATGTGTTCAACCAGGCTCTTCAGAATAAGATGCAGTCTCACACAAAGCTATTCTGGGGCCAAAGCATGACTGCTGGAAAGTTTGAAAAAAATAAAAAAACCAGGGCATTTGCCAATTCATGGAAACATTTTGAAAGCTGGTTTATATTCTGATATCCAGGAGCGATTCAAATTTATGTCAGTGTGGAAATGCTTGTGGTTACGCCTGCTTGTTGCGGATAAATTTGTACATGCATCTGTTTATTCTGGATAGACGCTGTACTTATGGGGTAAAGAGAAAGCTTTCAAACACATCAGAGGACTGGCTATGGAGGTGGAATTACACAACGTCTGGATCACAAAGAAGATTTTATCTTCTGGACAAGGAAAACCAGGTCATATGTGGTCCCATAAATTACTTTCTGGAGTAAAAGTTTGTGAAAAGCACCACAACAGAGAAAGAGAATACCATCACTTTTTCAACCTAGGCAATGCTCAAACAGACCCATAGCTACAGAGCTGTTGTGTCTTATGGGGGTTATCCCAGTGCTTCTCTTTGTCAGGTTCCCGAGGAAGCCTTGCCAGTTGCTGCAGGGAATAACAAGTGCCCTGAGGTTCCTCACCTGGGAGGTAAAAACATTTTAGCCTAGTTGTTAAAAACCAAAGGGTTAAAATTATCCTCCTTTGGGAATACACCTGGGGGAGAGAGAGGAGGCATTTGGCAGAGTCCCTTTACCGGTTGCTCCCTCATTAGGGCCAGCAAGCAGTACTGTGGGGGCCAAGGCAGTCTGCAAGACCAGAATTAGGTGAACGGAGGGAAGAGCAACACTGCAAAAAAGACAATAAACTCCAGGTATCCTTTCTCCCTGCTCTCTAAAGGCAGGGCAGGGAAGAATGTGTGACTCCACTGGGCCTCGCTGTTGCGTCCCATTCCCAGCCTACCCAGGTTGCTTCCCCTCCACTGGCTCAGATGCTGGCAACTCCTGCATGCTTTGGGTGGCGTCAGAAAGGGCACAGTGGTGCTGTGGGTGGAAACCTTACCAGACTTTGGCAAATATAAGCTATTCTTTTATGCTAATCTCTGAGATTTCCATTTATTTTATTGCTCTCTCCCTACCAAAACAAAACTAAACAGTCATAGGAGCAACCGACAAAATGTAGCAGTGTATGAGTTTCCCAGCAGAATGAACACAGACAGAAGGGAACTGAGTTGAAAGTACAGGAGACCTCTAAAGGCAGCCCCAGAGGGGCGGTGAACACACGTGAACACATGCGCTATTAATGCGCATCTGGAGAAGAACATGCCTTTCCTAACAAACCATCCACGCCGAGGGGATCACTGTGCCTACAGACAACATTAAGCATTCAGTCCAATTACAAGGAGCAGCAGGTTCGCAGTGGGAGCTGGCTCCACGGCTCGAGTAACTCAACACAGCTCAGCATCTTTCTCTGGGGTTTGGATTTTTTTGTGTTCCTCTTTTAAAACAAACCAGCTCCATCTACAACTCATTTAGACAGAGTATACTGTTTATTATATATTCCTCCAGAAAAGCAATGCCATATTAGATCTTTGAGAAATATCGTTACTGCTACCACTGTTCCCTTCCTGGAAGCTGGAAAATTTTTGCCTTCCATCAATAGCATCCTTTTGATCTGGTGCGCATAACTGGGAATATCTAACAGGAGCCAATCTATCATACGTGTGTAACAGAAACAAACTTTGTTTATTCCACGCAATAAGGTTACTTGCATGAAGTTACAGTCAATTTGCAAACTTCATCAAGATGGAGTTAAAGGTCAGTTTGGTTTTTTTTTAAAGTCACTGCCTAGCACAATCAGCAATTCTTATCTAGACAATGCAATCACCCATGTAATCACTTCAAAATTCATTCAAGATCAAAGAGCAGATATTGTACCTGGACTCATCTAAAGCACATGTATAATTCTCCTAGTACATGCATTTGTCTATATCCATCACCAAAAAATAAAGCCAACCCATTTCCAATGCCCTAAACCCTGTCCGACGTGCCCTCAGATTGCAAAAGAGATATCAAAAAGCAATTGGAAAACTTACTAGGAAGAATGGTCTGTGGAAGTTTCCAGAGGAGTAACACCTGCTGTATTCTGCAAAAGTCCAAACAAAGGAGTCATTGATACACACTTACATGTGAGGAGAAACAAAAAGGCTTGCTTAAGTAATTTTCCATCTATTGCTTGAATATTAGCCTTTAGGAGACATTGAGGTTTAAGTCTAAATGCAATTTAAGCTGTCAGTGTCTTTGCAGAAAAGCGACAATTTTCCTGAGTTCCTTCAGGGCAGTGACAGGTTTTTAGCACAGCCGATGCCTTTTTGCAGCGCCTATTCTTTTGTCTGCAAATGAGTCATTGTGAATAAAGCCAAAAGCAAGAAGAGATAACCAGCTGGGCCACGACCAGGAGACACATGCTCATAATTATTTCCCCAAGCTTTTCCCCCAACCGGTCACTGCCCGCCTTTGCTTTAAAGGTATATTACATTTCTGCAGCACAATACATTCCTCAGCGTTCAAAAAAATATCAAAGCACTAACAAGAAAAGGCAATGTTTCAGTTCAGTTTCCTTACTTAAGAAAAGCAACGCCAGCTGCACAGGTTCAATAGCAAAAGCCAGTTCTTATCCGCTTGCTTTAAATCCATCTAACAGTTCCTAGGCACATTATTTAAAAAATTGAAGGCAATTTTAGAGTAAATGCTCTATTAGGTGTCCCCTTATCTATCTGAGGATTCCTATGCAGGAGGAAAAAGCAAATCTTGGGTTTGAAAAAGCAGCTCTTTCAAGTCCTGGTGAAATGCCGCAGCTTCAAAAAAAATCAACAGCAGAAAAAAATAGAAAAAATGGCATGTTACCAAATTAATCTATCATTTCACGGTTGGGGTCCTGCAGACCCTGAAAACAGCAGCAGCAGCTGACCTGCCCTAGAAGGCCATGGCAAGGTGCAGCGTAAGGAAAATTGTGTAAAATCTCTTGGGGATATCCAAATCTTGGGTAGGCGTGAGCTCCTAGCAGAGAGCAGGGCTTGTATGAAGGGAGCGTAGATGGCAACACGCTTGAAAGGCACGAGATGATGACGTGACGCCAACCAAGAATTTTAAGCTGATTGCTGCTGCCTATTCATGTGAAAAATAGAGAGGGTTTTTTTGCAGACACTGAACTCAAAACCCTAAAGGGGGACGGGGGTGGGGGGCAGCTGAAAGGGAATGGGGGAGAGAGGAAATCACTGTATCTGAAATGGATTTCAAGCCGGATTCTCAGCATCACATTCTATTATTTCTGACAGCGACACAGCAAGCCATGCAGTCAGAACGGTCAGAACCATTATTTATCCCAACCTCATTTAATAATCATCCAGCAGTGAATAGATTAGAGCAGAGAGTTTGGAAACAGGGATTGGCAGCATGAAAAGAATAGGAAATACCTTCTGTGGCTTTTTATGTGGCGCTTTATAAAGCTTCTCCATTTTTTCTAAATCTGCCTCTAACTCAGTCTGGTAGAGGTAGAGGTCTTTTTCTAGATCAGTCTGGTTAAAGAAGGAGAAGAAGAATGGGAAAATAATGCTTAGGGTTAGGGGAAACCAAAGGAATGTTAATTTTGAAAAAAAAAAAAGCGAGCCTTTTTAATTGAAAAAAGACAAAGATGGTATGGACAATACACAGAAATTCACTAGTAATTAATCATGTTTCAATCATTACAGAGGAAATAGTTTTAGGCATTTAACATTCAAAATTAAGAGATGCACAGGCCTGCTAGAATCTAATTCTACAAACCATAAAGTTATAAAACCCACCTGTAAAAAAAAAAAAATACTGTAACAATATGCAATATGCTGTTAGTATAATTATCATTGCAAGTCAAGATAGCAAAACCACCACTCTAAATTATGGCTGATTATGCTTTAAGAATTGTTTATTAAATCAATTTACTAGCTACTTAATTGTTAGGCTAATGAGCTCAAACCCAATTAAAAAATCACTCACAAGCACACAAAACCCAAGCAGTGCTACAAAAAAAAAAAAAAAAAAAAATCACATACACACATACATACGCGCTAGATGCTGTAGTACAACGTACGTGAGACACAATTACCTTTCTATCCTCTCTAGTAAGGATAGAGCAATCTCCAGGAGTATAATCCCAAATCTTTTTTGGAGGCTGATGGAAAGCAGAGGAAGGAAATGAGGAAATGAAGATAAGGAAAGACATCACAGAGAATATGGAAACCGGATTAGAACAGAGGGGGAATACAATAGGGGATTTGCATCAACACTGAAAAGAAATAAAAAAAAAAAACAAACCACAACAGAGAAAGAGAGATAGAAAGAGGGATAAATCCGCTATAGCACAAATATCAAGAGATCATGGGAGGCAAAAGGGAGCATACATGCAGTCTGGGAGGGGCTGTTTTCAGTAGTGTTTGAGGAAATTTTTTATTTTTGCAAGGTGCTCTAAGGGATTTTGGACTCTCTAGAGGGAGCCCACAGCTGGTGGTTAAAGCATTCTTAACACAAAACCAAAACAAAATGGGGAAAAAAACCACACAGTCATAAAAAGCATTTGTTTTGCTCATTCTTCTTTTCAAAAGGAAAGGGTAAAACAAGGGCCTTCGATAAAGAACAGGGAGAATCTTTCCCACCCCCGCCAGCCTATGGATACATACCATGTGAACAAATGGCTGAATTTCCAGTGGTGGCATTGTGGGGCAATGAGAATGCAGAGTTGTTATTTTTTATTTCACTGGTTTGGGGGTTTGTTTGTGGGGGGTTTTGGTGGAGAAAGTGGGACACATGGAGGTTTGGGAACTAGTTATTTAAAATTTATCCTATTGGTGAAGGCGCCAATTTCAAAATAGGATTTTCCTGTTTGGATGCACAAGTAAATATCAGGGAGGATTATTCAAAGTGAAAGACCTTTGCCCTGACACTCCTATCCAAATAATACCATGCTAATATCCTCATTTCACCAGATATGCACCTCTCACTGACATGCTTAAAGAGACTTTGTTCTTACTTTGTGAAATCAGAATACGTTTGCTCTGTTTCCAAACAAAAATAACCTCTGTTGGTTGGCAAGCTTAGCATCATCCTACATGCCCACACTGACTTCTGTGACTAGATCGTCTCTGACAGGGAATCTCCCAGTGTCAGTCTATCAAAGGTGAGACTGAGCTACAGCACTTGGGTCTTGGTCCAAATTCCTTCAGGTTTCTAGACTGCCTGGACCTGTAGTTTGAATCCAGCCCACTTCTACATTTGGACAGCCGCTGCGTGGATTGCAAACACTGTAAACACCTATTTCTTATCCATCAGATCAGCAGCTGCAGGTAGGTAGATGGGGCTGCAAAGAGTTAGGTTTGAGATTCGGAGGGACAAACTGGAGGGAAGGAGGTGAGAAGGCAGGACATGCACCCCTTTTTCCAGCCCCCCTGCTTCTCTGTTTATAGCAAAGAGCTTGCTTAGTGCTGTCTCAGGAAGGGCTGGGACAAAGTGCCCATGTGTGTGATCCCGCAATCACAATGGAAGACAACTGAGCTCTAGACTGCCTGAACGTCAAGTTTTGTTGATGGGCTCCAAGGAAGGAACGTGTGGGGATTCAGTCTCAGCAGCACACTGAAAAAGCATCCGTGCTGCAGAGACTGATCTACCTGTCTGCAGGGCACGCGCCTGTCCACAGAGCTGCCTAGAAATGCACCTGGGATGCTGGTCCAGCAAAGTGTTGCTTCAGCTGCCCTAGGAAGTGCATGTGCTTTCCTCAATGGGGAAAGCCCCGTCCTGGTCATTCTGATGTGTATAGAGAGCAACACCCACAGGCTCACAAGAATCCTGTGCTCCCTTTTACCAAGGATTTTCCTGCCCACGTCATATAGCTGCAAATAAAGTCATAAAGCCAGGGGAAATCATCCTGTAGAGCTACACTTTATCTCCAGCATTGGAAAAAAAAGCTGGGACAAACAGAGAATCTTTGAAAATCCCAGGCACTAGTAAATGTCAGTTAAAACGCTCTGATTAGGCATGGGGCTTAGCCACTAGCTGGTCACAAAAATCTGGTCCTCTTGTGACCTGAGTAAGCAAAGCTACATAAAGCATGCTCTTTTGGCTCTGGTGACGAAGCTCAGAGGGAGCTTTGCTGAATTTCTGTCAGGTTTCAGAGCAGGTAGCTATAAAAGTCTGAGATGACATCCTCAATCCAAGTGCCTGATGTAACAGCAAAGCACTATGTACATAGTACCCCGTTCATGGGTTGGCATAGTTGATCAGGGAGCATAGTTCTGTGGCTTTTGAGCTAGAGCACGTTGACATGGGATATCATTTCAAGGCAAGCTGTAAGAAAGCAGCCCTTAACAACAGTGCCCCGAGCAAGGTGGGGAACTTGTCACCAGAACAGACGCTCTGCTGAACGAGAGATGGATTGCTGGTGCAGCCTGAGATGCCCTCTTCTGAAGTAAGGCCAAGGCTGCATGACTAAAAGCACAAACACACACTTCTAAGGAACAGCTATACCCTGACTTCCAGAAAGGCCTGAGGGCATAAATGTTCTCCTTTCTCTGACACATTTTCCATTAACTTACACTAACTTGAAGGATCATAGAGATGACAAACCTTCATTCATTGCAAGAACATATGGCTATTAATTACATGGCAGCAAGAGAAGCAGGTTTCTTCTCACTTTGTGGAAATCTTAAACCATGACAACTTGTGAGGGGTTAAATCCTTAGACTGACATCACTTGAGAGCCTCAGTGAGGTGACTTCTACTGCCTAAAAGTTATGGGGTCTCATCTCAAACACTGTTGAAGGTCCTTTTTTAGCTTACGATGGAAGGTCCATAGCTATAAAACATAGTTTTCTATGACAGAACAGACTACCCAGCCACTGTACGTGTCTGTTTTTCAGCAAGAATTACATTATTTTTATGATGAGATCAGACTGGGCACCCAACCTCAGGCAGTTACATTCTATGCAGAAGAATTTTGTCACTTCTGTGAAAACAGAGGACAGAGACTAGATTTAAAGAAAACCTGCCCTCTGGTGTCCATGTGCAATTGCCTTTGAAACTAGCATTGAACCTTAAAATGTATTTTGGGTTTTTTGTACATGCAGGGAAATCTCAGCAGCACTCAAAAATGGTGTGCATGGGCATTTGGCAATTGACCTCAAGGAGAAACGAGAAACAACCACTATACTTGAATAGATGTGAGAGGCTGACAGTGACCCTCTGGTGCAGTAAGAGTAGCTTATTAAACAGTATTTAATAATGAAATTAATAGTGTTTAATCAGTAAGAACCAGGCCATAAAATGCTTTAAAGTCACATTTTTTCCAGTAGCCATGACCACTGATGTGTTCCCTCCATCAAAATGTCCTTTGTCCTATTGAATAATTAAGCTTTGCTTCATCTTCTTCCAGAGTGGGAAATCAAGGCTTTTTTTTTTTTCTTCTCCCCACACATAGCAACACGGCTCCATTTGGAAAGAAAGCACACTGTTCTCAGACTCCTTTGGTTTCAGGGAATGGCAAGGGCTATTCAACACAGACTGATGCACCCCATTTAGGCAACAGGCAGCTCCACGCATAAGGAACTGAGCAGGAAACAGGGTCATGATCTGTTTGTGGGTAGCTGGAAATTACTGACCCACAGTTTACAAGCCAAGGCCAGGAATAAATGAGTGATTCTCCTTGACTTAAAGCTACCTGTCAGCCATCCTAGATCTTGTTAGGCAGAGGGAGAATAACGGCTTTGAATAAGGACTTTCAATAATGAGAACAGGGCATTACTTCTAACATTAACAACAAAAATGGGTTTGAACTATGGTGTGTGAAAAAATATTGCCTTGTTGATACATATGGCCGGAAGGTGGGGAATGTGTGTAAATGGCTTCAAAATACTTAAAGTGGTCACAGAACAGCTGCTTTACATCAGTACCGGGATGATGTTATGAACAATCACATTTTTAAATGAGTAAGGCAGCTGTTCCAGGTTTAGGGCCTAGCAAAGAGATGTGACAATCATTTAAAAAAAAAGAAAAAAAGAAAAAAAGAAAAAAAAAAGCAGGTTGACTTCATTGGTCATCGCAACTATCAAACTTACCGGTTTCCCAAACTCCAATTCCGAAAAGAATTTATACCAAGGTTCATTCTTTAAATCTATCTCTTCTGGGCTTATATCCCGAGTCTAAAGGAGTTGGTGATAGGGGAATGGAAGAAAGAGAAGGATAACATTATGCAAAGAATAAACGGAAAGGGACTGTTAGAGATGCAGATCCCATGGTTTCCATTCTAAAATGTAGATATTTAGCCTTATAATTTGGAATTCCTATAGCACCTCTCTCACAAAGGCCATGAACTGCTTTGTAAACATCAGTTAAGCCTAATGGCATCATTGTGAGCAACATGAATATGAATGAATTGCATTTTACAGATCAGGAGACCCACACAGAGAGAGATTATGCAGCTTGCCCAGAGTCACAGGGAGACTTAATGGAAGAGCTCGGAGTCAACCAGTCCCTCAGTCCTACTGTCAGACACTTCCACCGAGTCCAAAGCTGCATGTACTTTAAAAATTTCTTTTAATCTTCATTTGGTTAAAAAAGAGAGATTCAGTGAGACCTGAACCAAACACTGCATCTTTAACAGCACATGAATATGTGAGAAACCCTGTTCTACACACTGCAAACAGAGTGAAAGGTGGTTTTCTAAATCAAAGGAGACACAAGTCAGAGAGAGCGCGTTCCTGAAAGACCTCTGAAGGGATGAACAGAGAGACAATATTACCTGTTTCTTCACAAATAAATGTTAGAGAATCAGACAAAACTACAACAAAGGAAAATCGGACAGGACAGAAAACAGTACAGTTCAAAAGAAAATTCCCTTTTGTTCACACAATCTGTTTTAACGAAACAAAAAAAGTTGAAACAGTTGTAGCTGTTTAACAACACTACAGGTGAGATAAGAGAATAAAGTCCATTGCTGAGGGTTATGAGGTGCCACTCCCCAAATGACATGTAGTTAACTCTTGCATTTCAGTGTACCTAGCCTTAGACATAATGGATCTTAGTGCATTAAAAATATAAATACATTATGTCTGATATGCCAGCGCGATCCCAAGTGCTCCGTCACAGCAAGCCATGAGCCACACATGCACAGAGGGCCAACACAAAGTATCCTGATGCAAACTGTCCTGTGATGGGGTTACTGAGGCAGGGGGGAGTTCCCAACAGTGTGGGGCTTTGCTAGATGTCCCAGACTCTGCCACAAGTCATTAGGCTTCACAAAAAAAGCTCTAGGACAAGAGCTCAGGACTGATGCTGAAAGAGGGGCAACGCTTCAATCTGAAAGACAAATGGCTACATCGTGTTTGATCTCCGATGGCCTGGATGAAGATTTGGCTATTTCTTAAAGGCAAAATAGAAGCAACACCTCAATTTTTTTCTTTATTGCACTCCAACTGAAAGTACTCATCTTGTTATACAACTGCCTTTACATAAAACAAAAAGGCCGCTGACGTCAATGGGAGGCTCTTCATTGCTCTGAAGTGGTTTTGGATTGGGATTCTGATAGTCACAGCTCTGGGTGTGATTACCAGGAGATAATCTACAAACCTCCTGCGGCCTCCTTGAAAGATCTAGTCACTAACCACTGTATTACTGTTGTATTTAATGAGACTGATGGAGACCATGAAGGCACTATTTCAAGACCTACTTTCTTCTGTGATCTATGGCTTGAAATTAAAGCTCAAAAAATAACATTGGAAGTAACACAGCTATCACATTCTTCTTGTCTTTGATGCGATCTGTACAATTTTTCTCAGTTATGCTGATGATGGTCCTGCTTGTGGCTTTTAGACTTCGATTCAACAGCTCAATTAAGTACTTGATGAAGTCCGAACATGTAAACAGTGCCACTGGTGATGTCAGACCTTTCGCAAAGGCTTAAGTACACAGATGAAGCAGGCCTTTTGCCACAAGGTTTAATCTTAGCTGTTTACCATGACACAAAATTGCCACTGAAGCCATCAGAAATCTTGCTCCGGGACGGACTGCAGGAATGGAGTTGTCATACCATGTTCAAACGACTCCTCACTGGCACTTCTCTAATGGGCTGAGCCAACACCCAGTAGGATCAAGAGAGAGTCATCCATCGCCCATTTCAATAGGCACTAGGATCATGCTCCTATCAGGAGCAACTTCGTTGAAGTCAGTGAAGGGACATGGGTGTGAAAAGAAGTTGGTTGCAGGATCTTCAAAAAGTGATGGACCTTGATTGCACTTGGAAGGAAAAAAACCCCACCAAAATACCGAGGAGAAACATCAGGTCCCAGATCAGACTTGATTCTTACATTTCTATCGATTTAAATTGTGGTTCACTTGTGTTTCAGCGTAAAATCCTTGGTAGGTTTTTCAAAACCATTCCTTTACCTACTCCATGCGTGGATCAATGCCTGAGCTGTTAAGGCAGAGTCCAGTTTACATTTGGAATCTCACATCCAACTAGCACTTCCAATTGAATCCTTCAATTTAACGTCTATATAGAACAGTTATATCTTTAAGTACCAAACTGGCTATTCACTAATAACCTCATTCAGTATTTTCTAGTACTTAATGTCACACTTGTACCACTGAAGGACACCTTAAGTGAGCTGTGGTGATTTATGCAGGAGTGGCTGACAAGGTTAGCACCACCTCTCTGCCCTGCCCCTTGCCAAGTGTTCTCAGCCAAGCCTGCGGAATGAGACTTTTGTATGTCCCCTAGCTGTCACAATTCACAGCATTACCTACTAATTCAAACTGAAATTGGTAACAGCTCAATTGATACTCCAGGTTACACACTGGTGTAGCTGGGGAGCCAGCCCACATTCAGTTCTGCTACCCCTGCCACAGAAGTGAGATCCAGCTGAGGAAGAAAGCAGCCCAGGGGAGGCGGCCATACCCTAATGCACCTCAGAGGCATCCCCTGAGGCACATTACAGGCACTCTAAAAATCAGTCATTTGGTTTAGCATCAGAGGAACATAGAAAATGAACCATCCTGCTTTGTTGCATAATGCCTTCAACCCTCCTGCATCAACTAATGCTGTGCCCTAGAAAAAGTACAGCTGGCAAAACAGCTGCTGAACAGGTCACAGTGTCAAACGTGGATTAAAAACTAGGGTTAGTGATCCATACGTAACACAGAAAACAACACGTCCAAAAGGAAAGAAGCCTCTCAGTCCCCCGGATCTTGCTTTATAGAGAACAAAAATGTTAGGAAGTTATGCAAAACATTTTTCAAAACAAAATATACAGGAAATACATCACATGAGCACTGCAATGTAAGCATAAGGAATTCTATCAGAATGGAACTGGACAAGCACTTGGGGAGTATTTTACAATTACAGGATAAAACCACAAACTAGGATAAAACAAACATTACCATCTTTTCATTGTTCAGAACCGAGGACTTCCCTGGCTGATAGTCATAAATGCTCCTGGGCTCTGCACGGTATTTTCTGGTGTCCACCTTCTTGTCTGGAGGCTCCCAGTCAGTCCTGAGGAAAGAAACATCAATTAACCCAAAACATTGTGGTTTCCGTGGAGACAAGCACTTCCTTTTGACAGGCGCCTTTCCCTGTTAATCCTGGTTTAATCAGGGTCCTTTTTTTAATCTAGGAAAGGAGCCTGCTGCAAGAGGAACAATTCAGATAGGGCTCCGGGCATATATTTGCTTATCTATAGCAGGCAGAGTTTGACACAGCTCAGCTGCTGAAACCATTGGAGCAGAGGGGGTTTCTTCAATAAAATTCCAGACTTCTGTATCTTCCCTGATTGGAAATAGCTTAGTGATGGGCTTCAACTAAGCTCACAAATATGAACATGTCCAAACTTTGAGCCGAACTCAGATTAAATCTCTTTTGCTAAACTTCTTCATTTTGGCCACATCACTGATGACTTGACTACTACTGCTCTGGATTCTGGGGGCACTCTGGGGTCCAAGAGGGGGTCTTTTCTAGAGACATGAACCAATTATCTCAGACTGGTACATCTAAAGATGGCTAAGAACAGTCCACTGACTATAATTTTGTGCAGTGTCCACACTGGCACAGCTCGGACAATATTAGTCACAAAGCATTCAGGATCCATATCCTACAATGTCCAGCTCCTCTGAAAATATATTCAAACGTATCATGCAGAATAACCAATGCCCCTGAAAAAGCCCAGAAATCAGGCCATTTAAGCTGGTAAACTAATTCTGATCTTGCTCTTGATATGTTCCTTTTGATGGGCAATATTGTATGTGGATTCATCGCACCTAGCATTCACCAAACATAAGTGAGGCAACTAACCAAAACTGCTGCTCCAGGTTTTCTCCCACTTACCCTACTGACCTGGTTTAGGACAGGAACAACCCCCTGAGTTGCCCAAACTCTCTCCACTGGCTCAGGAGAGACAGAGACAACCAATTTAGATTTTTATTTATTTATTTATTACAGTAAGGCTAGATGATAGCCAAAATGACTGGCCTACAAACAGTGTACAAATTTCAACAAGGTTGATCTCTGTTGTCTAGAATAAACTTGATTGCTTAAGATTCCAACCCCAGAGAAACTCCTCCCTGGTGAAACACTGTTTTGTCACTAGATAATAGGAAGCACTAATTATTGTAATCCTTTCACTTGCAAGAGTTTTCTCATGCCTTCAATTCCTGCGTAAGGAAGACATGTTCTATCAGCAAACTTTGTCTCCTGATCCAATGGCCTGAGATGCTCGCTGAATTAGCAATCTCAAATTGTGGCATTGGTCATTTGAGGCAGCAAGTGAAAAACATTAAGAGCATGTGGAAGTTGGTGAGGGAGGGAGGAGCCGTTCAAGAGCGAGGAGAATTCAGCAGGACATAAAATACTCATTGCCCATTCTGCTTTCCCTTCATTTGGTAAACACATTCTTTACTGTTACAAAGAGGTTTAAAATACATGGTAATAACCAAAGCAAAAAATCAGGAGGGAAGTAATCTTGAAAGATCAGAAATGACACAGCTAACTAGAACCTACTTCCAATGAAGTTCATATGGGTGGGACTCCTCAGAGATGGACAATGTAACGTTACCAAGGCTCAACATAAATCCAAATTTTGCTTCTCCACAATTATTGCTACTTGCTTGTATTCTGAGGTGCCTTTACAGTGTCACACTGAGCCAAGAGTTTCCACTGTGCCTCTGTGGTAGGCACTGTATAGGCATGACACGCAGGGAAACACTCCTCACCCAGGCAGGAAACTATGCAACAGACTGTACGATGCCTGGTAAAAAAAGACAGACAAAATGGGGGACTGTGCTGTGGCAATGAAGGAGTTCACTGCTGCCTAGTAGAAGAGTCAGAGTCAAAACTACATCTCTGCTTCCCCACAAAAGTTTAACTGGAGTTGTGGACCTAAAGCTTCCACCTTTGTTCCCTTCCCATTCACAGCTTTCAGCGATTCTTCCAGTAACTGATCCAAATATATCTCCGTTCAGGTCACCTTTCTGGGCTTGATTTCAGTGATGAAGTACGGTTTGGCAGTGGCAAAGTGGCAGACCTCTTAACAACCTTCTCTGAATCAATATTGTCCGTCTCACTCTTGGAGCGGGGAACTGAAAGCTGGGTTCTGCCTGTAGGATAAGTCAAATATAGGAATATTGGTGAACTGGATAGGAGGCAAATAAATACATGCTTTACATGCCCTTTCTGTTTAACAAATTACACAAGAAATGTGAATTACTTACTGTCCTCAGAATAGGAATAACGAGGAGAGTATGAATCAGAATCTTCATCTGAAAGACAAAAGCATTTTGCAAGTGAGCTGAAAACGCCCCAAAGAAGAAGCACCAGAGACTCTTTTCATTTCTTCTACTAATACATCGGCCATAATTTGAGTGATATGCCCAATACTTACCACAGGGAGAAGATCCTAAAAAAGAAAATCCCAATGAGGTTTAAATTGCATTTAAAAATAATTCCTAGATTAGATATAAATATTAATGTACTACTTACACTAATACCTTTCTCCAGGCTCTCAAAGCACTTTAGAAAACAATCACTTTTTATCAAAAAACTCCTCTACAGCAAGGGTTATTAGATCCACTTTATCAAAAGCTGAAAGATAAATTGACGATTTAAAAGCCGTGGTATATGCCTAAAATAACTCATTAGGTGCTAGACACAATAATAGAGCTGAGGAGTCCTGCTCTCAATCACATACGATAATCGTTTGGACATCCTCCTTGTATTAATTTGCACACCAAGTTGAAGTATGTTCACTGACTCAGATTATCTTTTAAGCTCAGATAACGTTCCTGGCACGAGACACACATGTATACTTGTACCAAGAGACTGTCCTTGTTCTGAAGAGCTTACTTTTCAAATAGGAAAGACGTGTCTGTAGGATGCAATAGAGATATTCAAGCAGCTCTAAAAGAGCTAGCAATGACATCAGTGTAACTGAGTGGTGCGGTCTGGCCCCCAAGCTGAACAACCTTCTCTCTTTGACAGTGGAAGTGTTACACTGCATCAACACAGCAATGTTGTTCCCAGGACACAACTGCTGCCGTGGGCTGTGGAACCACATACTGCTTTACTCAAGGATAACATGGTACTGAAGCGGGCAAGGCAGACGTGCCCCAAAAGAAGGTGGCACATCTAATGGCATCATTACCACTCCCCACTCTACAGGTGGTGCCCAGAGAGACTTTGACTTGATCAAAAAGCTAGCGGTATCTTTCCACCATCTTCAACAGGCTCTGGAATGAATCCTCAATGAACTGCAGGTAGTAGCAGGGTGATTTGGGATCGGACCTGGAAACTGGACCCACAGGCCCATCACCTTTCACTGCTGATGAGGGTTCAAACTTGCCAGGAAGTATACATGAGACATCTACAGGACTTCCAAGGGGAAATGCAGGAAAGTACAATGCAATGGCTGCAAAGGTTTTACTAATACCTCTGTGAAGAAGCCACTAAAAGTGACAGAGATAAAAAGACAGAAAAACCAAATAGATGAAGCTAGAATAAGCTAGATAAAGAAAGAACACGCTCAGAAAGTGTTATGTGAATTCAGTGATGCCGATCAACAGATTGAAACAATTTCCAGCTCTTCTCTCAAGGAGGACATCAATCAGCTGCTACAGCCAATCTCGTCTGCTGGAAAAAACAATCTGGCTAACACAGCTGACCTGAAATTGCACTCAAGGCTTAATCAAGCCTTTCAGGAAGGCACAAAAGAGTCTTAACTTTTAGCCCCTCTGCTGAGTTCTCTCGGTGAATGAATTAGAAGGTTTAAGTTCCAAACAGATGGTTATTGACTCTGGTGTGCTTATCATAACCTTCAGGTAAAAAAAAAAGCTAAGGTCAATTTTCAGGCCAATTCCTATATTTTAAACCTAAATGAAAGAAAACAAATATTTATTTATTTAATGTTATTACACTGAATTGTTGACAAAATTGACTGGTATTCCTATATAAAAGATGGGTTTATTCAGATAGCAAAATACTTGGTAAATCACAAAACTCTCTGTCCCTACAAATACAGATGAACAAATGTTTAAAACTATCTTCACAGCCATTCACCTCTCATAGTATTATTTAGTGCTGGTGAACAACGAAAGAATGGATTTACTTACTTGAAGAGAAATGTCAATATTCATTATAGCTCATCATTCAGACAGGAAAACCATACAGGAAAAAAAAATGACTGCAGATAAGTGCTATTTTCCAATTGCTAATATTCTACTATCTACAATAATAAGGAGAACAGGTAAGTTTTGTCTCTTTGAGTATCTTATGAAGAAGACTGTGTGCATTTCTTCCCTTTTTAAAGCAGGGAATACTGAAACTCAGAAATCTGGAATGACTTGATTAAGATTAAAGACTAAATCAGAGATGGGCATTCAAACAAGATCTCCTGGCCCTCAGAGCTTCATTTTATCTATGGGACCCTCCTTAAAGTATCACCAATTTGTAGTTTCAAAATCTGATTCCTTTAACGAGAAGAGGCTGTTCCCCTGTAGTTCCTAGAGAATCTGCAGATTTTTTTTTTTTTAAAGGGTTGGCCAAAATCTCTACATTTCAATACCCTTAGACTCTAAAAGTATTTTAGAGAAGAGCCCAAATCTTGATGTTTCTAGGAGATCCTATGCATCAGTCCAAAGCAAAAAACTCTGACACTGGTTGTATGAAATTGAGGCTTCAATCATCTCTGTATAAACACTTTGCAGTTGAGTACATAACTTTGAAATGTTTTCTAAACGTGAAACATGCACTCCAACCCATCTACATCATCAGATAGTCCGGATTCCTTATCAAGGAAAGAATTCAAGCAGATGTTAGAGAAACATTTCCCAACGTATTGAGAATAAAGAGCAAGTGTTTGGTCCAATAAAATCTCAACTACCTAAACCAGCAAATTATTTTCATACGCACTTTTGTAAGTGCATAGGGGACATTTATGGGAAACCAGACTTGATCACCGTTGGTTTTGCATACTACGTTAGTTCCGACAACAGCAAAATGGATTTTCAAACTTCATTACAAGCAAGAAAATTGAATCTCTGTAGAACTCCTTTATCAACTAGTTATTGAGACTCTTTGTTTCTGTCTCATCTATACCCACGTACCATTCTGCCAATAGAAAATAATTTACACGGCATTATGATTTGCAAGACAGGACTCCACCTACAGGTTTTACCAAGAAATGAGCAAGTATCATAGATACCTGTATGACACTAGTCCACATTCATTTAACAGTGAAATCCACCTTACATCTCCTAATCTTCTTTGAGCATCTCAGCTAGAACCCATATCGTATGCTTTCTTCTTACACAGTACCCACCAGATGTTTAATACAAACATTGAATGAAATGGTTAATTAATAGTCTCACCAGGGTTGGCGTGAGGCACAGGCTAAGTAGGCAAGTCCCTAAACTGCAGGATCTAAAGTGATACCAAAGCACCAAGCCAACAAGGCTGTCACCAACAACAGCTTCCCAATCAGGAAATGTCTGTATGTCCAATGTGCGCAGCGGATTCCAGTGTTTCTCATATATAGGTGTTTTCATGCATATGCACACAGTTACAGGATTATCACTGCAATAGATGCTATTTCACCATCCCTGAAACATGACTGCAAAGGATTCTGGTTTGTACATGAAGTTTAAAGGAATCTGCTGAGGACATGAAGAGGATAAGACAGTGTTATTTCAAGTTCCAAGATGTGCTGACGAGACTGTCGTAACTCTGTCCTTGCCTAGATATGCCAAGTGCACCTAAGGCCAGCCCTGAACCTATGTTACCAAGTTATATTTATTTTAAAAGACTACATTGAGGGACTGATCCAAAACCTACTGAAGCAAGCAGCCTTTTTACCAACAGACTTCAGTGGCATTTTGGGTCTGACCCTAATACTGTGTTAATATTCAAACCAGAAGTAAATAATTAAAGAAATGTATTGATCCGAAAGGGGGGTGGGAGAAATCTCAGTTAAACCACATCTTTACACGTAAGTCAGCATTCTAGGCTTGTTAAATAGTCACTGCACACCCATGGCTAAATACAACTGATAAGCGCATAAAACCAAGCAAACCCCAAGTCTGTAGCATTAGTCAAATACTAGTTACAAAGCCAGAGAGAGCACTGCAAAGCCAAAAAGGCATCATACAGTCAAGGCAATGCTTAGAGTGCAGCAAATCATTATGAGGCAGCATAATGCTCAGCAACTAGAAAAAACTCCAGGAAGAAAATAAATGGATAAGGCAGCATTTGTGCAGAAAAATATATATGGTCCTTTATTATTACCTTCAGAGATAGGACTAGGAGTAGACGCAGGAAACTGGTATGTAGGAGAATAAGGATTGTCTTCTGCAGCAGAGAAAAGCAGTGGATTTTGAGACTATCCACAGTGAAGTGGAGGTTCTGCTTCATCCCCCAATTTCCTATCACCGTATGATTTTATTGCCTACTTTAATAATACTAGAATAAATGGCATCATACTTTAAAAAAAGATTAATGGATTAGCAAAGATTTAGTTATTTTATGCACCACACAAGAAAGTATACTGGGCATAACTGAATTTCCAGCCAGTGTAACACATGGGTGACAGAAATCTAGAACCTGAATCTAGTTACTATTAGGGTGCTATAGTACAGTTAACTCAAAGCACAAGACAACAGATACTCTGACTAAACTTCTGGTACCTTCAGTTTTTTGCTGGATTTCAGGAAGTTCAGGAAATATGTAGGTAGGGCAATAAGGGTTTTCTTCAGGAGTGTCTAAGGAGAGGAACATGATTTGCAAAAAAGAACAGAAAGGACAGATTTAAAGGGGAAGAAGGGCAAGACGAGAATCCATACAAGCTGCAGAACAGCCCCTCTCATGCTGATGTTCTAGCATGACACAACCTAGACACCTCTTTGTTCATTGCTGCCTTGCATATCTGGGCCCTGCGAGAGATCCTGGAAGCGGAGGGGACTGAACTCATTCTCCTTCTTCTGAAGCGTGGGCTCTGGCTGAGCTGAAGAACCTCACTAATCCCAAGAGTGCTCCCAGGAGCACTGGGATTAGGAAACAGTTCAACTCCTTCTCGTTCCATCCAATACAACACAGCATCTATATATGCATAAAGCTCATCATGACAGCACCTGCAGCAGCAAATACAGCTCCAGTTTTGCATGCTCTATGTTTTATTATATAAGCGCAGTTCTGAATTGCATTTGCCTGCACGTCAGGCTGTTCAGAGGGTTCAGTTTGCAAATGCTACTGCAGCCATTTCTCACACAGAACAACAAACGTGAATGTATCAGCAGCCAGGCACAGAAGTGCCCCAAAGTAGGGGCTTCCCTGAGAGTGCACCACTACGAAGTTTGCAAGTGCTCGCCACAATTTTAGGTTTTGAAAGGAGAAAATTTGAGGTTTTGAAAAAGCAGAGTTCAGATTCTGAACTCACCAAAAATCAACGGAAACCTTTCCATTCGTTTCAGTGAGCTTCAAATCAAGCTTTATTATGCAGGTACTAAAGCTTTACAGTGTAAAAACTTTTCTCTTATGCACAGAGCAGTTTCAGTGATAACCTGCTATCCTTTAAAAGGGGGGGAGGGTGTTAGCTGCTAAAACTGGAGTTCAGGGATCTATTTTCTTTAAGTATGGAATTATTAGCAGCTTTCTGATCTCAAATAGTAGTCTTGATTTCATGAGGGCACTGCAGTTCACCTTTCAGAACAACTCAGACCTTTCTTTGGACTTCATTGTCCTCTCATCTTTGACTTCAGAGATTTCAAATACATTGGTTGAGTGGTGCAGAGCAATAAAACGCTTCTATTTAACATCCAGTACAATTCTTCACATGAACGAAACAAAATGTTATCAAAGTGGTCTTTTAAAGTAAACAAAAAACATCTGTGTTACAGTACCTCTATTTAGCTTGTGGATCTGTTTGAACATCGTCTTGTACCAGTCCTTCGATCTGTCTGTATTCTATTGGAAAAATAAATATACACATAAATCATAGAATCTTAGGACAGCAGGTTGGAAGGGACGTCAAGGATCACCTGGTCCAACCTTTCTTGGCAAAAGCACGGTCTAGACAAGATGGCCCAGCACCCTGTCCAGCTGAATCTTAAAAGTGTCCCATGTTGGGGAATCCACCACTTCCCTGGGGAGATTATTCCGATGGCAGATTGTTCTCGTGAAAAATTTTCCTCGTGTCCAATCGGAATCTCCCCAGGAGTAACTTGTACCCATTACCCCTTGTCTTTTCCATGTGACTCCTTGAAAAAAGGGAGTCTCCATCTTCTTTGTAGCCACCCTTTAAATACTGGAACATGGTGATAAGGTCTCCCCTAAGCCTTCTTTTCTCAAGGCTGAACAAACCCAGTTCTCTCAGCCTTTCCTCATATGGCAGGCTTCCCAGTCCTTTGATCATCTTTGTGGCCCTTCTCTGGACCCTCTCCAGCCTGTCCACATCTTTTTTGTATAGCAGGGACCAAAACTGAACACAGCATTCCAAATAATCACAACCATAAATTCTACCAGCCTTTCAAAGTTCTTATGAATCTTCCAGCAATGAAAAAGGTTTACGCTCTGCTTCCTATTTCATTTATTATCACTGACTACCTGAAAATCAAGGCTGTATGAAATTAATACTTTGAAACATGGGTGATTTCACTCCTAAATAATCTCATATGTAATGAAGCTACAGGCTTCACTCAAGTTACTAATAATGTACAAGCTTTGCAGGGATACGTTGTAACCTGTGTAGAACTGTGGATTGTGTGGAAGGTTTTGCGTATCAATCTGATTTGACATCTAAAAGTAGACACCTTGCTTATTTTAGTCATACATACCGATTTCCTAAGCGTTCAATGGACAGTTAGAAACATTTAGTGTTCAAGTCACTCCACCGCTAGTTGTAAGAATAGGCTAATAATTCTTTCCATGATAATTTCGCCTCAACACTGAATGAACTTAAATGTGTTATATAAAAGGTATCTGCCTTTATGATGTCTAAAACGAGACAAAACTTTCCCTTAGCTGCTAGGTGTGAATGAAACAGAAGAGCAGAAAACAGTATTCTCACATATGATGAAGAGAGATATTAACTTAATTTTCCCCCCCTGAGGCAGCTGAAACAGGTCATTGCTAGCAAAGGGAAGTGTTCATAATAAAATATGTTGGAACTAGAATTCTATCTTCCCTTAAATCTCTGCAGTCTCTGGAGCTTTAGTGAATTCCCTGAGTCCCAAGGTAGGCAGAATTTGGCCCAGATTTTGTGTTGTCTTACCCTCAGTGGAATGCCAATATCATCGATGGAGGTATCAGCCATGTGCTGCGGGCTCTTGACAATGCTTCTCTTCTCCTCCATTGCCCTCTTCTCGCTTGGCACTGTCTCCTGAACCGGCTTGTCCTGTATGAGTGCTGAATCAACTTTATCAGAAACTAGTCTGTCTGGCACTGAATCTGGAAATGAAAATGGGGGATTCTTATCTCATCCCAGCACTTCACCACATCACCATATTCCACTCTTTTAGGGCAAAAATACTAGCAAGTAGTTGATGAGACAGACTGTGTCGCTGCTAGCTGTGGTTAGCATCTGGACTGAAGGAAATCTACCAAGAAAACGTTTGATGCCAGCAAAAGCAGGCTAGCATCTCTCAGGTAGCCACCTTCACACATCTCATGACAGTCTCAGCTGTCATGCATGTAAGACAATGGAAAATTTTGGTTTCAAGGACTGTTTGGGGGTTGGTTTTTTCTGTCTTTTTGACTAATTAGCGACTCCGCAATCTCATTCTTCATCAAAAAGCATCAGTGATACAGATAGACATCTTTTTCTGCTGGTGATTTCAATCTAAAGGAGCATCCTACATGGTAGCGGGGCACTACTTTTTAACAGCTTGCACTCACCTGCCTGAAAATCCCATTTGTTACAGTCAGTATATGATGCTTCCAAATTAATCTCTGTGCTCTAACCAGAGTTTGTAAACAACAAATTATACTGTTGTTTAGCATATGTATGATTCCTCTTGCACATGAGTCTGCATAAAGATGGGGGGAAACTAATAATTGCTCCAGACCACCTTGCTTCCGCCTGGAATTCCTTGACACTGCCTGACACCCACATGTAGCAGCAGGCACCACCACCACCACCACTGGCCAAGAAACCAAGGGAGCTCAGTCAGCTCTGAAGCTCTACTATGTTCTGGAGAGCTGCAGCACAGCAACCCTTAGGCTCTGCTGAGGACTTTTTCTATGTGGATTTTCTGGAGAGGAAACATCTGTGATTTTACAGTCTGCCTCATCAAGACTACGTCACGTCCAATCCTTTTTACATCACCACATGCATTGAAAAGAGAGAGAGAGAGATGTTTATTCACATGCACATCACCATACTGCCCAAAGCCATTAAATGTGCAGAAATCTGAAAGGCACACTTAGCAGAGGAAAGGCTCGTGCATAACAAAGCATCGGTCTGTTGGTACCTTGAGCAAACACAATTCTGCCCTGCGAAATTCAGCATGTGAAGGATTTGTGTTTGAGTGGTCGGTTTGAAATTACCATCAAACTTTAAGTCTTCCTCCTCTTTAAGAAAAATGAAATAATGTTTTTAAATGTTCAAAATGCGGCAAAGCATCTATTAAATCCTCGTTTAGCATTTTCATCCTGTTTCCCCTCCCTGTGAATGTGTGTGCACTGTCTTTTGTTCCTTTCGTGTCCCTGGTGTACGGGGCTCTCCATTTTGTAGAAAGTATTTGGTCCGTTTCCATTACTAAACTCCTTACCAAGCCTCTAGAAACAGAGCATGGAAAGAGCAACAGAAACTAGACCATTTTTCCATCACCTTGAAGACTAAAAGGAAGCAGGTTTTTGGATATGGATGAGGATGTGGAGAGGATGTAAACTTTAGGAAAAGTCACAGCTTTCCTCCATTACATATCATCGTCACTGCTGATGTTACAAGTCCTGAGCTTCTGGTCTAGAAAAGTCATTATTTTCTGCAGGCTAAAGAATTCAATGCCAGAGAAGGTCACAAAGTCATTTTTTAACAGGACTGGTAAATACATATTATTTCTCTTTGATTCCCTAGCTCCCTGCACTGGAAAAGTCATTGGCTGTTTACCAGGTAGACCCCATCTGAAACTATGATGATGATCTTCAAAATGCCTAATATAAATGTAAACAACAGGGTAAATGTATCACAATCTGACTTCCCAGTGCCACAGCCATGATCTAAGCAAAATCTTTATTTTGATGATTTAGCAAAAATAAAAACCACCATCTAGCCTGTGCCAGCCATCTCCCAACCATGAATTCACATCTTTAATATTATAACATGAAGGTCTGGGAGCTATCTAGGATGGCATAGCCAGGGGGGAAATCTACCAGCCAGTTAAACGTATTTTGAAGGAGTTTTCAGAAGTATTTTTTGGAGTGCACTTAGAACTGGTTGAAGGTGCTGGACTGACAACCCTGGAGACAGGAAAGGCCTGTCTGACAGTACGAGTTGTATTAGGGCAAGCCCTCCCTGTGCACCCTGCCAGGTTCCTAGGTCCATAGGACTCAGCCAAGAGGACCACCTTAGCCTCTTCCAGTTTGGCTGCTCAGCTGATACTGCAAACACAGACACCTGCTGCACGGGTGTCTTTGCAGAGGGAGGAACTAAAGAAGACATCTTTCACCACATATTTCCTACAGTACCCTACAACTTAGAGAATAACAGCTAAACTTCACACTGACTTATTTGCCATGCAGCTCCAATGATTTCAAAAGAGTTTATGGAGGTATATACCAGGCTTTGAGGTATTTAAAAATCAGAGAGCCAAATCTGGTGCCTAATCGCCCAAATAACCAGGTTACACCAGTCAGCACGCTCCATGGCACCTGAGCCATCCTTTTGCAAGAGCAGCAGCAATATATGGGGTTGCACAGCAAAAGAGTTTTACTGCTGTGACCAAGAGGACATAAAAAGCAGAGGGAGAGGTGGCAGCCAGCAGCTTTGTGTGGTTGTTTTGGTACACTGAGAGCAGGTGCAGACCACCCAGCTGTTGCACAACAGGCTTCACTCTTCCAGACCAAGGATCATTTAGAATCATAGAATCGTTTAGGTTGGAAAAGACCTTTAAGATCATCGAATCCAACCGTTAACCTAGCACTGCCAAGTCCACCACTAAACCATGTCCCTAAGCACCACCTCTACATGTCTTTTAAATACTTCCAGCGGTGGTGACTCAACCACTTCCCTGGGCAGCCTGTTCCAATGCTTGACAACCCTTTCGGTCAAGAATTCTTTCCTAATATCCACTCTAAACCTCCCCTGGCACAACTTGAGGCCATTTCCTCTCGTCCTATCGCTTGTTACTTGGGAGAAGAGACCGACACCCACCTCGCTACAACCTCCTTTCAGGGAGTTGTAGAGAGCGATGAGGTCTCCCCTCAGCCTCCTTTTCTCCAGGCTGAACAACCCCAGTTCCCTCAGCCGCTCCTCAGAAGACTTGTGCTCCAGACCCCTCACCAGCCTCGTTGCCCTTCTCTGGACACGCTCCAGCACCTCAGTGTCTTTCTTGTAGTGAGGGGCCCAAAACTGAACACAGTATTCAAGCCTGTGCAGCCTCACCAGTGCCGAGTACAGGGGCACGATCACTTCCCTGGTCCTGCTGGCCACACTATTTCTGATACAGGCCAGGATGCCATTGGCCTTCTTGGCCGCCTGGGCACACTGCCGGCTCATGTTCAGCCGGCTGTCAACCAGCACCCCCAGGTCCTTTTCCGCCAGGCAGCTTTCCAGCCACTCTTCCCCAAGCCTGTAGCGCTGCATGGGGTTGCTGTGACCCAAGTGCAGGACCCGGCACTTGGCCTTGTTGAACCTCATACAGTTGGCCTGGGCCCATCCATCCAGCCTGTCCAGGTCCCTCTGCAGAGCCTTCCTACCCTCGAGCAGATCAACACTCCTGCCCAGCTTCGTGTCATCTGCAATCTTACTGAGGGTGCACTCGATCTCCTTGTCCAGATCATTGATAAAGATATTTGGGCTGTAACAAACTGCTCTGTGGCTATCTCTAGTTCAGAAAACAAAGGAGTTCCTGATAATGAAGGGAAACACCTTGCAAAAGGGAAAACCAACAGGAAACCTCTGTCCGGACTTGCAGGCAAGCATTAAACTCGCAGCTGAGTGGTGTTCGATGAGACAACACCTACACTAAGGGAAAGAGCTGAGCGAAACCGCTGTAAGCTGTTATGCAGCCTGTCACCTCAGCAGGGTGGCAGCAGAGAGGAGGGACAGGCTGGTGTCACAGCTGAAGGAACCTGGTGGATGAAGTCAGACCAGGTCAGCAGCTGCTGTCCTCATGGGACACGCTCCGCTAGCCCAGGGCCCACGCAGCAGAGCAAGAGCATACAGTATTGGCTTCCCTGTGTTTCTATTTGTGGTATTTAAAGTACTTAGGCACTCTCCGTGACTCTCTTCTCTCCCACCTCTCCATTTACCCCGCAATGGCCATAAACAAAGAATAATAATATGAGTAAGAGGTGTATATGCACTGTTCCTATAACACCTACTGCAGACTGAGCTACTGCTATTTGGGGTGTGGGGAGGGAAAGATGACCAGGAAAACAACTTGCTCTTCTTTCAAGGAGAGACTGTCACACCCGTTGCAAGAGCAGAGAGCTGCTTGGGGAGAGTAAGGTGGCAGCACACATGCATACTTGCACACTACAATTTTATCATCTACTTCTTGACATCTGGCACAAATACTTCTGCTCTTGGAGTCATGTAAATACTGATTTTTATTTCTCTTCCCCTCTCCTCACCACAAGCAAGACTAACTCTAATGGCTATGTAAAGAAACTTGAGAATATGCCCCAAGAGAATAAATCTAAAGGCTCAAAAGGCAGCCCCAAAAGTCAACTAGAACAATCAAACTGTATGTAAATCCTATGACTTAGGAGGAACAGATGAGAAATTTAGGGTTTTGGTATATTAACATGTAGCCACACAGGTAACATTTGGAGAAAAGATTGAAATCAAACATTCAGTGACCTGGACTAAGCCAGGACAAACATTTATACTAATTCCTTTGCAGTTCCTGGGAAGTGTGTTTGCTAAAGGTACTTCACAAGCTAACAAAGCAGCAGCTTTGCTCCAGCAGAGGCAGCAGTTGGGGGGTAGCAGACCTTTCACATCATACCTGCCAGGCTACTAAGCCTTTTTTGCTGTTCTGTGGTAAAGGAAGAAACAAAACAAAAAGAAATACAGAACAAATGGGTGAGACATAAACAGCAAGTGCTCTGGTGCTGCATTTCTGACAGGCAAGAAATACGCTGTAGACAGAACAGCAGCAGCTGCTGGAGAGAATCTGTTTTCAAATACCCTGCCAAAGTGACAGCCCACAGTCCCTTCTCCACACAGCAGCCTCGTGGAATAATATAAATCTCATGATGCAGTGACCGATACATTTGCAAAGAGCATTTTTTTTTTTAATTTTTAATTTTTTCTTAACATCAGAGAGTGAAAAAAGTTGGACAGGAGACAATTTGAAAAACAGTAGAGACTCACAGAGTCAAACAACTTGACAACTAACTGTTACCATTAGCATGAAGTACATTTTGAAACAATGCTGTAGCATTTTGAAGGGATATAGGAAAGGATTGAGTCGTTGGTGCTTGCTGAGTCTCATCACATACTACAAAGCCGCAGATTCAGTGATTTGCGCACAGACACAGCTTGGTTAAGACTTTGATTCTCAGAATGGTCCCCTCGGTTTAGGGCCTTTCATTACTGAGTTCTCAGACTGGGACGTTTGTGGTATCTTCCAGCGTATTTGACCACCCTAAAGCTGATGCTCACAGCTGCTTTCTAAAGGGATGCCCAAATGACTTGCCCAAGTCACAGCTGGGAATAAAGCAAGAACATCCAAAGATTCAAAACTTTAATATATTAATCACACCTGTTAAATATTCATAATAAACCATGCCATGCAATGCCTGCCCAGGAAATAACTGTACTTTGGGGTGGCGTGGGACACTTGCCAAGCAAGTCTGCAGTAGGTAACAATCCTCCAGGTATATGCTGTTTGCTAGCAGAACCCACCTTCACTAGATATTTGTACTAAGTGGATCATCTCAGCAAGAGAGACCCATATTTCTCCTCACTAAGTGCAGCTCCCTCACCAATACCTATGAACTTTGTTCTTTAACCCCAGCACTTCTGCTCTGCCAACCACCGATGGCAAGCTGCTAGTGTGCATTATGCTCATGTGATAGCTGCCAACATATGAAACAAACCCCTACGTGCAATGGGTAAAAGGAAAGGTTAGCAATCTGAACCTGAAAAGTAGATGGGAACCACCTGCTGCAGGGTTCACTCTTCTAAGCAGGCCATCAGGAGCAGGCTGCTGTATTACAAGAAAGGAGAAAAGATGCAAGTGAGGATGGTCTCAGCTTCAGCCATCACCTTCACTGAGGAGAATTGCATTAAATGACTAAGGTCTCCTGACAAAAACACGTGGTTTAAAGAGTTGATGCTTGAGAACTCTTTCCTATCTCTTCTTCCACAGGGGAGAGAATATCATGGATGAATAGACTTTTCACGAAAAAAAAAGGTTTCCTTTTCACTTATGTCTCTGAGTAGGAAAGAGAGCTGCTGATGGATAGAAGTGGAAGGAGCAGGAGGTGTCTGCTATTTCACTCTTCTGCCTGACTGGGGCCAGCTTGCAGCCCCAGGCACACACCAGCTAACTGAGGCTTTCACCCTTGATCTTGTGTTCTGGGACTGTAAGCAAAGGCCAAAAACTTGTAGGCTTCTCAGAGAAAGGGTCAAGCAGAGGCATATAACTGCTGGTAACAGTGAAGGAATGATTATAGATGCCTTCAGAGTTCCCAGAGGGGGGAGCACTGGAGGAGACTAAGACTCCAGGAAACTAAGAAACCAGTAACAAAAGGGGAAGAGGAAACAAGTATTTGAGTGTACGTTTAGTGCAAAATAAAGGTGTCAAAAAGAAAATTAATCAAGACACCAACAGATATGAAGAGAAGAAATTCTTACCTTGGTGCTAGGAATGAACAAGAGGATCTGAAGAACTTGTTTATAACCGTAAATCTTATTCAGTTGGTGTTACTGAAATCCAGTAGAAAAAATTCTGAGATCTCTCATCACAACTTACTGAGTAAGATCAAGCAGACAAAAAAAGGATACAGTGCAGTTTCCGTGCTTGAAATGCCATTACCTGTTTCTAAGTCTCTGATAGCTTAGAATCAAAGGGTCTTACGTGCTTACAGATTAATGAACTAGCAGATAAAGCCTAAAATAGGACGGTAGGTGATGTCTGCCTACAACAGTCACTCCAGAGAATAAGGGAACCAGCTCCTTAAAAAGCAATCAATAATCCACTGAGGAGAAAGAAAGCCACATTATCCATTTGGAAGACAAACTAAACTACTGGAGATCTCAGACTGCCAGCATTAAAATGACCTTGAAATTTCTAAGTCAGAGGGTATTTCATAGCACACAAGAGGAATTTATATTAAACCTCATCTTGACATGAAGGAATTGATTTCAGCACAAAACACAATTAACCATTCAGGGGAAGGTGGATCATAACCTAGTAACAATCTGTTATATGCCATGAGACCAAACCAGTTTTGAATAGATAAGGTCCATAAAGATGAAACCAAATATGAGTCATGTCAGCCAGCACAGAAATGTAATAGGTATCTAAGATCTGAGAACCATTTAAAAACACTAAGTTAGCAAAAAGAAATCTTAATGCTATGCTGGGGTAAAGCCTAGATAGCAATGGAAGCATAAGGAACTGCAAGAAACTCCCAACACATAAAAAGATGGAAAACTAAGAAAATTTATACCTATGAGTAGGTAACATATGCTGGGAAGTGAAAGAAAATGACAATGGAAGTAAAAGAATTAACAGAATGTCTCAAGGACTCAAAAATAGGTTTTGAGGTACATGAAGAATAAACAGAAACCTAGCAACGATCTTGTTCTTTTAGCAAATAGGCCCAGTGGAACTGTTAATAAGAGGGCAGAAAAGATGACACATCTAATTACTATTTCCATTCTGCATTTGGGGGGGGGGGGGGGGGGGGAGAAAAAAGAAAAAAAAAGTCTGACATCCTGATGGAGAAACACTTTCCACTTCAACAGTAACTAAGGGCTATGCTGAATGACAACAACTGAGGTCAGATGCTTGAAAATTAGCACGTCCATGTAAACTGTACTGAAGAGTTTTAGAGCAGTTTTCTGCTCTAAAGAGAGCAGTTATGGAGAGAGCAGATCATTGGACCATTAACATTCATCCTCAGTATGTCTTGGAATACAAAGAAAACTCCCCAGGACAAGGAAGAAAGCAAATGTTGTGACAACCTTCCAAAAGCATTAGTGTGATGGCTGGGACATCTGTCTGTCAAGTCGACAATAATGCCAGAAAAAAAATATTGTAATGACTTATATGGGATTTTACTAATAAATACATAGTATGACACATGCAATGTCAGTCAGTACAGATTTATGACTAAGATGCCTTGTCAAACCAGTTCAATATGATTCTTGCAAATTACAAAGTTTGACCAATAAAGACTGAAAATCACGCATTAGAATGAGATACTTCACGGACTCGATCAAGTTGCTTATCAGGCCATGATCTATATCACAGTCAACAAAAATGTGATGAGAGAAGTCTCTTCAATCTATCAGGAAACAGTATCATGAGTGCTAATGGTCAGAGGTAAGACATATTTGGACAGGACAAATTGTTAACTGTGAAGGTAATTAGTAAACAGCACAATTTGACATCAGTTGTCTCAGAGCCAGTGTGTGTGTGTATCATCATATACAGATTTGTCCCTCGTGCTCTTAAAATCTAGAGAGAAAATATCCTTGTGTGGTACACACTGAAATGCTCCAGATTTAATGTGAAAACCAACCAAAAGAGTATCCCACCTCAGAAAGTAAACAAAAAGCTTTGAGATAAAAAAGGCTGCCTCAAATAATATTTTCTCCTCTTGAAGCAGTTGAGGAATCCAGACACCCTCATTCAGAAGCACGTAAGCAAAGCTGCTTCAGATGCTGGCAAAAAGGAAGAGATAACCCACTTGTTACCCCTATAATCAGCTAGGCTTCAGTGAGGACACTATCTTCAGGATCAAAGACTGAAGTCTGTTTTAAAAAGGCACTGAAAAAAAATACACGAGGGGCTGCAAAGGACCACATCAACGCACGCCTGTCATTAGAACGACTACAATACAAGGAGTGCAGGCCTTGCCTCTATGTTCTATTTTTTTTTTCTTTGCAAAAGGTAGGTCGTAGCATTGTAGATTGGAATCTGCCTGTCCTGGAGTTTCCTAAGTTCACTGGAAACCAAGGCAAATTGGACTGCATCTGTGTGGCCCTTTACAAGCTACAGTCTTTAGGGATGCACAGTGAACTGGGAGGCTGGGGTAATGCCAGCCATCAGGAGAACTGAAAAGGAGAAGCAAAGTTTCCCTCTAATGCGAGGTAAAGAGATGCAATTATCCATTCAGGTGGAGCTGCTGTGAGGCAGAGAAAGGCTTAGATTAGCAAACATGGGAGTCCTCAAACAAGGTTGTTTCATTTATGTGCAAACCCAGAGCTCAAGGACTACTGCAGTATGAGTCTGAGTTGATCCAGTTATGGCTAGAGGAACAAATTGCCAAGTTCAAACTTATGGGCAAACGGATTATTTACTATTGGGTAAATTCTGCTGAGAATTCAGAGGTCAAATCTCTCCCACAGTAACTGAAAATACAGCTGCTTTCACATTGCAGTATCTGAGAAGTAACATATCCCCTTTTCCAGTGAGGGAGAACCTACCTCAAGCTACCTTGCTTCTACTGACAAATAGATGCAAGCATACACGCTTTTCCACCATGACAGGACACCTGATGAGGGATAAGCTGTTACCCTGCAATAACTTATTCATATGTCCATAGCCCAGTTATAAGCCTCTCCCCCAACTTCAGAGTGGCTTCTGATCCACAGGTTTTAATTAGAAAAAGTAGGCATTGTCCCACACCTCTAACCTCTTACTTGCCCGTTGTATGCTCCAGGCACTACAACTTTCTGGAGGCAGCTTTGTTAGCTCTTAGTAGTCTGGACTTAATTGTCCACGACACACACATTCTCCAGTTCCTTGTAGCACAACAGGTTGCTCAGTGTGAGCCACAAGTATCTATATGCAAGTCTCCTTACCTCGATTGTGCTGCAAGAGGACAATAGTGGGATTGACAATTGTGGTAGAGGGATAGGCAGAGGAAGACTTGTTGATTGAAGTGAAGGAGGTTGGATAGTCAGTGCCAGTGCCAGGCTGGGGCACTTCATTTAGCACAGGACCTGGGTCCTGAAAAGGAGAGCAACACATCATTAGCAGCATGCAGAAAGCTGCTACATTGGGAAAATCTGGAAAAAAAAAACATTTTAAGCTGAATGAGAAGCATAATCACAGCAAATTTTAGTAAAAAAAAGCATAAGCATGAGTGTTACCCTGCTCCTTGTACGTACCCTGCTTGTTGTTAATGCAATTAGTTTGCTAAGGCAGTACTATAATTACTTGGTGTTGGGTTTCACAACTCCAACCCCAAAAGGAGGCACTAAATTCATCCACCAGACTCTCTGGAGCAAACACGGTGCCAGAAATGAGCAAATCTGGTTGGGGGGGGGGAAGATGCAGACATCCTTCCCCTGATATGTACACACACAAACATTTGTTTTAAAAGTATTCCTTTCATAGCAAGAAGTCAGACATGCAAAACATGCAATTCTGGAGTGAAACATTATTACTGCAGCTGATTTGGTAAGGAAGGTCTGAGGAATAAGGTTAGCACCATCACTCAGGAGACAGTGTGACACCTACCTGGTTAAAATAATGAAATAAAAAAAAAAAAAACCCAAACTGATAGAGGGTAAAAAGTAGGACTCTAGCAAGGAAGATACTCAACATGGCTTTGCTGCTGGAGCACAGACAGCAAGCTGCTCTTGCTCTCCCTAAAGCATCCAGCTCCATTATTTATTTCAAACCCACCTCTGGTATCACCACAGCTCTGGTTGTTCTGTAGAAATACAGGCTGTGTCAGCAGGAAGACTTTAAAAACTAGTTCATCTTTGAAAAATCTCAGTCCAGGGATACCAGGCTTTTGTCGGTAGTAAGGGGAAAAGATAAAGAAGGGACGATGACCAAGACTGTGTGCACCAGTTTAGGCTGAGATTTTTCAAAGCTTCTTAAGGAATTTGGACACACAATTACTGGTAATGGGGAATGAGCATCTAGACAGAGCATGGAACAGCGTACCAGATTTCTGCACTCCTGCTACTCCACTGTCAGACTGAAACGCTACAGGCCACTGATCTGTAAAATGGAGCTGAGCATTCAGGGGGATTTTCATTGCTATTAAAAAAACCCTGAATATGCACAGAATATTGCTCCAGAAGAATCCCTACTCCTGGCTTTTCTGGCCAAGTGCAACTCAGTGCCCTTCATACCCACCAGCGTCAGGGGAAAGGACTTACAGGATCAGGCAGGGGGCTGAACAGGGGCCAGAGTGAGGCCTGGCACCAGAGCTCAGAGATAAATCATAGTGGCCTTAATCAGAACAAGTACCTACAGTCTCTCCAACCTAGAGGGGACACAGGGAAGAACAATCCTGTTCTGCAGGGTGGAGATGATCTTGCTCCAAGCAGCATCTGATCAGGCCATAGACATTTCATGAGGACAGAAAAGAATCAATGGTCTTCAGAAATAGATGTTCCTAAGAGAGAGACCCAGGCCCATTTTGCTGGCTGTGATAATATTCCAAACAATGCAATTCGGGAAAAGGAGCGGGAGAGGCAGGGAGAAGTATGAGAGAGTTGGGTTTGTGCTTCACTTTGATAACTAAAATATAAAGAACGCCTCAAAGAGGAGGGATGTCAGATCAGGATAGGCTCTGCAGCCCCAGCTAAGTCACCAAAGCGGGTGAACAAAGACCATTTAAATCATTGTGAAAAACAGCTCTGTGACTTGCATGCCTGAAGTGAGCATGCCCAAAAATGTTTCAAAACTCTCATTTCATGAAAATCAGGTACAACAAAATTTCCGCTACTCCTCTATGATTTGGATGCCTGCTGAATTTTTCTGGAGCCTGCAGATAGGCTCCATTAAAAAAAAAAAACTAAAACACAAACAAAACCCCCAAACTTTCATTGCTCTCTGCAGTAAAAAACCACTGATTTCAAAAGAAGCAGAAAGGCCAATGATGAGAATTTTTGAAACTATCAACCTTGGTTGTTTCCCCCCCCATTTGCTAGATCCCTATGGAGTCAGAGGGCAGAGAAAGCATCATCATGAGAGAAGGGGGTTTCTGCTGAACTTCTTTCTTGTCCTTACGAGCAACCATATAAAAAAAAATGGTGGTTGTAAGACTTCCAGTACACGGAGGGTCAGGTACTTTTTGCTTCCTTTGCAACTTTAACTGAGAGCTACTTTTCCTCCTTGTCCCTGAGGACTTTTTAAAACAGGTGATGAGCTTACAGAGAAACAAAACCTAATCCAAGAAGAACACAGTAAATTCCAAGTTAAAACTGTTGCGGATTGAATTCTTCAAAATTTTCAAAGACAAGCAATTCCAAACTGACGAGACACTCTCCCCCTAATCTATCCCATAGCACCTACATGCTTGGAAGACTCTTAGCTCAGTAATATTGATATTATTGGTTGTAGGTCACTGGATGCTAGCAGCAACCTTACACTGATTTCAGCAGAGATTTGTGTAGAGACCGTACGGTCTTGTGGCTCCAAGTGGAACAGAAAGCCAGCCCTAACCTTTAACTGGTCTGCTGTTGCTGTTTTAAATGTTATTCAAACACAATTAAGGATGCTATTAAAAGAGCCTGAAGAGATCAAGTTAGTTGCAGCTACTCTGTTTATACAGAATTCATTATTCTGAGCAAATCCTGTGAAGACTCTTAACGTGTGCATCACCTAGCAGAATGGGCACAAAGGGAGACAGTCAAATGTTGTTGCAAGAAGTCAATAGAAAGTTCAAAGCTGCACAAGGCAGGCAACATGCATGCACTAGCACAGGACGTAAACAAGGTTTCAGTTGTCATGCTGCTGGCAGGGAGTGAGTCATCACTCCTCAAGTTTAGTATTGCAAGGAGAAAGTAATTTTAATCTGGGAATACAAATTTAGGAAACGGGCGAGGAGGGTACTTGGCAAGCTTACTGTATGTGAGATGACTCCAGTGATTTCAGGCTTCAAGCCCCTGTGCAAAGCCCCCGTGACTGGAGGGACAAGTGAAGGTGGTGATGAGAAGAATGGCAGTTTCGGGTAAACAGAGGGTAATGTGCCAGATGCAGAGGGTGCTTGGTTATGGTGGGAACCCCTCTGGAGATGTGGGGGAATGAAATCGTCTAGAGTCGGAAAAGTCAAGGGTGAGCCAGGAGAAACAGTCTCAGGGAATACGGAGCCTTGCCCAAAAGGAACCAGAGGCGGTGGCGGAGTGCTGGAGCTGCCTTCTTGCTGTCTGTCTGGATTAACCTGGAGGAGGGGGACTACTATAACCCCAGGCTGAGCTGTGGTGGTGGCAGTGGCGTCCTGTAGGAAACAAGGTGTTGTTATGCAACGGGGAAGATTGGTACTTCAGTCTAACGCAGCCATATAGTGTCATGCAAGGATGCACCCAAAATGATACGAAGCCCCAACAGATTTTCTTTCCTTATGGAGACGTACTTCCTCAGTCTTGCAGCCCTGGCCTCTATGAATACACATGGTTTTTCACAAAGATGTGCCTTCCCCTCACCGCCCCTCTTCTCCAGTTCTGTGCAGCGAGGCTAAGTCAAACCACAGAACAGCTCTGCATTCACCATCATTTGAGAAGCACTGACCATCACATTACAGAGTTTGCTTCTTTTACACCTCCCTAAAATAGAAAGATCCTCGCCAGCCCAACCCAACCCCCTACAAACACCACACACGCACAAACACACAGATCAATGTTGGAGGGGCGCGCATGGGGTGTTAAGTATTATCGAGTAGAAGACCACAAGACTCAGGTGGCACAACGAGT